>NC_092416.1:110268428-110868428 GCF_040894005.1 Engystomops pustulosus | reverse complement strand
TGTAGGGAACGCATCTGAGCGGGGGCCGCGGCGGGTCTAGGGGTGGAGCAATCTGTGCGTGGGTCCATTATGAAGTTGAAGTCGCCCCCAAGAATAGTCACTCCCTCTGCGAAGTCCCGCAGTTTAGTCAGGATAGATCTACACATCAGAATCTGCCCTTTGTTGGGGAGGTAAAGAGAGGCCAAGGTAATCAGGTGCCCCCACAGTCTCACCTTGAGAAAAAGATAACGTCCCTCGGGGTCAATTTTTGAATCCAGCACCTCATGAGTCAGTCTCCTGTGGATCGCAATAGAGACCCCTCTGGATTTGGAAGCTGGATTTGTACTATGATGCCAGGACGTGAAGAATCTGTCTCGGATCCCTGGTATCTGGCCGGTACGGAAATGGGTCTCCTGTAGAAAAAGAACATCTGCTTTAAGCTTGTGCATTCGATATAAAATCTGGCTACGTTTTTGAGGGACATTCAGTCCCCTTGCATTAAGAGAGTAGCATGTTATGGGAGCCATTGCGGGGGAATATGGGTAGAAGGGCAGACACAAGAGGGGTAGTTAAGGCAAGGAGTGGGTAACAGACGGTGTGACAAAAGACTCACAACAAGAAGACAGAACAATAACAAATAAACTGTCTGGTACTATGTACCACTAATCACTATAAACTCTAGTGGGGTCAAGGACCAGAAGGGTCTATCCACCTTTAACTCCGACTAGCGCAGTCAAGGGCACCCCGGTGGGTAACGGGCTTTCTATGAGGGGGCTCCCCCCCCGGACACCCCACCCCCCCAAAGAATAGATTATATTGTGTGTCTACAAGGACACAATGAATTATGCAAGTCATAGGCATCGGAACAAAAGCATAGAAACTGGTAATCATCCCTAACAATGGAAAAAATAAAAGCAACTATACTGGGATGAGGTTAAATGAGGTTGATATAGCAACCCAAGGTAAACATATGCACTTACAGCTGTGAACAGTAACATAAACATAGAAGTCTCGCCTCCTCCCGTGGCCGCACAGATCCTCCCCCGCGACCTCTTAGCCCACCAGTCGTTTGAGTGATTATACTACGGTCCCTGTTAGTAGGAGCTGAATGATCCAACGGGATTATTGCGTATGTCGGGAACCAAGGTCACGGGGCGGATCCCGCCCCAGGGGAGTCGGCGAGGGCCTCAGCCCCCACGAGAAGGGGTGCACCAGACTGTAAGGCAATTACAAGATTCAATGTAAAGAAAGAAAAAGAGAAATATTCCATTGTGGTCAAACGCCCTCAGGTTGCTGGGCCGGCCCCGGTGGGCCTCCTCTTCTTCCCCTGCGCCCTCCGGAACGTCCACGAGGGTTTCTCTGGGGACGAGGGGGTAGGGCCCCTCTCCCCCCTGGAGGAAGGGTTGGGAGGGATGGCCAATCCTGAATGGCGATTGGGGGCAGCTCTAGGTCCCTGGAGAGGGCTGGTAAATCACCCAGGTGACGTAGGGAGAAAGTTCTTCCCGCTCGACGAATTTGCAGGCGGAATGGAAAGCCCCATGAGTATTGAAGTTGACGCTCCTGGAGAATTGCTAGGAGAGGCCTTAATGCCCTGCGTTTTTGTAGAGTGAGGCGGGAGAGATCTGGAAGGAGCTGAATAAGATGGCCCTGAAAGTTCGGTGGGCCTTTTTCTCTCACCGCCCGCATGATGCTGTCTTTCACTTGGTACCTGTGCACTCTACATATCACATCTCTGGGTCTCTCGTTGTCTGGTGGCTTAGGAGCTAGGGACCTATGTGCCCGGTCAAGTTCCAGCGTTGTGTCAGGGGGGACCCCCAAGATCCCATTAAATAATTGCCTGAGGATAAGGTCTAATCTTTGGGGTTCAACGGATTCAGGAAGTCCTCTTACTCTTATATTATTCCTTCTCCCTCGGTTTTCGGTGTCATCAATGGCATCAGTCAGGTGTTGAAGTTGCAAAGAGTGCGTGGCCAACAGCTCCTCATGACGGTCAAGCCTAGAAGTGGTGATTGTAGCGGTTTGCTCTGTGGCAGATACCCGCCCTTCAAGGACCTGAACATCCGTACGCAATGTAGCTAATTCCGCTCTGTAGGCCGCTTCAAGCCTGTTCACATAAGATTCCATATCGTCCCGAGTTGGGATAGCAACAATGTGTGTTCGCAAATCGCTGATGTCGGCCATTGCCTTTGTCATATAGATCGTTTCCCGTGAGGGATAGAACTCCCCAATTGAGGGTGGATAGCACGCTGAGCCGGTCCCCTGAGAATGAACCCTGGAAGGGTGGAAGGCATCTGGGGTAGACGGGCCCGAAAGGTCCGATATAGGAGAACCAGGGGGCAGGTAGTCTAGAGGTGAACCGGGGGTCTCTCCTGCGCCCCGGGCATCCCTCTCTGTGGCCAGCCCTCCATCCGCGGCTGGTGATGATAATGGCCTTTTAGAGACCCTGGTGGTAGTGGCCGGGGGGGCTGTTGACCCTGCAGGGGTCTCTTCCCAGCCCTCATTCTCGAGCCCTGGAGGATGTGAGGGATGCCCCATGTGTTGCCCCTGTGGGGTACTCACGGTTGCAGGTGTACCCCTGCTGTCTGATGGCTCCTCTCCGGGTGGCTGCAGCGTGCACGACCGCTGCGCTTCCCCCTGGCAAAATGGCGGCTGTGCCTCCACATGGTGGGCCGCCTCCACGTGTTCCGGCGGAGGCGACTGCGTCCCCGTGCCGGGATGCGTGTCGGGATGCCGGGGCCTGTCGGCTGTTGGTTCGGTAGTCGGGAGCTGTCTGGCCTCAGGGTCCGGCTCCAATTGCGGTTCCCGCTGCTGTGCGTGTGATGAGGTCCCCTTCTGATGCAGCCGGGCAGCGGGAGTCTGCGGTGACGAGGCCCCGGCGGCCATCTTGGCTGCGGCCGCTGGCTGCTCGGGGAGGAAAAATTTACCGATCCCCGCGGCTGCGAGGACCGGTGTTTCAGGGGGGACGTCCGTTCCCCTCTTCTTCTTCCGAACTCCCATTATGTGGCAGTGTTCCGATGCCGAGAAACCCTTTTATCGGGTGAGTGGAGGGATCCGGAGCGGGAGCTCGAGGTAAACGTGTCCTCACTCCTGCATAGCCAGGCCACGCCCCCCTTCTCCTGCTTATTTAGCTTTCAATCATAATTTGTTATTAATAAATTCCTTCAATTCCTACAAATTAAAATAATTAAATTCCTTATTTTTTTATTTTATTTTTTTTAAATAATGAATCAACCAAATACACAATAATTTAATAAAAGTTAAAATATTTTTACTGGGAACACATAGGCATACATTGATGAAAATAACTATTTAATAAATAACATTGAAATAAAGAAACATAAACATACTAAAATCAGTAAACATTAGTCTTCCTGAAAAACAAGAACAGATTAATAAAGCATAATAATAATTATTCATAGGCCATGAACTCAGCAGGGCAGTCACTATAAGGTTTATAACTAGAGATGGGTGAATCGATTTGGACGAAGTGGAATTCGGTCCGAATTTCAGGGAAAATTCGATTTGTCACAAATCGAAAGTTTACGGTGATTCATGGGAACCAAAATTTTTTTTCTCCTTTATTACCAAAATGGCCCCGAACACAACATGTTACATGGGACAGAGAACTCTGGGAAGTAGAAAGGCATACCCTCGATCACATGTGCAGTCCTGTAAGCCATCAGCGACCGGCAGGCTTATGCGATGTCACACAGCCCTATAAAAACAGGCAGCCATTTCCAATCATGGCATTTCACACTGTATGTACTGTCTCCAGCGTCTAGCTGTTTGTACTATACTGTGCTGTAGCAATTTCTACTCCAATCCTAGGGTGTCCATTTTGGGGGATCTGTATACCCCAAATTGCAGGTTTTTTGTTGTTGCTGAAGTGAATAGGAAGAATTCTGTGTAAAATGCACATACTTTCTGTAGTGATTTCTGCTCCAATTCCAGGGTGTCCGTTTGAGGAATCTGTATACCCCAAATAGCAGGGTTTTTTGTTGCTGAAGTGAATAGGAAGAAATCTGTGTAAAATACACATAGTTTCTGTTGTGATTTCAGCTAGCAAGGGTCCCAGGGTATCCATTTTTTGGGACCTGTATACCCCAAATAGCAGTTCTTTTTTTCTTTTTGCTGAAGTGTATAGGAAGAAATCTGTGTAAAATGCACATCATTTCTGTAGTGATTTCTGCTCCTTTTCCAGGCTTTCAGTTCTTGTGCTGCTGTATATCACAAATTTCAATTTTTATTTGGTAGATAAAGTAGATCTGTGTCAAATCAACATCAAAATCAACTCATCAGGCAGCAAGTTGCTACTGTGGCCATGAGTTAGCAGGGTAGCAGCAGTGTGAGGAAGGGAGCCAAAAGGCTGCGGGGCACAAACCCTGCTTTGGAGGTCCAAGTAAGCAGTGGCACAGGATTTCAGCGAGGAAGAGGCGTAAGTAGTCACTAGTGAATAGTGTTGGCATTAAAATCACCACCTCAGGGTTCTGGCAGAAAAGTTAAGTGTGGCCCCGGAGTAATGCTGGCACCATGGCCCTGTGACAACACATGAAGCGTCACCATCCAATGGCCTTGGAGAAACGTGTCTTAGATCTGGACGTTCATCCTACCGCTGCAGCAGCACCTAGTGGCACACATGCCATTTCAGCCAGTCAAGTCTCCAGCAATTCTGCCGAAGGGAGCTGTTTGTCTTTGACATCATCTCCATGTCCAGATGCTCCTGTGCCTTGCTACGCATAGCACCAACAGTAGTTGAAAGAGACGATTACAAAGAGACAACTTTATGCATCCAGCCTTCCTAAGGTGCAGAAGCTGCCAAGCTCCTGTGCAAGTTGTTGGTACTGCAGTCCCTCACTTTCAAAGTCGTGGAGAGTTCCAAGCCGAAATTTCTTTTCCAAAATGGCAGTGCCAGCCCTTCACAAATAGAACAGACGGTGGGGCAGTCCTTGAGCTTATCGGTTTCTTCCAAGATGCACAGCACCTCAGACATGTGGAGCTTTAACTATGGTCAGGGCCAGTACATGTCATTTATGGCCCACTGGGTGAATGTGCTTCCGGCCCAGCCACACCAACAACTTGAACAGGAGATGCCACTTGCACCTCCACTTTGTCAAATTGCTGCTCCTGCGCCAGTGTCCGCCTCCTCCTTCTCCACCACCACCTCAGCCTCCACAAGTCTAAGTGCTGCTCCATCATTCCACATGTTTAGGGGACAGCGGTGTCACGCAGTTCTACACCTGGTTTGCCTGGGCGAACGAAGTCACACAGAGAAGAAACTGCTATGCATCTTGCAAGAAAAAATCAATCTGTGGCTTTCTCCACAACAACTGTAAATCCGAAACCATGGTGACAGACTATAGGAGGAACATGGTGTTTGTGCTGCACTGCTGAGAAATAGTCCATGAGCCCTGTATGGCGCACATGTTCAATCTGGTTGTCAACAGGTTCCTCAAGTCTTCTACCCATCTACAAGCACACCCTCCTCGAGTTGCAGCAGCAGAACATAGTCTGATAAGCGATGCTTCCACCTGTTGGAATCCCAGCCTCCATAACTAAGACCACCAGTATGAACAGAGAAAAGCCATCAATTAATTTTTGATGATGCAAGCGGACCAGAGTACTCCCCTGTGTAACTTTGATGTCAGCCACTGGCAGCTTATTCGTGACACCTGACGTTTGCTCAGGCCCTTTGAAGAGGCCACGTTATTTGTTAGTCGCCAGGACTGTCTGGGAACTAATGCTGAAAAATCTGTCTGGTCAGGCACTGGAGAAGTGGCGAGTACATCTCATGGCCACATGACTCCGGTGATGGCTGAACTGGAGGAGGTGGAGAAGGATATTGGAGCACAAGCAGAGTCTCGTGAAATCAGTGGTTTTTCCACTCAGGTGACAAGAGAGGAGGAGCAGGAGCATCCGGTGGAGCTAGAAGATGAGGCAGATGACCGAGAAGCACTGTGGCAGTATACAGTGGATGAAGACTGGGAGTCCCTCAGAGTCATTTGCACAACTAGTTCCTAGCCTAACTAATGACAGCCGAATAGTCAAAATCCGGCATACGGATGACTTTTGGCTCTCCATTAGAGATGAGCGAACATACTCGTCCGAGCTTGATGCTCGATCGAGCATTAGCGTACTCGTAACTGCTCGTTGCTCGGACGAGTATTTTGCCCGCTCGAGAAAATGGCAGCTCCCGCCGTTTTGCTTTTTGGCGGCCAGAAACAGAGCCAATCACAAGCCAGGAGACTCTGCACTCCACCCAGCATGACGTGGTACCCTTACACGTCGATAGCAGTGGTTGGCTGGCCAGATAAGGTGACCCTGGGATAGACTAGCCGCTGCCCGTGCTGCTCGGATCATTCTCTGTCTGGATGCCGCTAGGGAGAGAGCTGCTGCTGGTCAGGGAAAGCGTTAGGGTGTTCTATTAGCTTACTGTTAGGCAGGAGTGATTCTACAACAGCCCTTCTTAGGGCTACAATAACGTTATCCTTTTTTTTTTTATTTGCTTGTGGCTGGGCTTGCTGGCACTAGTAGTGCAGCTAGTACCATATTGTGAGGAATTAGCAGGGGGACTTGCTACCGTTGTGTTTAGCTCTTAGTGACACACATATCCACCTCAAACACCAAAGTGGGAAAATTTATTAGGGGTTTGATTTCAATTAGGCACAGTCTGCCAGTTTTTTTTTATTTTACGTTTATTTTTTTCATAACTCAGTGTCATCTCATCTTGCATAGTAGTGTGCTTTAATACTTGGCTAGAAAATAGCCATAGGAGAATCCAAACGGCTTACTTACGCCTACAGTAGCGTTATATATATTTGATTTCTGGTTGATCTGCTGGTGGCTGTAGTTGTTGCAGTGCATCTACTAGCAAATTGTGAGCAATTTGGAGTGAGACTTGCGACCACTGTGTTTTGCGCTTAGTGACGCACATATCCATCGCAAAGACCGAAGTGGGAAAATTTATTAGGGCCCGGGGTTGGATTTCAATTAGGCACAGTCTGCCATTTCCTTTTTTATTTTACGTTTATTTTTTTCATAACTCAGCGTCATCTCATCTGGCATAGTAGTGTGCTTTAATACTTGGCTAGAAAATAGCCATAGGAGAATCCAAACGGCTTACTTACGCCTACAGTAGCGTTATATATATTTGATTTCTGGTTGATCTGCTGGTGGCTGTAGTTGTTGCAGTGCATCTACTAGCAAATTGTGAGCAATTTGGAGTGAGAATTGCGACCACTGTGTTTTGCGCTTAGTGACACACATATCCATCGCAAAGACCGAAGTGGGAAAATTTATTAGGGCCCGGGGTTGGATTTCAATTAGGCACAGTCTGCCATTTCCTTTTTTATTTTACGTTTATTTTTTTCATAACTCAGCGTCATCTCATCTGGCATAGTAGTGTGCTTTAATACTTGGCTAGAAAATAGCCATAGGAGAATCCAAACGGCTTACTTACGCCTACAGTAGCGTTATATATATTTGATTTCTGGTTGATCTGCTGGTGGCTGTAGTTGTTGCAGTGCATCTACTAGCAAATTGTGAGCAATTTGGAGTGAGACTTGCGACCACTGTGTTTTGCGCTTAGTGACGCACATATCCATCGCAAAGACAGAAGTGGGAAAATTTATTAGGGCCCGGGGTTGGATTTCAATTAGGCACAGTCTGCCATTTCCTTTTTTATTTTACGTTTATTTTTTTCATAACTCAGCGTCATCTCATCTGGCATAGCAGTGTGCTTTCATACTTGGCTAGAAAATAGCCATAGGAGAATCCAAACGGCTTACTTACGCCTACAGTAGCGTTATATATATTTGATTTCTGGTTGATCTGCTGGTGGCTGTAGTTGTTGCAGTGCATCTACTAGCAAATTGTGAGCAATTTGGAGTGAGACTTGCGACCACTGTGTTTTGCGCTTAGTGACGCACATATCCATCGCAAAGACCGAAGTGGGAAAATTTATTAGGGCCCGGGGTTGGATTTCAATTAGGCACAGTCTGCCATTTCCTTTTTTATTTTACGTTTATTTTTTTCATAACTCAGCGTCATCTCATCTGGCATAGTAGTGTGCTTTCATACTTGGCTAGAAAATAGCCATAGGAGAATCCAAACGGCTTACTTACGCCTACAGTAGCGTTATATATATTTGATTTTTGGTTGATCTGCTGGTGGCTGTAGTTGTTGCAGTGCATCTACTAGCAAATTGTGAGCAATTTGGAGTGAGACTTGCGACCACTGTGTTTTGCGCTTAGTGACGCACATATCCATCGCAAAGACCGAAGTGGGAAAATTTATTAGGGCCCGGGGTTGGATTTCAATTAGGCACAGTCTGCCATTTCCTTTTTTATTTTACGTTTATTTTTTTCATAACTCAGCGTCATCTCATCTGGCATAGCAGTGTGCTTTCATACTTGGCTAGAAAATAGCCATAGCAATAGGATAGCATCGTTTGGTTTTAAAAACTAAAAAACACACACAAAAAAAAAAAAACACAAAAAAAAGGTAAAAAAAAAATTAAAGTTATAACTCTCATTTTCAAAATGTTTAACCCGAGGGCTAGGGGTAGAGGACGAGGGCGGGGACGTGGGCGTCCAACTACTGCAGGGGTCAGAGGCCGTGGTCCTGGGCGGGGTGAGACACCACCTGCTGATGAGGGAGCAGGGGAACGCCGCAGAGCTACACTCCCTAGGTTCATGTCTGAAGTTTCTGGGACTCGTGGTAGAGCACTGTTGAGGCCAGAACAGTGCGAACAGGTGATGTCGTGGATTGCCGACAATGCTTCGAGCAATTTGTCCACCAGTCAGTCTTCCACGCAGTCCACCCATGTCACCGAAATCGGCACTCCTCCAGCTCCTGCACCTCAGCCTCCTCCCCCCCAGTCTGCCATCCCAGCAAAATTTGCCATTTGAACCGGCATACTCTGAGGAACTGTTTTCTGGACCCTTCCCACAGTCACAAACCACTTGTCCGGTTGCTGATGAGCAATTTTCCGATGCCCAGGTTTTCCACCAGTCGCAGTCTGTGGGTGATGATGACCTTGTTGACGTAGTGGAAGAAGTGTGTAAAGAGGTGTCCGACGATGAGGAGACACGGTTGTCAGACAGTGGGGAAGTTGTTGTCAGGGCAGGAAGTCCGAGGGGGGAGCAGACTGAGGGATCGGAGGATGATGAGGTGACAGACCCAAGCTGGGTTGAGAGGCCGGGTGAACACAGTGCTTCTGAGACGGAGGAGAGTCCTCGACGAGAACAGGTTGGAAGAGGCAGTGGTGGGGCCAGACGGAGAGGCAGGGCCAGAGCTGGTGCATCAGCGCCAAATGTGTCAACTAGTGAAGCTCCCGTGGCGAGGGCTCCTGCGGCGAGGGCTAGATTTTCAGAAGTCTGGAGGTTCTTTAAGGAAACACCGGATGACCGACGGACTGTGGTGTGCCACATTTGCCAAACCAGGATCAGCAGGGGTTCCACCACTACTAGCTTAACTACCACCAGTATGCGCAGGCATATGAATGCTAAACACCCCACTCAGTGGCAACAAGCGCGTTCACCTCCGGCCGTGCACACCACTGCTCCTTCCCCTGTGTCAGCTGATAGTCAGCCCCCTGCCCAGGACCCTGCCACAAAAACCCCATCGTCGCCTCCACGATCCTCCACAGCATCCACCAGCGTTCAGCTCTCCATACCCCAGACGCTGGAGCAGAAAAGGAAATATAGTGCAACCCACCCGCACGCCCAAGCCCTTAATGTGCACATCTCCAGATTGCTAAGCCTGGAGATGCTGCCCTATAGGCTAGTAGAGACCGAGGCCTTTCGCAGCCTCATGGCGGCCGCCCCTCGGTATTCGGTCCCCAGCCGCCACTACTTTTCCCGATGTGCCGTCCCATTGGGTTAACTTGGTGGAGGCTGGGACCGAGTCTGACCCTGCGGCTGGTCATATACTGCCGACGCCGAGGATTGCGGGGCCTACCTCGGTCCAGGTGTTTCAGGCCTACTATGCCTCCTCCTCCTCCTACCCCTCCTCCACCTCCTCCTCCGAACGACCATCCGTGGGCACGGCGCCATCAGTCGGTAGCTCTAGGCACAGCAGCAGTGCCGTCGCTAAGCGACAGCAGGCGGTGCTGAAACTGCTGAGCCTAGGCGATAAAAGGCACACCGCCCAAGAACTATTACAGGGCATCACGGCGCAGACTGATCTGTGGCTGGCACCGCTGAACCTGAAGCCAGGCATGGTTGTGTGTGACAACGGCCGTAACCTGGTGGCGGCTCTGCAACTCGGCAGACTGACACATGTGCCATGCCTGGCCCATGTGTTAAATTTGATAGTTCAGCGTTCCCTCAAGACATACCCCAATCTGTCTGATTTGCTCACGAAGGTGCGCCGCATCTGTGCGCATTTCAGGAAGTCCAGCACAGATGCTGCCACTCTCAGGGCAGTGCAGCGCCGCCTCCAACTGCCCGCTCACCAACTGTTGTGCGACGTGCCCACGAGGTGGAATTCAACACTGACCATGTTATCCAGAGTTTACCAGCAGCGCCGAGCGATTGTAGACTGCCAGATGTCAACTTCCACCAGAACTGGTAGTCAGGTCAGTCAGCTTCCTCAAGTCTACAATGAGGAGTGGACGTGGATGTCTGATATCTGTCAGGTGCTGAGTAACTTTGAGGAGTCAACACAGATGGTCAGTGGCGATGCCGCCATCATCAGCCTCACCATCCCGCTGCTTGGCCTGTTGAAAAACTCTCTGGTCAGCATGAAGTCGGAAGCTTTGCGCTCCTCACAAGAGACGGGGGAAGAAGATTCCCTTGTTGATAGCCAAAGCACCCTTAGGTCTGTTTCTCAGCGCATATCGGAGGAGGTGGAGGAGGATGAGGAGGAAGAGGAGGAGAATGTTGGCGAGACACAAGAGGGGACCATTGTTGAGTCCTTCACTGTTGAGCGTGTATGGGCAGAAGAAGAGGAGTTGGAGGAGTTGGAGGAGGAGGAAATGGACAGTCAGGCCAGTGAGGGGAGTGAATTCTTACGCGTTGGTACTCTGGCGCATATGGCAGATTTCATGCTAGGCTGCCTATCCCGTGACCCTCGCGTTCAAAGAATTTATTCCAGCACCGATTACTGGGTGTTCACTCTCCTGGACCCACGGTACAAGCAAAATCTTTCCACTCTCATCCCTGGAGAGGAAAGGAGTGTGAGAATGCATGAATACCAGCAGGCCCTGGTGCACAAGCTGAAACAGTATTTCCCTTCTGACAGCGCTAGCGGTAGAGGGTGTAGTTCTGCGGGACAAGTAGCGAGGGAGAGTAGGCGAGCCGGCAGCTTGTCCAGCACTGGCAAGGGTACGCTTTACAAGGCTTTTGCCAGCTTTATGTCACCCCAGCAAGACACTGTCACCTGTCCCCAGTCTCGGCAGAGTAGGGCTGATCTTTACAGAAAGATGGTGAGGGAGTACGTAGCTGACCATACCATCGTCCTAAATGATCACACAGCTCCCTACAACTACTGGGTTTCAAAGCTGGACATGTGGCACGAACTGGCGCTGTACGCCTTGGAGGTTCTTGCCTGCCCTGCCGCTAGCGTGTTGTCCGAGCGGGTTTTCAGTGCAGCTGGTGGCATCATCACCGATAAGCGTACACGCCTGTCGACTGACAGCGCTGACAGGCTGACGCTTATCAAGATGAATAAAGCCTGGATTTCTCCTAATTTCCAATCTCCACCAGGTGAAGGAAGCTCAACCTGAATAATTTATCCACTCCTCCTCCTCCTCATTTTCCTCCTTCTCCTCCTCTTTGTACAGTAAAGCAGAGGAAACTGGCTATTTTTTTACAGGGCCCACTGGCTCTAGCTATAGTACTTTATGCATTTAATTTTTATGGAGGGCCACCGACCCGGTCCTCTGTTTTAAACAATTTTTGGGAGTGCCACATACAGGCACTCAATCTATTCAATTTTTCTGGAGGGCCACCTACCTGCTCCTCTGGTTTGAAAACTTTTTTGGACTGCCACATACAGGCACTCAATCTATTCCATTTTTCTGGAGGGCCACCTACCTGCTCCTCTGGTTTGAAAACTTTTTTGGACTGCCACATACAGGCACTCAATCTATTCCATTTTTATGGAGGGCCACCTACCTGCTCCTCTGGTTTGAAAACTTTTTTGGACTGCCACATACAGGCACTCAATCTATTCAATTTTTCTGGAGGGCCACCTACCTGCTCCTCTGGTTTGAAAACTTTTTTGGACTGCCACATACAGGCACTCAATCTATTCCATTTTTCTGGAGGGCCACCTACCTGCTCCTCTGGTTTGAAAACTTTTTTGGACTGCCACATACAGGCACTATCCAAATTGAATTGTCTCCATAGCAGCCTCCACACGTTGTCTCCATTGCTACCTCCAAAAGTCGTCCATATAGCTGCCTCCATACATCGTCCCTTTATCAAACGAGGTGTGTCAGGCCGAAATTTGGGTTGTTTTCATGGATTCCACATCAAAGTTGTTAACTTTGTCGCCACCCTGCTGTGTTATCCACAAAATACACTGGCAAACTTTTACCATTTACGGATATTATTTCAGCGCTTCTTGCGCATCTGTTTACATTCCCCTCACCCGCTATATCCTAAACTTATAAGAACGCTACTACACTTGATCTTATACAAAAGGTTCTTAGAAGTGCTGTTTGGGGAGTAGCCTAGAGACAGGGGCTTGGATTGGCGAAAGCTCGCCTGGCAGCGGAGCGCCAGCTCCATGCCAAGAACCAACTAACATAGTTTTAACTGCAGCACCTTTAATCTACTACTAGTTCACTGCCTCCATACATGGCCGCCTTATCAAACGTGCTGTGTCAGGCAGAATTTTGGGTTGTTTTCATGGCTTCCACAACAAACTTGTTAACTTTGTCGCCACCCTGCTGTGTAATCCTCAAAATATACTGGCAAACTTTTACCATTTACGGATATTATTTCAGCGCTTCTTGCGCATCTGTTTACATTCCCCTCACCCGCCATATCCTAAACTTATAAGAACGCTACTACACTTGATCTTATACAAAAGGTTCTTAGAAGTGCTGTTTGGGGAGTAGCCTAGAGACAGGGGCTTGGATTGGCGAAAGCTCGTCTGGCAGCGGAGCGCCAGCTCCATGCCAAGAACCAACTAACATAGTTTTAACTGCAGCACCTTTAATCTACTACTAGTTCACTGCCTCCATACATGGCCGCCTTATCAAACGTGCTGTGTCAGGCAGAATTTTGGGTTGTTTTCATGGCTTCCACAACAAACTTGTTAACTTTGTCGCCACCGTGCTGTGTAATCCTCAAAATATACTGGCAAACTTTTACCATTTACGGATATTATTTCAGCGCTTCTTGCGCATCTGTTTACATTCCCCTCACCCGCCATATTCCAAACTTATAAGAACGCTACTACACTTAACTTGGTGCAGGCTGGGACCGAGTCTGACCCTGGGGCTGGTCATATACTGCCGACGCAGAGGATTGCGGGGCCTACCTCGGTCCAGGTGTTTCAGGCCTACTATGCCTCCTCCTCCTCCCACCCCTCCTCCACCTCCTCCTCCGAATTACCATCCGTGGGCATGGCGCCATCAGTCGGTAGCTCTAGGCACAGCAGCAGTGCCGTCGCTAAGCGACAGCAGGCGGTGCTCAAACTGCTGAGCCTAAGTGATAAAAGGCACACCGCCCAAGAGCTATTACAGGGCATTCCGCATCAAACTTGTTAACTTTGTCGCCACCGTGCTGTGTAAGCCACAAAATATACTGGAAAACTTTTTTCATTTACGGATATTATTTCAGCGCTTCTTGCGCAGATGTTTACATTCCCCTCACCCGCCATATCCCAAACTTATAAGAACGCTACTACACTTGATCTTATACAAAAGGTTCTTAGAAGTGCTGTTTGGGGAGTAGCCTAGAGACAGGGGCTTGGATTGGCAAAAGCTCGCCTGGCAGCGGAGCGCCAGCTCCATGCCAAGATCCAACTAACATAGTTTTAACTGCAGCACCTTTAATCTACTACTAGTTCACTGCCTCCATACATGGTCTCCTTATCAAACGAGCTGTGTCTGGCAGAATTTTGGATTGTTTTCATGGCTTCCATGTTAACTTTGTCGCCACCCTGCTGTGTAATCCACAAAATATACTGGCAAACTTTTATCATGTACCGATATTATTTGAGCGCTTCTTGCTCACCTCCTTTGGTTCCTCTCTGCCACCCATTGGTTTGAAGCCTGAGTCCATTTAGGGTATGTTGCCATGCCACTCTCTAGCCTGCCGCTGCTGCCGCTGCCTCTGCATGCCGTCCCCTATAGTGTCAGGGTCAATTATTGGATGTTTTAGATGCTATCTAGCCTCATTCGGTCACTCTGTCATGGCCATGCTGTTGCCCATAATTTTGGCATAATGGTGCGATTAAGCAGCCTCAGAGGCATCCATGCATGCTGCCCCTGCTGTTTCCTGTCCATTTCCGTGGTGTTTCCATCCTTTTCTGAGGTTCCCAGGTGTTTGGCCAAGCTTCCCTGTGCAGAGCCTTGGTCCCCTTGAAAAATGCTCGAGTCTCCCATTGACTTCAATGGGGCTCGTTACTCGAAATGAGCACTCGAGCATCGGGAAAAGTTCGTCTCGAATAACGAGTACCCGAGCATTTTAGTGCTCGCTCATCTCTACTCTCCACCCTTTTGGACTCTCGCTACCGGTCAAAAATTGTTGCCTTTTTACCAGCTGCCGGGAGAGAGGAAAAACTGGCATACTATAGAGAAATACGGAAAAGATAATTAGCCAGTTGGCAAGTTGGCCGTTGCCTATGTTTGCCATTGTCCATCCTCTGTCAAGTCTGCCACAGCTATTGTGAGGAGATTGAGGGTAGGAGAAGTAGCAGCTCCATCAGTAACAGCTTAAGTCCATAATGAGCAGCTTCCTTCACCCGCCTAGTGAGGAGGGAAGCCGCCACCAGCAGCAGGACATGGAGCGGACTGTGCACCAGCAGCTGGTGGCCTACTTGGACAGCACTCTACCACCCTAGGTAGAGGATCCCATGGACTACTGGGCAGCGGGTGTTCAGTGCAGCGGGGGCCATCATTACCCCAAGGAAAAACTGCTTGTCCACCCTTAATGTGGAGAGACTGACCTTTGTCAAGATGAATCAGGCGTGGATCAGACAATATTTCAATGCACCAACACCTTATGCATCAGAGTAGTTCAGCCATGATGCCTCTCCAAAAGGTTGAGAAATTAGCCTGGATTCTAACTACCTGCCTCATCCAATATTCTCATTTGCCACCTGCCTGATGCCACACATCTGCTGCCAGTTTCTCCATCTGCCTTCCACCATCTTTACACTCATTGTGTCACTTTCTGACCTCCTGCTACTGCTGCTTGCATCTCCACACTTTGTCATTTTTCCTCATGCTGCTTCTGCTGCTACCTACAGAATTTGTCATTGTGCTACTCTCTAACCTCCTGCTGCTGCCAGCTCCATACTCATTGTGCCACTCTGTGGTCTACCACATTGCTTCCACCTCCACACTCTGTCATTGTGCGATTCTGTTGCCTACCAGGTTGCTGCCACTTCTACACTTTGTTACTGTACCACTATGTGGCCTCCTTTTGCTGCTGCCACCTCCATACTATGTCATTGTGCCACTCTGTGGCCTACCAGGTTGCTACACTTCCACCCTCTGACATTGTGCTGCCCTGTGGCCTACCAGGTTGGTGCCACTTCCACACTATGTATTTGTGCCACTCTGTGGCCTACCAGGTTGCTACACTTCCACCCTCTGACATTGTGCTGCCCTGTGGCCTACCAGGTTGGTGCCACTTCCACACTATGTATTTGTGCCACTCTATGGCCTACCAAGTTGCTGCACTTCCACTGCACTTCCACCCATTGTGCTGCTCTTTGGCCTGCCATGTTTCTGCCACCTCCACACTCATTGTGCCACTATGTGGCCTGATGCTTCTGCTTCTGCCACCACCAGAATTTGTCATTGTGCCCCTCTCTGAGCTCTTGCTGCTGCTGGTGCCACCTCCATACTTTTGCATTGTGCCACTATGTGGCCTCATAGTATTATAGTATCATAGTATTTAAGCCCGGAAAAAGATGCAAGTCCATCAAGTCTAACCTCTAAGAATCAAATAAGTGTTTTATCCCCATAACCCGTGATATTTTTTCTCTCCAGAAAGGCATCTAGGTCCCTTTTGAACATATACATAGAGTCCGCCATAACAACCTCCTGCGGCACAGAGTTCCATAGTCTCACTGCTCTCACAGTAAAGAATCCCTGTCCATGTTGATGGTAGAATCGCCTCTCCTCTAGGCAAAGAGGATGCCCCCATTGTCCTGGTCATAGGCCTAGGTATAAAAAGATCTTTGGAGAGATCCTTGTACTGTCCGTTCAGGTATTTGTACATTGTATTGAGGTCTCCTCTTAGTCGTTTTTTCCAAACTGAATAATCCCAAATTTTGTTATCCGTCATTGCATTCTAGTCCCCCCATTCCCCTAAAATCTTGGTTGCTCTCTTCTGCACCCGTTCCACTTCTACTATGACCTTTTTATACACCGGTGCCCAAAACTGTACACAATATTCCATGTGTGGTCTGACCAGGGATTTGTATAAGGGCAAAACTATGGGGCTCATTTACTAAGGGTCCGCGGACCGCATTTTTTTGGGGGTTCCCGATGATTTTTGTGTTGCATCAAAATTTAACAGGGTTTTTTGCCCATGCAATTGTATTTTTGCGCATTGGTGCCAGATTTCACATGACACCATATATACAAAAAGAGCAAGAGATGTGTCATCTGACAATATACAAAATCACTTTATTGAAGTAACAAAAAGGCAAACATGAAATTTATTTGTAGCCCGACATGGACAAGAAAAACAGATTAAAAACAATTAAAATTGCACCAAGTACATTAGTAAATTCATTGGCCAAAATTCCCTGTGAGGATAACTGGCAAAACACCTCGTGCACTATAGCAGTACTCCAAAAGCACCCATAATCCCTAGTAATCAGAATCAATGCTGAGTAGAAACCTGAACAATACACAGAACCTGATGTAGAAAAAATAAAGGGTCAAGAGAGGTAAGTCTTAAGTGTGAACTGGTCTTAATACTTTACATGTCCAAATGTGTACGTCAGGGAGGTCTCATTCGTTGTCCCATGTCAGTTAGCCTTAGGGTGCTATGATTGGTGTGAAGGAGGTGGAGGGCTCCCCACGCGTTCCGTCCCCTAAATGGGGGACTTCCTCAGGGGTAGAAGTGCCCACTGCAGAGCTCGGCTCCCATAAATACCCCCCATTGTACCTATGAATTAATTACGTGCCCAATCAGCGAGGCTGTCGTTCGCACGCCGAAACCTGAAGTGACAAAACCGGAAGTGACAAACCTGGAAGTGGCGAAACCGGTCTGGAAACTGATCAAATATCGCGATATTTGGTTGCTTGGCACCGAATATACGAGAAGCCATCAGAATCCCTTGATACAATGTTGCTAGGGACTATGGAAAATCAGAGCCAAGTTGTCCTTACAATTAAATACACTGTAAATAGTGCGGCGCTTGAACGGTAGGGAATTCCAATACAATATTATTATTAAGCGCCGGATATATCAAATCAAGGTCGACCTTTTAATTCATTACACTATATACAATGCGGCACTTATATAAAGGTACAATAAATAAATAAAGACTGGATGTATATGTACCATCCGTGAATATTTTACAGTTAAAATTGCACAAGACTAAATACGGCGCATTTAGATAAGCAGCTGATTAGAATCGCATATAGCTCGGGTACCCTATTGAATATATGTGTATCTCAATGGTCCATTAGAAACGAGACCCAAGAGTATAAAAGAAGGGAAATATAAATTCATTTAGAATAAAGTGCAAAAGTTCAATTACGTACAAAATTCCTAGATATATGAAAATGTTATATACAATAGTGCAAAAGGAGATGCACAATTAGTGTCGACATACAAAAGGTAATTGGAATACATTTTACCAAAGAGTAAACAATATCATCTAATAAGTGTGTGATGAAGAACCACTAAGTATTAGCAAATGAGTCCTGGGGTACCAAGGCCATGGCTTTGATGGGGGGCAAAGAAACAATGGGAGCCGGCATAAATAAGTAGAGTGATATGAAACATATATCAAGAATATATGAAAAAAAACAGGTCAGTCAGTCCAGTCGGAGAAAGAATGGTAAGTGCAAAAAGTAGGAATAGCCTTACTGTAGGTACATATATTAAAATACATGATAACATATCCCTGAGGTCAGCAAGAGAGCGGGGGGAAAGAGGTCGATGTGGATCGGGGAGACATCACATTCCAACATATAAGTTCCATATTGGTCCCAGTATGGTATATTCTTCTATTCAATCTGGCCGATGCACAAATCGGCGGTGCTGGAAAAATCGCTGGAGATTTTCTTGTGAACCGTCCTATCTGTGGACTGTAAGAGTCTCAAGACTACAAGAGGGTAAGAAACTAGAGATGAGCGAACACACTCGTCCGAGCTTGATGCTCGTTCGAGCATTAGCGTACTCGAAACTGCTTGTTGCTCGGACGAATATTTCGCCAGCTCGAGAAAATGGCATCTCCCGCCGTTTTGATTTTTGGCGGCCAGACAGAGCCAATCACAAGCCAGGAGACTCTGCACTCCACCCAGCATGACGTGGTACACTTACGCGTCGATAGCAATGGTTGGCTGGCCTGATCAGTTGACCCTGGAATAGACTAGCCCCTGCCCGCGCTGCTCACATTATTCCCTGTCTGGATGCCGTTAGGGAGAGAGCTGCTGCTGGTCAGGGATAGCGTTAGGGTGTTCTATTAGATTAGTGTTAGGCAGGAGTGATTCTACAAGAACCCAACAGCCCTTGTTAGGGCTACAATAGCGTTATATATTTTTTTTTTTATTTGCTTGTGGCTGGGCTTGCTGGCACTAGTAGTGCAGCTAGTACCATATTGGGACGAATTTGCAGCGAGACTTGCGAACGTTCTATTTAGCTTCTATATAACTTAAAGAGAACCAGTCATGCAAAATAACCCCTCTAATCTAAATAGATTTTTATAAACTACCATTAGAAAGTATTGTCTTTATCCCTTCATTGTCCCTCTACATGCCTGTAAACCTAAGCAAAGAGGTCCTAAAGCTGTATGCAAATGACCTGTGAAATGTCCAATGAGTCATTAGCATATTCAAGCTGTCCAGCTTATTCATGAGTGGGAGGCACAGACTCCCAGTGCTTGACTGACAGGCTGTGTAACGCTGTGATGGCTGCTACATGTGCTTGCTGGTGGCCACACCCCCTGGAGCCTGTGTGTGTGTATGTAGGAGAGATACAACAGCTCCAGGATGCAGCCATGTTATAGCAGAACATGTCAGGTACTTGTGTAGCTGATGTCTGTGTGTCACACATATGTATTAGGAGGATGCAACATGTCAGCAGATGCACTAACTATGCTTTACTATACATTACACACAGACATGAGCAGGGGGAAGAGCGGGGAGGGGGAACAGGGGTGACATCACTGCCTCTGACCATGTGGCCAACCTCATTTACATAATGAAGACATGATGATTTTACAATAAATAATGTATGAAATGACTAGATAAAGGCTGGGATGGGATCCTTGTGAGCTGCTCTAACATGTAGTAGTGACAGGACTAGTGGCAGAGGCCTGATGTGTCCTTTAAAGTGACAGGCACACCACAAAATCCAGTTGTGTGCTGTCAGTGTAGGTTAGAAACTAGGCATACAAGAACCCAACCAGCTTTCTTAGGGCTACAATAGCATTATAGATATATAATGCAATAGATATATAACGCAAATCAACAATATATATATATTGTTGATTTGCTTGTGGCTGGCCTTGCTTGCACTAGTAGTGCAGCTAGTACCATATTGTGACGAATTTGCAGGGAGACTTGTGAACATTCTGTTTAGCTCTTAGTGACACACATATCCATCTCAAACACCTAAGTGGGACAATTTATTAGGGGTTTGATTGAATTAGGCACAGTCTGCCTTTTTTTTTTTTTTTCAAAACTAAAAGTCATCAGGCACAGCACAAAATCCAGTTGTGTGCTGTCAGTGTAGACTAGAAACTAGCCATACGAAAACCCAACAGGCCTTCTTAGAGCTAGAATAGCGTTATATATTTTATTTTTTGTTGATTTGCTTGTGGCTGGCCTTGCTGGCACTAGTAGTGCAGCTAGTACCATATTGTAACGAATTTGCAGGGAGTCTTGCGAACATTCTGTTAAGCTCTTAGTGACACACATATCCGTCTCAAACACCTAAGTGGGATAATTTATTAGGGGTTTGATTGAATTAGGCACAATCTGCTATTTCTTTTCTTTTTTTTTTTTTCAAATCTAAAAGTCATCAGGCACAGCACAAAATCCTGTTGTGTGCTGTCAGTGTAGGTTAAAAACTAGCCATAGCAATAGGATAGCATTGTTTTGTTAAAAAAACACAAAAAAAATTTACAGTTTGCACTTTAATTTTGAAAATGTTGAACCCGAGGGCTACAGGTAGAGGACGAGGGCGTGGGCTTCCAACTACTGCAGGTGTCAGAGGCCGTGGTCCTGGGCGGGGTGAGACACCACCTGCTGATGAGGGAGCAGGGGAACGCCGCAGAGCTACACTCCCTAGGTTCATGTCTCAAGTTACTGGGACTCGTGGTAGAGCACTGTTGAGGCCAGAACAGTGCGAACAGGTGATGCCGTGGATTGCGGACAATGCTTCTAGCCATTTGTCCACCAGTCAGTCTTCCAAGCAGTCCACCCATGTCACCGAAATCAGCACTCCTCCAGCTCCTCCACCTCAGCCTCCTTCCCCCCAGTCTGCCCCCTCCCAGACGCAGGGTCAGAGCTGGTGCATCAGTGCCAAATGTTTCACGTAATGAAGCTCCCGTGGCGAGGGCTAGATTTTCGGAAGTCTGGAGGTTCTTTAAAGAAACACCGGATGACCGACGGACTGTGGTGTGCAACCTGTGCCACACCAGGATCAGCAGGGCTTCCTATACTACCAGCTTAACAACCACCAGTATGCGCAGGCATATGAATGCTAAACACCCCACTCAATGGAACCAAGACCGTTCACCTCCAGCTGGGCACACCACTGCTCCTTCACCTGTGTCATCTGCTGCCTCTACTAGTCAGCCCCCTGCCCAGGACCCCGGGCCAAACACCTCCCGTGCGAAAACCACACCTTCGCCTCCACGATCCTCCACAGCATCCACCAATGTCTCCATGCGCAGCGTTCAGCTCTCCATACCCCAGACTGTGGAGCGCAAGAGGAAGTACGGTGCAACCCACCCACACGCCCAAGCCCTCAACGTCCACATCTCCAAATTGCTTACCCTGGAGATGCTGCCCTATATGCTGGTAGAGACCGAGGCCTTTCGCAACCTCATGGCGGCGGTCGCCCCTCGGAATTTGGTCCCCAGCCGCCACTACTTTTCCCGATGTGCCGTCCCAGCCCTGCACCAGCACGTGTCAGACAACATCATCCGTGCCCTGACCAACGCCGTTTCTGACAAGATCCACCTGATCACGGACACATGGACGAGTGCTGCCGGGCAGGGCCACTATATATCACTGACGGCACATTGGGTTAACTTGGTGGAGGCTGGGACTGAGTCTGACCCTGGGGCTGCTCATATACTGCCGACGCCGAGGATTGCGGGGCCAACCTCGGTCCAGGTCTCTCAGGCCTACTATGCCTCCTCCTCCTCCCACCCCTCCTCCATCTCCTCTTCCGAATTACCATCCATGGGCATGGCGCCATCAGTCGGTAGCTCTAGGCACAGCAGCAGTGCCGTCGCTAAGCGACAGCAGGCGGTGCTCAAACTGCTGAGCCTAGGCGATAAAAGGCAAACCGCCCAAGAGCTATTACAGGACATCACGGCACAGACTGATCTGTGGCTGGCACCGCTGACCCTGAAGCCAAGAATGGTTGTGTGTGACGGCCGTAACCTGGTGGCGGCTCTGCAACTCGGCAGACTGACACATGTGCCATGCCTGGCCCATGTGTTAAATCTCATAGTCAGCGGTTCCTCAAGACATACCCCAATCTGTCTGATTTGCTCACGAAGGTGCGCCGCATCTGTGCGCATTTCAGGAAGTCCAGCACAGATGCTGCCACTCTCGGGGCAGCCTAGCTCCGCCTCCAACTGCCGCTCACCGCTTGTTGTGCGACGTGCCCGTGAGGTGGAATTCAACATTAACCATGTTATCCAGAGTTTACCAGCAGCGCAGAGTGATTGTAGACTGCCAGATGTCAACTTCCACCAGAACTGGTAGTCAGGTCAGTCAGCTTCCTCAAGTCTACAATGAGGAGTGGACGTGGATGTCTGATATCTGTCAGGTGCTGAGTAACTTTGAGGAGTCAACACAGATGGTCAGTGGCGATGCCGCCATCATCAGCCTCACCATCCTGCTGCTTGGCCTGTTGAAAAACTCACTGATCAGCATGAAGTCAGAAGCTTTGCGCTCGTCACAAGAGACAGGGGAAGAAGATTCCCTTGTTGATAGCCAAAGCACCCTCAGGTCTGTTTCTCAGCGCATATCGGAGGAGGTGGAGGAGGATGAGGAGGAAGAGGAGGAGAATGTTGGCGAGAGCATTGCTCATTCCTTCACTGTTCAGCGTGTATGGGCAGAAGAAGAGGAGTTGGAGGAGTTGGAGGAGGAGGAAATGGACAGTCAGGCCAGTGAGGGGAGTGAAATCTTGCGAGTTGGGACTCTGGCGCATATGGCAGATTTCATGCCAGGCTGCCTATCCCGTGACCCTCGCGTTCAAAGAATTTATTCCAGCACCGATTACTGGGTATTCACTCTCCTGGACCCACGGTACAAGCAAAATCTTTCCACTCTCATCCCTGGAGAGGAAAGGAGTGTGAGAATGCATGAACAAGCTGAAACAGTATTTCCCTTCTGACAGCGCTAGCAGCAGAGGGCGTACTTCGGCGGGATAAGTAGCGTGGGAGAGTAGGCAAGCAGGCAGCTTGTCCAGCACTGGCAGGGGTACGCTTTACAAGGCGTTTGTCAGTTTTATGTCACCCCAGCAAGACACTGTCACCTGTCCCCAGTCTCGGCAGAGTAGGGCTGATCTTTACAGAATTATGGTGAGGGAGTACGTAGCTGACCATACCATCATCCTAAATGATCACACAGCTCCCTACAACTACTGCATAAATAAAGCCTGGATTTCTCAGGATTTCCATTCTCCACCAGGTGAAAGAAGCTCGACCTGAATAATGTATGCACTCCTCCACCTCATTTTCCTCCTTCTACTCCTCTTTGTTCACTAAAGCAGAGGAAACTGACTATTTTTGCCAGGGCCAACTGGCTCTAGCTATAGTACTCTATGTATTTAATTTTTCTGGAGGGCCACCTACCCGGTCCTCTGTTTTAAACAATTTTTTAAGCAGCGGACCGCCAGCTCCATCCCAAGATCCAACTAACATAGTTTTAACTGCAGCACCTTTAATCTACTACTACTTTACTGCCTCCATACATCGTCCCCTTATCAAACGAGCTGTGTCAGGCAGAATTTTCAAGTGTTTCACCAGATACATAATGGAACCCGGCCCATTTGTCGCCGCCATGCTGGAGACCTGAAGTTGCAATCATAGCAGCGCAATATGGATGCCCCATACTGTCGCTTTTAATCATGGAACCATTTACGAAAAAACAATTAAAAATAGAACCGCTATGCTATTCCATTATTCCTAGGTGAAATATTCAAACGACCCCGTCTGCTTTGAAAATTATAATTTTTTCAAAGTAAACGCTTCTGGCCCCCAGGCCCATTTTGGGTGGGGAGGAGCCGAGAGACAGGGGCTTGGACAGGCGAAAGCTCGTCTGGCAGCGGACCCAAGCTCTATCCCAAGATTAGGCAGCCTCAGAGGCATCCATGCATACTTCCCCTGCTTTTTCCTGTCCATTTTGCCTCCACGATCCTCCATAGCGTCCACCAATGTCTCCATGCGAATTTTTCAACTCTCTTTACCCCAGACGCTGGAGCACGAGAGGATATACAGCACATCATCCC
Organism: Engystomops pustulosus; assembly: GCF_040894005.1. Classification (NCBI taxonomy): domain Eukaryota; kingdom Metazoa; phylum Chordata; class Amphibia; order Anura; family Leptodactylidae; genus Engystomops; species Engystomops pustulosus. Next base: position 110,844,387 of record NC_092416.1, on the reverse strand, counting down.
CTTATCAAACGAGTTGTGTCAGGCAGAATTTTCAGGTGTTTCACCAGATACATAATGGAACTCGGCCCATCTGTCGCCGTCATGCTGGAGACCTGAAGTTGCAATCATAGCAGAACAATATGGATGCCCCATACTATCACTCTTAATCATGGAAGTCGTCTCCATGGCTGCCTCCACATGTCGTCCCCTTATCAAACGAGCTGTGTCAGGCTCATTTTTCGGGTGTTTCACCAGATACGTTATGGAACTTGGTCACTATGTCGCCACCATGCTGTGTTATCGACTAAATATACCGTCAACCTTTTGTTGACATAGGAAATCATTTCAGCGCTTCTTGCTCACCTCCTTTGGTTCCTCTCTGCCACCCATTGGTTTGAAGCCTGAGTCCATTTAGGGTATGTCGCCATGACACTCTCTAGCCTGCCGCTGCTGCCGCTGCCTCTGCATTCCGTCCCCTATAGTGTCAGACATATGTGGGATCCTTGCGGATGGCACCGCTTCATCTGCGCATGTCCATGCACACGGTACAAGCTATGCTGACTGCGCAGGTGCAAGAATGCCTGACGCTGTCAACGAAAGTTCCAGACAGTGGGCAGGACGTGGGTAAGTGACATCTCCAGGGGGGGGCGTGCCATGGGGTGTCAAAATGAAGGAGAAGGGCAGGTGAGGGGCGGGAATATTTGTTTGAAAATCACACACAGAGGAGCGGTTTCCAGAGGGTCAGGGGGAATAAACTTATCTTCAGTCCTGCCCAGGGGCAACTTGAGTAGTCAGACAGCACATGTCTTTCAAAGGCAATATATTAGTTATCTTTTGTTCTGTAAATGCAATTTTTCGGACAAAAACTGTTTAGCAGTGTATATGCAATTCTCTATGGCAGTGGTGGCGAACCTATGGCACGGGTGCCAAAGGCGGCACTCCAAGCTCTTTCTGTTGGCACCCGGGCCATCGCCCCAGCACACCAGACAGGCATCAATTTTCCTGCAGTTTCAAGCAACTTAAAAGATACTGCTCTCAGTCATATTTTAAAGTAATACTTACTTGGATATGTGGGACTGTAGAAAGAAGGAGAATGTGTAGACAGTTCCAAATTATCTTTGGAGGTCCTCCTGCTGGCTGCATGATTCTCTGTGTACAGAGGGGCACTGGAAAGAAGCTACAATGATGCAAATTTTCCTTCCTTCTTTCTACTGTGTTGCTGTCCTCAGGAGGCCAATATGATTGAAAGTTGTTGAAAAACAGGGAGCAATAAGTTACTGCTTTAATTTCTGGTTGGCACCTCGCGATAGAGGGGAGTTTGGGGTTGCAGTTTGGGCACTCGGTCGCTAAAAGGTTCGCCATCACTGCTCTATGGGGACGGAGGGAGGGCTAAAAATGGGTCTCCTTGTGACAGGTTCCCTTTAAAGAAGCTGGTGGCTAAAACAGCCAGGCTGTAAGGGTAATTTTAGGCTACTTGGCTATTCGCATACTGGGGGGAAAAAGGGGTTGCTTATTTACTGGGCAAAGATTTGAGGTCCGAGGTGTGTCAGCTCCTGGGAGTGTGTGTGCGGTCCATGCGGCCGGAAGTTTAAAAAGGTGCTACTAATCTATGGCTGGAGATGGGACAGAATGCATACACAATCTACATGTCTGCTATAGCCGCATATTTGTGGCTGTGTCTGTGGTTTTAGATGATATAAAGGACCAGAGCTAGGCAATGGATATTAGTGATGATTAACTACTTTGGGTTGATGTAGAGAATAGATACAAATGTAATGACTAATGACAACATTGTTACCAGGGTTAATACCGTAGAAACCATAATAACAATAATAAGAACAATATCATGCAGTCTTTTTGCTGTTGTTCTTGTTTTTGACAGTTGCTCCGTTCTCTCTCTTTCCTCTTTGCCTTTCTTTTAAATGTAAACAAAAATAAAACTAAATTTATATTTTTTTTATTTATAGAACTATTATTTATTACATATCAGAACTTCCTAGTTATGTCAAGATTAATTATGGGAAGTCTGTTCCGTTTAAATAATAATAATGATAAAAAATACAGCCATTAGCCATTCAAGTGAGTGTAATAACATAGTTGCAGAGATAGAAATATAAATTCAGGACATAAAAAACTCAATAAATATACAATGCAAGTACAAACATAACAAACACCAGAGTAAAAAAAAAACCCACGTCTGCTCCTCGGACCGGTAAGCTGTAAATGAAATGGTTGCCTAGCAACCAATGATATATAAACACAACTGGCTCAAAAAGATATGTTGTTTTATGTTGCTATTAAGTATATGTTAACCTACGTATTTTATATGTATAATTGTCTTTTGGTGTTTTTACTTTCAATCGGATTTCGTGATGTCAATAAACTATCCATCAACTCTATGAAATCAATTTGAAACTTTGTAGGGCGTAGTGCCGTAACTTGCAAGATAACTACACGTGTGTAAATACTATCTCAATGTAGATATCTTCCCTCATCTCTCTCATCCAAACCCCAAAACAGCCATGAACATCACCAATTTATACCCCATGCTTTATTTTTATTCCAAACGGTTAGATAACTATCCCCGTTTCCCTAGATCTTGCCACTTTATATCATCTGAAAACCACAGATGCACACATGCGGCGATAGCAAACATGCAGACTGCACATGCCAGAGACTAGTAGCGCATTTTTAAACTTCCAACCACGTACACACTCACTGCAAGCAGACACTCCTCGAATCTTCAGATCTTTTGCCCATTAAGTAAGCAACCCTATTGCCCCTATCAGTATCTGAATATTAGCCTAAAATTACCCTTACAGCCTGTCTGCTTCAGCCAACAGCTTCTTTGATCACCCAATTCCCTCTATGCTTACATTCTCTTCTCCTTCCATCCCCTTAGGGCTTCAGCCTGCAGACACCAGTGTCTCATAGCTAGACCACATAAAGGTAATTACACTACTAAAATTACCACCCTGTCCAGTGTGTTTTGCTTAATCATACATAGGTACAGTCTGCTAATAGTAGCTATGTTATAACCTGATTGATGATACAGATTAAAGCTTTTTTTATCTACCAATGTTTTATACTCTATACATTGAATAACAAGCAAGGACAGTCCACTTTAAAAGCGCATCTTCCAGAATTCAAAGCGTTTTTAATTTTTGTTACAAAAGGTATATAAGAGGTCCTTGCTATTCATTGGATTCTACTGCTAAATGGGTCTAACCTATGGACGTTGATACCCCGTGATGATACAACCACCATGAGCTGCTCTTCCCTCAGAACAAGACATCACTGATTATATGTTTATATAACCTGCATTAGAAGGTGAGCATTCTACTATCTCTTACTGTAATAAGCTATTACCTGCACTTGCGTCTCCTATATGTTCTAATCCATATTCTAAATACTCTGTACATGTTTATATTAATTAATTGTATCTATAGGTGTCCTAATGATGTCCACTTATTAATATCAACCCATTAATATCTGTTTATTCATGTATACAAGGATAACTAATTATGAAATGTACCATTAATTGTTTTTATTGTATTTTTCATTTTACTCCCTGTAAGTATTTGTAAGTTTCCATCTTCAAAAATCCATAACTTTTTCATTTTTCCGTGTACACAGCTGTGTGAGGACATATTTTGTGCGTAACAAATTTTACTTTCCTGTGATTTTATTTACTATTCACTGCTGTGTACTGGAAAGCAGGAAAACAATTCCAAATGTGGAAAAATTGTAAAATTTCCGTGCGTCACGTTCTTGTGGGCTCAGTTTTTACGTCTTTCACTCTGCGCTCCAAATAACACCTTTACCTTATTCTTTGTTTCAGTGTGATCGCGGTGATACCAAATTTATACAGGTTTTGACCAAATTTTTAAACACAAAAGATAGCCCTTTTAGGACTGGCAAGGCGATATGGTAATTTATTTACAAAACTGTCCTAAGACAGAATAGAGCCTTGTCGGTCAGGCCTAAAATTTAACTTTTATTCGATTGGTAAGAATTCTAACAAAATATTTATCACACTTGTTACTTAAAATTCACAGGTTTGAGGCTGCTGTCTATCCTATCTGAGTGTTTACTCAGCCTGTAAATACATAATTGGGTCTCTGCAGCGACCCATCAGTGAAACAGCCCCAGACAAGTCAATTTAAAAGCCAAACAAAAGCCCCCCAACATGTTTCGCCGGAAAACCGGCGTCATCAGGTGATCAAGGCTTTTATTGCGTTTAAACAAATGTGTACAAAAAAGAAAAACTTTTTGCCATCTTCTGACGCTAATAACTTTTTCATACTTTGGCGAACGGAGCTGTGTGATGCGTCCTTTGTTGCTAAATGAGCCAACGTTTTCATTGCTACCATTTTGAGGACTGTGCGACATTTTGATCACTTTTCATTAAATTTTTTATGTCATGTAAAAAGGTGTAAAAGTCGTGTTTCGGACATTTTGGTGCCATTTCCCATCTCGGAGGTCACCGCCGTCCTTAACCGTTTTTATATTTTGATAGTTCGTGCGTTTTGGGACGTGGCGATACCTAATGTGTCTGGGATTTTTACTGTTTATTATGTTTTATATCAGTTCTAGGGAAAGGGGGATGATTTGAACTTTTAATATTTTATTAATTTTTTAAATTTGTTAAATTTTTCTTTCTTTTTTTTCACAATTTCTTAGACAATCTAGGGTACATTAACCGTAGATGGTCCAAACGTTCCTACCATATACTACAATACTAGTGTATTGCAGTATATGGCATTTCTATTGCACTATACATTACAATGAGCCACTGGCCACTAGTTTACAGCAAGATTTACGTGTGAAATCCTCGTAGTTTATACAGTGATTTTCTCTGAAATTACACTGTCAGTTATGGGGTATCTGTATAACGCACATTGCCATACCTTATTGTGGCTCTAGTTTACAGCCATATTTACGTGTGAAATCCACATAGTTTATACAGTGATTTTCGCTGAAATTACACTGTCAGTTGTGGGGTATCTGTATAAAGCACATTGCAATACCTTTTTAGGGCTATATATTACTGCCAGATTTACGTGTCAAATCCACATAGTTTATACAGTGATTTTCGCTGAAATTACAGTGTCAGTTGTGGGGTATCTGTATAACGCACATTGCCATACCTTATTGTGGCTCTAGTTTACAGCCATATTTACGTGTGAAATCCACATAGTTTATACAGTGATTTTCGCTGAAATTACACTGTCAGTTGTGGGGTATCTGTATAAAGCATATTGCAATACCTTTTTAGGGCTATAGATTACTGCCAGATTTACGTGTGAAATCCAAATTGTTTATACAGCGATTTTCGCTGAAATTACAGTGTCAGTTGTAGAGTATCTGTATAACGCACATTGCCATACCTTTTTGGGGCTATAGTTTATAGCCAGATTTACGTGTGAAAGCCATGTAGCTTATAAAGCAATTTTTGCTGAAATTACACTGTCAGTTGTGGGGTATCTGTATAACGCACATTGCCATACCTTTTTGGGGCAATAGATTACAACCAGATTTACGCGTGAAATCCACATAGTTTATACAGCGATTTTCGATGAAATTACACTGTCACTTGTGGGGTATCTGTATAACGCACATTGCCATACCTTTTTGGGGCTATAGTTTACAGCCAGATTTACGTGTGAAATCCACATAGTTTATACAGTGATTTTTTGCTGAACTTACACTGTTAGTTGTGGGGTATCTGTATAATGCACATTGCCATACCTATTTGGGGCTATATATTTACGTGTGAAATCCAAATAGTTTATAAACCATTATATCAGACAGAAAGGTGGCAGGTGGAGCAGGCAGAGGTGACAGCACAGCGTCAGGTAGCGGAGCAGGTAGCAAGTCGCTACTGTGGCCGTGAGTCAGCAGGGTGGCAGCAGTGTGAGGACTGGAGCCATACGTCCGCGGGGTACAAATCCCGACTCGCAGGTCCAAGTAAGCAGTGGCACAGGGGCTCAACGAGGCAGCGGCGGTAGCCTGTCGCTCAGTGCAGAGTGTTGGCGGTAAAATTACCACCTCGGCGGTGTGGCAGCTTTTTCTGTCCTCCTTTTTTGTCCCCTTTCCCTTTCACCTTCCCTTTTCTTCCTTGTCCTTTTTTCACGTTCACGTTCCCACTTTTCACTTCTTCCCGATTCACTCCTCACTTACCTTAATGTTTTCACACATAGTTAAGTTCACACTTCTCGTATCACTACACAGTATCCACTCTTTGGTTTTAGATCCACTCCCCAGGTACACTCCTAGTATTCCCGTCTTTCGTAGCTGAAATATTATTCCCTGTCATCTTTTACAGTTGTTCACCACATAGCTCCGATGCTCTGACTTTGTGTCTCATACATGTTTTGTATATATTATCCTTAGGTGTGCTTATGTCTTGCTACATCCCTACGCGATATGTATTTATGGCTTTACTCATTTGTCCATCCTAGGCCTCGCAATTTTGAATATACGTCTTTAAGAAAGCCTGATGGTTCTTGGACATCGCCTCTTTGTGTCTAGTCCCCTTTCAGCCTCTGTTTTGGTGTGGGTCTGGTTTTTATACCCCAACAATATGTATAGACTACTTACATGTATACTGTTTATATACATTGTCTGTATGCTTATACCTATATGCATTTATATATGTTCCTCTCTGTATTGTTCTGCCGTAGCAGTGTGCATGTGTGTATGACTGTACATGGGTCCATGGTCGTGTGGTTGTGTGTGTGGGTCGTGTGATTTTACACTGTTATTCATGAACTGGTAGACTAAGTACCTTTGCTTAACATGTAATTATTTTACCAGGATTCGGCTGTATTCTGACCTTGCTGCCCGTGCTGTGGTGCGGGGGTGAGGGGCCCTGCCGGATTGCCCCTCCGGTCCGCCTCACGCAATAGCCTGGTGGCGGTTACCCGTTGCACACCCCCCCCCCCCCGCTGGGCCCTTCTTCCCCCCTAGCGCAGCGGCCTTCTATTTATTTCTCATTTAAGCATTTCACTCTGCATATGTATGTTCTCACTTGTATGCACATTTTACACATCAATTTACTATATATAAAGGGAAGAAAGGGAAAGAAAATGAAGAAAAATTTTTTTTTAAAAATGATCACCATTTATTGGTTTATCTTTCAAGTTTCATATGCCATACACCGTGGCCTCTCAGACGATATTTGCATAGTGCATGTGTCGTTTATTTGCCCATTTACCACTTCTGTATATATGAGCACTATCAGCACTTTACTCAGAGATTTGTATACTGAGATAGTGGGGCACATTTACTAAGGGTCTGCAGCCGCGAATCCGTCGAGTTTTTCCCGAATATTTCCGCTTTGCGCTGTATTTCACGGGATTGTGGCGCACGCGATCGATTTTTGGCGCAATCGCGGCGACTTTCACGCGACAGAAATCGGGGGGGCATGGCCACCGGCCAACCCAAAGGATTCAGAAAAACAGAATTTAAAAAGTCATTTGTGTCGCAAGATCAAGCACTCACATACACCAAAAAAAAGCAGGTGAACTCCGGCGGACCTCGGCGCAGCAGCGACACCTGGTGAATATCGGCGCATGGACCTTAGTGAATCCCGGCAGAACCCGAATCAGCGCCGGAGAACCCGCCGCTGGATCGCGACTGGACCGGGTAAATAAATGTGCCCCAGTGTCTCAGTTGCTTAAACATGTTTGACAGCAGTTATTGGTGGTTCCACAGATACCAGCTAATAGCACGTATGCGCTCACCCGGCTTTCCCTCCTCACGGCCATTCCGGAAGTGATGTTACACCACTTCCGGTCACATGCATGGGCGCCGCCATCTTGGATTCCCAGCATCACACAGCTGCAGACCAGCGTACACTCGTTTACAGAGGTATTTATAGGCATTCGCCACACTTGTCGGGCACCCCTGAGAAAGCCGCAATCTGCGGCGATACGCGTGGGGCGTCTTTTCCAGACCCTGTCTCTCCCTGCACTGTCCGGACCCGATGGTAACTATCATCATTTTCACAGCAGCGTATTCATTGCCAGGAGCTATTCGCTCCCTCTGCTTGGGTGTTTATGCTGAGTTTCATCTCTTATGCATGTTAGGGGTGCAGATTATTCCTGGACATTCATTAACAGGCTCTTGTGTCGAAATGTTGCACGCTTCATCCAGCCTGACAAGTTGCTTGTTAATTGAGTGCCCAGCACAGCCCTTACTTACCAGCTGCTTTTTGTGTAGTATTCACATTATCCATTGCATTTGCATGGGTTCCTGACCGTGCCTTGAGCAGGGTCGCCTTGGGGTGACAGTTTGTTGGTATTATCAGGTGCCACTGTCCCCCCTCTGTCCATACTTGTGTGAGGGGTACAGCCGACCTGTGTGTCGTTTTTGTATATATTGTTTCATTTGTTAATAGAGATGAGCGAACACACTCGTCCGAGCTTGATGCTCGTTCGAGCATTAGCGCACTCGTAACTGCTCGTTGCTCAGACGAATATTTCGCCAGCTCGAGAAAATGGCATCTCCCTCCGTTTTGATTTTTGGCGGCCAGAAACAGAGCCAATCACAAGCCAGGAGACTCTGCGCTCCACCCAACATCACGTGGTACAATTACATGTCGATAGCAGTGGTTGGCTGGCCTGATCAGGTGACCCTGGAATAGACTAGCCCCTGCCCGCGCTGCTAGCATCATTCTCTGTCTGGATGCCGTTAAGGAGAGAGCTGCTGCTGCTGCTGCAGGGATAGCGTTAGGGTGTTATATTAGCTAACTGTTAGGCAGGAGTGAGTCTACAAGAACCCAACAGCCCTTGTTAGGGCTAGAATATATTTTTTTTTCTTTGCTTGTGGCTGGGCTTGCTGGCACTAGTAGTGCAGCTAGTACCATATTGTGACGAATTTGCAGGGAGATTTGCGAACGTTCTATTTAGCTCTTAGTGACACACATATCCATCTCAAACACCAAAGTGGGACAATTTATTAGGGGTTTGATTGAATTAGGCACAGTCTGACGATATACATATATTTTTTTGCTTATTTTTTTTCAAAATCCTGTTGTGTGCTGTAAGTGTAGGTTAGAAACTAGCCATAGCAATCATCATCATCAAATTTTTACAGTTTACACTTTAATTTTGAAAATGTTGAATCGAGGGCTAAGGATAGGGGTAGAGGACGAGGGCGTGGGCGTCCAACTACTGCAGGGGTCAGAGGCCGTGGTCCTGGGTGGGGTGAAACACCACCTGCTGATGAGGGAGCAGGGGAACGCCTCAGAGCTACACTCCCTAGGTTCATGTCTCAAGTTACTGGGACTCGTGGTAGAGCACTGTTGAGGCCAGAACAGTGGGAACAGGTGATGTCGTGGATTGCGGACAATGCTTCTAGCCATTTGTCCACCAGTCAGTCTTTCACGCAGTCCACCCATGTCACCGAAATCAGCACTCCTCCAGCTCCTCCACCTCAGCCTCCTTCCCCCCAGTCTGCTCCCTCCCAGGAAAATTTGGCATTTGAACCGGCATACTCTGAGGAACTGTTTTCTGGACCCTTCCCACAGTCACAAACCACTTGTCCGGTGGCTGCTGAGCTATTTTCAGATGCCCAGGTTTTCCACCGGTCGCAGTCTGTGGGTGATGATGACATTGTTGACTTAGTGGAAGAAATGTGTAAAGAGGTGTCGGACGATGAGGAGACACGGTTGTCAGACAGTGGTGAAGTTGTTGTCAGAGCAGGAAGTCTGAGGGGGGAGCAGACTGAGGGATCGGAGGATGATGAGGTGACAGACCCAAGCTGGGTTGATAGGCCGGCTGAACACAGTGCTTCTGAGACGGAGGCGAGTCCTCGACGAGAACTGGTTGGAAGAGGCAGTGGTGGGGCCAGACGGAGAGGCCGGGCCAGAGCTGGTGCATCAGCGCCACATGTTTCACGTAGTGAAGCTCCCGTGGCAAGGGATAGATTTTCGGAAGTCTGGAGGTTCTTTAAAGAAACACCAGATGACCGACGGACTGTGGTGTGCAACCTGTGCCACACCAGGATCAGCAGGGTTTCCACCACTATTAGCTTAACCACCACCAGTATGCACAGGCATATGAACGCTAAACACCCCACTCAATGGAACCAAGGCTGTTCACCTCCAGCCGGGCACACCACTGCTCCTTCCCCTGTGTCATCTGCTGCCTCTGGTAGTAAGCCCCCTGCCCAGGACCCCGGCCCAAACACCTCCCATGCGAAAACCACACCTTTGCCTGCATGATCCTCCACAGCATCCACCAATGTCTCCATGCGCAGAGTTCAGCTGTCTATACCCCAGACGCTGGAGCGCAAGAGGAAATACAGTGCAACCCACCCACACGCCCAAGCCTTCAATGTCCACATCTCCAAATTACTCAGCCTTAAGATTCTGCCCTATAGGCTGGTAGAGACCAAGACCTTTCGCAACCTCATGGCGGCGGCCGGCCCTCAGTATTTGGTCCCCAGACGCCACTACTTTTCCTGATGTACCGTCCCAGCCCTGCACAAGCACGTGTCAGACAACATCATCCGTGCCCTGAACAACACCGTTTCTGACAAGGTCCACCTGACCAGGGGCACGTGGACGAGTGCTCCTGGGCAGTGCCACTATGTGTTGCTGATGGCACATTGGGTTAACTTGGTGGAGGCTGGGACTGAGTCTGACCTTGGGGCTTGTCATATACTGCCGACACCGAGGATTGCAGGGCCTACCTCGGTCCAGGTCTCTCAGGCCTACTATGCCTCCTCCCACCCCTCCTCCACCTCCTCCTCTGAATTACCATCCGTGGGCATGGCGCCATCAGTCGGTAGTTCTAGGCACAGCAGCAGTGCCGTCACTAAGCGACAGCAGGTGGTGCTCAAACTGCTGAGCCTAGGCGATAAAAGGCACACCGCCAAAGAGCTATTACAGGGCATCATGGCGCAGACTGATCTGTGGCTGGCACCGCTGAACCTGAAGCCAGGCATGGTTGTGTGTGACAACGGCCATAACCTGGTGGCGTCTCTTCAACTCAGCAGAGTGACACATGTGCCATGCCTGGCCCATGTTTTAAATCTCATAGTTCAGCGGTTCCTCAAGACATACCCCAATCTGTCTGATTTGCTCACGAAGGTACGCCGCATCTGTGCGCATTTCAGGAAGTCCAGCACAGATGCTGCCACTCTCAGGGCAGCGCAACGCCGCCTCCAACTGCCCACTCACCAACTGTTGTGCGACGTGCCCACGAGGTGGAATTCAACATTAACCATGTTATCCAGAGTTTACCAGCAGCGCAGAGCGATTGGAGAAGGCCGGATGTCAACTTCCACCAGAACTGGTAGTCAGGTCAGTCAGCTTTCTCAAGTCTACAATGAGAAGTGTACGTGGATGTCTGATATCTGTCAGGTGCTGAGTAACTTTGAGGAGTCAACACAGATGGTCAGTGGCGATGCCTCCATCATCAGCCTCACCATCCCGCTGCTTGGCCTGTTGAAAAACTCTCTGGTCAGCAGTAAGTCGGAAGCTTTGCGCTCGTCACAAGCGACAGGGGAAGAAGATTCCCTTGTTGATAGCCAAAGCACCCTCAGGTGTGTTTCTAATTGCATATCGGAGGAGGTGGAGGAGGATGAGGAGGAAGAGGAGGAGAATGTTGGCAAGACAGAAGAGGGGAGCATTGATCAGTCCTTCACTGTTCAGCGTGTATGGGCAGAAGAAGAGGAGTTGGAGGAGGAGGAAATGGACAGTCAGGCCAGTGAGGGGAGTGAATTCTTGCGCGTTGGGACTCTGGCGCATATGGCAGATTTCATGCTAGGCTGCCTATCCCGTGACCCTCGCGTTCAAAGAATTTATTCCAACACTAATTACTGGGTATTCACTCTCCTGGACCCACGGTACAAGCAAAATCTTTCCACTCTCATCCCTGGAGAGGAAAGGAGTGTGAGAATGCATGAATACCAGCAGGCCCTGGTGCACAAGCTGAAACAGTATTTCCCTTCTGACAGCGCTAGCGGCAGAGGGCGTACTTCTTCGGGACAAGTAGCGAGGGAGAATAGGCGGGCAGGGAGCTTGTCCAGCACTGGCAGGGGTACGCTTTACAAGGCTTTTGCCAGCTTTATGTCACCCCAGCAAGACACTGTCACCTGTCCCCAGTCTCGGCAGAGTAGGGCTGATCTTTACAGAAAGATGGTGAGGGAGTACGAAGCTGACCATATCATCGTCCTAAATGATCACACAGCTCCCTACAACTACTGGGCTTCAAAGCTGGACATGTGGCACGAACTGCGGCTGTACATCTTGGAGGTTCTTGCCTGCCCTGCCGCTAGCGTGTTGTCTGAGCGGGTTTTCAGTGCAGCTGATGGCATCATCACCGATAAGCGTACAAGCCTGTCGACTGACAGCGCTGACAGGCTGACGCTTATCAAGATGAATAAAGCCTGGATTTCTCAGGATTTCCATTCTCCACCAGGTGAAAGATGCTCAACCTGGATAACCACCATAACCAAGCCAATTACTTATAAGAACAGTACTACACTTGATCTTATACAAAAGGTTCTTAGAAGTGCTGTTTGTAGCCCCCGCCTGCTTTGAAAATTAAAATTTTTTCAATGTAAACGCTTCTGGCCCCCATTTTGGGTGGGGAGGAGCCGAAAGGCAGGGGATTGGACAGGAGAAAGCTCACCTGGCAGCAGACAGCCAGCTCCATCGCAAGATCCAACTAACATAGTTTTAACTGCAGCACCTTTAATCTACTACTACTTTACTGCCTCCATACATCGTCCCCTTATCAAACGAGCTGTGTCAAGCAGTATTTTCGGCTGTTTCACCAGATACATAATGGAACTCGGCCCATCTGTCGCCGCCATGCTGGAGACCTGAAATTGCAATCATAGCAGCGCAATATGGATGCCCCATACTGTCGCTCTTAATCATGGAACCATTCCTCTCCACCCATTTTGGGTGGGGAGGAGCCGAGAGGCAGGGGCTTGGACAGGAGAAAGTTCGCCTGGCAGCGGACCGCCAGCTCCATCCCAAGATTAGGCAGCCTCAGAGGCATCCATGCATACTGCCCCTGCTTTTTCCTGTCCATTTTGCCTCCACGATCCTCCATAGCGTCCACCGATGTCTCCATGCGCAACTTTCAACTCTCTATACCCCAGACGCTGGACCGCGAGAGGAAATACAGCACATCATCCCCTTATCAAATGAGCTGTGTCAGGCCCATTTTTCAGGTGTTTCACCAGATACGTTATGGAACTTGGTCACTATGTCGCCACCATGCTGTGTTATCGACTAAATATACCGTCAACCTTTAGTTCACATAGAAAATCATTTCAGTGCTTCTTGCTCACCTCCTTTGGTTCCTCTCTGCCGCCTTAACCAGGCAAAATACTGATGCATACAGTGCTACACGTTATCCTCGCCAAAAGGAATTTTTAAAATTGGTTTGAAACCTGAGTCCATTTGGGGTATGTCGCCATGACACTCTCTAGCCTGTCGCTGCCTCTGCATGCCGCCTTCTATAGTGTCAGGGTCAATTATTGGATGTTTTAGATGCTATCTAGTCTCATTCGGTCACTCTGTCATCGCCATGCCGTTGCCCATAATTTTGGTGCAATTAATCAGCCTCAGAGGCATCCATGCATGCTGCCCCTGTGGTTTCCTGTCCATTTCCGTGGTGTTTACATCATTTTCTGAGGTTTCCAGGTGTTTGGCCAAGCTTCCATGTGCAGACCCTTGGTCCCCTTGAAAAATGCTCGAGTCTCCCATTGACTTCAATGGGGCTCGTTATTCGAGACGAGCACTCGAGCATCGAGAAAAGTTTGTCTCGAATATCAAGCACCCGAGCATTTTAGTGCTCGCTCATCTCTATTTGTTAATAAAGAGTACTCCTTTTGGCTATTACACACATGTTCTTGTGTATTTTCTAATTGGTTGATTTTCCATGTGTGTAGCTCCTTATATTTAGTTACTTGGTGCCACGTTCCCACCACCCCCTAATGCAGTTTTTTGTAAAGACACCAGAGGAGCCGAGTGTGGGTATATGTCGTATCTGCGGGCAGAAAGTGAAGCGTGGCCAGGGAGCTAACCTTGGCACCACGGCCCTGCGCCAACACATGCAGAGTCAACATCCAATGGCCTGGGAGAAATGGGTGTCAGATGTGGTCCATCCTGCAGGCGCAGCAAACAAAAACAGCAGCAGCACCTAGTGGCACACATGCTGTTTCAGAAGGTCAAGGCTCCAGCACCTCTGCCGAAGGTAGGTGTTTATCTTTGTCATCATCTCCCGGTCCAGATGTACATGTTGCTTGCTACGCATGGCGCCAGCAGTCGGTGAGCAAGGCGATTACAAAGAGACAACTCTATGCGTCCAGCCGTCGTAAGGTGCAGAAGGTGACCGTGCTCTTGTCGAAGAATGCTTTCTCCTCCACATTGTCAACTGTTGCTCCTGCGCCAGTGTCCGCCTCCTCCTTCTCCACCACCACCTCAGCCTCCACAAGTGCTACTCCACATTCCACATGTTCAGGGCACAGCGGTGTCACACAGTTCTACACCTGGTTTTCCTGGGCAGCGAAGTCATACAGGGGAGGAACTGCTCCGCGTCATGCAACAAGAAATCAATGTGTGGCTTTCTCCGCGACAGCTAAAAGTTGGAACCATGGTGACAGACAATGGGAGGAACATGGTGTTCGCGCTGCACTGAGGAGGGATGGTCCATGCGCCCTGCATGGCCTACGTGTTCAATGAGGTAGTCAACAAGTTCCTGAAGTCTTACATGCATCTGCAAGACATTGTAAAAATGGCCAGGACACTGTGCACGCACTTCAGCCATTCTTACAAAGTCAAGCACACCCTCCTCGAGTTGCAGCGTCAGAATGGCCTACCCCAGCATAGTCTGATATTCAATGTTTCCACCCATTGGAATTCCAGCCTCCATACGTTAAACCACCTGTATGAACAGAGAAAAGCCATTAATGATTTTGTGATGATGCAAGCGGACCGTAGTACTCCCCTGTGTAACTTTGATGTTAGCCACTGGCAGCTCATGCGTGACACCTGCCGTTTGCTCAGGCCCTTTGAAGAGGCCACGTTATTTGTCAGTCGCCAGGACGGCGGGATGAATAACGTCATTCCACTGCTTCATGTCCTGGAACTCATACTGCAAAATCTGTCTGGTCAGGGCACTGGAGAAGTGGAGACTACATTTAATGGCCACATGAGTCCGGTGGGAGCTTAACTGGAGGAGGATGAGGACATTGGAGCACAAGCAGAGTCTGGTGAAATCAGTGGTTTTTCCATTCAGGTGAGTAGAAGCGAAAGAGAGGAGGAGAAGGAGCATCCGGAGGAGGTAGAAGACGAGGCAGATGACCCAGAAGCACCGTGGTAGTATACTGTGGAGATGGACACCAGGAGTCCCACAGAGTCACTTGTGCAGATTGGTTGCAGCATGCTGCTTTGCCTAACTTGCCGAATAGTCAACATCCGCCATAGGGATGACTTTTGGCTCTCCACCCTCTTGGACCCTCGCTACCGGTTAAAAATGGGTGACTTTTTTCCAACTGCTGAGAGAGAGAGAGAAACAACTGGCATACTATAGAGAAATACTGTGCTAAATGTGCGACATTGTCCATCCTCTGTCAGGTCTGAACGGGAGAGCTAGGGGGTAGGAGCAGTAGCAGCTCCATGAGCAGCAGCTTAAGTCTGGATTCCTTATCGAGCAACTTCCTTCACCCACCTAGTGAGGAGGGTAGCTGCCACCAGCAGCAGCAGGACATGGAGCAGATCCTGCACCAGCAGGTGGTGGCCTACTTGGACAGCACTTTACCACCTCAGGTAGAGGATCCCATGGACTACTGGGCAGCAAAACTTGATGCATGGCCACAACTTGCGAAGTTTGCAGTAGAGAAGCTGTCCTGCCCGGCTAGTAGTGTGGCATCAGAGCGGGTGTTCAGTGCGGCGTGGGCCATCTTACCCCAAGGAGAGCCCGGATGTGTCCACCCATAATGTGGAGAGACTGACCTTTGTCAAGATGAATCGGGCTTGGATCGGCCAGGATTTCAACTCACTAATGTCTAATGCATCAGATTAGATCAGCCATGACGCCTCCTCCAAACGTTGACAAATGAGTTGGGGTTCTAACTACCTGCCTCAGCCACTATTCTGATGCTGCCACCCACCTGATGCCACACATCTGCTGCCAGTTGCACGACCTGCCACCTACCATCTTTACCAGGGACTGGAATTGTCCGCCACCTCCACACTATATCATGGTGCCACTCTGCAGGCTCCTGCTGCGGAAGATGCCACCTCCACACTATATCATTGTGCCACTCTGCAGGATCCTGCTGCTGCTACTGATGCCACCTTCACACTATTTCATTGTGCCACTCTGCGGGCTCCTGCTGCTGCTGATGCCACCTCCACACTATATCATTGTGCCACTCTGCTTGCTCCTGCTGCTACTGATGCTACCTTCACACTATATCATTGTGCCACTCTGCGGGCTCCTACTGATACTGATGCCACCTCAACACTATATCATTGTGCCACTCTGTGGCTTTCCCTGTTGCTGCCACCATGTTGCTGCCACCTGTGGGCTCCTGCTGCTGCCGCCACCCCCACACTCTTATCATTGTGCCACTTTGTGGCCTCCTGTTGCTGCTGCTGCCGCCACCATCACACTTTGTCATTGGACCACTCTGTGGCTTTCCATGTTGCTGCCACCTGTGGGCTCCTGTTGATGCCACCTTCACACTATATCATTGTGCCACTCTGTGGCTTACCATTTTGCCGCCACCTCCACACCTCTGAACTCTGCTGGTGCCACCTTTGGAGTTCTTTGTTGTCAAAGACCCGATATTTTCAGGAAAACTGTAATGTACAATGGATGTGGTGTCTTCAAACTAAAATTTACATTGAATACTTCCAATTAATATGCAATTCAAACTTCAACGTTTTGCCACAATGTGGCCTCCTCTGCTGTGGGTTTGTGGTCTCCTGCTGATGCCACCTCCACACTATATCATTGTGCCACCCTGTGGGCTCCTGCTGATGCTGATGCCACCTCCACACTTTGTCATTGTGCCACTCTGTGGCTTTCCCTGTTGCTGCCACCATGTTGCTGCTACCTGTGGGCTCCTGCTGCTGCCACCACCTCCACACTCTTATCATTGTGCCACTTTGTGGCCTCCTGTTGCTGCTGCTGATGCTGCTGCCACGACCTCCACACTCATTGGACCACTCTGTGGGCTCCTGCTGCTGCTTATGAGGCCACCTTCACACTATATCATTGTGCCACTCTGCGGCTCCTGCTGCTACTGATGCCACCTTCACACTATATCATTGTGCCACTCTGCGGGCTACTGCTGCTGCTTCTACTGATGCCACCTTCACACTATATCATTGTGCCACTTTGCTGACTCCTGCTGCTTCTGATGCCACCTTCACACTATATCATTTTGCCACTCTGTGGGCTCCTGCTGCTGCTGATGCCACCAACACACAATATCATTGTGCCACACTGCGGGCTCCTGCTGCTACTAATGCCACCAACACACAATATCATTTCGCCACTCTGCGGACTCCTGCTGCTGCTGCTACTGATGCCACCAGCACGCAATATTATTGTGCCACTCTGCGGGCTCCTCCTGCTGTTGCTACTGATGCCACCTTCACACTATATCATTGTGCAACCCTGCGGGCTTCTGCTGCTACTGATGCCACCAACAAACAATATCATTGTGCCACTCTGTGGGCTCCTGCTGCTACTGATGCCAACTTCACACTATATCATTGTGCCACCCTGCGGGCTCCTGCTGATACTGATGCCACCTCCAAACTATATCATTGTGCCACTCTGTGGCCTACCATGTTGCCACCACCTCCACACCTCTGACCTCATGCTGCTGCTGCTGCAGGTTCCACCTTTGGAGTTCTTTTTTGTCAAAGACCTGATATTTTCAGGAAAACTGTATTATTTAATGGATGTGGCGTCTCTATTCTACAAATTAAAATTTACATTGAATACTTCAAATTCAAATTCATTTCAAACTTCCTCGTTGTGCCACAATGTGAACTCCTCTGCTGTGGGTTTTGTGGGCTTCTGCTGCTTCTGATGCCACCTTCACACTATATCATTGTGCCACCCTGCGGGATCCTACTGATACTGATGCCACCTTCACACTATATCATTGTGCCACTCTGTGGCTTTCCCTGTTGCTGCCACCATGTTGCTGCCACCTGTGGGCTCCTGCTGCTGCCGCCACCCCCACACTCTTATCATTGTGCCACTTTGTGGCCTCCTGTTGCTGCTGCTGATGCTGCTGCCGCCACCATCACACTATGTCATTGGACCACTCTGTGGCTTTCCATGTTGCTGCCACCTGTGAGCTCCTGTTGATGCCACCTTCACACTATATCATTGTGCCACTCTGTGGCCTATCATGTTGCCACCACCTCCACACCTCTGACCTCTGCTGGTGCCACCTTTGGAGTGCTTTGTTGTTAATGACCTGATATTTTCAGGAAAACTGTAATGTACAATGGATGTGGTGTCTCCAATCTACAAATTAAAATTTACATTGAATACTTCGAATTAATATTCAATTCAAACTTCATCGTTGTGACACAATGTGGCCTCCTCTGCTGTGGGTTTGTGGTCTCCTGCTGATGCCACCTCCACACTATATCATTGTTCCACCCTGTGGGCTCCTGCTGATACTGATACCACCTCCACACTTTGTCATTGTGCCACTCTGTGGCTTTCCCTGTTGCTGCCACCATGTTGCTGCCACCTGTGGGATCCTGCTGCTGCCGCCACCTCCACACTCATTGGACCACTCTGTGGCTTTCCATGTTGTTTCCACCTGTGGGCTCCTGTTGATGCCACCTTCACACTATATCATTGTGCCACTCTGTGGCTTTCCATGTTGCTGCCACCATGTTGCTGCCACCTTTGGGCTCCTGCTGTTCCTGCTTCTGCTGCCGCAGCAACCTGCGCACTCTATCATTGGACCACTATGTGGCTTTCCATGTTGCTGCCACCATGTTGCTGCCACCTGTGGCCTCCTGTTGCAGCTGCCACCTCCACACTCCTATCATTGTGCCACTTTGTGGCCTACCATGTTTCCGCCACCTCCATAATTTAATACCAAAAAATGTGGAGCGTTGTCCAATACACAGTAAATAGTATCTCAAAGCCAACACACTAAAATTAGAATTGAACCAAGAAGAAAAAGACCAGTAAGTAAAGGCTAAAAAGTCATAAGCTTAATTACAAATCACAAAATGAAAAATTGTCACACAAAACCTTGTGGATCAGAGCCTAATAACAAGGATCCACATGCGGCCACAAGTCAGCAAAAAAAGTATAACTGCAATCTCCTCACAGAAGGTAAATATGAAACAATGGTAGCAGTAACCTGGTACTGTCCCGGGAAACACATGTAATGTCTATCCAACAGAAACACTCAAAAGTAGAGTCTAAATATAAAGTTACTGGGTTCCAAATTGAAATGGTATAACAAGTTGCGCAATAAATATACCCCATGCATTTAAACCAAAACAGGGACCAAATAGCCAAAATTCAGTCACTGACCCCTGAGGAAGTCGCAGTC
The DNA here is from genome assembly GCF_040894005.1 of Engystomops pustulosus. Lineage (NCBI taxonomy): Eukaryota > Metazoa > Chordata > Amphibia > Anura > Leptodactylidae > Engystomops > Engystomops pustulosus. The sequence goes on along the minus strand of NC_092416.1, from coordinate 110,824,827 downwards.
TGGCGACGTAACGTGTGGGGTGCCTTCGGCCACAGGTCTGTGACCTAGAAATCCCTCCTATCATGGATCTGATACAAAGCAATTTTGGCTACTTGGTCCCTGTTATGGTTTAAATGCATATTTATTGCGCAACTTGTTATACCTTTTCATTTGGGAACCCAGTAACTTTATATTTAGACTCTACTTTTGAGTTGGATAGACACTACATGTGTTTCCCGGGACAGTACCAGGTTACTGCTACCATTGTTTCATGTTTACCTTCTGTGAGGAGATTGCATTTATACTTTTTTTTTCTGACTTGTGGCCGCATGTGGATCCTTGTTATTAGGCTCTGACCCACAAGGTTTTGTTAATGTGTATTTGTACATGTTTTAAGTGGTTTTAATAATATGCATGTGTGACAATTTTCCATTGCGTCCCCCATGACGGCCCCACCTGGAGGATGACCCCTTGACCTCTGTAGGGACAGGAAGCAGAGAAGTTAAATACCCACCCCCTGCATCTACACTCCAGTGTCTTCCTGTCCCTACACAGGGCAGGTTGTAGAGAAAATCTCTCCTCTGATCCTTCCATCCAAGAGGGACAGTGAGAGGGGAGCATGTGTGGCGCGGGGATCATCCTCTTACCCCTCCGGTCCAAGACAGCGATCGGTGCAGACGACCCTTCCCTTGTCGGCATTTTGGGACGGTAGTTCCGGCTCTGTCCGCGACCCCGCGAGGTTTACGACACCCGGACTTCAACAAAATGGCGGCGGCGTGTCTGACACGGCCGCCAGTGACAACTTCCGGTGGCGCACCGGAAGTGAGGTAATCTGTCGCAGAGTCCGGAAACAGGCGCGTGGAGAGGTAAGATTTAAATGTAGCGGGGACGCACAGTGATCTGAGGTCTAATACGTTAGGAAAACTCAGCGTTTGTGATCCTTAAGCAGTGGTAAGATACCTATACAATGGCGCTCCCTGTACAATGCATTGTGATGGCTAGTTTAGTAAAAACAACGCTGTATATCTTCCAGGATTAACATACCGGGCCATCTTTTTTGCCTTACCTCACGAGGCTGTGTGCTAAAGGCAAGTATGTACCATATACCTCATGGGTATATATATGTCATATTTTGACACATGCTTATATATATGTGTATGTATACATAGGTGCTGTATATAACCATTGGCAGTATTGAATCCTGCACCATGGAAGCTGTGTCTATAGATCCCCCGCCTATAGCTCCTGTGAGTGGTTTCGGGGTGTCTATGTGTTACTGTGTGTTAGGATCAGTGGATCCTCTGGACCACCGCGGGAGATGTAACTAGCCAACACCCGGAACCGGAGCCTAGCGGCACCTGGTTTTCACCAGAGCCCGCCGCAAAGCGGGTTGGACTTGCTGCGGCAGGAAACCACTAGGTCGTTCCCAGGTGTGACTAGCCCACGGTGGCAGCCGAGGTCGAGGTACCTTAACGGATGACAAACTCGTAGTCGGGTCCAGGCACAGGGTCAGGGCAGGCGGCAGAGATGCAACGTCAGGTTCAAGTCCGGGGTCAGCAACAGGAGGTCCAGGCAGGAGGGTACGGGAACACAGGCACACAGCAACAGGGAGGAACACAGGTAACACGGCAACACAGGACTCAGGAACGGGAACACACAGGAATACACTGGAACGCAGGAATACAGGGATACGCAGGAACACAGCAATACTCGCTAGAAAGCTTTCTCTAAGGCTAAGAGGCACAAAGATCCGGCAGGGAATGATGGGAAACAAAGGGTTATATACAAAACAGGAAATGACCAATACTAATCACCTGTGCGCTGGCCCTTTAAATCTTGAGGCAGTGCCGCGCGCGCGCCCTAGGGAGCGGGGCCGCGCGCGAGACCCAGTCCGGACGGGAGCGGGAGCCAGGAGAGGTGAGTGCACCGGAGCAGCAGTGGGGCAGCGGAGGGAGGCACGGGTGCACCCGCGATCCGCGATATGGATCGCGGGGGTGCCCGCAACGGAGGCACGGGTGCACCCGCGATCCGTGGTATGGATCGCGGGGGTGCCCGTGACAGTACCCCCCCCCTTCGGCCTCCCCCTCTTCTTCTTGGTCCCAAGAAACCTCTGGAGGAGAGTCCGATCAAAAATATTCTCTTCAGGCTCCCAGGATCTCTCCTCAGGCCCGAACCCCTTCCAATCTACAAGGAAGAACCGCTTACCCCTTACGAACTTCATGTCCAGAACCTCCTTGACTTCATATACATCTGGAGAATCAGCCTCAGGAGCCGGAGGAGGGGATTGCTGGGAGAAGCGGTTCAAGACGACTGGCTTCAGGAGGGATACATGAAAGGAGTTCGGGATGCGCATAGATGGAGGAAGGCGGAGCTTGTATGCCACTTGATTAATGCGCTTGATTACCTCAAAGGGGCCAAGGAACCGGGGCCCAAGTTTATAGCTGGGTATCTTAAGCCGGACGTATCTGGAGGATAGCCATACTTTGTCACCAGGAGAGAAGACAGGAGGAGCTCGACGTCTTTTATCAGCCTGGGTCTTGGTACGGTCAGAAGCTCGTAGAAGGGACTGGCGGGTCTGGTCCCAAACAGCCTTGAGATCCTGCACCAGATCCTCCACCGCAGGGACAACAGAGGGAGTAGACAGCGGGAGAGGTGGGCGAGGAATACGTCCATAGACCACGAAGAACGGAGCCGAACCAGTAGATCCCGAGTCCAGAGAATTGTAAGAGAACTCAGCCCAAGGTAGAAGGTCAGTCCAATTGTCTTGACGGGCTGAGACGAAGTGGCGCAAGTAGCAGCCCAAAGTCTGGTTCACCCTCTCTACTTGACCATTCGACTGAGGGTGGTAAGCAGAAGAAAAGTCAAGGATGACCTGCAGTTGGTTACATAAAGAACGCCAGAATTTAGAGACAAACTGGACTCCTCGATCGGACACAATGTGAAGCGGAAGGCCATGCAGACGGAAGATATGTTTGAAGAACAAACTGGCAAGCTGTGGAGAAGACGGAAGACCTGGAAGGGGAACAAAATGGGACATTTTGGAAAACCGGTCCGTCACCACCCAGATGACAGTATTGCCCGAGGAGACAGGCAAATCAGTAACAAAGTCCATTGCCACGTGAGACCACGGGCGACTGGGTATCGGCAACGGGAGTAACAGTCCAGCCGGTTTGAGACGAGAGGCTTTATTGCGGGCACAGGAGGAGCAGGATCCCACAAACTCCCGAACATCTTTGACCAGGTCTGGCCACCAGTAATAGCGGGAGATGAGAGCCAAGGAGCGCTGCACCCCAGGGTGCCCAGCCAGACGAGAAGAATGTCCCCAAGACAGAATCCTCTTCCTGAGAGCAGGTCTAACATACGTCTTGCCAGGAGGCAGCTGCCGAAGGTCCACCGGAGCTGCAACAACAAGCTGGTCAGGAGAAATTATGTGCCGAGGAACTGGTTCATCTCCAACAACATCTGACGAACGGGACAGAGCATCAGCCTTGACATTCTTGTCTGCCGGACGAAAATGAATCAGCAAGTCAAAGCGGGAGAAGAACAAAGACCACCGGGCTTGCCTGGGATTCAGGCGCTGGGCTGTCTGGAGGTACAGAAGATTCTTGTGGTCAGTGTACACACAAACAGGATGGAGAGCTCCCTCCAGAAGATATCGCCATTCTTCAAGAGCAAGTTTGATGGCTAATAGTTCTCTGTCTCCAATGGAATAATTTCTCTCAGCTGGAGAAAAAGTCTTGGAAAAGAAACCGCAAGTCAAGGTTCGGCCCTTGGGCCCTTTCTGAGTGAGCACCGCTCCAGCTCCTATGGAGGATGCGTCCACCTCCAGAAGAAAGGGTTTGTCCGTATCTGGCCTAGAGAGTACGGGAGCCGAGGAGAAAGCAGACTTTAACTTGGAGAAGGCCATTTCAGCAGCTGGAGACCAGGCACGTGGATTGGCACCCTTCTTGGTGAGCGCCACGATGGGGGACACCAGAGTGGAGAAATGGGGAATAAACTGACGGTAATAGTTCGCAAACCCCAGGAACCTCTGTATGGCTCGGAGACCCTCTGGACGTGGCCACTGAAGAACTGCAGACAACTTCGCGGGGTCCATCTGAAGGCCTCTGTTGGAAATTATGTAACCAAGGAAGGGAAGGCAGTGCTGGTGAAACAGGCATTTTTCTAACTTGGCATAGAGGTGATTGGCACGAAGTCGACCTAGAACTTGTCGTACGTGTGCCTGGTGGGACTCAAGGTCTGGAGAGTACACCAAGATGTCATCGAGGTAGACCACGACACAAGTATAAAGAAGGTCCCGAAAAATGTCGTTCACAAACTCCTGAAAAACAGCAGGGGCATTACACAGTCCAAAGGGCATCACTAGGTACTCAAAGTGCCCGTCACGGGTGTTAAACGCCGTCTTCCACTCATCACCTTTGCGGATCCGGATGATATTGTAAGCACCACGGAGGTCCAGCTTGGAGAACACCTTGGAACCACGTAGGCGATCAAAGAGTTCTGTAATCAACGGCAGAGGGTAACGGTTTTTTACCGTGATCTTATTCAGCCCACGATAGTCTATACAGGGACGTAGGGAGCCGTCCTTCTTGGTAACGAAGAAAAACCCTGCGCCAGCTGGAGAGGAGGACTTGCGTATAAAACCCCTCTGCAGATTCTCCTTGATGTAGTCGGACATGGCCAGAGACTCAGGTACAGAAAGAGGGTAGACACGACCTCTGGGAGGAGTGGCGCCAGGAAGAAGATCCACAGGGCAATCATAGGGACGATGTGGTGGTAGAATCTCCGCCTGCTTCTTGGAGAAAACGTCCGAAAAGTCCCGATAACAAGCTGGCAGACCCTCCAGAGACTTGGGAGCCAGAGTCGAAGTCCTCACAGGTAGCGGACGGATAATCTGCATACAACGTGAAGCACAGTTCGGACCCCAACGGAGGATATGCCCGGAGGACCAGTCCAGTACAGGGGCATGAAGCTGCAACCAGGGGAGACCCAGCAGGAGAGCAGATGTGCTTTGGGGCAGCACAAAAAACGAAAGTCTCTCTTGATGTAGGACACCAACTTGCAGAAGCAGGGGCTCCGTGCGAAACCAGATGGGTACGGAGAGAATCTGACCATTGACCGAGGCAATAGACAATGGCTTCTCGAGACGAACCACCGGGAAGTGATGCCGAGAGACCAAGGCTGCATCCACGAAGTTCGCTGTAGAGCCCGAGTCCAGGAAGGCAGTAACCTGGATCTGGGTACCGGTGCCAACGCTGAGGAGCACGGGAAGAGTCAGACGTGGAGAAGCTGTATTTACACCTAGGGACGCTTCTCCCAAGAAGCCTAGGTGCTGGCGTTTCCCGGACGTTGAGGACGGACAGGACAGGAACCGATGAAATGCTCAGGGCTGGCACAGTACAGACATAGGTTCTCCTGTCGGCGTCTTGAACGCTCTCGTAGAGTGAGCCGGGTTCGGTCAACCTGCATGGGTTCCTCAGCAGAAGATTCAGGCGGACCCTGGAGCGGCCTTTGGAAGACTGGCGCCAGGCGAGGAATGCGTCTAACACGGCCTTGAGGATACTCGGAGCGTAGTTCCTCAGCTCGCTCCTTAAACCGAACATCAATTCGAGTGGCCAAGGTGATGAGGTCACTCAGAGTAGATGGAAGATCCCGAGCTGCCAGTGCGTCCTTGACCTGCGCAGAGAGCCCTTTCTTAAATGTAGCGGTGAGGGCTGCATCGTTCCACGCAAGTTCAGAAGCCAGGGTGCGGAATTGAACTGCGTACTCTCCCACCGATGAGTTGCCCTGACGCAAGTTCAACAATGCAGACTCCGCAGAGGAGGCTCGTGCTGGTTCCTCGAAGACAGACCGGAACTCAGACAGAAACGCAGTGAGGTTAGACACAACCGGGTCATCTCTGTCCCAAAGCGGAGTAGCCCAGGCCAGGGCTTTCCCGGAAAGAAGGCTGAGGACAAATGCCACCTTGGACCGCTCTGTGGCAAATTGCGACGGCATCAGTTCTATGTGCAAGGAGCACTGGGTTATGAAGCCCCTGCACATCTTTGGATCTCCATCATACTTGCCGGGCAAAGAGAGGCGTAGCCTGGGTTCAGCAGCAGGAAGATAAGCCGGGGCAGCAGGGGTCGCAGCGACCGCTTCAGGAGACTGTTGCTGATGTTGGGTAGCAAGTAGTTGTTGGAGCATGGCGGTGACTTGCTCTAGCTGATTCCGCTGTGCTGCAATCTGCCGGGACTGGTGGATCACGATGGTGGCGAGATCAGGCTGACTGGGAGAAGGAGCCTCGGCGGGATCCATGGCCGGATCTTACTGTTAGGATCAGTGGATCCTCTGGACCACCGCGGGAGATGTAACTAGCCAACACCCGGAACCGGAGCCTAGCGGCACCTGGTTTTCACCAGAGCCCGCCGCAAAGCGGGTTGGACTTGCTGCGGCAGGAAACCACTAGGTCGTTCCCAGGTGTGACTAGCCCACGGTGGCAGCCGAGGTCGAGGTACCTTAACGGATGACAAACTCGTAGTCGGGTCCAGGCACAGGGTCAGGGCAGGCGGCAGAGATGCAACGTCAGGTTCAAGTCCGGGGTCAGCAACAGGAGGTCCAGGCAGGAGGGTACGGGAACACAGGCACACAGCAACAGGGAGGAACACAGGTAACACGGCAACACAGGACTCAGGAACGGGAACACACAGGAATACACTGGAACGCAGGAATACAGGGATACGCAGGAACACAGCAATACTCGCTAGAAAGCTTTCTCTAAGGCTAAGAGGCACAAAGATCCGGCAGGGAATGATGGGAAACAAAGGGTTATATACAAAACAGGAAATGACCAATACTAATCACCTGTGCGCTGGCCCTTTAAATCTTGAGGCAGTGCCGCGCGCGCGCCCTAGGGAGCGGGGCCGCGCGCGAGACCCAGTCCGGACGGGAGCGGGAGCCAGGAGAGGTGAGTGCACCGGAGCAGCAGTGGGGCAGCGGAGGGAGGCACGGGTGCACCCGCGATCCGCGATATGGATCGCGGGGGTGCCCGCAACGGAGGCACGGGTGCACCCGCGATCCGTGGTATGGATCGCGGGGGTGCCCGTGACACTGTGGGTTATATCCTAACATACACAAGTATTTATGTTACTATTTAATAGTAATACTATTCTCCTTCTCTGTTGGTAGGAACCGAAAGAGAAGGAGAAACATAGAGATCCGAAGGATTTGCCTCCAAAAGATGCAGCAAAAAGAAAAGTCACCTCCCGCCGATGCAATATGTGCTTTAATAAGTTATCTAATGACTATAAGAAAGCCATCTGTAAAGACTGTATTGATAGCCTCTTAAAAGAGGAGAAAACATCATTTATGGACGAAATGAGAAGCTTTATTAAGGGGGAGGTGCAATGTTCATTAGCCTCATCTTTAGCTAATCTCTTGCCCCAGGAGCCTTTATCAAAAAGGCAAAGGGTAGAATACCAATCAGAGTCCGAAGCTGAGTCAGTTGATGATTCAATTAAGGATTCGATAGACTTAGACTCTATTCCATCCACATCTGCTGTTAAGATGGAATCCAGATACTTGTTCATGTCAGAAGATCTAGAACCTCTATTGAAGGCTATGAGAGACACGCTTAAGATTGAAGAAATAGAAGAGCCAAAATCGATCCAGGACGAGCTTTTTGGGATTCTTAAAGCAAAAAAGAGACGGGTCTTTCCAATCAATAAAACCCTAAAGGATCTAATCCTTGAAGAATGGAGAGATCCAGAAAACAGAATATCTCTATCAAGAGAGTTTAAAAATCGTTTATCCTTTGATGAGGAGGAATCAAAAATCTGGAATTCCTTTCCAAAAGTGGATATCCCAGTAACAAAAATTGCAAAAAAGACCGATCTCCCCTTTGAAGATGCTATCCAACTAAAGGATCCCATGGACCGGAAAGCAGATAGTCTGCTGAAAAAAACATGGGAATCGGCCATGTGGAATCTGAAGTCTAATATTGCCACAACATCGGTGTCTCGTACCCTGTTTTTCTGGTTGTCTGAACTAGAAAATCATATCAAGGATGGTACTCCAAGAGAAATTCTCTTAGAAACCACTCCTATACTAAAGTCAGCAGCTGCCTTTGTCGCGGACGCCTCAGCAGAGGGGGTAAGATTCAGCGCAAAAGAAGGGGCACTTTCTAATTCAGCAAGAAGAACGCTCTGGCTAAGACAGTGGACAGGAGATTTCAGATCCAAATCCAAATTATGTGGCCTTCCTTTTCAAGGAGAATACCTCTTCGGACACGAGTTGGACACCATCCTCGAAAAGGCAGCTGATAGGAAAAAAGGCTTTCCTGAAGCAAAAGTGGGTCAGAAGAAACAGCCCTTTCGGGACCCGAAAGAGAAGAAATTCCCTTATAGAGGGAAAGGAAAGCAGGGGAAATGGAGTTACCCAAAAGGAGGCAGAGGAAGGGGCTTCCTCCTCAGCTCCAGCAGCACCACCCCATCATTCAGAAAATGACGCCAGAGTGGGGGGAAGACTCCTAAAGTTTTACCAGCAGTGGACAGATATCACACGGAACCCCTGGATTCTAACACTGTTAGAAGACGGTTACAGGCTGGAGATAACGTCTCTTCCTCCCCAAAAATTTTTTCTTACCAGACAGCCATCACCAGAACTTACTCTGCAGCTGTGGACAGAAATACAGAAACTACTAGACCTGGATGTCATCATCCCTGTTCCAGTTTCGCAGATAGGAGAAGGTCATTACTCCCCATTATTCTTAATAAAAAAAAACCAACGGGTCTTTCAGGATGATATGCAACCTGAAAGGTCTAAATCAGTATATCCTATACAGGAAATTCAAAATGGAGACTGTAAGTTCAGCAATTACGCAGATTCCTCTGGGGGCATTCATGTGTACAATCGACCTACAGGATGCCTATTATCATGTACCAATATACAAAACGTCCCAGAAGTTCCTCAGGGTTGCAGTTCTCAACCCAGAAGGTCGGATACACCATTTCCAGTACAAGGCGCTGCCCTTCGGAATATCATCAGCTCCGAGGACATTTTCAAAAATTATTATCGAAGTGGTGGCCTTCTTAAGAACAAGGAAGATAGTTCTAGTTCCATATTTAGACGATCTATTGATTGTAGCAGGATCCGAACAGGAACTAATCCAACACAGGGATCTTACAATTACCATCCTATGACAACTAGGCTGGATCATAAATTGGAAAAAGTCAAACCTGCAACCCAGCAGGATCACTACATTTTTGGGCGTCTCTCTGAACTCATCACTCCAAATGTCCTTCCTCCCACAGGAGAAAAAATTAAAAATTGTTCAGAATGTGGAATTATTCCAGAAGAAACACGATTGTTCCATAAGAGATGTAATGAGGCTGTTAGGACAACTGACAGCATGCATCCAAGCAGTGCAGTGGAGTCAAGCACATACTCGCAGGTTACAAAATTGGGTATTATCCATGTGGGACAAGAACCCAGCTCATCTAGACTGGAAAATAGAAATTCCTGCGGAGATCAAGGACGCTCTAGTATGGTGGACACATCCAGAATATCTGGAGAAAGGAGTAACCTGGCATCCATGGCCTCTGCTATCAATCCAGACGGACGCAAGTTTGACTGGATGGGGAGCAAACATCGAAGGGTCCCTTGCCCAAGGGGAATGGCCCCTATCCATTCAGAATCGATCTTCCAATTATCGAGAGTTGAGAGCCGTATGGGAGGCTCTAAAAACCAGCGGAGATCTATTAAAATCTTGCCATGTAAAAATATATTCAGACAACGTCACCACAGTGGCCTATCTACGCCACCAAGGAGGCACCAGGAATACCGAACTTCTTCTCCTATTGGAGAAAATCTTCAGTTGGGCAGAAGACAACGTGTTATCCCTATCCGCAGTCCATCTGAAGGGAGAAGAAAATGCGGTAGCGGACTACCTCAGCAGGAAACATATCAACAACAGCGAGTGGTGCCTAAACAACGAGGTTTTCGAGTAGCTAACCCAAAAATGGGGAGTCCCAGAAATAGATCTGTTTGCAACCCGTGCAAATTCAAAGACAACCTTTTTCTTTTCGCTAGACGGTTCAACACCAATGAACCAGCTAGATGCCTTCAGACATCCCTGGAATGCAGCACTAATGTATGCCTTTCCACCAGTTCCAGTAATTCCAAAAGTGGTTCAAAAAATCCAAAAGGAAAGAGGGAAAGTAATTCTAGTGGTACCCTTCTGGCCAAAGAAGGTATGGTTTCCATCCCTCAGGAGGCTAGCCCTGGAAGAACCGGTTCACCTTCCTCCTCGTACAGACCTATTATTCCAAGGACCAGTACTGCACCCAAATCCCCAGGCTCTCCAGTTGTCAGCTTGGATCCTGAAGGGGAACTACTAAGAAGCAAAGGCTTGTCTCACAAAGTCATATCGACCCTAAAGGCAAGTCGGAAACCTATCACTCATGCTATCTATTCCCGCATTTGGAATAAATTTGTTTCTTTTTGTGGGCCTAAGATTCCTAACCAGAACTTTCCTAATATCTCTCAGGTTTTGGATTTTCTCCAGGCAGGTTTCGACAAAGGCTTAAAAACCAGCTCCTTGAAGGTCCAGATATCCGCTTTGAGTGCATTTTTCGATAATCCTCTGGCAGAGCATCAGTGGGTAAGGAGGTTTATAAAGGCTACTTCTAGACTTAAACCTACCATTAAAATAGCTGTCCCAAACTGGGATTTATCTATTGTCTTAAATTATCTAACTGGTCCTCCATTTGAGCCTTTAGACTCAAAAAATATTAGAGAATTAACATTAAAGTTGACCTTTCTTATCGCCATAACATCGACCAGACGTTTGGGGGAGATTCAGGCATTGTCCATCAAAGAACCCTACTTAAAAATATCTGAAGACAGAGTAACATTAACACTTGATAACAATTTTATCCCAAAGGTTTCCTCAAGTTTCCATCTAAGCCAGGAAATTATTCTGCCTACATTTTGTCGAAACCCGAAATCAACAAAAGAAAGAGAATGGCACTCCCTTGATGTCAGGAGAATCCTTCTCTTTTACCTGGAAACAACAAAACCATGGCGGAAAGACTCAAACATCCTTCTGCAGTTCAGCGGGAAGAACAAAGGGATAAAAGCTTCAAAATCCACTCTAGCAAGGTGGATCAAGACTGTTATCAAGAATGCTTACGCAGCCCAGAATATGTCAATACCTGAAGCAATTAGAGCACATTCTACACGTGCCATGGCAACCTCATGGGCTGAAAAAAGGGGAGCTTCCATAAATGAAATTTGTAGGGCAGCCACATGGTCTAGCCAGTTGACATTCGTAAAACACAATAGGTTAGACCTGCAAAACACGAATGAATTAGCTTTTGGTAGAAAAGTACTACAAGCTGTTGTCCCTCCCTGAAATATAATTTGTTATGTCTCCAAGTGGGCCCGTCATGGGGGACGCAATGGAAAATGGGAATTATTCTCACCGTTAATTCGGTTTCCATTAGTCCACCATAACGGCCCATATATATTTCCCACCCATGTATAAAATTCTGTACTTTTACGGATTAATTGTGTGTGATTAAAACATGCAATAAAATGAGTTGCATTCGCTGCCGGTGTAGTTATTTGGTAGTCACTGGAGTGTAGATGCAGGGGGTGGGTATTTAACTTCTCTGCTTCCTGTCCCTACAGAGGTCAAGGGGTCATCCTCCAAGTGGGGCCGTCATGGTGGACTAATGGAAACCGAATTAACGGTGAGAATAATTCCCATTTTTCCATTTTGTGATTTGTAATAAAGCTTCTGACTTTTTAGGCTTTACACACTAGTCTTTTTCTTCTTGGCCACCTCCATAATTTGTCATTGTGCCACTCTGTAGCCTACTCATGCTGCTGCCAACTGACCGATGTCTCCCTGGAACACCCTGTGATTTCCATAATGCTGTTTTCACCCTCCACAACTTTATAACGTTTCCACTATGTTTGGTTTTCCCCTTCATTTCATCTGCTAGAAAGATGAAAAGCCTCAGGATTGATAGCCAAAAGCAGGAGTGGATACAGAACACAGATGACATGCAAATATCCCATTTACTAGTCATCTCTATTCTGGATCAACTCCTGTTTGTTTTTTGCATTAGCAATACTGATGGATTATTGACCAATTGAAAGAGGACACTGACGCTTGAAAAGAAGGGCAAAATGAACAGTGATGTCAATGCAAAATTACTGCCGACAACCTCTCCACTCTTTTGGGGGGTTTCTACATATATCCGTGTTTAACAGAACAGGTTCTGTCGTAATCTATGGAATCTGATGTCAGTGCAAAAAGAGTGCACTCTTTGATGTTATAGTGGGATCTTGGCCCTCAGCTCATTCCTTTCGAGCTGGCACAGATGTTACCTTGTCAGGGTGAGTTCCCCCTTCGCTTATTTGGTGAAGTTGGCCTATGTAAGTGCACATGGAAGTGAAGCAATTTTAAGAGCGGCGGCTGTCATGTGCGCGTCATACTAAAACACAGCATTGTTTGAAGACCAAACCATGTTCCCTATGTATATTTAAGCATGGCACAATGTTCTACAACACCCTACAGGCTCTCTGCAGCCAGGAAATACCTGTTTTTTAACATGATTCGTTATGATTTAATGTGAATTTATACCTGCACCTATACGTATACTTTTAGTGTGTACTGTACGGTCCCCCAAAACGTGTAGTCCATTTAGGTACGAATAAAACGCATTGCGTATCAAAACCACTCGTGTCAATCAACCTTTTAACGGATGGTGCATCCTACAATAGCCCTTTTTAAAAAATCAAATATATGCAATACACACATCTGACTGTCTCTAACCATCTCCGACTGACCCTCACTGTCTCTGACCAGCTGTTTCTGACTGTCTCTGACCCTCTCTCTCTGTCTCTGACCATCTCTCTCTGTCTCTGACCGTCTGTCTTTGTCTCTGTCTCTGACCGTGTATCTCTCTGACAGTCTCTCTCTGTCTCTGACCGTGTCTCTCTCTGTCTCTGACCATCTGTCTTTGTTTCCGACTGTTTTTGACTAACCGTCTGTCCCTGTCCGTCTCTGACTGTCTCTGTTTCCAGATATCTCTGTCTGTCTCTGACTGTACATGTTTCTGGATTTGTCTCTGTCATTTTTTATGTGTGGAGATTTATTAGAAGTGTCTAAGAGCAAAACTATTCTAGTTGCCCATGGAAACCAATCTGATTCTGATTTGGACTAACCGCTGGATTTGAAATTCAAATTGTGTCGCATGTACTCACCTGCACCGGGAAGAAGAAGGTGAACTCCGGCAAACCTGAGCGGGGAACGACACATGCAGGATATCGGGCACATGATCTTAGTGAATCGTGGCAGACAACGCACCTCGGGGATCGTGCAGCGACCAGGTAAATAAATGTGCCCCAATGCCTACTGTATCTGGTGGTTAGTGTATTTTGAAAAACGGGAGTTAAAAATTTCATCTCAAAATCTAGTTTATGATGTTCCCTTAAAGACATAGAGTGGCTGCGCAAAATTTGGTGATTGTAACAACAGTGCAGATTACTTTAGACATGGTTGGACTAGCCCACTGGTGAGCTGGTGAATTCATTGGTGGGCAGCGACACCTATTGGCTCCGCCCCCTGATTAGAATACATCATGCAGTGCCTCTTGGCAGGCATCTGCACAAGCTCCAATGTGCCTTCTCTCAGATCGCTTGAAGCACAAGCAAGCAGGCACATTCATTGGAGCCTGGAGGAGGTGAATTTCATGGGGGAGGAAGAGACAGATTCACAGAGGTGGAACCAGGTCTCTGCTCTACCTGCAACACTCGAGCAGTGACGAGTAACACATTCACATTTACTCCAAAATGCACAAGCAGGATCTCACCTCTTCTGTGACTGTGCTGACGCCACATTGGGTGAGCACTGCAATGGCTGCTCATGAAGCTGATGTGCACGGCGGAGGGACCTCCGACAGTTGCTGACAAACTGATAGCAATGAAAACCGGGCCATTTTAATTTTTAACTCACTATCTTTGAAAATCTATAACTTTTTTATTTTTCTGTGTATGAGGACTTTTTTCTGCATAACAAATTGAACTTCCTAGTGACAGTATTTAATATTCCTTGACGTGTATGGAAAAGCAGAAATAATTCATATGTAGTAAAATTGACAGAAGAACTTGCTCCATTTTCTTTTGGGCTCTGTTTTTACAGCTTCGCTGTGTGCTCCAAATGACACCTCCCCTTTATTCTTTATAAACTTTATTTAAATTTATATACCATATATATTCAAGTATAAGCCAACCCGAGTATAAGCCGAGACCCCTAATTTTACCACCAAAAACTGGGAAAACCTATTGACTCGAGTATAAACCGAGGGTGTAGTATACAGCTAGCCAGCACCCTGTAGTATACAGCCAGACAGCCCCCTGTAGTATACAGCCAGACAGCCCCCAGTAGTATACACCCAGCCCCAAGTAGTATACAGCCAGCCCCCTGTAGTATACACCCAGCACCAAGTAGTATACAGCCAGCCCCCATGTAGATCACAGCCAGCCCCCATGTAGTAAACAGCCAGCCCCCTGCCTAGCACATAAAAAATAAAAAACTTGATACTCACCCTCCGGTGTCCGGATCCTTGGAACGGCTCCCGATCTTCAGCGTGGTTCATGGAGGCTCCTCTTCTCTCTTGTTTCTTCTCTAGCCGGCAGAGTCGCGTCCATGCAATCTGCCGGTGGGCGCACACTATGATGTGGAGGTGATGACGTCATCAGCGGCAACACCGCAGCATCATAGTGTGCACCCGCCAGCAGATCGCATGGACGTGATTCTGCTGGCAAAAGAAGAGACAAGAGAGAAGAGGAGTCGCTGGCAACTGCGCCGAGGATAGGAAGCCGTGCCGAGGATCCGGACAACGGAGAGTGAATATTAAGGTTTTTTTTTTTTTTTTTAATTGAGTTTATTGAGGTTTTTCAGCACATTTTTAATGGTGAAAATCTCGGCTTACACACGAGTATATACGGTAGGTTTTATTGGGATTTTAAAGTGTTAAAAAATTTTTAACTGCCTCCTGGCTGGTCGGGTCCCAATGCATGGAGAGGGCTCAGCCCGTGTGCCGGTAAGTCTTTGCAGCATATTGCAAAGACTTACCGGTCTACCTGGCGATCGCAGCTGGCAAAGCTGCTGGTGTTTTTCTTTTTACCCTAAACAACATGTTAAATTTAGTCTATGGGTCAATACGATTACGGAAATGCCATGTTTCTACATTTTTGCTTACGTTTACCTATTTAGTACTAAAAAAATCTATAATTTTTGCATCACCATTTTCCAAGTGGCACAACGTTTTTTATTTATATTTCGTCAAATGTCAACAATACCCTTTTCATATAAATATATATTTATTTTTATTTACTTTTTATTGCAAGGGACAAGACTTTTTGGTGGGTTTTTTTATGCTATTCATCTTGCGGGTTTAATAATGATTTTGTTTTATTGATCGGGTCCTTACGGAATGGTTCCTTATATGTGGGGTTTTTATGGTAGTTTTCAGATTTATTTTGTTTTATATATGTGTTATATGTAACGGGGCTCCGGGAGATTTTTAACCCCTTTTTCGTTTCCATTTTTCACTCCCCACCTTCAACTTTTTTATTTTTAAAGTAAAGCGTTTTGCGTGAGGGCTTGTTTTCTGTGTAACAATTTGCACTTCATAGTACCGGTATTCAATTTTCCATGGCATGTACTGGGAAGCGGAACTGAGAATGGTGAAAAACTGCTTTATTCTTGTGGGCTTGGATTTTACAGCTTTCAGGCCCCTTCCACACTAGCGAGTGTGATGCGATGAACTCGCATCACATTCGCAACGCAAGCTGCCGGGAACGCACGGCCCGAACGCTGCACCGCGGGAGTGAACTCAGCATGTCAGTTCACTCCCGCGGTGCAGCGTTCGGGCCGTGCGTTCCCGGCAGCTTGCGTTGCGAGTGTGATGCGAGTTCATCGCATCACACTCGCTAGTGTGGAAGGGGCCTCACTGTATGCCCCAAATTACTTTTCTACTAAATTCTTTGGGTTGATGTGATCATGGGGAGTACCAAATTTGTATAGGTTTTATTATGTTTTCATAAATTTACAAAAATTAAAACCTACTATACAAAAAAAAAGTTCTTCATTTTGCCAAATTCTCACGCTAATAACTCTTTCATACTTTGGTGTACAGAGATGTATGTGGTATAATTTTTTGCGAATTTTGATGACGTTTTCAATGCTATGATTTATAGGACTGTACAGCCTTTTGATCACTTGTTATAGAATTTTTTTATATTTTTCTAAATGGCAAAAAGAGGTATTTTCAACTTTGGGCGGTATTTTCCATTACGAGGTTAAACACTGGGAATAACTGTTATTATATTTTGATAGATTTAACATTTTGGGATATGGCAATACCAAACATGCTTATGATTTTTACCGTTTATTCATATTTATATCAGTTATAGGGAAAGGGGTGATTTAAATTTTAGGGTTTTTTTATGTAATTTTTTAAAACTTTTTTTATTGCAGTATATGGCATTTTTGCACAGTATTCATTGCAATGAGCCACTGGCTGGGGTCTGCCGAAGACCCGAGGCTGTAATAGCAACCGATCACTATTCCTTTTTTTAATCACTATGGGACTTTAGCAAGCAATTGCTTGTTCATTATAATACTCTTCAATACTGATGCCAGATAGCACCATACAGGCATTTACTATGGATAGCTCTGGGGACGCAGAGCTAAGATCCCAGAGTTGCTGATCCAAGCCACTCGAAAATTCTTTGTGGGCACAGGTCACGCAGGGATTTGCCCTGCAGGCAAATAAATGCATCGGTTGCGTTGACTAGGACATTTAAAGAGTTAACACTAGAGATGAGCGAACACACTCGTCCGAGCTTGATGCTCGTTCGAGCATTAGCGTACTCGTAACTGCTCGTTGCTCGGACGAGTATTTCGCCAGCTCGAGAAAATGGCATCTCCCGCCGTTTTGATTTTTGGCGGCCAGAAACAGAGCCAATCACAAGCCAGGAGACTCTGCACTCCACCCAGCATGACATGGTACCCTTACACGTCGATAGCAGTGGTTGGCTGGCCTGATCAGATGACCCTGGAATAGACTAGCCCCTGCCCGCGCTGCTCGGAACATTCTCTGTTTGAATGCCGTTAGGGAGAGAGTTGCTGCTGCTGCAGGGATAGCGTTAGGGTGTTATATTAGCTTACTGTTAGGCAGGAGTGAGTCTACAAGAACCCAACAGCCCTTGTTAGGGCTACAATAGCAATATATTATTTTTTTTTGTTTGTTTGCTTGTGGCTGGGCTTGTTGGCACTAGTAGTGCAGCTAGTACCATGTTGTGAGGAATTTGCTGGGAGACTTGCGACCGTTGTGTTAAGCTCTTAGTGACACACATATCCATCTCAAACACCTAAGTGGGACAATTTATTGGGAGTTTGATTTTAATTAGGCACAGTCTGCTGATTTATTTTTTTATAACTCAAAGTCAATAGGCACAGCACAAAATCCAGTTGTGTGCTGTCAGTGTAGGTTAGAAACTAGCAAAAGCAATAGGATAGCATCGTTTTGTTTAAAAAAAAAATAAAAAACACAAAAAAACAAAAAAAAATTTACAGTTAACACTTTAATTTTGAAAATGTTTAACCCGAGGGCTAGGGGTAGAGGACGAGGGTGTGGACGTGGGCGTCCAACTACTGCAGGGGTCAGAGGCCGTGGTCCAGGGCGGGGTGAGACACCACCTGCTGATGAAGGAGCAGGGGAACGCCGCAGAGCTACACTCCCTAGGTTCATGTCTCAAGTTACTGGGACTCGTGGTAGAGCACTGTTTGTCACGGGTGCTCCCGCAATCCCTGTCACGGATCGCGGGCGCATCCGTGCTCCTTCATGTGCCCCCGCTGCTGCCCGGCTTCTCTTACCTCTTCCAGCTCCTGCACTTCCTCGGACTGCCGAGCGCGCGCGTCCCCGCCTCCTAGGGCGCGCGCGGCTCCGGCCGAAAATTTAAAGGGCCAGCGCACCGCTAATTGGTGCACTGGCTGAACACCTCACCTTTAAGAATCTGCCTCTTCCTGTGTTCCTTGCCGGATCTTTGTGCCTCATAGCCTTAGAGAAAGCTTCCAAGCGAGTATTCCTGCGTTCCCGTGTATTCCTGCGTTCCTGTGTATTCCTGTGTATTCCTGTGTGTTCCCGCTCCTGAGTCCTGTGTTACCTGAGTTCCTCCGTGTTGCTGTGTTCCGTGTGCCTGTGTTCCCTTTCCCACCTGCCTGGACCTCCCGTTGCTGACCCCGGACTTGGACCTGACATTGCATCTCTGCCGCCTGCCCTGACCCTGTGCCTGGACCTGTCTACGAGATTGTCATCCGCTAAGGTACCTCGACCTCGGCTGCCACCGTGGGCTAGTCACACCTGGGAACGACCTACTGGTATCCTGCCGCAGCAAGTCCAACCCGCTTTGCGGCGGGTTCTGGTGAATACCAGGTGCCGCTGGGCTCCGGTTCCGGGTGTTGGCTAGTTACATCTCCCGCGGTGGTCCAGAGGATCCACTGATCCTAACAGTAAGATCCGGCCATGGATCCCGCCGAGGCTCCTTCTCCCAGTCAGCCTGATCTCGCCACCATCGTGATCCACCAGTCCCGGCACATTGCAGCACAGCGGAATCAGCTAGAGCAAGTCACCGCCATGCTACAACAACTACTTGCTACCCAACATCAGCAACAGTCTCCTGAAGCGGCCGCTGCGACCCCTGCTACCCCGGCTTATCTTCCTGCTGCTGAACCCAGGCTACACCTCTCTTTGCCCGGCAAGTATGATGGAGATCCCAAGATGTGCAGGGGCTTCATAACCCAGTGCTCCTTGCACATAGAACTCATGCCGTCGCAATTTGCCACAGAGCGGTCCAAGGTGGCATTTGTCCTCAGCCTATTTTCCGGGAAAAGCCCTGGCCTGGGCTACTCCACTTTGGGACAGAGATGACCCGGTTGTGTCTAGCCTCACTGCGTTTCTGTCAGAGTTCCGGTCAGTCTTCGAGGAACCAGCACGAGCCTCCTCTGCAGAGTCTGCATTGTTGAACTTGCATCAGGGCAACTCATCGGTGGGAGAGTACGCAGTTCAATTCCGCACCCTGGCTTCTGAACTTGCTTGGAACGATGCAGCCCTCATCGCTACATTTAAGAAAGGGCTCTCTGCGCAGGTCAAGGACGCACTGGCAGCTCGGGATCTTCCATCTACTCTGAGTGACCTCATCACCTTGGCCACTCGAATTGATGTTCGGTTTAAGGAGCGAGCTGAGGAACTACGCTCCGAGTATCCCCTAGGCCGTGTTAGACGCATTCCTCGCCTGGCGCCAGTCTTCCAAAGGCCGCTCCAGGTCTCGCCTGAATCTTCTGTTGAGGAACCCATGCAGGTTGACCGAACCCGGCTCACTCTACAAGAGCATTCCAGACGACGTCAGGAGAACTTGTGCATGTATTGTGCCAGCCCACAGCACTTCGTCGGGACTTGCCCTGTACGTCCCCAACGCCCGGGAAACGCCAGCACCTAGGTTTCTCAGGAGAAGCGTCCCTAGGTGTGAATAAAGCTTCTCCACGCTTGATTCTCCCTGTACTCCTCAGCATTGGCACCGGTACTCCGGTCCAGGTTTTTGCTTTCCTGGATTCGGGCTCCACAGCGAACTTTGTAGATGCTGCACTGGTCGCCCTGCATCACTTCCCGGTAGTTCGTCTTGAGAAGCCCTTGTCCATTGCCTCAGTCAGTGGCCAGATTCTCTCCGTGCCTATCTGGTTTCGCACTGAACCCCTGCTCCTTCAAGTTGGTGCATTGCATAAAGAGAGACTCTCCTTTTTTGTGCTGCCACAGTGCACTTCCACTCTCCTGCTGGGTCTCCCCTGGTTGCAGCATCATGCCCCTGTTCTGGACTGGTCTTCTGGGGAAATTCTCCGTTGGGGTCCGGATTGCCCCTCACGCTGCATGACGGTTCCACATTCGCTTCCTGTCAGGACTGCTACCTTGTCTCCCAAGCCTCTGGAGGGACTTCCAGCTCCGTACCGGGACTTTGCAGACGTGTTTTCTAAAAAACAAGCCGAGATCCTTCCTCCACATCGTCCCTATGATTGCCCCATTGATCTGCTGCCTGGATCTTCTCCACCACGGGGTCGGGTGTATCCGCTCTCGGTTCCTGAGACTGCCGCTATGTCGGAATATGTTAAGGAAAATCTGCAAAGAGGTTTCATCCGCAAATCCTCCTCGCCAGCTGGCGCTGGTTTCTTTTTTGTCACAAAAAAGGATGGCTCTCTCCGCCCCTGTATAGACTATCGCGGTCTTAACAAGGTCACCGTTAAGAACCGCTATCCTCTGCCGCTTATCACGGAGCTATTTGATCGTCTGCGGGGTGCAAGAATTTTTTCCAAATTGGATCTTCGTGGGGCCTACAACCTCATCCGCATCAGGAAGGGTGACGAGTGGAAGACCGCCTTTAACACCCGTGATGGGCATTTTGAATATTTAGTTATGCCCTTCGGACTTTGTAATGCGCCAGCCGTTTTCCAGGAGTTTGTAAATGATATTTTCCGGGACTTATTGTACAGTTGTGTCGTGGTGTACCTGGACGACATCCTTATGTATTCTGCCAATCTGGAGTCCCACCAGTCTCATGTACGGGAGGTTCTCAGCCGCCTCAGGACAAACCACCTCTATGCCAAGCTGGAGAAGTGCCACTTTCATCAGAGGAGCCTTCCATTCCTCGGCTACATAATTTCTGATAGGGGTTTGCAGATGGATCCTGCCAAGTTATCTGCGGTTCTTCAGTGGCCACGCCCAGTGGGACTGCGAGCTATACAAAGATTTCTGGGCTTTGCTAACTATTATAGGCAATTTATCCCACACTTCTCATCTTTGGTCGCGCCGATGGTGGCGCTTACGAAAAAGGGTGCTAATCCCCGTGTCTGGCCACCAGCAGCAGAAGAAGCCTTCACGAAATTAAAAACTGCTTTTTCCTCCGCTTCAGTCCTTATCCGACCGGATACTGAAAAGCCGTTCCTGGTGGAGGTTGATGCCTCCTCCGTGGGTGCTGGGGCAGTCCTTACCCAGAAGGGTCCCAGGGGACGAACACTCACTTGTGGTTTCTTCTCCAAAACCTTCTCCTCCGCGGAGAGAAATTATTCCATTGGAGATCGGGAGCTTCTAGCCATCAAGCTGGCTTTGGAAGAGTGGCGTCATCTGCTGGAGGCAGCCCGATTTCCAGTCAGCATTTTCACGGACCACAAAACCCTTCAGTACCTTCAGACGGCCCAGCGTTTGAATCCACGTCAAGCCCGGTGGTCCCTCTTCTTCTCTCGCTTTGACTTCCGAATCCATTTTCGCCCTGCAGAGAAAAACATCAAGGCTGACGCATTGTCCCGTGCTTCTGATGTTATGGGGGAGGACTCTGCTCCGAGGCATATTGTTCCTCCAGAGAGACTTGTGCTTGCCGCGCCGGTGGACCTCCGGCAGCTGCCTCCCGGCAAGACTTATGTGCGACCTGGTCTCCGAAAGAGGATTCTGACCTGGGGACATTCTTCTCGTGTGGCTGGGCACCCTGGGGTGCAGCGCTCTGTGGCCTTAATTTCCCGATTCTACTGGTGGCCTGATTTGGTCAAGGACGTTCGGGATTTTGTGGGTTCCTGTGCCTCTTGTGCCCGCAACAAGCCTTCACGACTTAAACCTGCTGGTCTTCTGTTGCCGTTACCCGTGCCTACCAGCCCATGGTCTCATGTGGCTATGGACTTTGTTACGGATCTACCGCCATCTTCTGGCAACACCGTTATCTGGGTGGTGACCGACCGCTTTTCGAAGATGTCTCACTTTGTCCCTCTACCAGGTTTGCCTTCTGCTCCACGTCTCGCCAGCCTCTTCTTCCAGCATATTTTCCGGCTTCATGGTCTCCCTCAGCACATCGTCTCGGATCGAGGAGTTCAGTTTGTGTCCAAATTCTGGAGATCTTTGTGCAACCAGTTGCAGGTGAACTTGGACTTCTCTTCTGCCTATCACCCACAGACCAACGGCCAAGTGGAGAGGGTGAATCAGACTTTAGGTTGCTATCTCCGCCATTTCGTCTCTGCCCGTCAGGACGACTGGGCATCTCTTCTACCATGGGCAGAGTTCTCTTACAATTCCCTGGACTCCACTTCTGCCGGTTCTGCTCCCTTTTTTATTAACTATGGACTGCATCCTCGGCCTCCTCTTTCGTTACCTACGTCTGCAAATGTTCCTGCTGTGGAGGACCTGGTACGTGATCTGAAAGCCATCTGGGAGCAAGTCCACACCTCATTGCTCCGAGCTACAGCCCAGACCAAGCGTCAAGCAGACAAAAGACGCCGACCATTCCCTGTTTTAGCTCCTGGTGACAAGGTTTGGCTGTCCGCCAAGTATGTTCGGCTGAAGATCCCGAGCTATAAATTGGGACCTCGGTTCTTGGGTCCATTTGAAATTCTCGGCCGCATCAACCCGGTGGCTTACAAGTTGCGTCTGCCTCCCAGCATGCGCATTCCTAATTCTTTCCACGTTTCTCTCCTTAAGCCAGTCATCTTCAACCGCTTCAACCGACAAATTACTCCTCCTCCGATACCACAAGCTGATTCCACCGATGTCTTCGAGGTGAAAGAGATTCTGGATACCAAGACTGTGAGAGGTAGACGGTTGTTTCTGGTAGACTGGAAAGGATTTGGTCCTGAGGAGAGATCCTGGGAGCCAGAGGATAACATCCTGGACAAGAGCCTGGTCCAACGTTTTCTCAGGCCCAAGAAGAGAGGGAGGCCGAAGGGGGGGGGTACTGTCACGGGTGCTCCCGCGATCCCTGTCACGGATCGCGGGCGCATCCGTGCTCCTTCATGTGCCCCCGCTGCTGCCCGGCGTCTCTTAACTCTCCCGGTTCCTGCACTTCCTCAGACTGCCGAGCGCGCGCGTCCCCGCCTCCTAGGGCGCGCGCGCGGCTCCGGCCGAAGATTTAAAGGGCCAGCGCACCGCTAATTGGTGCACTGGCTGAACACCTCACCTTTAAGAATCTGCCTCTTCCTGTGTTCCTTGCCGGATCTTTGTGCCTCATAGCCTTAGAGAAAGCTTCCAAGCGAGTGTTCCTGTGTATTCCTGTGTGTTCCCGCTCCTGAGTCCTGTGTTACCTGAGTTCCTCCGTGTTGCTGTGTTCCGTGTGCCTGTGTTCCCATTCCCACCTGCCTGGACCTCCCGTTGCTGACCCCGGACTTGGACCTGACGTTGCATCTCTGCCGCCTGCCCTGACCCTGTGCCTGGACCTGTCTACGAGATTGTCATCCGCTAAGGTACCTCGACCTCGGCTGCCACCGTGGGCTAGTCACACCTGGGAACGACCTACTGGTATCCTGCCGCAGCAAGTCCAACCCGCTTTGCGGCGGGCTCTGGTGAATACCAGGTGCCGCTGGGCTCCGGTTCCGGGTGTTGGCTAGTTACATCTCCCGCGGTGGTCCAGAGGATCCACTGATCCTAACACTGTTGAGGCCAGAACAGTGCGAACAGGTGATGTCGTGGATTGCTGACAATGCTTCTAGCCATTTGTCCACCAGTCAGTCTTCCACACAGTCCACCCATGTCACCGAAATCAGCACGCCTCCAGCTCCTCCACCTCAACCTCCTTCCCCCCAGTCTGCCCCCTCCCAGGAAAATTTGGCATTTGAACCGGCATACTCTGAGGAACTGTTTTCTGGACCCTTCCCAGAGTCACAAACCACTTGTCCGGTTGCTGCAGAGCTCTTTTCCGATGCCCAGGTTTTCCACCGGTTGCAGTCTATGGGTGATGATGACATTATTGACGTAGTGGAAGAAGTGCGTAAAGAGGTGTCGGACAATGAGGAGACACGGTTGTCAGACAGTGGTGAAGTTGTTGTCAGGGCAGGAAGTCCAAGGGGGGAGCAGACTGAGGGATCGGAGGATGATTTGGTGACAGACCCAAGCTGGGTTGATAGGCCAGGTGAACACAGTGCTTCTGAGACGGAGGCGAGTCCTATACCAGAACAGGTTGGAAGAGGCAGTGGTGGGGCCAGATGGAGAGGCAGGGCCAGAGCTGGTGCATCAGCGCCAAATGTTTCACGTAGTCAAGCTCCCGTGGCGAGGGCTAGATTTTCAGAACGTCTGGAGGTTATTTAAAGAAACACCGGATGACCGACGGACTGTGGTGTGCAACCTGTGCCAAACCAGGATCAGCAGGGGTTCCACCACTACTAGCTTAACTACCACCAGTATGCGCAGGCATATGAATGCTAAACACCCCACTCAATGGCACCAAGCCCGTTCACCTCCGGCTGGGCACACCACTACTCCTTCCCCTGTGTCATCTGCTAGTCAGCCCCCTGCCCAGGACCCCGGCCCAAACATCTCCCGTGCGAAAACCCCATCTTCGCCTCCACAGCATCCACCAGCGTTCAGCTCTCCATACCCCAGACGCTGGAGCGCAAAAGGAAGTATAGTGAAACTCACCCACACGCCCAAGCCCTCAACGTCCACATCTCCAAACTGCTTAGCCTGGAGATGCTGCCCTATAGGCTGGTAGAGACCGAGGCCTTTCGAAACCTCATGGCGGCGGCCGCCCCTCGGTATTCGGTCCCCAGCCGCCACTACTTTTCCCGATGTGCCGTCCCAGCCCTGCACAAGCACGTGTCAGACAATATCATCCGTGCCCTGAACAACGTCGTTTCTGACAAGGTCCACTTGACCACGGACACGTGGACGAGTGCTGCCGGGCAGGGCCACTATATATCGCTAACGGCACATTGGGTTAACTTGGTGGAGGCTGGGACCGAGTCTGACCCTGGGGCTGGTCATATACTGCCTACGCCGAGGATTGCGGGGCCTACCTCGGTCCAGGTCTCAAAGGCCTACTATGCCTCCTCCTCCTCACCTCCTCCACCTTCTCCTCCGAATTACCATCCATGGGCATGGTGCCATCAGTCGGTAGCTCTAGGCACAGCAGCAGTGCCGTCGCTAAGTGACAGCAGGCGGTGCTCAAACTGCTGAGCCTAGGCGATAAAAGGCACACCGTCCAAGAGCTATTACAGGGCATCACAGCGCAGACTGATCTGTGGCTGGCACCGCTGAACCTGAAGCCAGGCATGGTTGTGTGTGACAACGGCCGTAACCTGGTGGCGGCTCTGCAACTCGGCATGCCTGGCCCATGTGTTAAATCTCATAGTTCAGCGGTTCCTCAAGACATACCCCAATCTGTCTGATTTGCTCACGAAGGTACGCCGCATCTGTGGGCATTTGAGGAAGTCCAGCACAGATGCTGCCACTCTCAGGGCCGCGCAGCGCCGCCTCCAACTGCCCGCTCACCGACTGTTGTGCGACGAGCCCACGAGGTGGAATTCAACATTAACCATGTTATCCAGAGTTTACCAGCAGCACAGAGCGATTGTAGACTGCCAGATGTCAACTTCCACCAGTATGGTAGTCAGGTCAGTCAGCTTCCTCAAGTCTACAATGAGGAGTTGACGTGGATGTCTGATATCTGTCAGGTGCTGAGTAACTTTGAGGAGTCAACACAGATGGTGAGTGGCGATGCCGCCATCATCAGCCTCACCATCCCGCTGCTTGGCCTGTTGAAAAACTCTCTGGTCAGCATGAAGTCGGAAGCTTTGCGCTCGTCACAAGAGACGGGGGAAGAAGATTCCCTTGTTGATAGCCAAAGCACCCTCAGGTCTGTTTCTCAGCGCATATCGGAGGAGGTGGAGGAGGAAGAGGAGGAGAATGTTGGCGAGACAGAAGAGGGGAGCATTGCTCAGTCCTTTACTGTTCAGCATGTATGGGCAGAAGAAGAGGAGTTGGAGGAGGAGGAAATGGAGAGTCAGGCCAGTGAGGGAAGTGAATTCTTGCGCGTTGGTACTCTGGCACATATGGCAGATTTCATGCTAGGCTGCCTATCCCGTGACCCTCGCGTTCAAAGAATTTATTCCAGCACCGTTTACTGGGTATTCACTCTCCTGGACCCACGGTACAAGCAAAATCTTTCCACTCTCCTCCCTGGAGAGGAAAGGAGTGTGAGAATGAATGAATACCAGCAGGCCCTGGTGCACAAGCTGAAACAGTATTTCCCTTCTTACAGCACTAGTGGCAGAGGGCGTACTTCTGCGGGACAAGTAGCGAGGGAGAGTAGGCGAGCAGGCAGCTTGTCCAGCACTGGCAGGGGTACACTTTACAAGGCCTTTGCCAGTTTTATGTCACCCCAGCAAGACACCTGTCCCCAGTCTCGGCAGAGTAGGGCTGATCTTTACAGAAAGATGGTGAGGGAGTACGTAGCTGACCATACCATCGTCCTAAATGATCACACAGCTCCCTACAACTACTGCGTTTCAAAGCTGGACATGTGGCACGAACTGGCGCTGTATGCCTTGGAGGTTCTTGCCTGCCCTGCCGCTAGCGTGTTGTCCGAGCGGGGTTTCAGTGCAGCTGGTGGCATCATCACCGATAAGCGTACACGCCTGTAGACTCACAGCGCTGACAGGCTGACGTTTATCAAGATGAATAAAGCCTGGATTTCTCAGGATTTCCTTTCTCCTCCAGGTGAAGGAAGCTCAACCTGAATAATTTATGCACTTCTCCTCCTCATTTTCCTCCTTCTCCTCCTCTTTGTACAGTAAAGCAGAGGAAACTGGCTATTTTTTGCCAGGGCCAACTGGCTCTAGCTATAGTACTCTATGTATTTAATTTTTCTGGAGGGCCACCTACCCGGTCCTCTGTTTTAAACAATTTTTGGGAGTGCCACATACAGGCACTCAATCTATTTAATTTTTCTGGAGGACCACCTACCTGCTCCTCTGGTTTGAAAACTTTTTTGGACTGCCACATACAGGCACTATCCAAATTAAATAGTCTCCATAGCAGCCTCCACACGTCGTCTTTTTAGCTGCCTCCACACATTGTCCATATAGCTGCCTCTATACATCATCCCCTTAGCAAACGAGCTGCGTCAGGCAGAATTTTGGGTTGTTTTCATGGCTTCCACATCAAACTTGTTAACTTTGTCGCCACCCTCCTGTGTAATCCACAAAATATACTGGCAAACTTTTATCATTTACCGATATTATTTCAGCGCTTCTTGCGCATCTGTTTACATTCCCCTCACCCGCCATAACCCAAACTTATTAGAACACTACTACACTTGATCTTATATAAAAGGTTCTTAGAAGTGCTGTTTGGGTAGGAGCCGAGAGACAGGGGCTTGGACAGGCAAAAGCTCCCCTGGCAGTGGACCGCCAGGTCCATCCCAAGATCCAACTAAAATAGTTTTAACTGCAGCACCTTTAACCCCTTCCCGACATTTGACGTAATAGTACTGCATGGCGGGAGGTGCGTTCCCGCAAAATGCAGTATTATTACGTCAAGCTTCTGGCGCCGGCTCCTGAACGGAGCCGGCGCCAGAAGCTGCGGGTGTCGGCTATATATTATAGCCGACACCTGCCTCTAACACCCGCGATCGGAGATTTCTCCGATCGCGGGTGTTAACCCCTAACAGAGGCATTTAAATCTAATCTAAAGTGAATCGCACCCCCCCGCGGCGCTTATCGGGGGGGTCCGCTGCTCCGATCGCAGCCCCGGGACTGCCGGTGCCCGGGGCTGCGAGATTTTCGTCCCGGTGCCGGGTCCCTGCCTTCTGGCAGGACCCGGCTGTAAGACACTGGGCATGCGCAGCATGCTCAGTGTCTTACATTACACAGTGCAATACATCTGTATTTCACTGTGTAACCTGTAAATTGTATCGCTGCTATTGGAACAGCCAATAGAAGCGAATTTACTTATGACGTCAGTAATACCGATCACCATATCTGTAGACACGGTGATCGGGGCAGGGTGGCGGCTGTTCCTGACAGCCACCAATTGTGCCTTGTGGTTCAGAGGGGTTTAGTTGCCCCCCTCTGTCCATGTTTGCTGCTATTGGCTGGTCGTTTTGGTCCAGCTAAAAGCAGCAATATTCGTCACAATGGGCATCGCTAGGGTGAATAAGAGCAACACTTGGCGATAATTTCCCTACGAAAAACGAAGATATGGTACAAAAGCGCTGGCCGTGCACATTGTTCAGATTATGCTGTACAACTCTTACAGGCTGTTCCAATGTGCAGGTCCTGCCGTATCATTTCTCCGTTTTCAAGAGGAAGATATTAGGAAACTAACATTGGGACAAGAGGGACGGGGCCCCAGTACCTCTGGTTTAGATGTTCCTGTGTTTTGCCAGGACAGCATTTTCCCGGTAAATTCTGCTGCTTCTAAAGGTAGGACTCAATAAAGAGTCTGTTCCAAAAGAGGAGTTAGGATGGACACTACATACTACTAAGAGATCTGCGACAACTCCAAGTGTGACAAAAGTTTAGTTGGTCCACTGGTATATTCTACCTCCTTATAAGCAACACATTCACAATTCACGCTCAACCTGTTGTGAATTCAGTAAAATAAATAATTGTAACAACTGGTAGGTCACGTTGCTCCCTATACCCCTCCATTATTTCATAAGGGGCGCCACATAATGGGCACTGAACTTTCAGAAATAATTACAATTTGCATCTTGGACTCCATTGCACATCGTATTTGGAAACCACCTGTATGTTCAAAATGCTCATTTCACCACGTGTATTACACTACACCACATAATAAACTTGCTGTATTCCCCAAGGGGTGTACATTCAACAATTAGGGTCACTTTTCGGGTTTTCCTCTGCTTTGGTACCACTACAGCTCTCCAAATGCATCCTGACACATGTGAAGGATTTCTGTAAAATTTAGCCTCTAAAAGACAAACACCCCTCTTTTCCTCTACTGTGCACCCATAAAGCATTTTATATGCACATGTGGGGTACTTCTACACTCAAGAGAAATAGTTTTACACCTTTTTCAGGGTTATTTAATATATTATCCCTTGTGGCTAACAAAACCTTTTTAATGTTTAGGGCCTAATTGGATCATTCACCTGTAGGGGCAAATACATATATTACACATTGCAAAATTCTCTAAGGGGTGTGCGTTCAAAAATTAGGGTCACTTTTCGGATTCTTCTCTGTTTTATACCACTAGGGTTCTCCAAATGCACGTCAAACATTTCTGTCAAATTTGGCTTCCAAAAGGCAAACCTCCCCCTTTCCTTTTACTGTGCGCCCATACAACATTTTATATACACATGTGAGGTACTTCTACACTGGAGAGAAATAGGTTTACACATTTTGGGGGGTTATTACATTTTTTTTATCCCTTGTGGCTATAAAAAATTAGGGGTACAATGACCTTTATAAGAAAATGTTCACATTTGTCCTATTTAAGCCCTAATTAAATCAAACACCTTTATGGACAAATACTCATATTACACCTTGCTAAATTCTCTAAGGGGTGTGCTTTCCAAAATGGTGATACTTGTTGGGGTTCTGCTCTGTTTTGGTACCGCTACGGCTCTCTAAATGCATCCTGACACATGTAAAGGATGTTTGTCAAATTTGGCTTCTAAAAGGCCAACGCCCCTCTTTCCCTTCTGAGCTTCACTGCGTACCCATACAACATTTTATTTGCATGTGTGGGGCAATTTTATACTCGGGAGAAATGCTAGTACACATTTTTTGGGGTTGTTTCATCTTTAATGCCTTATGGGATACAAAAATTAGCCGTAAAAGTGACTTTTTTGGGAAAATGTTCATCTTTTTCCTTTTAGGGACCTAATTGAAGCAAACACATGTGGGGGAAAATACACATATTACACCTTGCTAAATTCTCCAAAGGGTGCACTTTCCAAAATGGTGACATTTGTTGGGGTTCCCCTCTGTTTTGGAACCAC
The DNA here is from genome assembly GCF_040894005.1 of Engystomops pustulosus. Taxonomy (NCBI): domain Eukaryota; kingdom Metazoa; phylum Chordata; class Amphibia; order Anura; family Leptodactylidae; genus Engystomops; species Engystomops pustulosus. Next base: position 110,795,022 of record NC_092416.1, on the reverse strand, counting down.
TAGGGCTCTCCAAATGCATCCTGACACATGTAATGGATGATTGTCAAATCTGGCTTCTAAAAGGCCAAAGCCCCTCTTTCCCTTCTGAGCCCTACTGTGTACCCATACAACACTTTATATGCAAAAGTGGTGCAGTTCTGTGCTTAGGAGAAATAGTTGTACACATTTATGGGGTTGTTTCATCTTTTATCCCTTGTGGCTTACAAAAATTTGGGGTAAAAGTGACTTTTTTGAGAACATTTTCACCTTTTTTCCCTTTTGGGGCCTAATTGAATCAAACACCTGTTGGGGCAAATACACAAATTACACCTTGCTAAACTCTCCAAGTGGTGTACTTTCCAGAATGGTGTCTCTTGTTGGGGCTTTCCTCTGTTTTGGTACCATTATGGCTCTCCAAATGCATCCTGACACATGAAAACTTTTTCAGCCATATTTGCCCTGCAAAAACGAAACAATGCTCTTTCCATTCCAAGTGCCCCCCTGTGCCCGTACAGCAGGGTACAGTGACAAAATGGGTATTGGCATGCTCAGGAGGAATTGCCCTAAACATTGTAAAATGCATTTTCCTTTTTAACCCATTGTGAAGGTGCAAATTTTAGTGTTCAATGAATCTATTGTAAGATAAAATTACATTTCTGTAATTTCACTTTCATTTATCTTTCACCCTCATGAAACGCTCATAGGGTTAGAAAAATTGCCAAAGGTTGTTTTGAATATTTTGAGGGGTGTAGTTTCTAAAATGGTGTCATTTGTGGGGGTTTTCTATCATGTAGGCCTTATAAAGTCACTTCTAACTAAACTGACCCTCCAAAAGTAGGTTTTGATGATTTTCGTGAAAATCTGAAAAATTGCACCTAAAGTTATAAGCCTCCTAGCATCCTAAAAAAAGGAAAAGATGCTTGAAAAATGTTGCCAAGTTAAAGCAGACATTTTTTCAAAATGTTTGGCAAATTTCCATTTATTTCATAAATAAATACTAAACATATTGATTAAATTTCTCGACCAACATGAAGTACAATGTGTCACGAAAAAACAATCTCAAAATCAACTGGATATGTTAAAGCGTTCCAAAGTTATAACCACTTAAATAGACACATGTCAGATTTTAAAAAATGGGCCGTGTCAGGAAGGTGAAAAGTGGCTTCAGCGTTAAGGGGTTAATCTACTACTACTTCACTGCCTCCATACATCGTCCCCTTATCAAACGAGCTGTGTCAGGCAGAATTTTCAGGTGTTTCACCAGATACATAGTGGAACTCGGCCCATCTGTCGCCGCCATGCTGGAGACCTGAAGTTGCAATCATAGCAGCGCAATATGAATGCCCCATACTGTCGCTCTTAATCATGGAACCATTTCCAAAAAAACAATTAAAAATAGAACCACTATGCTATTCCATTATTCCTAGGTGAAATATTCAAACGACACCGCCTGCTTTGAAAATTATAATTTTTTCAAAGTAAACACTTCTGGCCCCCAGGCCCATTTTGGGTTGGTAGGAGCCGAGAGACAGGGGCTTGGACAGGCGAAATCTCGCCTGGCAGAGGACCGCCAGCTCCATCCCAAGATTAGGCAGCCTCAGAGGCATCCATGCACGCTGCCCCTGCTGTTTCCTGTCCATTTTGCCTCCACGATCCTCCACAGCGTCCACCAATGTCTCCATGCGCAACTTTCAACTCTCTATACCCCAGACGCTGGAGCACGAGAGGATATGCAGCACATCATCCCCTTATCAAACAAGCTGTGTCAGGCAGAATTTTCAGGTGTTTCACTAGATACATAGTGGAACTCGGCCCATCTGTCGCCGCCATGCTGGAGACCTGAAGTTGCAATCATAGCAGCACAATATGGATGCCCCATACTGTCGCTCTTAATCATGGAAGTTGTCTCCATGGCTGCCTCCACATGTCGTCCCCTTATCAAACGAGCTGTGTCAGGCTCATTTTTCGGGTGTTTCACCAAATAAGTTATGGAACTTGGTCACTATGTCGCCACCATGCTGTGTTATCGACTAAATATACCGTCAACCTTTTGTTGACATAGGAAATCATTTCAGCCCTTCTTGCTCACCTCCTTTGGTTCCTCTCTGCCACCCATTGGTTTGAAGCCTGAGTCCATTTAGGGTATGTCGCCATGACACTCTCTATCCTGCCGCTGCCTCTGCATGCCGTCCCCTATAGTGTCAGGGTCAATTATATGCTGTTGCCCATAATTTTGGCATAATGGTACGATTAAGCAGCCTCAGAGGCATCCATGCATACTGGCCCTGCTGTTTACTGTCCATTTCCGTGGTGTTTCCATCCTTTTCTGTGGTTCCCAGGTGTTTGGCCAAGCTTCCCTGTGCAGAGCCTTGGTCTCCTTGAAAAATGCATCGGGAAAAGTTTGTCTCGAATAACGAGCACCCGAGCATTTTAGTGCTCGCTCATCTCTAGTTAACACCCTTGAACGGAACTCCCCCTAACCACCGTTGTTACACTGGGTTGTCAGAGGTAGATTACCGCTGAAACCTCATGTTTCCCCTTGACAATTCAGCTCCAGTGTAGAGCTGAACTGTCATTGGGTGCATGTCATACTATTAGGGCATGGAGTGCAATCTGACACCCCCCCCCCCCTTTCTCCTGTAACAGTACGTCATGGATGGGGAACAGGTTACAATAACAAAGCATGGATTGACATGCAGCCTGGTTTGCCAGTGTATAAATAGGCTCAACTTGAATTTTTTCAATTCCCTGGACTTCAACTTTACATTTTTCAATTAAACATTCCTAAAACTTCAAATTCAAAATTTTCCATTCTGCATTTCTGGAACTTCAAATTATAATATTTCAATTCCACATTTCTGTAACTTCAACTTGAAATCTTTGAATTCCGCATTCCTGAAACTTCAACTTACCCTGTTATTCCCAACATTTTTCAGTCCTCTAGCCTTTACAAGCCCCATTTTAGAGGCATTATTTGGTTGTAATATCCAGATACCCTTTGACTTCAATGGGGTTTGTGTTTGGGTCCCACATGTGGGATGTTGGCATGCTCAGCAGAAATTGTAAAACCAACTATGTGTTACATTTGTTGTTTTTTTAAAAAAAAAATATTTTCCAAATTTATTTCTTGCCCTTGTGCTGAAAGAGTTAACATGTTACATTAACCCCTTACCGACATGTGACGTAGTACTACGTCACATGTCGGGTCCTGGTACATGGAGAGGGCTCGCGGGCCGAGCCCTCTCCATAGCCGGGAAGTCTTTGCAGCAAAGGCTTACCGGTAACACCCGCGATCGGTGCCGGCACCGATCGCGGGTGTTTTACCGCTGATCGCCGCCGGCAAAGGTGCCGGCGGCATCAAAAAGACGGCTGCTCGCAGGCGCCGCCATCTTTCCGTGGATCGTCGCTCCCCGTGACGTCATCGGGGAGCGGCGATCCATCGCCATGGTAGCTTCGGGTCTCACGAAGACCCGAAGCTACTTCGGGTTAACCCATTCATTACCATGTGCTGTCAGCACATGGTAATGTATGAGTAGTAAAATCCCCATATACTGCCATACTGTAGTATGGCAGTATATGATAGAATCGTACAGACACCCTAGGGTTAAAGTACCTTAGGTAGTCTGAAAAATAGTAAAAATAAAAAAAAAGTTAAAATAAAAAAATTATAATAAAAAAACCCTAAAAATTCAAATCACCCCCCTTTCCCTAGAATTGATATAAATATAAATAAACAGTAAAAATCATAAACACATTAGGTATTTCCGTGTCTGAAAATGCCCGATCTATCAAAATATGATAACGGTTTTTCACTGCGTTTAACCCCGTAACGGAAAATCGCGCCCAAAGTCGAAAATGGCACTTTTTTGCCATTTAAAATTTTTTTTTTTAATTATATAAAGTGATCAAAAGGTCGTACAGTCCTAAAAATGATAACATTGTAAACGTAATCAAAATCCGCAAAAAACGACACCACCCACAGCTCTGTACACCAAAGTATGAAAAAGTTATTAGCCCCAGAAGATGGCAAAATCCCCCCCAAAAATTTTGTACAGGAGGTTTTAATTTTTTTAAATGTATGAAATCATTATAAAACCTATACAAATTTGGTATCCCCTTAATCGTACCGACCAAAAGAATAAAGTAGACATGTCATTTGGGGTGCACAGTGAAATCCGTAAAATCCAAGCCCACAAGAATACGGCCCAAATGCGTTTTTTTACCAATTTCACTGCATTTGGAATTTTTTTCCCGGTACACGGCATGAAATATTAAATACCACCATTTTGAAGTGTAATTTGTTACGCAGAAAATAAGCCATCACACAGCTCTGTACATGGAAAAATAAAAAAGTTACAGATTTTTGAATGTGGGGAGTGAAAAATGAAAACGCAAAATCAAAAAAGGGCCGCGGCGGGAAGGGGTTAAAGATATTCTAAAATGGGGTAATTCATGAGTTTTTCTATTACATAGACCTCAGGAAAATGTTAAATAAATTGCATGCATAATTTTAAGCCTCCTAACAAACCCAAAAAGCGAATGTATAAAAAATAATTTCAACAATAATGGGAAATATTAGTTAATTATTCAGTAATTTGGATTGTATGATGAACCGTTTTAAAAAGAATCCATTTTTCTGAAAATGGCAATTTTTTTTATTGAACCCAAAATATATCACCTAACTTATTCCACTAACAGAAAGTACAATGTGACATGAAAAACCAACCTGAAAATTAACTGAATATTGCTAAGCATACTGTTCCTTCTAGGTTAATTTGCCTTTATTGTATTTTTTGTTTATTAAGGGCTGGATATCTGCCTTGCGTTTGCATGATTCAATCAGTGGCTGCACCCTCATCGGTAATGCTTAGACCTGTCAGTGTAAATATCACAATTTTCATATATAAGGCAGAATAATTTACTTACTCTCACAGTCATCAGAGACGTGGCTCACAATTAGAGAAAGCAGCGTTATTTGAAAATGAGTTACAATTGATTGTGTTTCACTGGAAATTAAGTTTGGAACACGTTAATTAGATTGGGTCTAAACATCTGAGCCACAATAATGCGGGTGATGAGCTGGGAGCCATTTCTCCAAGAAGACGCACTGATGTTTACCACAATGTGGATAATGTAATATTTAAAAAAGAATTAAAGTAATGCGCTAATGACACTATTATTTCTCTGAGGTGATAAGCAATATCTTTCCCATTAAGGTAGAATTATTGGCTTGGAGGAAAACTTGTATTTTTCTCATCTCACTTGGAAAAATGAAAACTTTGCAACCCATAGACTTCATGCTGGAGGGGCCCATGCAGAAAATAGGGGCATAGTAGCTAGTCTCACACCTAAATTGTTGGTATATTAGTCAAGTTCATCATTTTTGTTTGACTTACTAACATAATACTATGGAAAGATACAGTCATGGCCATAAGTTTTGAGAATGACAAAAATATTATATTTTCACATGATCTGTTGCCCTCTGGTTTTTATGTGTCTTTGTCAGATGTTTTTATCACTTACAGAAATAAAAGTGCAACAAAAGCTTTTATTGACAGAATGGGGCAGATTTACTTACCCGGCCCATTCACGATCCAGCGGCGCGTTCTCTGCACAGGATTCGGGTCCGGACGGGATTTATGAAGGTAGTTCCTCCGCCGTCCACCAGGTGGCGCTGCTGTGCTGAAAATCATCTGAACGCACCGGAATACACCGAGCTGGACCAGGTGAAGGTAAGCGCTTCCCAAGCGACACATTTTCGATTTTTTAATGGGGCGGTTTTTCCAAATAAGTCGGGTTTTCGTTCGGCCACGCCCCCCGATTTCCGTCGCGCATGCCGGCGCCGATGCGCCAAAATCCGATCGCGTCGCCAAAATCCCAGGGCAATTCAGGTACAATCGGCGCAAATCGGAAATATTCGGGTAACACGTCGGGAAAACGCGAATCGGGATCTTAGTAAATGACCCCCAATGAGTTAATGCAGCAAGTCAATATTTGCAGTGTTGACCCTTCTTCGTCAGGACCTCTGCAATTCACCCTGGCATGCTCTCAATCAACTTCTGGACCAAATCCTGACTAACAGTGCATTCTTGTACAATCAATGCTTGCATTTTGTCACAATTTGTTGGTTTTTGTTTGTCCACCCGTCTCTTGATGATTGACCACAAGTTCTCAATGGGATTAAGATCTGGGGAGTTTCCAGGCCATGGACCCAAAATTTCTATGTTTTGTTCCCTGAGCCATTTAGTTTATCATGCTGAAAAAGGCATTGTTGATCACCAAACTGCTCTTGGACAGTTGGGAAAGGTTGCTCTTGGAGGACATTCTTGTACCATTCTTTATTCATGGATGTGTTTTTAGGCAAGACTGTGAGAGAGCCGATTCCCTTGGCTGAAAAGCAACCCAACACATGAATGGTTTGCAGGATGCTTTACAGTTGGCATGAGATAAGACTGGTGGCATTGCTCAACTTGTCTGCTCCGAACAAGCTATTTTCCAGATGTTCCAAACAATCGGAAAGGGGATTCATCAGAGAAAATGACTTTACCCCAATCCTCAGCAGTCAACTCCCTGTACCGTTTGCAGAATATCAGTCTGTCCCTGCTTTTTTTTCTGGAGAGAAGTGGCTTCTTTTCTGCCCTCTTTGACACCAGGCCTTCGCCTCATAGTGCGTGCAGATGCACTCACACCTGCCTGCTGCAATTCTTGAGCAAGCTCTGCACTGCTGGTAGCCTGATCCTGAAACTGAAACACTTTTAAGAGACGATACTGGCGCTTGCTGGTCTTTCTTGGGTGCCCTGAAGCCTTTTTGGCAACCATGGAACCTCTCTCCTTGAATTCCTTAATGATGTGATAGATTGTTGACTGAGGTGCAATCTTTCTAACTGTGATACTCTTCCCTGTTAGGCCAGTTTTGTGCAGTGCAATGATGACTGCACGTGTTTCTTTAGAGATAACCATGGTTAACAGAAGAGAAACAATGATGCCAAGCACCAGCCTCCTTTTAAAGTGTCCAGTGGTGTGATTCTTACTCAACATGTCAGATTCTTACTATACATGACAGATTGATCTCCAGCCCTGTCCTCATCAACACCCACACATGTGTTAATGGAGCAATCACTAAACATTGAGAGCTGCTCCTTTTAAGGCAGGCCTGCAATGAAGTTGAAATGTGTTTTGGGGAAAAAATTAATTTTCTAGGCAGATATTGACTTTGCAATCACTTGCTGTTCACTGATCACTCTTTTTAACATTCTGGAGTATATGCAAATTGCCATTATAAAACCTGATGCAGTAGACTTTGTATAAATGAACATTTGTATCATTCTCAAAACTTATGGCCATGACTGTACTGTAAGAAAGCATATAGGAGTAGGACAATGTCATTGTCAGGGTCACAGAGGTTCAGGAAGGATACCTGGAGAGTCATGCTAGACAATCTTCTGACAGCTCTTTGCACTCCAGAAACTGAGTGAATTTTATCTGCCACCACTCGTCACATACAGTGGGTACGGAAAGTATTCAGACCCCTTTAAATTTTACATTCCTTGATTGCAGCCCACTGGGGAGTTCAAAAAAGTTCTTTTTTGTGCATTAATGCACTCAGTGCACCCCATCTTGAGAAAAAAAAACTGAAATGCAGATATTATTGCTAATTTATTAAACAAGAAAAAAATATCAGAGGGTCATACTTCATAGTATCATAATTTATAGGGTTGAAACCAAGGAAGGAAAGGGACTGGATGAGGAAGGGATTTAGGGGAAACACTTCTATATAACAAAGCTAGAGATAAGCAAATTTTTCAAAATTCGATTCGACCAGGTTTGCCGAATTTTCAGAAAAATTTGATTTGAATCGAATCGTGTCAAATCACATTAAAAAACATATATTTCCTGGCTGTAGAGAGCCTGTAGGGTTTTGTAGAAGGTTGTGCCATGCTCAAATATGCATAGGGAGCGTGGTTTGGTCTTCAAACAATGCTGTGTTTTACTATGACACACACATGATAGCCGCCGCTCTTAGAATCGCTTCACTCTTCAATTCCATGTGCACTTACAGGGGCCAACTTCAGCGGGAACACAGCCTGACAAGGTAACGTCTGTGCCAGCTCGAAAGGACTGAGCTTAGAGCCAAAATCCCACTATAACATAAAAGAGTACACTCTTTTTACACTCTTTTTGACATTAGATGATTCCATAGATAACTACAGAACCTGTTCTGTTAAAGGTGCATACATGTGGAAACATGTATGCAGTAATTTTGCATTGACATCACTGATCATTTTGCCCTTCTTTTCATCCATCAGTGTCTGATTTCTATCGGTCAATATTCCAACAGTATTGTTAAAGCTAAAATACAAACAGGAGTTGTTCTCAAACAGAGATAACCAGTAAATGGGATATTTGCATATCCTCTGTGTTCTGTACCCACTCCAGGTTTTGGCTATCAATTCTGACGCTTTTCATTCCTTCTGACAGATGAAAAAAAGGGAAAAACCAAACTTAGTGGCAACTTCACAGAGTGGTGGAGGGTGAAAACAGCATTATGTAAATCACAGGGTGTTCAAAGGAAACAGCGGTCAGTTGACAGCAGCATGAGTAGGCCGCAGAGTGGCACAATGTCAAATGCTGGAGGTGGCAGCAACATGGTAGGCCACAGTGTGGCAGAATATCAGAGTGTGGAGGTGGCGGCATCAGCAGGAGGCCACAGAGTGGCACAATTGCAGAGTAAGGAGGTGGTGGCAACATGGTTAGCCACAGAGTGGCACAATATCAGAGTGTGGAGGTGGTGGCATCAGCAGGAGGGCACAGAGTGGCACAATGACAGAGTAAGGAAGTGGCGGCACAATGGTAAGCCACAGAGTGACGCCATGACAAATTCTGGAGCTGGCAACAGCATGGTAGGCCACAGTGTGCCACAATAACAGAGTGTGGAGGTGGCAGAAAAAACATGGTAGGCCACAGGGTGGTACAATGATAGAGTGCAGAGGTGGGTGCAGCAGCAGTAGGTCAGATAGTAGCACAATGACAAATTCTGGAGCTGGCAACAACATGTGGCACAATGATAGAGTGTGGAGGTGGCAGCAACATGGTAGGCCACTGAGAGATACAATGACAGAGTGTGTACGTGGAGGCAGCAGCATTAGGTCAGAGAGCGGCACAATGACAGAGTGTGTAGGTGGCGGCATCATCAGGAGGCCTCAGAGGAGCACAATGACAGTAAGGAGGTGGCAGCAACATGGTAAGCCACAGAGTGGCACAATGACAGAGTGTGGAGTTTCCTGCAGCAGGAGGTCAGGGAGTGGCACAATCGCAGTGTGAGTAGGTAGGTGGCAGTAGTAGAAGCAACATGAGGCCATAGAGTGGCACAATGACAGAGTGCGGAGGTGCCTGCAGCAGCAGGCGGTCAGAAAGTGGCACAATGACAGAGTGTAGAGTTGTTGGCAGCAGCAGCAGGAGGTCGGAGAGTTGTACAATCACAGTGTGTGTAGGGTGGCAGAAGCAGTAGAAGCAGGATGAGGTCAGAGATTGGCACAATGGCAAATTCAGGTGGTGGCAGCAACATGGTAGGTCTCAGTGTGGTACAATGACAGAGTGGGGAGGTGCCAGCAGCAGCGGCAGGAGGTTCAGAAAGTGGCACAAGGACAGAGTGTGGAGGGTGGGTGACAATTCCAGTCCCTGGCAAAGATGTTGGGAGGCAGATGGAGCAACTGGCAGCAGATGTGTGGCATAAGGCGGGTGGCAGCATCAGGATAGTGGCTGAGGCAGGTAGTCAGAATCCAGACTCATTTCTCAATGTTTTGGGGAGCCGTTATGGCTGATCTGATCTGATGCATAAGGTATTGGAGGTGGTGGCAGCAGCATTAGGTCAGAGAGTGGCACAATGACAGAGTAAGGAGGTGGCGGCAACATGGTAGACCACAGACTGCCACAATGACAGATTGTGGAGGTGGCAGCAACATGGTATACCACAGAGTGGCACAATGATAGAGTGTGGAGGTGGTGCAGAAGCATTAAGTCACAGAGTGGCACAATGACAGAGTAAGGAAGGTGGCGGCATCAGCAGGAGACCACAGAGTGGCACAATGACAGAGTGCAGAGGTGGCGGCAACATGGTAAGCCACAGAGTGGCACAATGACAGAGTGTGGAGGTGGCGGCAGCAGCATGAGGTCAGAGGGTGGCACAATGACAAATTCTGGAGCTATCAGCAACATGTAAGGCCACAATGTGGCACAATGACAGTGTGGAGGTGTCAAAACAAACCATCCAGGCCAGTGTCATATGCCAAATACAATACAAAGCAAATAAAATCAAAGAATTTTATTGGTATACATTAAAAACATCTAAAACATGGCACACCCCTGTGTGCCCCTCAAAGCCACTGTGACAATAAAACCGTGTGTTCTCCTCATAAATGCCTAACAAAATGGCTATATAACAATGTGGACAAAGTGCTGATAAAGTGCCAAAAAATTAATCCCACTGCAAGTCAGCAATATCAAAATGGACAATATCATGAAATCAGTCTAAGCCATATAAAAGATGTCACCCAAGTCCATATATTTTACGGAGAATGTTGTCCCCATGCGTATCGCCGCATTCTTGCGGCTTCCTCAGGGGTATTCTGATTCCAATGTGAGTAATCCTTATATTTGCTGTGCATGGGCCCCGGCATCTGACGTCACTTCCGGGTACGGTATAATCCACCCGTGCATGCACCAGAAGGACGTGCCCGGCGCGCAAAGCTCCCCCACACCTCCACCTCCATGTGAGGACACCACAGGCCATGCCCCCCGGCTCCCGCGTGAGAGCGCACGCCCCTGTGTGGAGTGTGAAGGTGGCAGCAACATGGTAGGCCACAGAGTGGCACAATGACAAATTCAGGTGGTGGGAGCAACATGGTAGGCCACAGTGTGGTACACTGGCAGAGAGTGGAGGTGGTAGCAGCAACAGGAGGTAAGATAGTGGGACAATGACAAATTCTGGAGCTGGTAGCAGCATGGTAGGCCACAGTTTGTTACAATGACAGAGTGTGGAGGTGGCGGCAACATGGTAGGCCACAGAGTGGCACGATGACAGAGTGTGGAGGTGCCTGCAGCAGGAGGTAACAAAGTGGCACAATGACAGAGTGTGGAGGTGCCTGCAGCAGGAGGTAACAAAGTGGCACAATGACAGATTGTGGAGGTGCCGGCAACAGCAGCAGCAGCAGAAGGTCAGGGAGTGGAACAATCGCAGTGTGTGTAGGTAGGTGGCAGCAGGAGAAGCAGCATGCCATAGAGTGGCATAATGACAAATTCAGGTGGTGGCAGTAACATGGTAGGTCTCAGTGTGGTACAATGACAGAGTGGGGAGGTACCGTCAGCAGCAGCAGGAGGTTCAGAAAGTTGCACAATGACAGTGTGGAGGGTGGGTGAAAATTCCAGTCCCTGGTAAAGATGGTGGGAAGCAGATGGAGCAACTGGCAGCAGATGTGTGGCATAAGGCAGGTGGCAGCATCAGGATAGTGGCTGAGGCAGTCAGAATCCATACTCAACGTTTTGGGAAGCCGTCATGGCTGATCTAATCTGATGCATAAGGCATTGTTGTGTTGAAATCCTGGCTGATCCACACCTGATTCATCTTGACAAAAAACTGTCTCTGCACATTACTAGTGGACAAGCGGGTTCTCCTTGGGGTAACCATGGCCCCTGCCGTACTGAGCACCCGCTCTGATGCCACACTACTGGCCGGGCAGGACAACTTCTCTACTGCAAACTCTGCAAGTAGCGGCCACACATCAAGTTTGGCTGCCCAGTAGTCCACAGGATCCTCTACCTGGGGTGATAGAGTGCAGTTCAAGTAGGCCACCACCTGCTGGTGCAGGGTCTGCTCCATCTCTTGCTGCTGCAGGCGGCTACCCTCCACACTAAGCGGGTGCAGGAAGCTGCTCATTAAGGACTCCAGTCGTAATCTGCTGCTACTGCTCCTACACCCCCATCTCCCCACAGCAGCCGTGACAGTAGTACGTGAGCGATGACTGCCAGGAATCCCCTGGTCAGACCTGACAGAGGATGGACAATGGCACACATAGGCAGCGGCCCCCTGTCTGCACCGTATTTCTCTAAAGTACGCCAGTTGTTCCTACTTCTTGGCTGCTGGAAAAAAGGCACCCATTTTGGACCAGTAGCAAGGGTGGAGAGCCAAAAGTCATCCCTATGCCAGATGTTGACTATTCGGCTGTCACTATTTAGGCAAAGCAACATACTGCGGGCCATCTGTGCAAGTGACTCTTAGGGACTCCCGGCCTCCATCTCCACTGTATACTGCCACAGTGCTTCTGGGTCATCTGCCTCGTCTTCTACCTCCTCTGGATGCTCCTGCTCCTCCTCTCCTGTCACCTAAGTAGAAAAACCACTAATTTCACCACAATCTGCTTGTGCTCCAATACCCTCCTACTCCTCCAGTTCGGCTCCCACTGGAGTCATGTGGCCTTGAGATGTAGCCGCCACTTCTCCAGTGTCCGGAACAGACAAATTTTGCAGCACCTGTTCCAGGGCATGACGTAATTCATCCTCCTGTCCTGGCAACTGACAAATAACATGGCCTCATCAAAGGGCCTGAGCAAATCGTAGATGAGCTGCCAGTGGCTGACTTAAAAGTTACACAGGGGAGTACTACTGTCCGCTTGCATCATCAAAAAATCATTAGTGGCTTTTCTCTGTTCATACAAGCAGTCTAAGGCTGGAATTCCAACGGGTGGAAACATTGCATATCAGCCTATGTTGGGGGAGGCCGTTCCGTCGCTGCAACTCAAGGAGGGTGTGCTTGGCTTTGTAAGAATGGATGAAATGCATGCACAGTTCCCTGGTCATTTTTAAAATGTCAACAACCAGATTGAACACTTGCGCCATGAAGGGCACATGGACCATCCCTCCTCGGTGCAGCACGGACACCATGTTCCTCCCATTGTCTGTCACCATGGTTCTGATTTGCAGTTGTCGCGGAGAAAGCCACAGATTGATTTCTTCTTGTATAACCAGGTGTAAAAATGCATGACACTGCTGTGCCCTGCACATGTGGTATGATGGAGCAGCACTCAGACTTGGTAGGCTGAGGTGGTGGTGGAGAAGTAGGAGGCGGACATTAGCGCAGGAGAACCAGTTTGACAACATGGAAGAGAAAGCGGCGTCTCCTATTCAAGTTGTTGGTGTGGCTGAGCGGGAAGCACATTCAGCCAGTGGGCCGTAATGGACATGTACTGGCCCTGACTTTAGTTACAGCTACAGCGCTGCCGTGCACTTTGGAAGAAACCGATAAGCTCAAGGGCTGGCCCACCTTAAGTTCTAAATATTTGTAAAGGGCTGGTACTGCCTTTTTGGAAAATAAATTTTGTCTTGGAACTCTCCACCTCGGTTCAGTACAAGCCATTAGTTCTCTGAAGGGTGCAGAGTCCACAACTTGGAAAGGGAGGGACTTCTGTACCAACAACTTGGACATGGTCAGCTTCTGCACCTTAGATGACTGGACGCATACAGTTGTCTCTTTAAAATCGCCCCTTTCAATGACGACTGGCGCCATGCGTAGCGAGGAGCAGGAGCATTTGTATCAGGAGATGATGTCAAAGACAAAAAGCTCCCTTCGGCAAAGGTGCTGGAGCCTTGACTGGCTGGAATGGCATGTGTGCCACTAGGTGCTGCTGCTGTTGCAGCAGCATGGACCACCACATCTGAGACACGTTTCTCCCAGACCATTGGATGGTAACGTTGCATGTGTTGATGCAGGGCCATGGTGCCAACGTTAGCTCCCTAACCATGCTTTACTTTCTACCCGCAGATAATGCATATACACACGCTCGGCTCCTCTGGTGTCTTAACAAAAAACTGCCACACACCGCCGAGTTGGTGATTTTACTGCAAACACTCTGCACTGAGTGACTACTAACGGCGTTGCCTCGCTGAGCCCCGTGCCACTGCTTAATTAGACCTCCTGTGCCACACTCCACATCTGTACTTTCCCACCTGCTGCACGAAGCAGCGGATGTCTGCCCCACCTCTTTACTGCCAAGCAGCTGTTGACTGAGCCCAGACCACCTAGCTCAGCGGTGCTGAGCCCAGACCACCTAGTAGATCTCTGGCTGAAGGAAATGAACAGGATAGAGGCTGGTTTAGTACAGGTGAGAGACGCTGACCTGCTCCTGGGCCATGCCAACTAAGGGTTGATTTGACACAGATTTCTTTATATTAACTTTAGCAACAAAAAGAATTGAAATTTGGGGAGTACAAAACCCCAAACACTGACACCCTGGACTTTGAGAAAAAATCACTCCAGCATCAATGTGGATTTGACACAAATTTCTTGATATCTACTTTAGCAACAAATAAGAATTGAAATTTGGGGAATTTGCGGATCTCTATTCTTTATAATCAATTATGTACACTACCACTCTAAAGTTTGGTGTCACCCAGACAATTTTGTGTTTTCCATGAAAACTCATATTTTTATTTTCCAAATGATTTGCAAAATGAATAGAAATAATAGTACAGACATTTACATAGTTTGAAATATTTTTTTTCATTTGAAATAAAACTTTTATTAAAAATAATTTTCTCGGGGGTGGAGCTAAGACGGCATGACGTAAACACGCCTGCCGCGAAGCGTGCTCCCTGTCCTCCACCACAGCCATGGAAGCGGGGCTAATGTGTCTGGCCCGGGAAGGTCCTTGCCAAGCCAGGGACGGCAGCGGATCGCGGCAGGCGGGTAGCCAGAAGTACGGCAGGTCCGTAATTTTCTTTCACCGGCTCCCTTTATAGCCGCTGTGGCAGCAGCAGCGCACGAACTCACGTGCGGCTGCAGTAACGGCTGCGCCTGAGCACACGAGTGGCAATTAGCCGTGAAGACCGGCGTCGTGAAAGGGCAGGCGGCGAGAACCATCCCCCACATACCAGGACGCAGCGGCCGCGTCTGGCACGCGTGAAGAACAGCTGCGTGGAACAGGCAGGGCATTGCCGGGAAAAGAAAGATCCTGGGAACACGGCATGGTCCAGGATTGGACTCAACACAAGTTTCTCCCTTTTATATGGAAGGTCCTTTGCAGTGTGAACCGTTTCTGGAGGTGGTGAGATAACACGCTTTTCCCTCTGAATGCTTGCCTAAGCTTTGTTGGTGTGTGCTATTGCTAACTTTGCATATAAACTGCTGTTATTCCCTACTTACCATCTACTGCTGCTTGGGTCGGCTGTTATCACTATCAACTGCTGCTATGGTCCATCGCTACTTGTTATTCACTGTGAATATGTCTACTTGTATGAACTGCCTTTATTAACTGTGCTGGCATCTGCTGCTACTAACCGCTGCCACTAACAGACTCCGGAGCAGGCTTACTGTCAGAATGTCTGTTTGAGCGCCACCGGTGTATGCTATTACTAACTACAGATCCAGTAGCAGGGCTACTTCTTACGAATTGTTTCTATCAAGCGCCCCAACTATTCGCTGGTAACTACAGTCGCCATTAACATACTCTGGAATATGCCCAATGCTTGAACGCCTGTCTGTGCTTGTAAGCTATTATTAACCCCTTATATGACAGGAAAGCAGTATAGCCTTCTAGACCTGGCGGCAGAAAAGAAAGAACTGCAGCAAACAGTGAAATTATTTTCCATGTACGGGCCAGCCACGAGGAGGGGCTGGTAATCGCCGCCATTATCAACCGTCCGGGCCTGCTGCTTTTGAAAGTTGTTATTTGCTTCTACGCGTCATTAACGGCTGCTCAGGACTGCTGCTGTTCATCATTAATTGTCACTGTCCGCTACTTTCTGCTGCTATTGCGGTTTGAGATGGCTTTCATCGATTGCTGCTATTATCTGCGGCCACGTGCCATTTATTGAGACTATAAATCTCTGCCACGACTTGCTTTCACTAATTTGTGTTACCAACTAAGGATATTGTCTGTTGCTATTGTCTGTGCTTACTAACTGCTGTTATTGCTTGTTTCTATTTTTTGTCATCTTTACGGGCTATTTCTTTTTAGCATTTGCTGTCAACGACCAGCATCAACGGCAACCAGCTATTGTCTTTAAGACTGGTTGCCAGTGTCTGCGGCCAATGTTTGACACCGACAGTCTGTGGGTTTTTTGTTATACACAACTGCAAAGGCAATTAGAATAAAATTGTATGCTTTCTCTCCCTTTACACACAGATCCCCCTTGACTTATTGTATGTTGATGCTTGGTTTTTCTTTACTTGCATGGTAGAGATTGTTGACTCTGGAGGGACTTAGTCAGTCAAAGATGGGGCCAAAAGGTGCAGGAACAGGGAGAAAATCCCTAGGTACGTCCCCATCTAAATAGTGGGGGGCGTGTCCTAGCTGCCTATGTGACCGCACGTGTGAGGAGAGAGCTCTGGCCCAGCATCCTGACAATACAGTGTGGAGGTGCGCTGTGACCCCCAAAAAGTACCTGATTGGGAGGCCTAGGAGTGTCGGAGGGCGCCGGTATTTGAATTCGGTATGGGCCCCAAGCGGCAGAGTGTTGCCTGTAAGGCGGCTGAGCGGTCCGGCCAAGATGGGGCCCGAGCGGAGGCGGCGCGCGTCCTGCTGCAGGCCTGAGAGTGGAGACGGCGGCAAGGCTGGGAAGCTTCGCTAGAAGCCAGCAGGGTGCTGCGGCACCACGGCAGCCTCCTTCCCCGAGCGCTGCAAGGCAGGAACAGCACCCCACGGGCTCCAGGTATGCTGTGCTGGGGGAGGAGAGCAGTGGGGAGGAAGATATGGAGGACTCCCAGCCAGAGCCTGTAGCAGCTGGGGAGGATGTGGGGGAGGACATGGATCCTGGCAGCATCCCTGACAGGGGCCCTCAAGACCCTGAACATGAACCAACTCTGGCTGAAGTGCTGAGAGCTGTGCAGGGAAACTCTTCTGTATTACGCAAGCTGGCTGGTCAAGTAGGTGGCTTAAAGGAGGATATTCTGCTGCTTAGACATGATATGCAAAGAATGTCAGAAAGGGCGACTGCCATTGAAGGACGTGTACATGAGGTGGAAGAGGTTATCCCTCCTATGCGGCAGGATGTCCGAGAGCATACACGTGCAATAGCTGCCCTACAAGCTAAGGCAGACGACTTGGAAAACAGGTTGCGCAGAAATAATGTCCGCTTGGTAGGGGTGCCAGAGAGAATTGAAGGCGCACGACCGGATAAATACTTTGAAAATTGGCTGAAAGATGTGTTTGGCAGTGATAATTTAACGCCGCTATTTGCTGTGGAAAGAGCGCACAGAGTACCAACCCGGCCTGGACCACCGGGTCGCCCGCCACGTCCTGTCTTGATCAAATTGCTGCATTATAAAGATAGAGATCGAATATTGCGGCTAGCAAGGGAGCGGCAGGATATAACCATCAACGGGGCACGGATTGCCTTCTTCCAGGACTTTTCGGCCGAAGTACAGAGGAAAAGGATGCGCTTTACAGATATCAAACGACGCTTGAGGGATGTTGCTGTACAGTATTCTATGATGTATCCGGCAAAATTAAGAGTGGTGGCGTTTGGGAGTACCCATTTCTTTGATGACCCCCAATCAGTGCTACATTGGCTGGACACTAACGAGCAGAGACTGCGTAGACCAGCCGAAGACGGAGAAGCGGAGTGATTCCTTTCTAGGATTGCCGGCCCGGGAGGTTGTATGATTCTGCTGTGATGGGCCTACACTGAATGCCGTTTTAAGGTTATAGTTGGGGGTGTTTTCTAGGTTATGCTCCTGTGTTATGTGTGTATATAGAGGTGTATATGTATGTACATGTATATATATATATATATATATATAATGTATATTGCTATATGCTTATATGTTTAATGATACCTCCGACCATTATTATATACTGTGGAGCCAGAGCTCCTTATGTGATACCCAGTGTTTTTACTAAGTGTGAGATAGGGGGCTCGGACGAGATGTAGTAGCCCCGACTCTGGTTACAGAGGAGGTTAACATTTGTTCTGTTTCTGGTTGGGGGGGTGGGGGTGGGATAGGGAACTTCTTGGTCTGCCTGATAGGAGGTGTGAATGATTTATTCCGGCCTAGTCACGCTTTGGAAATTGTATGTGCATTAAAGAAGGGGGGGGGGGGTGGTGAGCATCAAGGATACCAATGGGTGAGAGTTTTAAATGCATGACTTGGAATGTCAGGGGGCTAGCGGAGGCAAGGAAACGTAGAGCAATATTTGCGTACATGAAAGAGCAGACAGCACTGGTGATGGGATTACAGGAAACGCATCTGACAAGGGATACAGTACATCTATTACAAGGTTCATGGGTGGGTTATGGAGTACACTCCTTTCATACTTAGTATTCTAGGGGGGTTAGTCTCCTTATACATAAGTCACTTCCATTTCAATGCTTTAGCTCCTTTACCGATGCGAAAGAAGGTTTGTAGGAGTACACTGCAGAATATTTCATTGGGTTTGTATTTTGGTGGTAGTGTACATACCTCCTCCATTTTCAAATGTGGTGCTTCGCAAGATACTGGAGAATTTGGCTCCACTGCCAGAGGTGCCTATAATATTGATGGGAGATTTTAATATGGTGTGGGATAGGAATACGGATAGGTTCTCCAGCAGAGGGGAAGGAGGGGCTGTAGGAAGAGGACTATCGCCTTTAGCCCCCTGGTGTGAGGAGGTAGGTTTTCACGATATGTGGAGAAATAGGAATCCTGGAGTGAGACAATATTCCTGTGCCTCTCAAACTCATGGCACGCTTTCTAGAATAGACATGGTGCTGGGCACTAGTGGGGTTTTGCCAATGTTGAAGGGAGTGACCTATCTACCTAGGATGTTGTCTGATCATTCTCCGATTCTTTTCCATATTGAAGGTAGGGTGGTGTCTAGGGACGAGAGAAGGATGCCGTGGAGACTGAATGCGTTCTGGCTTAAATTAGTGGATAAGGGAAAGGTCGCGGCCCAATTGCGGGAGTATATAGAGATTAATAAGGATGAGGTCCCAAGAGATGTGTTGTGGGATGGCATGAAGTCGTTCCTGCGGGGTGTGTTTAGAGGGGAGATTGCTTGGGTGAAGAATAGGTCGCACCAGGTGAGAGTGTCCTTAAGAACCATGGTGGTGGATAAAGAAGAACAATATATCTTGTTGGGTACAGAGGAGGCTGCGGCCGAATGGAGGGAGGCGCAGGAGCAATTGTCTAAACACTACATAGGACAGGTGGATAATAAACGCATGTTCCTGAAGCAACAATTTTATGCGGAAGGGGAACAGACAGGGCAACTATTGGGCAGAATGGCGCGGGCTAGAGCTGATAGCAATTTTGTGCATGCTATTAGAGATCCACAGGGTCACTTGATAACAGACACAATGGGAGTGGTGCAACAGTTTGTAGACTTAAATAAGAGCTTGTACTCCTCTAGGGCAACTCATACCCAATCACAATTAGCAGAGTTTCTGGGGAAAATTGCAATCCCACGGTTAACGGTGGATGAGAAGGGGACGTTGGAGGCACCCATAACAATGGAGGAGTTAGAGCAGGCAGTGGTGGGTATGGCTAATGACAAAGCGCCCGGTATGGATGGACTCCCTATAGAAGTATACAAGGAGTATGCGGACATATTATTACCACAGTTACATGAGATGTTGCAGAATAGTTATGAACGAAGGAGACTGCCAACCTCCTGTTATGAGGCTTTAATAGTTGCACTGATTAAAGATGGTAAGGACCCTCAACTTGTGGATTCGTATAGACCAATCTCCTTGTTAACGTCAGATGTGAAAGTTCTAGCTAAAGTGCTGTCTAATAGGGTGTCTAAAGTAATAGGGTCAGTAGTACATGCCGACCAATCAGGCTTTATGCCATCTAAATCGACAGCCCAGAATTTGAGGCGTCTTATGCTGAATCTACAGATAGACCCTGATAATTCTGTGGGAAGAGCTATACTGTCATTAGATGCTGCCAAAGCATTTGACAGTGTTGAATGGGAATACCTTTGGGCGGTCTTAAGAAGAATGGGGTTCGGTCCGGTATTTATTAGATGGGTACGGTTACTGTACTTAGTGCCGGTGGCATGTATTAGGGTCAATGGAGTAATTTCAGACAACTTCTATCTCGAGAGAGGAACTAGACAGGGGTGTCCGCTGTCGCCACTCTTGTTTGCACTGGCGATTGAGCCCCTAGCCTGTATGGTCCGTCAAAGTGAGGAGTTGTCGGGATTTCAGTATGGGGCAAAGGAAGACTGTATAGCGTTGTATGCGGATGACATATTACTGTTCCTGACGGAAACGGACTGTACCTTGCCAGTGGTGCTGGATTTGATTGTACGGTTTGGGAGATATTCTGGACTGATGATCAACTGGACTAAGTCCGCTCTTATGAAGATTGATCAGGTGACTTTGCCGGCCCTTCCTGTGGGAGATATTCCTATGGTAACGGAATTTAGGTATTTGGGTATCCGGATTACCAGGAGGGTAGAGGAATATACCGAATTAAATTTGCAACCGTTACTGGGGATTTTTAAAAATAAGATATTAGTCTGGAATAGGTTGCCCTTGTCAGCCCTTGGTAGAACTAACCTAATTAAAATGATTCTAATGCCACAGTTGCTTTACATCCTGCACAATGCCCCAGTGTGGATCCCCAAATACTGGTTCCGCCGATTTCACAATTTGTTTCGAGACTTGGTGTGGAAGAAGGGGGTTCCACGCATCAGACTAGAAAAACTGCAGCTCCCCAAACACCAGGGCGGTCTGGCACTGCCGAACACGTGGGTGTATTATTTAGCGGCCCAGTGCCAACATATGAGTGGTTGGGCCAGAGAGGAAAGGGTGACTGACTGCCCGAAAACACTGTTGCACTTGGGAGGCGACATGGGCCCGTTAGCTGCTCTGGAAGCAAGGAGGTTTCAGGGGATGGCTAGGGCTAGACCGATGTTGGGGTTGCTGCAGAAGGTGTGGAAAGTATATAAAGACTTACTGGGAGTAGAAAACTATACTAAATACACGCCTCTATGGGACAACCCCGTCTTAGGGGAAGTGTTTATGCTGGAGGATATGCAAAGGTGGGGTAGTAAAGGGGTGTGTTATCTATATCAGCTGTACTCTGATGGGGTATTGAAGTCTTTCCAGCAATTAAAAGATGAGTTTGGATTGCCGCAGTCTTGGTTTTTTCAGTACTTGAGGTTGAGACATGTTTTACAGACACAAGCCCGGTCCGGTTCATTAGAAATTAGCTCTATGGGAGTGTTGGAGAGCGTAGTCAAAACTCAAGGGACTAGAGGGGTGATTTCCTTGATGTATGGTTTCCTTCTCTCCAAAGTATTAGGAGATCCTATGGCTGAGACCAAAAGGAGGTGGGAGGAGGAAGTTGGGGAACTGTCGGAGGAAGAGTGGGCGGAGGCGACGGGTTCTCCTAGCGTCTTATCTATGAATGTCGCACAAAGGAGGTCTCAGCTGTTTCTACTGCACAGAGTATATAGGACGCCTTATGTCCTATGGAAAATGGGGCTGAGGGAGAATGCACGGTGTCCCAGGTGTCAAGAAGAGAGGGCAGATGGATGGCATATGTTTTGGTCGTGTGCAGCATTAGAGAGCTTGTGGAAGGAGGCAGAGGACTTGATGGATCGGATATATAACATAAGGCTTCCTCATGATCCTAAGGTTGGTCTACTGAGCTGTATGGATGGACAACAGGGGACTCAGAATGAACGCTTGGCTGTGGCAAAGTTTCTATACCAAGTTAGGAAAAGCATTGCTAGGCACTGGTTAGATGCGGATCCTCCAGGGTTGGGAGAGGTGATAGCTATGACAAACAAAACTGTGTGGATGGAAATGAAGGTGTACCAGAAAAGAGGTAACCTTAAAAAAAATTGAGAAACAGTGGCTTGACTGGGTGGAGTTTCCAGGATTAGCAACTGAGGAATTGCGGAGAGGTTGGTCCAGATTAAATTTGGGGAGTATACTGGGGCAGTAAGAGTTATCTAAATCTATTGAGGGCTACAAGGGTTGTGTAATGACTGTATGGATTAAGGAAAGGGGGCAGACCAGGGAGCTGTTGGGTGGGGGGGGTATGGGGATTGTTATATTTGTTTATACTGAATGTATATTTGTATTATTGCACATTGACTACTGACAATTTTGTATTGTGCATATTCATGCTATAAGGGAACGCAATAAAAGTTTCTGATTTAAAATAAAAAAGACAAAAATAGTGGAAAAATGGATGGACAGAATAAGCTAGACAAGATCTGGAATTCCCCTCCGGACAAGACCAGAACAGGTCAGAGAGGGGGGGGGGGGGGGTAATGAGCCAACCGCAACAGCAGCAAAAAATACTGGTTCTCGATTCTCCCCCTTAGAACAGGATGCAAGCGAAAATAATGAAACTGGAAAGGGGAGAGAAATACTGAAGGAAATTCTGGATTCCATAAAGAAGTGTAACAAGTGGGGGCAGTAAGGGCAGATATCTCCCTATTAAGAGAGGATCTTAACACGATTAAAGAGAAGTTAAAATCTACTGACGAGAAGGTCAGCAAGTTAGAAAAAGATAATGCAAACACGAAAACCCTCTATCAAAAACTAGCTGTTGAAAATAAGGAACTAAGGGAGAAAGTTCAGGATTTAGAAGACCGCTCCAGGCGTAACAATGTTCGCATTATTGGAGTACCAGAAAAAGTAGAGGATGCTGTCTGGTTCTTTAGGGATTGGTTTCTGTAGAAAATAGGCAAAGAAAAGCTATCTCCGTCTTTTTGTATTGAAAGAGCACATCGAATTACGCTTAGGAAAGGAATGCCCCCAGGGGCACCACCGCGTCCAATCCTTTGTAAATTGCTGGTGTCCAGTGATAGAGATGCAATTTTGAGATGGAACTGCTCAGTCCCAGAATCCTGCATCAACGGGTCAAGGGTGTTTATATACCCAGACTATTCAGCTCAAACGTTAAAAAAAGAATGAGCTTTGTAGAAATTAAGAAAAGGCTGAGACTGGCGGGCCTAGAATACTCCTTGCTGTTTCCAGCCCGTCTCAAAATCATATATCAAGGTCAGTCGCATTTTTTTTTCGGACCGGACACAGCAATGGAATGGTTGGGCCTTTAGGTCCCCGGCGTCAGTCACTTCTCTCTTTATAAGGCTCAGTTAAGTTTTTTGGCACCGTGGCTGGTGGATAGGGAGCGCAGAGGCTGCTCCAACAGGTGGAGTTCCGGAGTTTACTGGAACAGTCGGGGGGGGGGGGGGGCGGGGACTGGGGATGCTGCACGAATATGTTTTTTTTTTTTTTTTTTTTTTTTTTTTTGGTTTGTCTTGTGTTTCTCCCTAAAATTCCATGTCGGTGAAACAGTTTGTCTGGAATGTAAGGGGTCTTAATGAAAAAAGAAAGAGATGCATTTTAACGGACATAATAAATAGACACTTACCGGCAATTGTTGCCCTTCTCGAGACCCACTTGACGTATGATAAGACGCATTTAATTAAGAAAGGTTGGAGTTCAGAGGAGTTTCATTCAGTTTTCTCACAGTTTTCACGGGGTGTCTCAGTCCTCGTCCACAGGTCGGTAAATTTACAAATCGAAAGTTCACTATGCGATCATGACGGTAGATTTATATTTTTAAAGGGCTCCTTTTTGGCGTCCGATGTATATTGGGTTTTGTTTACATTCCACCCCCATTTAACTTTCAGGTCTTGAACAAGTTTGTGGAGTTTGTGGGCGATGGAATGAAGCACCCCGTGTTTCTGGTGGGTGACTTTAATAGCGTGTTGTCCAATGAGCTGGATAGAGAATCAGTTCTCCATCAGAACAGAAATAGGGTTCAGTACACACAGCTGGCAGGTTTCTGTGAGGAGATAGGTTTAAAAGACGTTTGGAGGTTTTTATATGGTAATAAAATAATGTTCTCCTGCTATAGCCAGACCTATAAATCCAGATCACGTATTGATATAGCATTAACAAACGATAAAGGATGCCTATTAATTAAAAATATCTCAGACCATTCCCCGATCTTCCTAGAGCTCACGGTTAGAAATAGCGGACAGAGACTGACCCAGTGGAAGTTCAACCCCCACTGTTTCAATCTGATAGGTAACATATTAGACAAGATCTGAAGGACTTTATTCAGACTAACTGGGGCACCGCCCCGCACTTGGTGGTCTGGGATACCATTAAAATGTTCCTTAGGAATTACCTTTCAAGGGAAGTAAAAAAATGACGTGGACAATTCTATATAAAGGGAAATAACCTAGAAAGCAGGGTAGCGGAGCTGGAGGAGAAAAGTATTTATGATAATTCGGAGCAGACGCGGGGGGGACAACAGGAATATAAGACATATTTGATGGATAAAGCACAACAGCGAATCTTCTTTCGGGGACAAAAAGATTTCTGCGAGGGGCATAAACCGGGGAAAAGATTAGCTGAGAGAATTAAATGAAATATTAAAACACAAACGATTAATGCGATTAAAAAAACATCAGGGGAGGTGACTAATGATGAGGGCGAAATTGTGAGAGAATTTGAGCTCTTCTTCCAGGATCTCTACTCCTCAGACCTACAGAGCACATACAGCCAGATCCATGAATATCTCGACAATATATCACTACCCCAATTGTCGGAACAGCAAAGAGACATGATGGAGTCTCCTGTGTCAGTTCAGGAACTTGAGGAGATGCTCGGTACATTTACTGGGAACTCATCGCCAGGTCTCGATGGTTTCCCAATGGAGATCTATCGAAAGTTTGGTGACATTTTGTTTCCCTTATTGGTCCACGTATGGGAGGCAAGCCAAAGTGAGGGTAATCTTCCCATGTCAATGTACGAGGCATATATCTATGAAATGCTGCATTTTTGTTGATAACAGTGAATTAGAGAATGTGTCATTTTCTTATCCTGAGTACATATAAGAAACTTGTCTTCATGGGAATACCCCTTTAATGTTCATATTGTTAGATCTGATATATTCAACATATTGCTTTATCTCCTGTTTTGATCCCTCCCATATCAGAAGCAGATCATCAATATAATGACCATTTGATATGGAAGAGAAATGGATTGTCAATGGCGAACAAAAAAGTTCCTCCCATATGATATATAAATATTAGCACGTAAGGGGGAACATTTACCCCCATGGCTGCTCCATATCTTTGCAAAAAAACAAAACAAAAAAAATGTTATCAAAAGTGAAATGGAATCACATGCTTTGTATTTTAAGATACCCTGGAAGAGACATTACCAACAGTTGTAAATGGTGATCCACCTATCCAAAGCAAACACTGGCCACAATTGGCCAAAGTGGAGGGGGGGGACCTCTTTGTGAATTTTAGGTAAGGAGTGGTAGATGGGAACAATAATGTATTCAACAAAAAAATAATCCAACATTTTTTTTTCTGCACATCACTTCTTCTAGCAAACATCAGAGACACTTTTGAAAAAAAAAGTTCCCTATAGTTCCCTATAGACAGATGTATCACACAACATTTCCAGATTAAACTACCTATTTAAACCTGCATTCACCAGGATGACTATTTCTCCTTTATCTACATGACATATAAATAGATCTTAATTTTTTTTCTTAATTCATATAATTCGATTTAAGACAAGGGTTAAAGTATTTCTATTTTTAGGATAACTACTTATAACCTGTTTGTGCAGAGACACAATATTTTGTTCAACCTTGTCCTGAAACAGATGTAATAATTCTGGACGAGACTGGACAGGATAAAACTTTGATTTAGATGCTCTAAATGAAGAATTCATAGTAACAAGATTTCACTGGGATTTTCACTCATAAGTTGTTCTCAACGTAGCAAGGTGCATTTGGTCCTTGACTGAATTAGTATCTGAATTAAGACTTGGTGCTGGATGATTCTGTAAAGTAGTATTCACACTCTCATCTATTTGTGTGTAAACAGAGTCATTTTGTGAAATTTGTTAACATCTAGCTAGAGTAATAAATCAAAATTCCAAGATTGAGACAACCCCAAACTTTTGCATAATTTTTTCTAATGAATTTACACAGCTAGATATATTCTAGCTATTCACAGGAGTTTCAATTATTTCTGTTGTCTCAAAATGTAATTTTTTTGTGCTTGCGTCCAGCTCTTCTCCATTTTTTGGAGAGTAGAAGTAAGAATTTTAAGATGGCCCAACTGAAGAGTAAGAGCAATCGTCTGTAGTCAAAGGAGGTGAACTTTCCAACTCTGCATCTGAAAAACTGGTGTTATTATCCATTTGTTTCTGTTTCTTATGACTTTTCTTCAAGATTAGAGATGAACGAACATACTCATCCGAGCTTGATGCTCGTTGTGCATTAGCGTACTCGCAACTGCTCGTTGCACGGACGAATATTTCGCCAGCTCGAGAAAATGGCATCTCCCACCGTTTCGATTTTTGGCGGCCAGAAACAGAGCCAGGAGACTCTGCAGTACACCCAGCATCACGTGGTACACTTACATGTAGATAGCAGTGGTTGGCTGGCCTGATCAGGTGACCCTGGAATATAGTAGCCACTGCCGCGGTGCTCGGATCATTCTCTGCCTGGAGCTGCTGCTGGTCAGGGATAGGGTGTTCTATTACATTAGTGTTAGGCAGGAGTGATTCTACAAGAACCCAACGGCCCTTGTTAGGGCTACAATAGCATTATATTTTTTTTATTATTATTTGCTTGTGGCTGGGCTTGCTGGCACTAGTAGTGCAGCTACTACCATATTGTGACAAATTTGCAGGGAGACTTGCGAACATTATTTTTGGCTCTTAATAACACACATATCCATTTCAAACAGGTAAGTGGGACTATTTATTGGGGGTTTGATTGAATTAGGCACAGTCTGACGATTTTTTTTTTTTAAAAGTGAAAATGAAAGTCACAGCACAAAATCCTTTTGTGTGCTGTCAGTGGTGCAAATGCAATTTCATCTCGCTTAGTCTGCCTGCTACTGTTTAGCAAGCTAGTCTCCAGAAATCCCAATCCACTTTCTCTCTGCCGGTGAAGCGTACTGTACATCACATGTGGCGTAATCTAATACGGCTTTTTGTTCACATTAGTGTCATCGCCATGCTGTTGCCCATAATTTTGGCATAATGGTGCGATTAGGCAGCCTCAGAGGCATCCATCCTGTCCATTTCCGTAATGTTTCCATCATTTTCTGAGGTTTCCAGGTTTTGGGCCAAGCTTCCCTGTGCAGAGCCTTGGTCCTCTTGAAAAATGCTCAAGTCTCCGATTGACTTCAATGGGGTTCGTTATTCGAAACGAGCACTCCAGCATAGGAACAAGTTTGACTCAAATAACGAGCACTCGAGCATTTTAGTGCTCGCTCATCTCTACTTATAGACCATGACAGAATACATAACAAAAAATCTTCATGGCACTTACACCATGGCCACCCTGATGATGAATGCAGAGAAATGTTTATTTATTTGCAGTTCAAGAATTATTATTTTTGGGGAATATTTTGTCATCTGAGGGGTTCAAGATGGACCCAGAGAAGGCCAAAGCTGTCTTGGAATGGCCAAGGCCTGAGACCTTATTATTATAATTATAATTATTATTATTATTATTAAGCATTACAGTGATTTCTGGGTTTCACCAATTAATTGAAGAAATTTAACAAGAATTTGTCTGTGTTTACTAAACCTGTAACTGATTTCACAAGGGAGTTGATATCAAGGAGTGGACTTTGAAAGCAGTGGAAGCTTTTGAAACTCTAAAAACTAGGTATGACTTGGCTCCAGTGCTCATCCAACCAGATCAGGAGTTGCCTTTTATTGTTGATGTTGATGCTTCATCTGTGGGAATGTTTGCAGTACTGTTGCAGGATTGTAAGGATTGTCAAGTGTGCCAATACATCAACCTGGCTCAGTCCAAGTCGGCTACTAAGTTCCACTCGTAGTTGCACACCACCCTGTTGGGCTTAAGGTTCAGTGGGAGCAACCACTAATTTATCTGTTCCTGGATCACAGTCCACAGCTCCAGGGTGCTCCAAACATGTGATTTTCAGCATGACCTGCTGCCACTTCCCCATGGCTTTGCCAAAGCTGGTATTGCAGGCACAGCATTTACTGGATAAGGAGGCAGGAGAGGAGAAAGTGTTTGCATATAGAAATGCAGTTACTGTGCTATTAGACCATTTGAATATAGAAATGCAGTTACTACATTAATATATGTCATAACAGGGCTGCCTACAGTTGGGAGTCTGTTCCTTCTGGAATAGATATACTAGTTTGGTTTTAATTCCGCATAATTTCAAAAGGCCTTGCCTTACAAGGTAGCATAAAAAGGCACGGTTTTCCTTATCCCATCCTGGAAAACTTTGCATATTTTCTCAGAATCCCCCTAGTGGAGCATTTATGGCTGTAAGACTCCACATGGTGGCCTTAATTTGCACTCTCCGTAAGGAGAACTCTTTTTTCCCGACCCTTAGCCAGTTGAAGAAACTCCTGTTCAATAAAGTAATTTTCTTGAGGTTGTGATACCTTTTAATGGCTAACTCAAATATAAGATGTTACAAGAAAGCTTTCAAGACATCGTAGGTCCCTTCATAAGGCATGGTATAACAGGATTACAGAAGTGACACAGAAAAGTAATGCGAAGAAATGTAAACAAAAAGACAATAGCAATAACAAAGTTGAGACAACAGGTCCTTTATTAGATTAATTGGGTAGTGTGGTGGTTTATTGCCTCCCAGTTGATGACTCTGGAGTATCTGATGATACATTATCTCAGGATAGCATTTGTTAGTTGTTGTAGTGGGCCATGAATCTGCAACATCCCCCACCGGGGCCTAGCCTTTTCTCGGGGCCTGGAGTCAGCCCGCAGTGGCTGGCGGTTGCGGCCTAGGCACGCTAGTGTCACGGTGCTTGGTATGGGGAACCGGAGGGCTGTCCTACAGCCTGGCAGGTCTCCAGTAGGGTGGTGCTGGCAAGAAATGATGAGGGAGAGGCTGCTATAGCGGATCTCCCTGGGGCAACCCTTTGGTGTTTAGAGTATTAGTCTCTGTGTAGTGGACAGGGTGCCTGTGATGATGGCAGCTATAGTAGCAGGGACCAGACGGAGGCAGAGGTTGAACAAAAACAACTTACAGTTCTTTATTGGAACCGACAGGAACCGCAGCTACGTGCCTTTAACAGAATGGTGGATTGCTGAGTTGCAGTTGGAGGGAGCCACAGGATGTAGAGCGACAGCCTGGATGCAGAGGGCAGGCTGGGAGGTAGCTGTGTCCTAATAGGAAGCTTCAGCTTGTCCTGGAGTGCTTCAGGTATCACCCTTAAAGGTAGGATGATACCCCTTTCCTCTCTCTCTAACTCTTAGCTATTAGCTCCACTTTTCAGGCAGGGGCTAGGCTCTTCCTGCTCTGGTCTGGTATGCTAGCTGTCTAAAGTTTAGACTGGAGTTCCTCCAGTCTGCTTACTGCAGACTCCTATGTCTGGCTAGAACTGCTCTCTTCTCTCTCCTGAGAGAGACTGCTCTTCTCTAGTGTCCTGCAGACCCTCTGGTCTGACTGGAACTGAGCTCTAGAACATTCCTGGCCAGGGGTTTTGTAACCCCCCTGGTCAATTGGTGGCTGCTCCTCCAATTACATCTCAGCTTACATCTTAGCTCACAGAGATAAAGTATAACAAAGGTGATTGGCTGACACATCTTACATCAGACAAAACACTTAACTCCTGCCTTGCCAGGCAGGATCTACTACTGCAATATTCCCCTGTGTCCTATAAGGACTATGTAGTGTGATGTAGTGACATGCTGTGGGACGTATTCGCAACCACTCCTCCGCCTTGCATCGGCGAGGGTGTTGCAAATCCCTTAGATTGAGTCCTGTGTGGAGGGTGCCAAAGAGGCTAATAAACTTGTATTCCCTATTTTATCTCTCATTTTGTGATGGGAAATTACCCTTTAATACTAGAGCCTTCATATCCATGGGATTATTGCCAGGTCTGCAAAAGTGTATTGCCACAGTTAGATGTTTCAGCTCATCTTTTATTGTGTGGCTATGAGACCTTATCCAGGCTCTAAGTTTTTGTCCTGTCTCTCCAACATAAAGACCCCCCACAGGACATTTGTTCCCACAATCAGGTAGACCACATTAGAAGTGGAACATGAAAATGTCCCCGGGATGTTACATTCCTGCTGTGTGTTTGAGATCTGTATCTTGTCTGTGATCAAAATCAGAGAGCAGGTTTTGCAACTCCTGACATTACAAGGGGAAGTTCCTTTTTATATGTTAGGTGGTAGTGAGCTCCTCATCACAATACCCTCAGGTTTGGGGGTGGCCTGTAGCACAGCAATGGAGGGTCTGGGTACATTGTCTTTAAGCAGTCATCTTTTGTGGAGTATGTGGTGTAGTTTTCTTTCTATTTCCAAATAAGGATTGTAAGTCACTGTGGTATACGATTGTTGTTCACCTTTTCTTTGTATTGGAGAAGATTGCTCCCGAGTATCCTGGAGGCTTTACTATTTGATTGTCAATCAGCATAGGATGGTACCCCTGATTTAGGAATGTCTTCCTAAGATTCTTTAGTTAAGTGTCTGTGTCCGTTGCACTGGAGCAGATACGATTATATCAAATGGCCTGGCTGTAGATGATGGATTTTTTTTATATGTTTAGGGTGTCCCATCTCAGGTATGAAGACCGATCAATCGGTTTTTTGAAATAGGAATGTCTGGATACAGTTATTTTGGATTTTTATGATTGTGTTGTGTTTATTTCAGTGTATGAGAAGTTTAATATCAGGCTTATTGTGGGATGGAATTTGTTGACATTTTCCTGAAATGTAATTAGCTGCTGTTTTGAACCTGTCCACATGATCAAAATATCATCAATAAACGGGTAGTAGGCCAAGGGTTTGATGTAGTAGGATTCCAGGAAGTTATTTTCTAGTTTTAACATGAAGAGGTTGGCATATTGTGGTGCTATCTTTGTTTCCATGGAAGTTCCAGTCTTCTGTTGGTAGATTTGCTGAAATAATTGTGCTTAAGGATAAATTTGATCAGCTGTAATACTGGGTCTGAGGCAATCCTATGAGCCTTGAGATGAATTTGGCATGCTTTTAATCCATTTTTCTGTGGGACGTTAAAATATAGGGATTCCACATCCAGGGTAGCCAGGATACTGCCCTTGGGGAGAGGACCTATAGAAGATATATTTTCACTATATCTGTGGTGTCCTGGAGGAAGCTGGTGGTTTTTTTAACTAGTGGTGTAAGGATACCCTCTACCTAACCTGAAATTCTCATGTTTTGGGGTTCTCAGGGATTAAGTCCAAAAGGTTATATTCATGGGGACTACAGCACCATCTGCAGGTTTGATTGTAATTTCACGGTTGTTTTTTAGGGACTTGATGGCCCTACTTTCCTGCACACGGATGCTATCTATGTACTTTCCTGCACACTATGCTTCTCTAGTATTGAAGTCTGTACAACATGTCTAAACGACTCAATGTAGTGGTCCAAAGTAGTTTTGCGGCCAGGTGAGGGGGTCCAATCAGATTTCTTTTTTTTTCAGCCTGTCTTTTGTTTGGCTGTTTGAGAATAACCTCTCTTCTTTGTCTTGTAAGAATTATTTCAGTCTTAATCTCCTGAAATATTCCTTCATGTCACTACAGAGTTTTGTTGAATCTAGAGCAGCGGTTCTCAACCTGTGGGTCGCGACCCCAGCGGGTGTCGAACGACTAAAACACAGGGGACGCGACTCTATCACGTTCTTGCCGCGATTCACTGCAAAAACGGAATAAAACATGTGTGCAATGATCACTCACTGCTTGAGGACCTGTCGGCTTCTGTATACAGGGGAAGCTTGAGGACCTGTGGTGAAGTCATCATCACATGACCCTCCAGCTACTCCTCTACACAGACTCCCGCGGAACAGGACTGCTCTGCTCACAGTGAGGAGAAACTGCAACTTCAAGCAGCAGGAGGGACACCAAAACTAGGGGCAGGAAGGGGGGCACTAGACCTGGGGGCAGGAAGGGGGGCACTGCAGCAGGGGGGCACTGCAACTGGGGGCAGAAGGGGGGGGGGCGCTAGAACTGGGGGCAGCAGGGGGGGCGCAAAACTGGGGGCAGGAGGGGTGAACTAGAACTGGGGGCAGGAGGGGTAAACTAGAACTGGGGGCAGCAGTGGAGGATTAGAACTGGGGGCAGGAGGAAGAACTAAAAACTAGGGGGCAGTGTTATAGTAGTTATATTCCTGTACATAGGGGGCAGTATTATAGTAGTTATATTCTTGTATATAGGGGGCAGTATTATAGTAGTTACATTCTTGTACATAAGGGCAGTATTATAGTAGTTATATTCTTGTACATAGGGGGCAGTATTATAGTAGTTATATTCCTGTACATAGGGGGCAGTATTATAGTAGTTATATTCTTGTACATAGGGGGCAGTATTATAGTAGTTATATTCCTGTACATAGGGGGCAGTATGATTGTAATTTTCCTGTACATAGGGGGCAGTATTATAGTAGTTACATTCTTGTACACAGGGGACAGTATTATAGTAGTTATATTCTTGTACATAGGGGACAGTATTATAGCAGTTATATTCCTGTGTATAGGGAGCAGTATTATAGTAGTTATATTCTTGTACATAGGGGGCAGTATTATAGTAGTTATATTCTTGTACATAGGGGCAGTATTATAGTAATTTTCCTGTACATAGGGAGCAGTATTATAGTAGTTACATTCTTGTACACAGGGGACAGTATTATAGTAGTTATATTCTTGTACATAAGGGACAGTATTATAGCAGTTATATTCCTGTGCATAGGGAGCAGTATTATAGTAGTTATATTCTTGTACATAGGGGACAGTATAATAGTAGTTATATTCTTGTACATAGGGAGCAGTATTATAGTAGTTATATTCTTGTACATAGGGGGCAGTATTACAGTAGTTCTATTCCTGTACATAGGGGGCAGTATTATAGTAGTTATATTCTTGTACATAGAGGGGCAGTATTATAGTAGTTATATTCTTGTACATAGGGGGCAGTATTATAGTAGTTATATACTTGTACATAGGGGGCAGTATTATAGTAGTTATATTCTTGTACATAGAGGGGCAGTATTATAGTAGTTATATTCTTGTACATAGGGGGCAGTATTATAGTAGTTATATACTTGTACATAGGGGGCAGTATTATAGTAGTTATATTCCTGTACATAGGGGCAGTATTATAGTAGTTACATTCTTGTACACAGGGGACAGTATTATAGTAGTTATATTTTTGTACATAGGGGACAGTATTATAGCAGTTATATTCCTGTGCATAGGGAGCAGTATTATAGTAGTTATATTCTTGTACATAGGGGACAGTATTATAGCAGTTATATTCCTGTGTATAGGGAGCAGTATTATAGTAGTTATATTCTTGTACATAGGGGGCAGTATTATAGTAGTTATATTCTTGTACATAGGGGCAGTATTATAGTAATTTTCCTGTACATAGGGAGCAGTATTATAGTAGTTACATTCTTGTACACAGGGGACAGTATTATAGTAGTTATATTCTTGTACATAAGGGACAGTATTATAGCAGTTATATTCCTGTGCATAGGGAGCAGTATTATAGTAGTTATATTCTTGTACATAGGGGACAGTATTATAGTAGTTATATTCTTGTACATAGGGAGCAGTATTATAGTAGTTATATTCTTGTACATAGGGGGCAGTATTACAGTAGTTATATTCCTGTACATAGGGGGCAGTATTATAGTAGTTATATTCTTGTACATAGAGGGGCAGTATTATAGTAGTTATATTCTTGTACATAGGGGGCAGTATTATAGTAGTTATATACTTGTACATAGGGGGCAGTATTATAGTAGTTATATTCCTGTACATAGGGGGCAGTATTATAGTAATTTTCCTGTACATAGGGGCAGTATTATAGTAGTTACATTCTTGTACACAGGGGACAGTATTATAGTAGTTATATTTTTGTACATATGGGACAGTATTATAGCAGTTATATTCCTGTGCATAGGGAGCAGTATTATAGTAGTTATATTCTTGTACATAGGGGGCAGTATTATAGTAGTTATATTCCTATACATAGGGGGCAGTATTATAGTAGTTATATTCCTATATATAGGGGCAGTATTATAGTAGTTATATTCTTGTACATAGGGGGCAGAATTATAGTAGTTATATTCTTGTACATAGAGGGCAGTACTATAGTAGTTATATTCTTGTACATAGGGGGCAGTATTATAATAGCTATATTCTTGTACATAGGGGGCAGTATTATAGTCATTATATTCTTGTACATGGTTTGGGGTCACCGCAACATGAGGGACTGTAATGCAGGGTCACAGCATTAGAAAGGTTGAGAACCACTGATCTAGAGGTTTGGTAGGACAGACTGTTAGTCCTCTACATAGTACATCCAGTTCAACATTTGTGGGTTTGTAAGATGATAAATTAATCACACAGTTGGCTTTACATGTGTCCTTCTTGTTGTTCTGTTTCACATTGTCTGGGTAGGGCTGTGATTGATTGATGTTTGGGTAAAGTCCTGATTAATTTGTGTGATTAATTTGTCATCTTACAAATGTTGAACTGGATTTACTATGTAGAGGACTTACATTCTGTCCTACCAAACTTCTAGATAAAACAGAACTCTGTAGTGACATGGAGGAATATTGCAAAACACTATTGCAGACCTGGCAATAATACCATGGATATGAAGGTTCTATTAAATTTCCGGTCACAAAATAAGAGACAAATTTTGGAATACAAGTTCATTAGCCTCTTTGACACCCTCCACGCAGGACTCAATCTATCAAAGGGATCCATGACCCAATACAACATCTAACAAATCTTATCTTGATATAGTGGGGTCATCAGAAGCTCCAGAGTCATCAACTTGGAGGCAATAAACCACCACACTTTCCAAGTCATCTAATTAACCTCTACGCGCACCAGGGCGTTATAGTACGTCCCTGCGGGAATATACTTCCCGCAAGGAGATATTCTATAGCGTCCTGCTTCTGGCACTGGCTCAGGAATGGAGATGCACCAGAAGCAGCGGCTGTCAGCTGTATATCACAGCTGACACCGTGCTCTAACACCCGCGATCGGAGTTGGCTCAAGCATGACCGCGGCATGTAAGGGTCTTCCCCCTATGAATCAGATCCCCGTGCCGCTTATCGGGGGGTATCTGATCCAAGATCTGCCAAAATCCCCAGGGCTGCCTGATCTCCCCAGCAGTCAGACCCATTCCGGGTCTGACTGTACACTGTCTGCGCATGCATGCTCAGACAGTTTACACTGTACGTCATGGGTAAGATAGTGATGGGATAGGAAGATGCTGCTGTCCATCAGTGTTTTTTACAGGTTAAAACAATAGATATTTGTAGTAACACAATAACACAATAATAACACAATAAAAATCACACGTACTTCATATAGATACAGATAGGTTGGTTAAAATAACGGGTTAAAAATAGCATGTTAAAAAAGAAAAATAAGGGGTTTACCCTGGATCGAGTGGGAAGGTGTGTTATTGGAGCTTATGTTTGGTTGGGACCTGGGGGATTCAATAGTTTTTACCGTGGATTCTCTACTCATCACTGAGGAGAGGGGTGTACCTCTGTGGGCTACTTGTGGTCATGGTAACCGGACGCTTTAATTAAAGTTCCTGGTATTCAGACGCTTGAAGCAAGTTTCTACGGAAGCCGAGCTGGGACAAAAAGGCTACCGTTCGTTGTGCCAAGAAGGACCAGGTAAGGAACGTAGTGTTCACTATATTTTCAGTCGGCGTGGCCTCTTACGTTATGATGAGTGTAGTTAGGTCTGTTAGTCCTCTTGGATTGTGGTAGCCGTATATCTCAATTTTCGAAGGTCTCTATGGCTTCATTTAAACCTTCAGGGGTTAATGTGTGTAGCCTGTAGATCCAGTAAGATTCTTTTTTGTTAAGTATAGTAGTTCTATCTGGGGTATCCTCCGGAATATGTTCAATGGGAGCGATCGTAATACAGCTAAAATCTTTATTATGTATGGTGGTTAGATTTCTAGATAAACTTTGAAGTAAAAAAACGGCTTTAGTCTTGCATCGGTGTCCATTCAGTCGCATCCTCAGGGATTGTATGGTACGTCCCACATGCTGTAGCCCACAGTTGCAGGTTATGAAATATATTATATAGTTAGAATCGCATATCATTCTATGTTTGATTTTGAATTGTTCTCTTGTAATATTGGAATGAAAGAAAGTTTTTTTGTCTGTGATGGAGGAGCAGCACAGGCATTTTTTATGGTAGCATTTATATGCTCATTTCGGCAGTATTCTCCCTTGTGTAACTTCAGGTTTTTTTGGGTTCCTTAGTTTACTTGGGGCAATTATGTTCTTTAACCCCTTACCGACATATGACGTAATGCTACGTCACATGTCGGGTCCCGGTACATGGAGAGGGCTCGCGGGCCGAGCCCTCTCCATAGCCGGTAAGTCTTTGCTGCATATTGCAGCAAAGGCTTACCGGTAACACCCGTGATCGGTGCCGGCGATCGGTGCCGGGTGTTTTACCGCTGATCGCCGCCAGCAAAGGTGCATCTTTCCGTGGATCGTCGCTCCCCGTGACGTCATCGGGGAGCGGCAATCCGTCGCCATGGTAGCTTCGGGTCTCACGAAGACCCGAAGCTACTTCGGGTTAACCCATTCATTACCATGTGCTGTCAGCACATGGTAATGTATGAGTAGTAAAAGCCCCATATACTGCCATACTGTAGTATGGCAGTATATGATAGGATCATACAGACACCCTAGAGTTAAAGTACCCTAGGGAGTCTGAGAAATAGTAAAAATAAAAAATAAAAACACCAAAAAATTCAAATCACCCCCCTTTCCCTAGAATTGATATAAATATAAATAAACAGTAAAAATTAGAAACACATTAGGTATTGCCGCGTCCGAAAATGCCCGATCTGTCAAACTATGATAACGGTTTTTCACTGCGTTTAACCCCGTAACGGAAAATTGCGTCCAAATTCGAAAATGGCACTTTTTTGCCATTTAAATTTTTTTTTTTTATTCTATAAAAAGTGATCAAAAGGTCGTACAGTCCTAAAAATGATAACATTGTAAATGACATTAAAATCCGAAAAAACTACACCACCCACAGCTCCATACACCAAAGTATGAAAAAGTTATTAGCCCCAGAAGATGGCAAAATCCCCCCAAAAAAATTTGTACAGGAGGTTTTAATTTTTTTAAATGTATGAAAACATTATAAAACCTATACAAATTTGGTATCCCCGTAATCATACCGACCCAAATAATAAAGTAGACATGTCATTTGGGGTGCACAGTGAAATACGTAAAATCCAAGCCCACAAGAATACGGCACAAATGCGTTTTTTTACCAATTTCACTGCATTTGGAATTTTTTTCCAGCTTCCCGGTACACGGCATGAAATATTAAATACCACCATTTTGAAGTGTAATTTGTTACGCACACAGACAGCCATCACACAGCTCTGTACATGGAAAAATAAAAAAGTTACAGATTTTTGAATGTGGGGAGTGAAAAATGAAAACGCAAAATCGAAAAAGGGCCGTGGTGGGAAGGGGTTAAGCTTCTAGCTTTTCTAAATGTAATCTTACGAGTAATTGGCAAGTCTTTGGCCAAATGTGGATCATCTCTCAGGATCTTCCAGTTTTTTTGTAATAAGTTTCTGATAGCCTGGTTGCCCTTATCAAAGGTGGTGATAAAGTTATTTTTTGTGGTCTTAGAATCGTGGGAATTTAGTTTTTCTGGTTTTTTGGGGAGAAGACATTCCTTTTGACTGGTGTGTAGATTTTTTGTATAAGCATTTTGTATGAGTGTTTTCGGGTATCCTTTCGTGAGGAACCTCTTGAAGATCACTTTAGCCTGAATTTTGTAGTCAGTAAGGGTTGAGCAATTTCTCCTTATTCTGCGGATTTGGCTGAAAGGGATATTTCTCAGACATTTATTGTAATGGGCACTGTTATAGTTGAGGTAACTATTTCCATCAACTTTCTTGAAATGTGTTTTAGTGACAATTTGGTTGGTACTGTTCTTCCTGATTTCCAGGTCTAGGAAGATGATTCGATTGGAATCGAAGGTAGATGTGAATTTGAGGCCCCAATTATTATCGTTGATATGGTTTACAAAAGCTTGGGCTTCAGTTTCACTTCCATTCCAAATTATAAACAGGTCATCTATATATCTTCTATACAATAGAATTTTGGACCAGAATGGTGATGCATATATATGTTAGCTTTCGAACCGCCCCATAAACAGGTTGGCATAGCTAGGGGCTGCCTGAGTTCCCATGGCCGTGCCGCAGATTTGTTTGAAGATTTGGCTCTGGAATTCGAAGATGTTATGTTCTCAAACAAATTTGATCCCCTCAGTAATAAATTTGATTTGTCTGCTATCCGATCACTCCCATTGAACATATTCCGGAGGATACCCCAGATAGAACTACTATACTTAACAAAAAAGAATTTTGCTGGATCTACAGGCTACACACATTAACCCCTGAAGGTTTAAATGAAGCCATAGAGACCTTCAAAAATTGAGATATACGGCTACCACAATCCAAGAGGACTAACAGACCTAACTACCCTCATCATAACGTAAGAGGCCACGCCGACTGAAAATATAGTGAACACTACGTTCCTTACCTGGTCCTTCTTGGCACAACCAACAGAAGCCTTTTTGTCCCAGCTCGGCTTCCGTAGAAACTTGCTTTAAGCGTCCGAATACCAGGAACTTTAATTAAAGTTATGCATTCTAAAATAAGACCACTGATGAAGAGACCTATGATGTCTCGAAAGCTTGCTTGTTATATGTTATATTTCAGTTAGCCATTAAGAGGTATCACAATCTCAAGAAGGTAACTTTATTTGACCTGTCAAAAACAACAGAAATTTGTATATATGTAGAGGACAAAACCTCAGGTGGAGTAGATTTTCCCAACCCAATTGCAAAAACTTTACGGGTGTGGTAGAGAAAATTGCACTGTGATGATAGGACAATTTGACAATCAAGTTTGTTAGGGCCGGTATAAGACAAAGTGGGGCCCTGGGCAGAACTAAAAGTAGGGCCCCAAATTAAAACTATTTTCTAAACAGTCACAGTCAATAAGATGATCTCTTTAGCCCTGCACAATATTAACCTCTTACCGACGTGTGACGTAATAGTACGTCACATGCCGGATGCATGGAGAGAGCTCACGGGCTTTGCTGCATATTGCGTATTTTCCCGTTGATCGCCGCCGCCAAAGCTGCCAGCAGCTTCAAAAAGATGCCGCCATCTTGCCGAGGATCGCCGCTCCCCCGGAAGACCCGAGGCTGCTTCGTTTTAACCTATTCATTACAATGTGCTATCAGCACATCGTAATTAGAGATGAGCGAGCACTAAAATGCTCGGGTACTCGTTATTCGAGACGAACTTTTCCCGATGCTCGAGTGCTCGTTTCGAGTAACGAGCCCCATTGAAGTCAATGGGAGACTCGAGCATTTTTCAAGGGGACCAAGGCTCTGCACAGGGAAGCTTGGCCAAACACCTGGGAACCTCAGAAAAGGATGGAAACACCACGGAAATGGACAGGAAACAGCAGGGGCAGCATGCATGGATGCCTCTGAGGCTGCTTAATCGCACCATTATGCCAAAAGTATGGGCAACAGCATGACCATGACAGAGTGACAGAATGAGGCTAGATAGCATCTAAAACATGCAATAATTGACCCTGACACTATAGGGGACGACATGCAGAGGCAGCGGCAGCAGCGGCAGGCTAGAGAGTGGCATGGCGACATACCCTAAATGGACTCAGGCTTCAAACCAATGGGTGGCAGAGAGGAACCAAAGGAGGTGAGCAAGAAGCGCTCAAATAATATCGGTACATGATAAAAGTTTGCCAGTATATTTTGTGGATTACACAGCAGGGTGGCGACAAAGTTAACATGGAAGCCATGAAAACAACCCAAAATTCTGCCTGACACAGCTCGTTTGATAAGGGGACCATGTATGGAGGCAGTGAACTAGTAGTAGATTAAAGGTGCTGCAGTTAAAACTATGTTAGTTGGATCTTGGCATGGAGCTGGCGCTCCGCTGCCAGGCGAGCTTTCGCCAATCCAAGCCCCTGTCTCTAGGCTACTCCCCAAACAGCACTTCTAAGAACCTTTTGTATAAGATCAAGTGTAGTAGCGTTCTTATAAGTTTGGGATATGGCGGGTGAGGGGAATGTAAACATCTGCGCAAGAAGCGCTGAAATAATATCCGTAAATGAAAAAAGTTTTCCAGTATATTTTGTGGCTTACACAGCACGGTGGCGTCAAAGTTAACAAGTTTGATGTGGAATGCCCTGTAATAGCTCTTGGGCGGTGTGCCTTTTATCACCTAGGCTCAGCAGTTTGAGCACCGCCTGCTGTCGCTTAGCGACGGCACTGCTGCTGTGCCTAGAGCTACCGACTGATGGCGCCATGCCCACGGATGGTAATTCGGAGGAGGAGGAGGTGGAGGAGGGGTGGGAGGAGGAGGAGGCATAGTAGGCCTGAAACACCTGGACCGAGGTAGGCCCCGCAATCCTCTGCGTCGGCAGTATATGACTAGCCCCAGGGTCAGACTCGGTCCCAGCCTGCACCAAGTTAAGTGTAGTAGCGTTCTTATAAGATTGGAATATGGCGGGTGAGGGGAATGTAAACAGATGCGCAAGAAGCGCTGAAATAATATCCGTAAATGGTAAAAGTTTGCCAGTATATTTTGAGGATTACACAGCAGGGTGGCGACAAAGTTAACAAGTTTGTTGTGGAAGCCATGAAAACAACCCAAAATTCTGCCTGACACAGCACGTTTGATAAGGCGGCCATGTATGGAGGCAGTGAACTAGTAGTAGATTAAAGGTGCTGCAGTTAAAACTATGTTAGTTGGTTCTTGGCATGGAGCTGGCGCTCCGCTGCCAGGCGAGCTTTCGCCAATCTAAGCTCCTGTCTCTAGGCTACTCCCCAAACAGCACTTCTAAGAACCTTTTGTATAAGATCAAGTGTAGTAGCGTTCTTATAAGTTTAGGATATGGCGGATGAGGGGAATGTAAACAGATGCGCAAGAAGCGCTGAAATAATATCCGTAAATGGTAAAAGTTTGCCAGTGTATTTTGTGGAAAACACAGCAGGGTGGCGACAAAGTTAACAACTTTGATGTGGAATCCATGAAAACAACCCAAATTTCGGCCTGACACACCTCGTTTGATAAAGGGACGATGTATGGAGGCAGCTATATGGACGACTTTTGGAGGTAGCAATGGAGACAACGTGTGGAGGCTGCTATGGAGACAATTCAATTTGGATAGTGCCTGTATGTGGCAGTCCAAAAAAGTTTTCAAACCAGAGGAGCAGGTAGGTGGCCCTCCAGAAAAATGGAATAGATTGAGTGCCTGTATGTGGCAGTCCAAAAAAGTTTTCAAACCAGAGGAGCAGGTAGGTGGCCCTCCAGAAAAATGGAATAGATTGAGTGCCTGTATGTGGCAGTCCAAAAAAGTTTTCAAACCAGAGGAGCAGGTAGGTGGCCCTCCAGAAAAATTTAATAGATTGAGTGCCTGTATGTGGCAGTCCAAAAAAGTTTTCAAACCAGAGGAGCAGGTAGGTGGCCCTCCAGAAAAATGGAATAGATTGAGTGCCTGTATGTGGCAGTCCAAAAAAGTTTTCAAACCAGAGGAGCAGGTAGGTGGCCCTCCAGAAAAATTTAATAGATTGAGTGCCTGTATGTGGCAGTCCAAAAAAGTTTTCAAACCAAAGGAGCAGGTAGGTGGCCCTCCAGAAAAATTGAATAGATTGAGTGCCTGTATGTGGCACTCCCAAAAATTGTTTAAAACAGAGGACCGGGTCGG
The DNA here is from genome assembly GCF_040894005.1 of Engystomops pustulosus. Classification (NCBI taxonomy): domain Eukaryota; kingdom Metazoa; phylum Chordata; class Amphibia; order Anura; family Leptodactylidae; genus Engystomops; species Engystomops pustulosus. Next base: position 110,753,251 of record NC_092416.1, on the reverse strand, counting down.
TGGCCCTCCATAAAAATTAAATGCATAAAGTACTATAGCTAGAGCCAGTGGGCCCTGTCAAAAAATAGCCAGTTTCCTCTGCTTTACTGTACAAAGAGGAGGAGAAGGAGGAAAATGAGGAGGAGGAGGAGGAGTGGATAAATTATTCAGGTTGAGCTTCCTTCACCTGGTGGAGATTGGAAATTAGGAGAAATCCAGGCTTTATTCATCTTTATAAGCGTCAGCCTGTCAGCGCTGTCAGTCGACAGGCGTGTACGCTTATCGGTGATGATGCCACCAGCTGCACTGAAAACCCGTTCGGACAAGACGCTAGCGGCAGGGCAGGCAAGAACCTCCAAGGCGTACAGCGCCAGTTCGTGAAACATGTCCAGCTTTGAAACCCAGGAGTTGTAGGGAGCTGTGTTATCATTTAGGACGATGGTATGGTCAGCTACGTACTCCCTCACCATCTTTCTGTAAAGATCAGCCCTACTCTGCCGAGACTGGGGACAGGTGACAGTGTCTTGCTGGGGTGACATAAAGCTGGCAAAAGCCTTGTAAAGCGTACCCTTGCCAGTGCTGGACAAGCTGCCTGCTCGCCTACTCTCCCTCGCTACTTGTCCCGCAGAACTACGCACTTTGCCGCTAGCGCTGTCAGAAGGGAAATACTGTTTCAGCTTGTGCACCAGGGCCTGCTGGTATTCATGCATTCTCACACTCCTTTCCTCTCCAGGGATGAGAGTGGAAAGATTTTGCTTGTACCGTGGGTCCAGGAGAGTGAACACCCAGTAATCGGTGCTGGAATAAATTCTTTGAACGCGAGGGTCACGGGATAGGCAGCCTAGCATGAAATCTGCCATATGCGCCAGAGTACCAACGCGTAAGAATTCACTCCCCTCACTGGCCTGACTGTCCATTTCCTCCTCCTCCAACTCCTCCAACTCCTCTTCTTCTGCCCATACACGCTCAACAGTGAAGGACTCAACAATGGTCCCCTCTTGTGTCTCGCCAACATTCTCCTCCTCTTCCTCCTCATCCTCCTCCACCTCCACCTCCTCCGATATGCGCTGAGAAACAGACCTAAGGGTGCTTTGGCTATCAACAAGGGAATCTTCTTCCCCCGTCTCTTGTGAGGAGCGCAAAGCTTCCGACTTCATGCTGACCAGAGAGACCAACAGGCCAAGCAGCGGGATGGTGAGGCTGATGATGGCGGCATCGCCACTGACCATCTGTGTTGACTCCTCAAAGTTACTCAGCACCTGACAGATATCAGACATCCACGTCCACTCCTCATTGTAGACTTGAGGAAGCTGACTGACCTGACTACCAGTTCTGGTGGAAGTTGACATCTGGCAGTCTACAATCGCTCGGCGCTGCTGGTAAACTCTGGATAACATGGTCAGTGTTGAATTCCACCTCGTGGGCACGTCGCACAACAGTCGGTGAGCGGGCAGTTGGAGGCGGCGCTGCACTGCCCTGAGAGTGGCAGCATCTGTGCTGGACTTCCTGAAATGCGCACAGATGCGGCGCACCTTCGTGAGCAAATCAGACAGATTGGGGTATGTCTTGAGGGAACGCTGAACTATCAAATTTAACACATGGGGCAGGCATGGCACATGTGTCAGTCTGCCGAGTTGCAGAGCCGCCACCAGGTTACGGCCGTTGTCACACACAACCATGCCTGGCTTCAGGTTCAGCGGTGCCAGCCACAGATCAGTCTGCGCCGTGATGCCCTGTAATAGTTCTTGGGCGGTGTGCCTTTTATCGCCTAGGCTCAGCAGTTTGAGCACCGCCTGCTGTCGCTTAGCGACGGCACTGCTGCTGTGCCTAGAGCTACCGACTGATGGCGCCATGCCCACGGATGGTCGTTCGGAGTAGGAGGTGGAGGAGGGGTGGGAGGAGGAGGAGGCATAGTAGGCCTGAAACACCTGGACCGAGGTAGGCACCGCAATCCTCGGCGTCGGCAGTATATGACCAGCCGCAGGGTCAGACTCGGTCCCAGCCTCCACCAAGTTAACCCAATGTGCCGTCAGCGATATATAGTGGCCCTGCCCGGCAGCACTCGTCCACGTGTCCGTGGTCAGGTGGACCTTGTCAGAAACGGCGTTGGTCAGGGCACGGATTATGTTGTCTGACACGTGCTGGTGCAGGGCTGGGACGGCACATCGGGAAAAGTAGTGGCGGCTGGGGACCGAATACCGAGGGGCGGCCGCCGCCATGAGGCTGCGAAAGGCCTCGGTCTCTACTAGGGCAGCATCTCCAGGCTTAGCAATCTGGAGATGTGCACATTAAGGGCTTGGGCGTGCGGGTGGGTTGCACTATATTTGCGTTTCCGCTCCAGCGTCTGGGGTATGGAGAGCTGAACGCTGGTGGATGCTGTGGAGGATCGTGGAGGCGACGATGGGGTTTTTGTGGCAGGGTCCTGGGCAGGGGGCTGACTATCAGCTGACACAGGGGAAGGAGCAGTGGTGTGCACGGCCGGAGGTGAACGCGCTTGTTGCCACTGAGTGGGGTGTTTAGCATTCATATGCCTGCGCATACTGGTGGTAGTTAAGCTATTAGTGGTGGAACCCCTGCTGATCCTGGTTTGGCAAATGTGGCACACCACAGTCCGTCGGTCATCCGGTGTTTCCTTAAAGAACCTCCAATCTTCTGAAAATCTAGCCCTCGCCGCAGGAGCCCTTGCCACGGGAGCTTCACTAGTTGACACATTTGGCGCTGATGCACCAGCTCTGGCCCTGCCTCTCCGTCTGGCCCCACCACTGCCTCTTCCAACCTGTTCTGGTCGAGGACTCTCCTCCGTCTCAGAAGCACTGTGTTCACCCGGCCTCTCAACCCAGCTTGGGTCTGTCACCTCATCATCCTCCGATCCCTCAGTCTGCTCCCCCCTCGGACTTCCTGCCCTGACAACAACTTCCCCACTGTCTGACAACCGTGTCTCCTCATCGTTGGACACCTCTTTACACACTTCTTCCAGTACGTCAACAAGGTCATCATCACCCACAGACTGCGACTGGTGGAAAACCTGGGCATCGGAAAATTGCTCATCAGCAACCGGACAAGTGGTTTGTGACTGTGGGAAGGGTCCAGAAAACAGTTCCTCAGAGTATGCCGGTTCAAATGGCAAATTTTGCTGGGAGGGGGCAGACTGGGGGGGAGGAGGCTGAGGTGCAGGAGCTGGAGGAGTGCCGATTTCGGTGACATGGGTGGACTGCGTGGAAGACTGACTGGTGGACAAATTGCTCGAAGCATTGTCGGCAATCCACGACATCACCTGTTCGCACTGTTCTGGCCTCAACAGTGCTCTACCATGAGTCCCAGTAACTTCAGACATGAACCTAGGGAGTGTAGCTCTGCGGCGTTCCCCTGCTCCCTCATAAGCAGGTGGTGTCTCACCCCGCCCAGGACCACGGCCTCTGACCCCTGCAGTAGTTGGACGCCCACGTCCCCGCCCTCGTCCTCTACCCCTAGCCCTCGGGTTAAACATTTTGAAAATGAGAGTTATAACTTTAATTTTTTTTTTTACTTTTTTTTGTGTTTTTTTTTTTTTTGTGTGTTTTTTAGTTTTTAAAACCAAACGATGCTATCCTATTGCTATGGCTATTTTCTAGCCAAGTATTAAAGCACACTACTATGCCAGATGAGATGACGCTGAGTTATGAAAAAAATAAACGTAAAATAAAAAAGAAAATGGCAGACTGTGCCTAATTGAAATCCAACCCCGGGCCCTAATAAATTTTCCCACTTCGGTCTTTGCGATGGATATGTGCGTCACTAAGCGCAAAACACAGTGCTCGCAAGTCTCACTCCAAATTGCTCACAATTTGCTAGTAGATGCATTGCAGCAACTACAGCCACCAGCAGATCAACCAGAAATCAAATATATATAACTAGAGATGAGCGAACATACTCGTCCGAGCTTGATGCTCGATCGAGCATTAGCGTACTCGTAACTGCTCGTTGCTCGGACGAGAATTTCGCCCGCTTGAGAAAATGGCAGCTCCCGCCGTTTTGCTTTTTGGCGGCCAGAAACAGAGCCAATCACAAGCCAGGAGACTCTGCACTCCACCCAGCATGACGTGGTACCCTTACACGTAGATAGCAGTGGTTGGCTGGCCAGATCAGGTGACCCTGGGATAGACTAGCCGCTGCCCGCGCTGCTCGGATCATTCTCTGTCTGGATGCCGCTAGGGAGTGAGCTTCTGCTGCTCAGGGAAAGCGTTAGGGTGTTCTATTAGCTTACTGTTAGGCAGGAGTGATTCTTAAAGAACCCAACAGCCCTTCTTAGGGCTACAATAACGTTATAATTTTTTTTTTTTTTTATTTGCAGCTAGTACCATATTGTGAGGAATTAGCAGGGGGACTTGCTACCGTTGTGTTTAGCTCTTAGTGACACACATATCCACCTCAAACACCAAAGTGGGAAAATTTATTAGGGGTTTGAGTAGAATTAGGCACAGTCTGCCAGTTTCTTTTTATTTTACGTTTATTTTTTTCATAACTCAGCGTCATCTCATCTGGCATAGTAGTGTGCTGTAATACTTGGCTAGAAAATAGCCATAGGAGAATACAAACGTCTTAATTACGCCTGCAGTAGCGTTATATATATTTGATTTCTGGTTGATCTGCTGGTGGCTGTACTTGCTGCAGTGCATCTACTATCAAATTGGGAGCAATTTGGAGTCAGACTTGCGACCACTGTGTTTTAGTGACGCACATATCCATCGCAAAGACCGAAGTGGGAAAATTTATTAGGGCCCGGGGTTGTATTTCAACTAGGCACAGTCTGCCATTTCCTTTTTTATTTTACGTTTATTTTTTTCATAACTCAGCGTCATCTCATCTGGCATAGTAGTGTGCTGTAATACTTGGCTAGAAAATAGCCATAGGAGAATACAAACGTCTTAATTACGCCTACAGTAGCGTTATATATATTTGATTTCTGGTTGATCTGCTGGTGGCTGTACTTGCTGCAGTGCATCTACTATCAAATTGGGAGCAATTTGGAGTCAGACTTGCGACCACTGTGTTTTAGTGACGCACATATCCATCGCAAAGACCGAAGTGGGAAAATTTATTAGGGCCCGGGGTTGTATTTCAACTAGGCACAGTCTGCCATTTCCTTTTTTATTTTACGTTTATTTTTTTCATAACTCAGCGTCATCTCATCTGGCATAGTAGTGTGCTGTAATACTTGGCTAGAAAATAGCCATAGGAGAATACAAACGTCTTAATTACGCCTACAGTAGCGTTATATATATTTGATTTCTGGTTGATCTGCTGGTGGCTGTACTTGCTGCAGTGCATCTACTATCAAATTGGGAGCAATTTGGAGTCAGACTTGCGACCACTGTGTTTTAGTGACGCACATATCCATCGCAAAGACCGAAGTGGGAAAATTTATTAGGGCCCGGGGTTGTATTTCAACTAGGCACAGTCTGCCATTTCCTTTTTTATTTTACGTTTATTTTTTTCATAACTCAGCGTCATCTCATCTGGCATAGTAGTGTGCTGTAATACTTGGCTAGAAAATAGCCATAGCAATAGGATAGCATCGTTTGGTTTTAAAAACTAAAAAACACAAAAAAAAAAAAAAAAAAAAGTTAAAAAAAAAATACAAGTTATAACTCTCATTTTCAAAATGTTTAACCCGAGGGCTAGGGGTAGAGGACGAGGGCGGGGACGTGGGCGTCCAACTACTGCAGGGGTCAGAGGCCGTGGTCCTGGGCGGGGTGAGACACCACCTGCTTATGAGGGAGCAGGGGAACGCCGCAGAGCTACACTCCCTAGGTTCATGTCTGAAGTTACTGGGACTCGTGGTAGAGCACTGTTGAGGCCAGAACAGTGCGAACAGGTGATGTCGTGGATTGCCGACAATGCTTCGAGCAATTTGTCCACCAGTCAGTCTTCCACGCAGTCCACCCATGTCACCGAAATCGGCACTCCTCCAGCTCCTGCACCTCAGCCTCCTCCCCCCAGTCTGCCCCCTCCCAGCAAAATTTGCCATTTGAACCGGCATACTCTGAGGAACTGTTTTCTGGACCCTTCCCACAGTCACAAACCACTTGTCCGGTTGCTGATGAGCAATTTTCTGATGCCCAGGTTTTCCACCAGTCTCAGTCTGTGGGTGATGATGACCTTGTTGACGTAGTGGAAGAAGTGTGTAAAGAGGTGTCCGACGATGAGGAGACACGGTTGTCAGACAGTGGGGAAGTTGTTGTCAGGGCAGGAAGTCCGAGGGGGGAGCAGACTGAGGGATCGGAGGATGATGAGGTGACAGACCCAAGCTGGGTTGAGAGGCCGGGTGAACACAGTGCTTCTGAGACGGAGGAGAGTCCTCGACCAGAACAGGTTGGAAGAGGCAGTGGTGGGGCCAGACGGAGAGGCAGGGCCAGAGCTGGTGCATCAGCGCCAAATGTGTCAACTAGTGAAGCTCCCGTGGCGAGGGCTCCTGCGGCGAGGGCTAGATTTTCAGAAGTCTGGAGGTTCTTTAAGGAAACACCGGATGACCGACGGACTGTGGTGTGCCACATTTGCCAAACCAGGATCAGCAGGGGTTCCACCACTACTAGCTTAACTACCACCAGTATGCGCAGGCATATGAATGCTAAACACCCCACTCAGTGGCAACAAGCGCGTTCACCTCCGGCCGTGCACACCACTGCTCCTTCCCTGTGTCAGCTGATAGTCAGCCCCCTGCCCAGGACCCTGCCACAAAAACCCCATCGTCACCTCCACGATCCTCCACAGCATCCACCAGCGTTCAGCTCTCCATACCCCAGACGCTGGAGCGGAAACGCAAATATAGTGCAACCCACCCGCACGCCCAAGCCCTTAATGTGCACATTTCCAGATTGCTAAGCCTGGAGATGCTGCCCTATAGGCTAGTAGAGACCGAGGCCTTTCGCAGCCTCATGGCGGCGGCCGCCCCTCGGTATTCGGTCCCCAGCCGCCACTACTTTTCCCGATGTGCCGTCCCAGCCCTGCACCAGCACGTGTCAGACAACATAATCCGTGCCCTGACCAATGCCGTTTCTGACAAGGTCCACCTGACCACGGACACGTGGACGAGTGCTGCCGGGCAGGGCCACTATATATCTCTGACGGCACATTGGGTTAACTTGGTGGAGGCTGGGACCGAGTGTGACCCTGCGGCTGGTCATATACTGCCGACGCCGAGGATTGCGGGGCCTACCTCGGTCCAGGTGTTTGAGGCCTACTATGCCTCCTCCTCCTCCCACCCCTCCTCCACCTCCTCCTCCGAACGACCATCCGTGGGCATGGCGCCATCAGTCGGTAGCTCTAGGCACAGCAGCAGTGCCGTCGCTAAGCGACAGCAGGCGGTGCTCAAACTGCTGAGCCTAGGCGATAAAAGGCACACCGCCCAAGAACTATTACAGGGCATCACGGCGCAGACTGATCTGTGGCTGGCACCGCTGAACCTGAAGCCAGGCATGGTTGTGTGTGACAACGGCCGTAACCTGGTGGCGGCTCTGCAACTCGGCAGACTGACACATGTGCCATGCCTGGCCCATGTGTTAAATCTGATAGTTCAGCGTTTCCTCAAGACATACCCCAATCTGTCTGATTTGCTCACGAAGGTGCGCCGCATCTGTGCGCATTTCAGGAAGTCCAGCACAGATGCTGCCACTCTCAGGGCAGCGCAGCGCCGCCTCCAACTGCCCGCTCACCGACTGTTGTGCGACGTGCCCACGAGGTGGAATTCAACACTGACCATGTTATCCAGAGTTTACCAGCAGCGCCGAGCGATTGTAGACTGCCAGATGTCAACTTCCACCAGAACTGGTAGTCAGGTCAGTCAGCTTCCTCAAGTCTACAATGAGGAGTGGACGTGGATGTCTGATATCTGTCAGGTGCTGAGTAACTTTGAGGAGTCAACACAGATGGTCAGTGGCGATGCCGCCATCATCAGCCTCACCATCCCGCTGCTTGGCCTGTTGAAAAACTCTCTGGTCAGCATGAAGTCGGAAGCTTTGCGCTCCTCACAAGAGACAGGGGAAGAAGATTCCCTTGTTGATAGCCAAAGCACCCTTAGGTCTGTTTCTCAGCGCATATCGGAGGAGGTGGAGGTGGAGGAGGATGAGGAGGAAGAGGAGGAGAATGTTGGCGAGACACAAGAGGGGACCATTGTTGAGTCCTACACTGTTGAGCGTGTATGGGCAGAAGAAGAGGAGTTGGAGGAGTTGGAGGAGGAGGAAATGGACAGTCAGGCCAGTGAGGGGAGTGAATTCTTACGCGTTGGTACTCTGGCGCATATGGCAGATTTCATGCTAGGCTGCCTATCCCGTGACCCTCGCGTTCAAAGAATTTATTCCAGCACCGATTACTGGGTGTTCACTCTCCTGGACCCACGGTACAAGCAAAATCTTTCCACTCTCATCCCTGGAGAGGAAAGGAGTGTGAGAATGCATGAATACCAGCAGGCCCTGGTGCACAAGCTGAAACAGTATTTCCCTTCTGACAGCGCTAGCGGCAGAGTGCGTAGTTCTGCGGGACAAGTAGCGAGGGAGAGTAGGCGAGCAGGCAGCTTGTCCAGCACTGGCAAGGGTACGCTTTACAAGGCTTTTGCCAGCTTTATGTCACCCCAGCAAGACACTGTCACCTGTCCCCAGTCTCGGCAGAGTAGGGCTGATCTTTACAGAAAGATGGTGAGGGAGTACGTAGCTGACCATACCATCGTCCTAAATGATCACACAGCTCCCTACAACTACTGGGTTTCAAAGCTGGACATGTGGCACGAACTGGCGCTCTACGCCTTGGAGGTTCTTGCCTGCCCTGCCGCTAGCGTCTTGTCAGAGCGGGTTTTCAGTGCAGCTGGTGGCATCATCACCGATAAGCGTACACGCCTGTCGACTGACAGCGCTGACAGGCTGACGCTTATCAAGATGAATAAAGCATGGATTTCTCCTAATTTCAAATCTCCAGCAGGTGAAGGAAGCTCAACCTGAATAATTTATCCACTCCTCCTCCTCCTCATTTTCCTCCTTCTCCTCCTCTTTCTACAGTAAAGCAGAGGAAACTGGCTGTTTTTTGACAGGGCCCACTGGCTCTAGGTATAGTACTTTATGCATTTAATTTTTCTGGAGGGCCACCTTTCCGGTCCTCTGTTTTAAACAATTTTTTGGGACTGCCACATACAGGCACTCAATCTATTCCATTTTTCTGGAGGGCCACCTACCTGCTCCTCTGGTTTAAAAACTTTTTTGGACTGCCACATACAGGCACTCAATCTATTCCATTTTTCTGGAGGGCCACCTACCTGCTCCTCTGGTTTAAAAACTTTTTTGGACTGCCACATACAGGCACTCAATCTATTCCATTTTTCTGGAGGGCCACCTACCTGCTCCTCTGGTTTGAAAACTTTTTTGGACTGCCACATACAGGCACTCAATCTATTCCATTTTTCTGGAGGGCCACCTACCTGCTCCTCTGGTTTGAAAATTTTTTTGGACTGCCACATACAGGCACTCAATATATTCCATTTTTCTGGAGAGCCACCTACCTGCTCCTCTGGTTTGAAAAATTTTTTGGACTGCCACATACAGGCACTATCCAAATTGAATTGTCTCCATAGCAGCCTCCACGCGTTGTCTCCATTGCTACCTCCAAAAGTCGTCCATATAGCTGCCTCCATACATCGTCCCTTTATCAAACGAGGTTTGTCAGGCCGAAATTTGGGTTGTTTTCATGGATTCCACATCAAAGTTGTTAACTTTGTCGCCACCCTGCTGTGTTATCCACAAAATACACTGGCAAACTTTTACCATTTACGGATATTATTTCAGCGCTTCTTGCGCATCTGTTTACATTCCCCTCACCCGGCATATCCTAAACTTATAAGAACGCTACTACACTTGATCTTATACAAAAGGTTCTTAGAAGTGCTGTTTGGGGAGTAGCCTAGAGACAGGGGCTTGGATTGGCGAAAGCTCGCCTAGCAGCGGAGCGCCAGCTCCATGCGCATCATGCGCTTCTTGCGCATCTGTTTACATTCCCCTCACCCGCCATATCCTAAACTTATAAGAACGCTACTACACTTGATCTTATACAAAAGGTTCTTAGAAGTGCTGTTTGGGGAGTAGCCTAGAGACAGGGGCTTGGATTGGCGAAAGCTCGCCTAGCAGCGGAGCGCCAGCTCCATGCGCATCATGCGCTTCTTGCGCATCTGTTTACATTCCCCTCACCCGCCATATTCCAAACTTATAAGAACGCTACTACACTTAACTTGGTGCAGGCTGGGACCGAGTCTGACCCTAGGGCGGGTCATATACTGCCGACGCAGAGGATTGCGGGGCCTACCTCGGTCCAGGTCTCAAAGGCCTACTATACCTCCAAATCCTCCCACCCCTCCTCCACCTCCTCCTCCTCCGAATTACCATCCGTGGGCATGGCGCCATCAGTCGGTAGCTCTAGGCACAGCAGCAGTGCCGTTGCTAAGCGACAGCAGGCGGTGCTCAAACTGCTGAGCCTAGGTGATAAAAGGCACACCGCCCAAGAGCTATTGCAGGGCATTCCACATCAAACTTGTTAACTTTGTCGCCACCCTGCTGTGTAAGCCACAAAATATACTGGAAAACTTTTTTCATTTACGGATATTATTTCAGCGCTTCTTGCGCAGATGTTTACATTCCCCTCACCCGCCATATCCCAAACTTATAAGAACGCTACTACACTTGATCTTATCCGAAAGGTTCTTAGAAGTGCTGTTTGGGGAGTAGCCTAGAGACAGGGGCTTGGATTGGCGAAAGCTCGCCTGGCAGCGGAGCGCCAGCTCCATGCCAAGAACCAACTAACATAGTTTTAACTGCAGTACCTTTAATCTACTACTAGTTCACTGCCTCCATACATCGTCCCCTTATCAAACGAGCTGTGTCAGGCAGAATTTTGGATTGTTTTCATGGCTTCCATGTTAACTTTGTCGCCACCCTGCTGTGTAATCCACAAAATATACTGGCAAACTTTTATCATGTACCAATATTATTTGAGCGCTTCTTGCTCACCTTCTTTGGTTCCTCTTTGCTACCCATTGGTTTGAAGCCTGAGTCCATTTAGGGTATGTCGCCATGCCACTCTCTAGCCTTCCGCTGCTGCCGCTGCCTCTGCATGCCGTCCCCTATAGTGTCAGGGTTAATTATTGGATGTTTTAGATGCTATCTAGCTTCATTCTGTCACTCTGTCATGGCCATGCTGTTGCCCATAATTTTGGCATAATGGTGCGATTAAGCAGCCTCAGAGGCATCCATGCATGCTGCCCCTGCTGTTTCCTGTCCATTTCCGTGGTGTTTCCATCCTTTTCTGAGGTTCCCAGGTGTTTGGCCAAGCTTCCCTGTGCAGAGCCTTGGTCCCCTTGAAAAATGCTCGAGTCTCCCATTGACTTCAATGGGGCTCGTTACTCGAAACGAGCACTCGGGCATCGGGAAAAGTTCGTCTCGAATAACGAGTACCCGAGCATTTTAGTGCTCGCTCATCTCTATATATAACGCTACTGTAGGCGTAAGTAAGCCATTTGGATTCTCCTATGGCTATTTTCTAGCCAAGTATTAAAGCACACTACTATGCCAGATGAGATGACGCTGAGTTATGAAAAAAATAAACGTAAAATAAAAAAGGAAATGGCAGACTGTGCCTAATTGAAATCCAACCCCGGGCCCTAATAAATTTTCCCACTTCGGTCTTTGCGATGGATATGTGCGTCACTAAGCGCAAAACACAGTGGTCGCATGTCTCACTCCAAATTGCTCACAATTTGCTAGTAGATGCACTGCAGCAACTACAGCCACCAGCAGATCAACCAGAAATCAAATATATATAACGCTACTGGAGGCGTAAGTAAGCCGTTTGGATTCTCTTATGGCTATTTTCTAGCCAAGTATTAAAGCACACTACTATGCCAGATGAGATGACGCTGAGTTATGAAAAAAATAAACGTAAAATAAAAAAGGAAATGGCAGACTGTGCCTAATTGAAATCCAACCCCGGGCCCTAATAAATTTTCCCACTTCGGTCTTTGCGATGGATATGTGCGTCACTAAGCGCAAAACACAGTGGTCGCAAGTCTCACTCCAAATTGCTCACAATTTGCTAGTAGATGCACTGCAGCAACTACAGCCACCAGCAGATCAACCAGAAATCAAATATATATAACGCTACTGGAGGCGTAAGCCGTTTGGATTCTCCTATGGCTATTTTCTAGCCAAGTATTAAAGCACACTACTATGCCAGATGAGATGACGCTGAGTTATGAAAAAAATAAACGTAAAATAAAAAAGGAAATGGCAGACTGTGCCTAATTGAAATCCAACCCCGGGCCCTAATAAATTTTCCCACTTCGGTCTTTGCGATGGATATGTGCGTCACTAAGCGCAAAACACAGTGGTCGCAAGTCTCACTCCAAATTGCTCACAATTTGCTAGTAGATGCACTGCAGCAACTACAGCCACCAGCAGATCAACCAGAAATCAAATATATATAACGCTACTGTAGGCGTAAGTAAGCCGTTTGGATTCTCCTATGGCTATTTTCTAGCCAAGTATTAAAGCACACTACTATGCCAGATGAGATGACGCTGAGTTATGAAAAAAATAAACGTAAAATAAAAAAGGAAATGGCAGACTGTGCCTAATTGAAATCCAACCCCGGGCCCTAATAAATTTTCCCACTTCGGTCTTTGCGATGGATATGTGCGTCACTAAGCGCAAAACACAGTGGTCGCAAGTCTCACTCCAAATTGCTCACAATTTGCTAGTAGATGCACTGCAGCAACTACAGCCACCAGCAGATCAACCAGAAATCAAATATATATAACGCTACTGTAGGCGTAAGTAAGCCGTTTGGATTCTCCTATGGCTATTTTCTAGCCAAGTATTAAAGCACACTACTATGCAAGATGAGATGACACCTGAGTTATTAAAAAAATAAATGTAAAATAAAAAGAAAATGGCAGACTGTGCCTAATTGAAATCAAACCCCTAATAAATTTTCCCACTTTGGTGTTTGAGGTGGATATGTGTGTCACTAAGAGCTAAACACAACGGTAGCAAGTCCCTTCTGAAAATTCCTCACAATATGGTACTAGCTGCACTACTAGTGCCAGCAAGCCCAGCCACAAGCAAATAAAAAAAAAAAGTATAACGTTATTGTAGCCCTAAGAAGGGCTGTTGGGTTGTTGTAGAATCACTCCTGCCTAACAGTAAGCTAATAGAACACCCTAACGCTTTCCCTGACCAGCAGCAGCTCTCTCCCTAGCGGCATCCAGACAGAGAATGATCCGAGCAGCGCGGGCAGCGGCTAGTCTATCCCAGGGTCACCTGATCTGGCCAGCCAACCACTGCTATCGACGTGTAAGGGTACCACGTCATGCTGGGTGGAGTGCAGAGTCTCCTGGCTTGTGATTGGCTCTGTTTCTGGCCGCCAAAAAGCAAAACGGCGGGAGCTGCCATTTTCTCGAGCGGGCGAAATACTCGTCCGAGCAACGAGCAGTTACGAGTACGCTAATGCTCGATCGAGCATCAAGCTCGGACGAGTATGTTCGCTCATCTCTAATCGTAATGAATGAGGAGGAAAATCACCATATACTGCCATACTGTAGTATGGCAGTATATGACAGGATCGTACAGACAACCTAGGATTAAAGTACCCTAGGGAGTCTGAAAAATAGTAAAAATTAAAAAAAAAGGTTTTAAAAAAATTATAATAAAAAAAAACTAAAAACTTAAATCACCCCCCCTTTCCCTAGAACTGATATAAATATAAATAACCAGTAAAAATCATAAACACATTAGGTATCGACGTGTCCAAAAATGCCCGATCTATTAAAATATAATAACGTTTTTTCACTGTGTTTAACCGCGTAATGGAAAATAGTGCCCATTGCCATTTTTTAAAAAATTAAAAATTCTATAAAAAGTGATAAAAAGGTCTTACAGTCCTAAAAATGATAACATTGTAAACGACATCTCGCAAAGCTCTGTATACCAAAGTATAAAAAAGTTATTAGCGCCTGAAGATGGCAAAATCCCCACAAAAATTTTTGTACAGGAGGTTTTAATTTTTGTAAATGTATAAAAACATTATAAAACATATACAAATTTGGTATCCTCGTAATCGCACCGACCCAAAAAATAAAGTAGACATGTCATTTGGGGCATAAAGGGAAATCTCTAAAATCCAAGCCTACAAGAAAATGGCACAAATGCCTTTTTTTACCAATTCCACTGCATTTTGAATTTTTTTCCCGCTTCACAGTACAAGGCATGGAATATTAAATAGCACCATTTTGAAGTGTCATTTGTTACACAGAAAATAATCCATAACACAGCTCATACATGGAAAAATAAAAAAAGCTATAGATTTTTGAATGTGGGGAGTGAAAAATGAAACCGCAAAAACGAAAATGGGCTGCGGAGGGAAGGGGTTAATAAATTTTAGTTTACAAACAGTAGTATTGTAAGGCAATCTGTAACATGGGACTGTAAGAGAATTTTGTAGGAGACAGAAAGATGATAGGTAGATTGATGATAGAAAATAAATATTAAAGATTATATAGATTGATATAGATGATATATAGATGCATGGAGGCATAATTATAAAGTAGATTACATACAGATACAGGCAGTCCCTGGGTTAAGTACAAGATAGGGACCTGAGGCTTGTACTTAAGTTGAATTTGTTTGTAAGTCGGAACTGGTATACCCACAACCACTGGCTTGAAGTTATTCCTGTGCAAGCCCTCCGCCCACTGACTGGTAACTAAGGAAGCTAATGCATCCTTAGTAACCTGAAGCCTCTGATACTGCTGACATGTACTTACTGCATCTGTATGTTATCCCTGGCATCCCGTGACCCGCTCCCTCTTTTCGCTCTCTGCCCAATGAGGAGGCAACATTACATATTGCTGTACAGTACTTAAAACAATCCACGGTTGGGGCCGGGGATTTGTGCCGGGGATCGCATACGGGTTGCTGATCTATGCAGTAAGTATGGGAAGTAGTTACCTGCGAGCTCCGGCTTCAGACTTCCTAGAAGCCCTCCGCCCACTGACTTGTAACTAAGGAAGCGTGAGATTGTATCCATAGTTACCTAATCCGCGGCATCTCCAGCAAGCTCCGGCTCTCAGATCTTCCTGTAGACTGCCTAGAAGCCCTCCGCCCACTGACTTGTAACTAAGGAAGTGTGAGATCGCATCCTTAGTTACCTGATCCCCGGCATCTCCGTGTCCGCGCTTCAGCATGTACGGTATCTACAGGTTGTACGTATCTCAGAACGTCGTAAGTCGGGGACTGCCTGTGTGTGTATATATATATAAACTTTTACATAAATTTTTCCTATGCTACCAAATAAGGTCTAGGACAAGAGGACAAAGTTTTTATTTCATATGGCCACGGGGGGGGGGGGGGGGGGAGTATAAAAATTACAAACAAACTGCATTCACCTCTCTCTGGCACAACGGTCCCTTGCAGCACATTACTGTCCTCTGTTTGTGACACATGTGGACATCTCATGCAACATACCCCCCTGGGGCCTAGCCTTTTTTTGTGGCTGGAGTAAGCCAGGGTCCTGAATATCAGAGTGACTGGTTAGTGCTTCCTAGCGCACGGCGGTGATCATGGGGCTTGGTATCAGGAACTGAGGCCTGAGAGAAGTGAGTACAGCTTGTTTAGGATTTTTATACCCATCTAGGTCTATATTGAAAAAAATTGGACAACCACTACAGTTGTACAGGATACAGAATGATTTCACTAACGAAAAACATATAGGATCACAGTGATTGCAACTAGGGCACTCCATAAGCACAGAAGAGCAGCTTGAATTTCTTGATATCCTCTTGCCTGATACTGAATTAAGATTGACATTCTCCTCTTCCAGAAAATGAGACAATTAGCATATCCTAAGATGCAATTACAACAGCTGTGAAGTCCTAGTGTTCAGTGACCGCAGAAGGAAGAGATTTGTTAAACAGCCAATACATTCCAATAACAGATCTGGGTGAGAAGCTCTCCATTGATTTCTCTCATTTGAGCAGCAGTTCCTGGCTTGGGAACAATGCACCTACAAGTGCAGCACATTGAATTACAATGCTAGAATGTTTTGACCTTGTTACCAATTTTGCCAAACCTCTGAACCCAATAGAGGAAATAAGCTAATCAGTAAGCATTAAAGAAAAGGGCAGTGAACCTGATACAATGTATCAATATGTAACCTTATAACTAATGAAATTTTTCCAATTACTGGTAACCTGACCCAAAATAGTGGAGAGCGAGAATTAAAATCTCTTTTGATAATACCTTAGCCACAGCTAATGTGCTGTGTGCATTAACAAAATTGCAAAAGCAAAATTGGATGCATTGTGCTCCCCCGGTGTCCATAAAAGCATGAAATAAAAAGATTTAAGCTAAGATTTCAGCAGGTAATCAATTGAAAAACCGCACTGAGGCAAAAAGCTGAGGCAGCCTCCATCTAATGGAATGTTAGTTCTCAATGCTAAGTCAATCTGTGGTGTGGAAAGCACATACAAAATATCATGTTACTCCTGGAATCACTTACCTTAAAAACATATTAACCCTGAAAACGCTAGTGCCATTGCATCTTCATGCTGCAGATATGTTAACGGCATTCACACAGTGAAATCTAACATGAGGTTCTAGCAGGAGATTACACAAACCCAGGGCTGTATTGACAATTTGGACCCATAACTAGTGGGTTTAGGTCCCCGAAAGCGAACACTGACTCCAGCCAAAAGTCTGTTTACATGTTCTGCTCATCATTAAAAGCGGGTTGATGAGCTACTGAGCAGCCCATGACCCAGCTTTTAGCCCCTAGCAAGCACAGCCATGCCCCGTTGTGTGTAACTTTGTATACCAGGTTACTGCCTGTGTTTACCTAAATGCTATGTCTTAGAGCTCAGTGGCATTAACTGTATGTGTAAACTTTATCTTCTAGCACACCAAAAACCTGTTTGTCATAAAGATGTTTCTCTAACATATCAGTTGGAATCTGGAAAGTGGTGGGATTCAATTTAGGTATAAATTAGGTATAATTGTTTTTGTGCAATGGGACAGACCTCATGCTCCCAAAGTAGAGAAACTGTTTTGGGAGCATGAGGTCTGTCCCATTGCATTTTTACAGCTTTATAGTCTTCTTGCCTAAAATTTAAAATACAAATATAGCTAAAAAATGAATAAAACTGTTTACTTCCCTACACAAACCACTTATTAGTCCCAGTTAGAGATGAGCGAACACTAAAATGCTCGGGTACTCGTTATTCGAGACGAACTTTTCCCGATGCTCGAGTGCTCGTCTCGAATAACGAACCCCATTGAAGTCAATGGGAGACTCGAGCATTTTTCAAGGGGACCAAGGCTCTGCACAGGGAAGCTTGGCCAAACACCTGGGAACCTCAGAAAAGGATGGAAACACCACGGAAATGGACAGGAAACAGCAGGGGCAGCATGCATGGATGCCTCTGAGGCTGCTTAAACGCACCATTATGCCAAAATTATGGGCAACAGCATGGCCATGACAGAGTGACAGAATGAAGCTAGATAGCATCTAAAACATGCAATAATTGACCCTGACACTATAGGGGACGGCATGCAGAGGCAGCGGCAGCAGGCTAGAGAGTGTCATGGCGACATACCCTAAATGGACTCAGGCTTCAAACCAATGGGTGGCAGAGAGGAACCAAAGGAGGTGAGCAAGAAGTGCTCAAATAATATCGGTACATGATAAAAGTTTGCCAGTATATTTTGTGGATTACACAGCAGGGTGGCGACAAAGTTAACATGGAAGCCATGAAAACAACCCAAAATTCTGCCTGACACAGCTCGTTTGATAAGGGGACCATGTATGGAGGCAGTGAACTAGTAGTAGATTAAAGGTGCTGCAGTTAAAACTATGTTAGTTGGATCTTGGCATGGAGCTGGCGCTCCGCTGCCAGGCGAGCTTTCGCCAATCCAAGCCCCTGTCTCTAGGCTACTCCCCAAACAGCACTTCTAAGAACCTTTTGTATAAGATCAAGTGTAGTAGCGTTCTTATAAGTTTAGGATATGCCGGGTGAGGGGAATGTAAACAGATGCGCAAGAAGCGCATGATGCGCATGGAGCTGGCGCTCCGCTGCCAGGCGAGCTTTCGCAAATCCAAGCCCCTGTCTCTAGGCTACTCCCCAAACAGCACTTTTGTATAAGATCAAGTGTAGTAGCGTTCTTATAAGTTTAGGATATGGCGGGTGAGGGGAATGTAAACAGATGCGCAAGAAGCGCTGAAATAATATCCCTAAATGGTAAAAGTTTGCAAGTATATTTTGTGGATTACACAGCAGGGTGGCGACAAAGTTAACAACTTTGATGTGGAATCCATGAAAACAACCCAAATTTCTGCCTGACACACCTCGTTTGATAAAGGGACGATGTATGGAGGCAGCTATATGGACGACTTTTGGAGGTAGGAATGGAGACAACGTGTGGAGGCTGCTATGGAGACAATTTAATTTGGATAGTGCCTGTATGTGGCAGTCCCAAACATTTTTCAAACCAGAGGAGCAGGTAGGTGGCCCTCCAGTAAAATGGGATAGATTGAGTGCCTGTATGTGGCAGTCCCAAAAATTGTTCAAACCAGAGGAGCAGGTAGGTGGCCCTCCAGTAAAATGGAATAGATTGAGTGCCTGTATGTGGCAGTCCCAAAAATTGTTCAAACCAGAGGAGCAGGTAGGTGGCCCTGCAGTAAAATGGAATAGATTGAGTGCCTGTATGTGGCAGTCCCAAAAATGTTTCAAACCAGAGGAGCAGGTAGGTGGCCCTCCAGTAAAATGGGATAGATTGAGTGCCTGTATGTGGCAGTCCCAAAAATGTTTCAAACCAGAGGAGCAGGTAGGTGGCCCTCCAGTAAAATGGGATAGATTGAGTGCCTGTATGTGGCAGTCCCAAAAATGTTTCAAACCAGAGGAGCAGGTAGGTGGCCCTCCAGTAAAATGGAATAGATTGAGTGCCTGTATGTGGCAGTCCCAAAAATTGTTCAAACCAGAGGAGCAGGTAGGTGGCCCTCCAGTAAAATGGGATAGATTGAGTGCCTGTATGTGGCAGTCCCAAAAATGTTTCAAACCAGAGGAGCAGGTAGGTGGCCCTCCAGTAAAATGGAATAGATTGAGTGCCTGTATGTGGCAGTCCCAAAAATTCTTCAAACCAGAGGAGCAGGTAGGTGGCCCTCCAGTAAAATGGAATAGATTGAGTGCCTGTATGTGGCAGTCCCAAAAATTGTTCAAACCAGAGGACCGGGTAGGTGGCCCTCCAGAAAAATGGAATAGATTGAGTGCCTGTATGTGGCACTCACAAAAATTGTTTCAAACAGAGGACCGGGTAGGTGGCCCTCCAGAAAAATTAAATGCATGAAGTATAGCAAGAGCCAGTGGGCCCTGTCAAAAAATAGCCATTTTCCTCTGCTTTACTGTACAAAGAGGAGGAGAAGGAGGAAAATGAGGAGGAGGAGGAGGAGTGGATCAATTATTCAGGTTGAGCTTCCTTCACCTGGTGGAGATTGGAAATTCTGAGAAATCCAGCCTTTATTCATTTTAATAAGCGTCAGCCTGTCAGCGCTGTCAGTCGACAGGCGTGTACGCTTATCGGTGATGATGCCACCAGCTGCACTGAAAACCCGCTCGGACAAGACGCTAGCGGCAGGGCAGGCAAGAACCTCCAAGGCGTACAGCGCCAGTTCGTGCCACATGTCCAGCTTTGAAACCCAGTAGTTGTAGGGAGCTGTGTGATCATTTAGGACGATGGTATGGTCAGCTACGTACTCCCTCACCATCTTTCTGTAAAGATCAGCCCTACTCTGCCGAGACTGGGGACAGGTGACAGTGTCTTGCTGGGGTGACATAAAGCTGGCAAAAGCCTTGTAAAGCGTACCCTTGCCAGTGCTGGACAAGCTGCCTGCTCGCCTACTCTCCCTCGCTACTTGTCCCGCAGAACTACGCACTCTGCCGCTAGCGCTGTCAGAAGGGAAATACTGTTTCAGCTTGTGCACCAGGGCCTGCTGGTATTCATGCATTCTCACACTCCTTTCCTCTGCAGGGATGAGAGTGGCAAGATTTTGCTTGTACCGTGGGTCCAGGAGAGTGAACACCCAGTAATCGGTGCTGGAATAAATTCTTTGAACGCGAGGGTCACGGGATAGGCAGCCTAGCATGAAATCTGCCATATGCGCCAGAGTACCAACGCGTAAGAATTCACTCCCCTCACTGGCCTGACTGTCCATTTCCTCCTCCTCCAACTCCTCCAACTCCTCTTCTTCTGCCCATACACGCTGAACAGTGAAGGACTCAACAATGGTCCCCTCTTGTGTCTCGCCAACATTCTCCTCCTCTTCCTCCTCATCCTCCTCCACCTCCACCTCCTCCGATATGCGCTGAGAAACAGACCTCAGGGTGCTTTGGCTATCAACAAGGGAATATTCTTCCCCCGTCTCTTGTGACGAGCGCAAAGCTTCCGACTTCATGCTGACCAGAGAGTTTTTCAACAGGCCAAGCAGCGGGATGGTGAGGCTGATGATGGCGGCATCGCCACTGACCATCTGTGTTGACTCCTCAAAGTTACTCAGCACCTGACAGATATCAGACATCCACGTCCACTCCTCATTGTAGACTTGAGGAAGCTGACTGACCTGACTACCAGTTCTGGTGGAAGTTGACATCTGGCAGTCTACAATCGCTCTGCGCTGCTGGTAAACTCTGGATAACATGGTCAGTGTTGAATTCCACCTCGTGGGCACGTCGCACAACAGTCGGTGAGCGGGCAGTTGGAGGCGGCGCTGCGCTGCCCTGAGAGTGGCAGCATCTGGGCTGGACTTCCTGAAATGCGCACAGATGCGGCGCACCTTCGTGAGCAAATCAGACAGATTGGGGTATGTCTTGAGGAAACGCTGCACTATCAGATTTAACACATGGGCCAGGCATGGCACATGTGTCAGTCTGCCGAGTTGCAGAGCCGCCACCAGGTTACGGCCGTTGTCACACACAACCATTCCCGGCTTGAGGTTCAGCGGTGCCAGCCACAGATCAGTCTGCGCCGTGATGCCCTGTAATAGCTCTTGGGCGGTGTGCCTTTTGTCGCCTAGGCTCAGCAGTTTGAGCACCGCCTGCTGTCGCTTAGCGACGGCACTGCTGCTGTGCCTAGAGCTACCGACTGATGGCGCCGTGCCCACGGATGGTAGTTCGGAGGAGGAGGTGGAGGAGGGGTGGGAGGAGGAGGAGGCATAGTAGGCCTGAAACACCTGGACCGAGGTAGGCCCCGCAATCCTCGGCGTCGGCAGTATATGAGCAGCCCCAGGGTCAGTCTCGGTCCCAGCCTCCACCAAGTTAACCCAATGTGCCGTCAGCGATATATAGTGGCCCTGCCCGGCAGCACTCGTCCACGTGTCCGTGGTCAGGTGGACCTTGTCAGAAACGGCGTTGGTCAGGGCACGGATGATGTTGTCTGACACGTGCTGGTGCAGGGCTGGGACGGCACATCGGGAAAAGTAGTGGCGGCTGGGGACCGAATACCGAGGGGCGGCCGCCGCCATGAGGTTGCGAAAGGCCTCGGTCTCTACTAGCCTATAGGGCAGCATCTCCAGGCTAAGCAATCTGGAGATGTGCACATTAAGGGCTTGGGCGTGCGGGTGGGTTGCACTATATTTGCGTTTCCGCTCCAGCGTCTGGGGTATGGAGAGCTGAACGCTGGTGGATGCTGTGGAGGATCGTGGAGGCGACGATGGGGTTTTTGGGCCAGGGTCCTGGGCAGGGGGCTGACTAGCAGCTGACACAGGGGAAGGAGCAGTGGTGTGCACGGCCGGAGGTGAACGGGCTTGTTGCCACTGAGTGGGGTGCTTAGCATTCATATGCCTGCGCATACTGGTGGTAGTTAAGCTAGTAGTGGTGGAACCCCTGCTGAGCCTGGTTTGGCAAATGTTGCACACCACAGTCCGTCGGTCATCCGGTGTTTCCTTAAAGAACCTCCACACTTCTGAAGATCTAGCCCTCGCCGCAAGAGCCCTCACCACGGGAGCTTCACTAGTTGACAGTGGCGCTGATGCACCAGCTCTGGCCCTGCCTCTCCGTCTGGCCCCACCACTGCCTCTTCCAACCTGTTCAGGTCGAGGACTCTCCTCCGTCTCAGAAGCACTGTGTTCACCCGGCCTCTCAACCCAGCTTGGGTCTGTCACCTCATCATCCTCCGATCCCTCAGTCTGCTCCCCCCTCGGACTTCCTGCCCTGACAACAACTTCCCCACTGTCTGACAACCGTGTCTCCTCATCGTCGGACACCTCTTTACACACTTCCACTACGTCAAGAAGGTCATCATCACCCACAGACTGTGACTGGTGGAAAACCTGGGCATCGGAAAATTGCTCAGCAGCAACCGGACAAGTGGTTTGTGACTGTGGGAAGGGTCCAGAAAACAGTTCCTCAGAGTATGCCGGTTCAAATGGCAAATTTTCCTGGGAGGGGGCAGACTGGGGGGGAGGAGGCTGAGGTGCAGGAGCTGGAGGAGTGGGGATTTCGGTGACATGGGTGGACTGCGTGGAAGACTGACTGGTGGTGGACAAATTGCTCGAAGCATTGTCAGCAATCCACGACATCACCTGTTCGCACTGTTCTGGCCTCAACAGTGCTCTACCACGAGTCCCAGTAACTTCAGACATGAACCTAGGGAGTGTAGCTCTGCGGCGTTCCCCTGCTCCCTCATCAGCAGGTGGTGTCTCACCCCGCCCAGGACCACGGCCTCTGACCCCTGCAGTAGTTGGACGCCCACGTCCCCGCCCTCGTCCTCTACCCCTAGCCCTGGGGTTAAACATTTTTAAAATGAGAGTTATAACTTTTTTTTTTTTTTTACTTTTTTTTTTTTTTTTTGTGTGTTTTTTTTGTGTTTTTTGTTTTTTTTTGTGTTTTTTGTTTTTTTTTGAGTTTTTAGAACCAAACAATCCTATCCTATTGCTATGGCTATTTTCTAGCCAAGTATCAAAGGAAGCACACTACTATGCCAGATGAGATGACACTGAGTTATTGCCTAATAGAAATCCAACCCCTACTGAATTTTGCCACTTCAGCCTTTGCTATGGATATGTGCGCCACTAAGCGCAGAACACAGCGGTCGCAAGTCTCACTACAAATTGCTCAGAATTGGCAAGTACATGCACTGCAGAAACTACAGCCACCAGCAGATCAACCAGAAATCAAATATATAGAACGCTACTGTAGGCTTCAAGAAGCTATTTGTATTCTCCTATGGCTATTTTCTAGCCAAGTATCAAAGGAAGCACACTACTATGCCAGATGAGATGACACTGAGTTATTGCCTAATAGAAATCCAACCCCTACTGAATTTTCCCACTTCAGCCTTTGCTATGGATATGTGCGCCACTAAGCGCAGAACACAGCGGTCGCAAGTCTCACTACAAATTGCTCAGAATTGGCAAGTACATGCACTGCAGAAACTACAGCCACCAGCAGATCAACCAGAAATCAAATATATAGAACGCTACTGTAGGCTTCAAGAAGCTATTTGTATTCTCCTATGGCTATTTTCTAGCCAAGTATCAAAGGAAGCACACTACTATGCCAGATGAGATGACACTGAGTTATTGCCTAATAGAAATCCAACCCCTACTGAATTTTCCCACTTCAGCCTTTGCTATGGATATGTGCGCCACTAAGCGCAGAACACAGCGGTCGCAAGTCTCACTACAAATTGCTCAGAATTGGCAAGTACATGCACTGCAGAAACTACAGCCACCAGCAGATCAACCAGAAATCAAATATATAGAACGCTACTGTAGGCTTCAAGAAGCTATTTGTATTCTCCTATGGCTATTTTCTAGCCAAGTATCAAAGGAAGCACACTACTATGCCAGATGAGATGACACTGAGTTATTGCCTAATAGAAATCCAACCCCTACTGAATTTTCCCACTTCAGCCTTTGCTATGGATATGTGCGCCACTAAGCGCAGAACACAGCGGTCGCAAGTCTCACTACAAATTGCTCAGAATTGGCAAGTACATGCACTGCAGAAACTACAGCCACCAGCAGATCAACCAGAAATCAAATATATAGAACGCTACTGTAGGCTTCAAGAAGCTATTTGTATTCTCCTATGGCTATTTTCTAGCCAAGTATCAAAGGAAGCACACTACTATGCCAGATGAGATGACACTGAGTTATTGCCTAATAGAAATCCAACCCCTACTGAATTTTCCCACTTCGGTCTTTGCTATGGATATGTGTGCCACTAAGAGCTAAACACAACGGTAGCAAGTCCCCCTGCTAATTCCTCACAAAATGGTAAAAGATGCAAATTAAAATAAAAAAAGTAGAACGTTATTGTAGCCCTAAGAAGGGCTGTTGGGTTCTTTGAGAATCACTCCTGCCTAACAGTAAGCTAATAGAACACCCTAACGCTTTCCCTGACCAGCAGCAGCTCTCTCCCTAGCGGCATCCAGAGACAGAATGATCCGAGCAGCGCGGCCAGCGGCTAGTCTATCCCAGGGTCACCTGATCTGGCCAGCCAACCACTGCTATCGACGTGTAAGGGTACCACGTCATGCTGGGTGGAGTGCAGAGTCTCCTGGCTTGTGATTGGCTCTGTTTCTGGCCGCCAAAAAGCAAAACGGCGGGAGCTGCCATTTTCTCGAGCGGGCAAAGTATTCGTCCGAGCAACGAGCAGTTTCGAGTACCCTAATGCTCGACCGAGCATCAAGCTCGGACGAGCATGTTCGCTCATCTCTAGTCCCAGTGCTTGCCCTAGCAGCCAGTAGTCCCAGTGCTTTCCCTAGCAGCAAATAATCACAGTGCCTGACCCCAGTACCCATTAGTCATAATATCTTCCCCATGTCACCAGTACTCACAGTGCTTGTTCCCAGTAGTCACAGTACTTGTCCCCAGTAGACACATTGCCTTCCCCCAGTAGTCACAGTGCTTGCCCCTAGTAGTCACAGTGCCTGTTGCCCCCCCCCCCAGCAGTCACAGTGCCTGCTGCCCTCTCGGTAGTTACTCCCTTTAGTAGTCACAGTGCCTCCTACCCTCCCAGTACTCAGAGTGCCTGCTGCTCCCCACAGTACTCAGAGCCTGCTGACCCTCATTAGTTTACAGTGCCTGCTGCGTTCAGTATCCAATGGAAAAAAAAAATACTTCTTTTTGGTGCTTGTTGCAGAGGTCACAATGACACGTGGTGGCATCACATCTGAGCAATCACATGTTTTCTGTGCCACATCTTACAGCTCACAAGCATTAGTTCCCCGCTGCGGCAAACTAGGGGAGGAAGCTGGTACTCTGTTCTGCTTCTCCCTGGCTCTTTGACCTGGTGGTGATTTTAACAACCTGTTCACCCAAGCCAGGTTGAGATGGGTTGATCCCATCCCTGAGGAAAGATTGTGCAGGATTCTTATACACAATGCTGTTATTTCAAGTAGGAACTGTAAATTCATTGCAGAAGGTTCATTCATTTAGCAGTACACAAACATGGACATGTCAACTCCATGCTCATTTTGTAGCAGCTCGATATTTAATGTTTATATAATGTATACAATAAAAAGCGTTACTAGAAGTCAGACCTCTATACATAGAGACATATTGTGATGGGTGTTCCTGCTGGGTATATTGGTATAATACTGTAAGTAATATTGTGTAGCAGTGGTCATAGCTATGACCTCCTTTCTCCTCTTCCACTATGCAACCCAGTATAATTTTATAGCTAATAAACCAGTGATGGTGAACCTTTGAGAGACTAAGTGCCCAAACTTCAAACCAAATCCAACATTTCTATTGCGAGGTGCCAACACAGAAATTTATCCCAATAGTGCCACAATAGCACCTTATAATAAGACAAATAATACTGCCATATCATGATGCCACATAAATAGCATCATTCTGGTAATAAAGACTATAGAAAGTTATAAAGACAAGTGCTTACTGGCGCAACTGCGTCTGATCGGTGCTGCAATATACTAAATACCTCCTATCGTGGTATTGATAAGAAAATGCAAATAAATATGGTTTGTGTATATCGCGCTCCTCCAATATGAAAAGATGGGTTTTTACCTTTTGTTGCGATGCTCGGGCGGAGGATAAGGGATAGGTGCACTTTTTGCTTCTTCTGCCACGGATCCGGAGCAGCCGGATCGTGGGTGCACCCGTGCTCCGATATGTGAGGTCTCGTCCAGCAACTTACCTCTCCGGGTTCCTGTCTCCGGTCCCGTCTGTCTGTGCTCCTGCTCTTGGACTAGGCCGCGCGTGTCCCCACTCACTAGGGTCCGTGCGCTCGACTCTCCAGGAATTTAAAGGGCTTTCACCACCCTTGGACCCCGGAACTTGCCCAGGTTAGCCAGGTGCTGGCACCAGGCCTGGTTTATACATAGACAAAATGTCATAGGTCACAAAGTAGCAAAGGTCAAATATCCAGAGCAAAGTAAAACAGAAGAGCCCACATTCAAGTTCAGCCCTTAAAGGGGTCCACTTTCAGCAAATAATTGATATGGTTAGTGTATGGAAAAGGTGTACAATTTTAGATCTCTGATTGGTGTCACTATATAGAAAGCTTTTATATTTACTTCCAAAGGCTAGAAGTCTGTCCCGAGTCATGTGATGTCACATAGGTGCACAGCTCTGATAATTTTCTGGAACGTAATGTGTTGTGTACCTGTGTGACCATGGACAAATCCCTATCCACTGGAAGTAAACAAAGAAGCTACCTGTAGACGGACAGCAAGCAGAGATCTAAAAGACTGCATGGAATTGATATAGAGAGTACATTAAAAAATTGTACCAATTTTCATTATACAACCCATATCAATTATTTGTTAAATGTGGACAACCCCTTTAAACCTCAATAAAGGGAAAATACCCCCACCAGTGACCTCATTTTCACTAAAGACAGATTGTAAAAGCCCATGACAACTGCAGTGTAAATAAGCCTCTCTGCCTTTTCCAAGCATTTGCATTACAATATAATTGTGTGTTATAACTTACTCTTGCATCCTGACAAAATCCTGGGGTAGTCACAGGGGTTGGGCTTTGCTTTGGATGCATTTAAAAAAACAACATGTGACTTGTCTGAGCTGCAGGCTGTCTCCATCTTTGTGCTCGTGTACAGCTTGTCCCTCCCCCACTGATGTCAGGCTGACCAGGCTGTGACCTATGAGAAGGAACAGGAGGTGGAGCTCTAAAGGAGCACAAAGGTGGGGGCCAAGCTCTGAGGAGTAAGTAACACAGACAAGGCACATGTTGTTTTTTGAAATGCATCCAAGTCCAGCCCCTGTAACTACCCCAGGATTTTGTCAGGGTGCAAGAGTAAGTTATAACACACAATTATAGTGTAACACAAATGCTTAGAAAAGATTTGCACTGCAGGTGTAATAAGCCTCTGCAACCTGTCTTTAGTGAAAATGAGGTCCCTGGTGACAGGTTCCCTTTAAGCACAAAGATACATGCAGAGGTTATACAATCTCTTAGATGGGTTGTATAGATGTGTGTGTATGTATCTTTGTACTGATACTGTTTGTTCCCAGCTGGTGAGACCATCTTTTTCTTGTATAATACATATTTCCTAATAGCTGGTTCAAATGAAAGGGCAGCCATGAAGAAGAATTCCTAAAACGATAGAAATGCCCTCAAACAACTCATCAATAGTGGTCTCTTGGCCAAGAGCATTTCTAAACTGCATCATGTGAGGGCAATAACAGCTGGAAGAAAGCTAAATGAAATAGTAGGTTGAGTTAAAGAAAATGTTGTATTACTGCCCATAATGAGAGTCAACCAGAATGCAACAATACTGGGAACATGTAGAAGAGACCTGGGATCTGCTAGAGATATGATTAAAGCCCAGAAGGGTTCAGGTTGTGATGCAAGTCAAAGGTGGATTTACTAAATATTATTAACAATTATTAAAATTATAATAAAAGCCTATTTTTGTCGAAAAACAGTTATATGAGAAGAATCTGCATATCTAAGCATATTCTTAATAGTAGAAAATGCATGCATGAGATAGCCAAGATTATTGTCTATAAAATTATGGCAGCCTCACTTTCTTAGCTTTATGTTCATAGTTAAGGTGGATGACACATGCGTGGTACCGATCCGTGCCTCACACTGCATAAAGATTGAGCAGGCTCTATCCTTCTGCGAGTGTGCTGCCGCACGCCGCTGTTTTCTATGGAGGAAGGAGGGGTCACCTCCTCCTCACCCCTAGCACACAGCATACCGCTTGACAATGAACCCTTATCCTTTTGCTTCTGACTAGAGAAGAGCATGTTCGTTGCAATTTGGGTTCAAAGAGCTTACCGTATTTTCCGGACTATAAGGCGCACTTAAAAGCCTTGGATTTCCTTGGAAATCCAAAGTGCGCCTTATAGTCCGGTGCGCCCTATATGAGGGCAGCGGACCATACTTACATAGGTCCCCGCTACCGGAGACAGCAGATCTCCAGCGGGAACTGCAGACTACGCGGCACGAACAACTTCTGCCGCGTGGTCTGCAGTTCCCGCTGGAGATCTGCTGTCTCCGGTAGCGGGGACCTATGTAAGTATGGTCCGCTGCCCTCATCCACCTCCCCCTCACCTTCCCCACTCACCTTCCCCGTGTCGCCGCGTCTCTTCTCGGCGTCGCGTCCCGTCAGGTCTCTGCTCCGCCCCCGGACCTCCGCCACGCCCCCGACCCTGCGCCTTATAGTCCGATGCGCCTTATATATGGAATTATTACATATATAAGGCGCACCGGACTGTTGCGCCTTATATTCCGGTGCGCCTAATGGCCCGGAAAATACGGTAGTCTGAATTTAGCATCCAAATTCAGTTTGGGACCTTGACTTAGGGCCAAACTTTGACCTGAAAAGAAAACCCATTAAAGTCAACGGGGACACAACTTTTAACACCCAAGAAATGGCTGTAATTGACCTTCCACATTATGGCCATGCTCACTCATGGCTGTGTAGGTGACTTCCTCCTCCTCGTATGGGAACTCCACCAATACTGTAGTGCCTGCACCAAAGCGCTAGTTTACTCCCTTATTTTATTCCTATGCTTTAGTTTTAGAATGAAGCATGCTATGCTATCCTTGTAGAATGGATCCAGCATGGGGGCCACCCCCTATTCTGTACTGTTGACTATCTTGGCAATCCTGCTACAAAACTGTTCCTGGCTGGTCAGTGCAGTAGCAGACCACTGGTCCAGAAATCCACCCTACCAGCCTGGCATCTGTTCCTCTTCTCCACCCTCTTCTGACACAATTATATGTCATGGCTTGAAGATCTTTTTTCTAGCAGGCAAAGATGGCAATGGAATTGCTGCTGAAGGCCTTGACCAGAATGCAACAATACTGGGAACATGTAGAAGAGACCTGGGATCTGCTAGAGATATGATTAAAGCCCAGAAGGGTTCAGTTTGTGATGCAAGTCAAAGGTGGATTTACTAAATATTATTAACAAATTATAATAAAAGCCTATTTTTGTCGAAAAACAGTTATATGAGAAGAATCTGCATATCTAAGCATATTCTTAATAGTAGAAAATGCATGCATGAGATTATTGTCTATAAAATTATGGTAGCCTCACTTTCTTAGTTTTATGTTCATAGTTAAGGTGGATGACACATGCGTGGTACCGATCCGCGCCTCACACTGCATAAAGATTGAGCAGGCTCTATCCTTCTGCGAGTGTGCTGCCGCACGCCGCTGTTTTCTATGGAGGAAGGAGGGGTCACCTCCTCCTCACCCCTAGCACACAGCATACCGCTTGACAATGAACCCTTACCCTTTTGCTTCTGACTAGAGAAGAGCATATTGGTGGCATATTGGAAGCAGTGCAGAACTGACCAAATCTCCCTCATGGAGGTCCAGTCATTGGTGGAAATTGCCTGCTGCTGCTGATACGTCCTTTCCAACTCATGTACGGTGGAATTCCACCTAGTTGGTACATCTCACATATGAGAAACTCGCTGGGCAGCAGAGGTAGCCCAGAGTGTGAATGCCAAAAATGAGAACACACTGTGCAGACTTTGAGCAGAAGCTGCAGCAGGTATATATAGATGGACAGGAACCTTTGCAGTGGGCCACATACATAATACAGGGGTGCCTCAACTGGTTGATTCTGGCCGTCGTCACACATTACCTTGCCAGTCTTGTGGTTCAGCAGCAGCAACAATTCACCAGTCTTCTAGATTCCAGTCCACAGCTCCCATGTGTTACCTGATGCTGTTTTACTATGGCTTTGCTAAAAGTGATGTTGTGGGAGCTGTGCTGCCTGGATGAGGAAGCAGGAAAAGAGCAAGTAGAGTAGGAGAAGGCAACTGGAGGCAAGAAGTGATGTACCGCGATCCTGAGTGTCAGGTTCGCTGGGGAGAATGCTGGGACTTCTGGTTCTTCTGGTGGTGCTAGCAGCGTTCTCCGACCTCCGACGCGTATCGGCACAAATTCCACCTCTTGTCCGCTACCAGCAGTCTCTGGCGTGCGCCCCGGAAGGCGGCTGCTAAGACCTCGCGCTGTCTAGGAGTTGTGATCTGAACTGCTGGGACTTGTGGTACCTCTGCATGGAGCCTGCGATTGTGCATGGTTATTCTGCACCATGAGGGGTTAATTCCCAGAAGTTGTCCAGCTCCTATCAGGTTCTGGAGGTGGGGTTCTGGCTGCATAAATTGCAGCTTCACTAGTCACCTGTGCCAGTGTTTGAAATCCCTTTCATCACTTGCTCTCTGCTATAGGTTCGATATGTTCTGTGTCTGAATTGTTGTGATCTCGGCTAGTTTTTTTACATTGACTCTTTGCTTACTGATTTTGCTCTTGACTTACCCTCTCGTTGTGACTCCGGCTAGTTTACCACTCTTTTGTGTTTTATGTTTGTCATAATATGTTTGTTCGTGTTTTCCCTTCCCACACTTATCTAGTGTATTTTGAGTCCTCAAGTAGTCGCCCCACGGTTTAGCGTGGGGGGCTATAGGAAGGGACAGAGGTTGGGGCAAGCTCAGGGCACACTATCCCCTGTCTTCTGTGTTACCCAACCCTAACATTGAGTGGGGACAGAATGTGATCCAGAGCGCCTCCTGCCTTGGGACCAGCCGCCTTTACATTAACTCAGAGAGCACTTAGGAAATTGTGAAGTGCACTTTGGGACTAATAGCACTGCCCAGTGCACACCAGATTCTGCCCACAACCTGTTTGCTCAGTGCAGGGTAAGTTTGCAAAGAAAAGTAGTATTGGCTAGGCGATTCATACTATTGGATAGCCGTCGCCATCACATCTTTAACTTCTTAACACATTATGACGTACATGTACACCATAATGCATTAAAGAATTATGAAGAGGGCTCATGGGCTGAGCCCTTTTCATACATGGTGGGTGTTGGTTGAATTATGTACCCAACACCCTCTGCTGACACTCTCCATTGGTGCTATTTACCAGCAGAAAGTAAATACTGGAGGTGTGACATTATCAGAGAGCGGCAATCTGTTATCATGGCAGTGTGGAGTTTGTATGAGACTCACAATCTTTATTAGCGTGCAGGTGCATATATAAAACACAGAAAATTAGCATCATAGGTGCGTGAAAAGGTGATAAAATACTGCAATGCTACAGGCCAGCTTGAATATCTCCCCATAAATTTACTTTCCCAAAACATGCAGATGAACTTTACATATTATTTCTCACACAGAGCAATGTCTCCAGGGAGACAGAATGTTTTTAGTAAAAGTCCTGAGAAGAAGACTCTGATGGCTCCTCGGTGAGGCCTAAACATAAGATAAGCAGGTGCTGAAGAAAAAAGAAAGGACAGAACTGTCTCAGCAGATTAAACAGAATAATGTTTGAATCATGAGATGAATAAACATTTTTACAATATGTCTGACAGTGGTCAGCATGACCCACGGGCGCCCGCTTGGTCTAAAATGGCTTCTGTAGAGAAATATATCTATCACATCTCCCCCCTTTGAGTCTTGCAAATCTGTAATCTCCTTAAGCAACCTCCTCAAACTCCAGGTACCTTCACATGGGCTAAACCCTCACCTGCTGGACTTTTTAAGGCTTCACCAGATTCCCCAGAGGCCAATCACTAAAAGGGTTACAGGTTACAGGGGGAAATGTCTTTCAGGATGTACATGCAACAAGTCGCTCCCACCATCTTACAGACTCCTCCCTTCTCAGCAAGGGTCATGTCCGAAGCCATGTGGTTCTGGAAAGCATCTGGAATATAATTCACAAATCTCTGTTGCTCACAATAAAAACCCAATTAACATTTTTGCTCATAGCTATCTGGGAAATACTGGACTCTAGACCTGCCCATATCTGATTTTGGACCTTGAACTCATCTGGGACCCCCCCTTGGTACATACAGTACATACAGTATACATAAACATTGTCATCCAGGTGCTTGTCTTTTACCTTCAGAATCCCTTGGGATTCTCTACCTTTCCTTTGTGTGTCTGATCAAACATAGTTTTGGGGATGACGAAGAAGGAATGTACAAATTTTATCACAGCAGGGGTGTGTAGGGCCTGTTCTATACCCAGGATATACAAGGTTTCAGTCTTTACCTGTCCAGTAAAGTGGGTTCTGCGACCTGGGAGTTAAAACCTGAAGAAAATCTTGGTCATGGGAAAAGCCAACCTGGAATGATATCAATGCACACAAGCACGTATTCCTACATATCACTTTTTGGTAGCTGGATGAAATGTATCTGCAGTCTCTAGAAGGGATACAGTGATTTGAGTGCCTCCTTCTGTGGGGTCTTTACCACCTGACTTGGGTTGTGGTGGACACAGACTATACAGGCTTTCACTAGTCTAGTGACAGGGGTAGTAATGCCCGGGGAAAACCACTAGTGGTTTATGAGCACTAGCATGGTGATTTTGGATGTGTTTGTGTGTCCGTGGGCTACTTGTCTTACTGTCGGGTGCAGGGTTCTGGGCAGGTACACCCACTCTCCCGGCATCTAGGTCCCATCAGCATCTGGGCTCTAGCTTTCCTCCACACTTCCTTCTCTTCTGATGACTCTCGGGCCACCAGGGACTTGAACACCTGTGAACATCTGTCCTCTCCTGTAGACCTGGAGCCAGCCATCTACAAGAAAAAAACTCAACATCTGAGTTAAGCACCCTCCCCCCTTCTGAATCCTGTAAGACTGGTGACAGAATGGCAGGATTCAGAGCTGTGTACCTTGTCAGTGTGACGTTCTCGGGCATCAGGAGTGTACACTGGAGTCTGAGCTGTCTGGTCATTGCTCAGATGCTTGGGCTGTACTTGGGGGCGGACACTGTTCAAGTCATGTAACTCAGTGATCTAGGATGAACTCACTGACCTTGCTGAGAAGATTGCTGGCTGCAGCTACTGACACATGATGGGCTCCCCTCATGACTGAGTCTAAAAGGGCTTAATAGTGGGCCACTGGGGAGGCCACCATGTTCCTGGGTTAGGAAAACTCTGGTGTGGCCTAGATACGCAGTGCAAAACAAAATTAATGGTTTGGTCCAGTGGGGTGTACCTGGGGCCGAGCTTAAGACTGTAGAATTCATCAATTGCCTCTTGACTAAGGACAAATGTGTAAGACAAGTAGACAAGTAGCCCACGGACACACAAACACATCCAAAATCACCATGCTAGTGCTCATAAACCACTAGTGGTTTTCCCCGGGCATTACTACCCCTGTCACTAGACTAGTGAAAGCCTGTATAGTCTGTGTCCACCACAACCCAAGTCAGGTGGTAAAGACCCCACAGAAGGAGGCACTCAAATCACTGTATCCCTTCTAGAGACTGCAGATACATTTCATCCAGCTACCAAAAAGTGATATGTAGGAATACGTGTTTGTGTGTCCGTGGGCTACTTGTCTTACTGTCGGGTGCAGGGTTCTGGGCAGGTACACCCACTCTCCCGGCATCTAGGTCCCATCAGCATCTGGGCTCTAGCTTTCCTCCACACTTCCTTCTCTTCTGATGACTCTCGGGCCACCAGGGACTTGAACACCTGTGAAGCAAACCTTTTAGCTCAGAACTCACCATTGGGATTACGGGACAGTCTCTGGGTTCCATCTGTGCAGTTGCCTTCGCCACCCTGTCAGCCACATACCTGCCCTTGGCTTGTGGGTTTACCAATTTTGTGTGCTTTTACTTTTATTATCCCCACCTCTTGTGGAAGTAAGAGAGCATCCATGAGTTCTTTAAGCAGTGTGCCATGCTTAAAGGGGATCCCTGTAGAGGTGAGTAAATCTATAGCCTTCTATTTAGGTTCAAAGTCATGTTTAGACCCCAGAACTATACCGTGAGTATAGTTTTTTGCCCTTTTACCTTCCACCTGCTGTAGCACTTCCCTGAGTGCCGTCACCTCCACCCCCTGCGCTGACCTGTGTGGAGAGAGTGATTCTGCTTTTACTACCTCATGTGCGCCACTGACCACTGCATATCCAGTGTAGAACCATCTGTCCTCTCCTGTAGACCTGGAGCCAGCCATCTACAAGAAAAAAACTCAACATCTGAGTTAAGCACCCTCCCCCCTTCTGAATCCTGTAAGACTGGTGACAGAATGGCAGGATTCAGAGCTGTGTACCTTGTCAGTGTGACGTTCTCGGGCATCAGGAGTGTACACTGGAGTCTGAGCTGTCTGGTCATTGCTCAGATGCTTGGGCTGTACTTGGGGGCGGACACTGTTCAAGTCATGTAACTCAGTGATCTAGGATGAACTCACTGACCTTGCTGAGAAGATTGCTGGCTGCAGCTACTGACACATGATGGGCTCCCCTCATGACTGAGTCTAAAAGGGCTTAATAGTGGGCCACTGGGGAGGCCACCATGTTCCTGGGTTAGGAAAACTCTGGCGTGGCCTAGATACGCAGTGCAAAACAAAATTAATGGTTTGGTCCAGTGGGGTGTACCTGGGGCCGAGCTTAAGACTGTAGAATTCATCAATTGCCTCTTGACTAAGGACAAATGTGTAAGAGGCAATGCAGTCATAAATGGGCTGCATTAGGATGGAGGCAGAAGTCCTAGAAACATGTGAAGAGGCTTAAGGCCTCGGGACAGGGGCATATTCTGGACTACTAGCTTTCTTTCCTCTGTCAGGTGCCTGCCTGTGGCTGAGAATCAGAGGTCTATGAAGACCACCTTCTCTTGGCAGTACTGGAATTTGTCTCTGGAAGCTTTGCAACTCTTCTGGAACAGAAAACACATAAGGTCAATATATGCATCCTGGCAAATCTGCAAAATGGAGGCACAAAACAGTAGGTCATCCACATACTGTAAAAGAACAACATCCAGTAAGGGGGCTAGTCTGCAAATCTACTCCCTGTAGGGCCATGTAGTACTGGCTGGGGGAGCTCTACCCCCATTGTGGGAATCTGGGGTGTACTGGAATACTAAATTGGTAAAGATATTATGTACTGGCAATCTTTATGTAGGGGGACATAAAGGAAAACATTTGCCAAATCAATAACAGTGAAAAATATGATATTCTTGGGGACTGCTGCCAGTGAGGTGTGTGGGTTAGTGACCACTGGTAATAGCTTCAGTACAATCTTTGAAAGCTCAGAGGTCATGGACCATCCTACATGGGTTTGCAGCCAGATCTTGTTGCAGTGAGCTCAGCAGATTCTTGTGGCACATAACCTTTTAACCCCTTAGGTATAGGGAATGTATGAAGAGGGCTCACGGGCTGAGTCCTCTTCATACAGAGGTGGGGGTTGTTGCATATTGCAGCCATCTTTATTACGATCGCCGCGCCCCCGAACGTCATCGGGGGGCGGCGATCGGTTGCCATGGTAGCCTCGGGTCTTCGTTTGTCCCGAGGCTATCTAGCTTCTGCAGATTCATTACAATGAGCCAGTGGCTCATTCTAATGAATGAGCTGCAAAAATGCCATATATTGCAATACAGAAGTATTGCAGTATATGGTAGGAACAATATGACCATCTAGGGTTAATGTACCCTAGATGGTCTAACAATTAGTGGAAAAAAAAAGAAAAAAAAAAGTTTAAAAAATAAAAAAAATTAATAAAATATTACTAATTCAAATCACCCCCCTTTCGCTAGAACTGATATAAAACATAATAAACAGTAAAAATCACAGACACATTAGGTATCGCTGCGTCCCAAAATGCCCGATCTATCAAAATATAAAAACGGTTACGGCCGGCGGTGACCACCGAGATGGGAAATGGCGCCCAAATGTCCGAAAGGCGACTTTTACACCTTTTTACATCACATAAAAAATGGAATAAAAAGGGGGCGTGGTTTGGCCGCGAAGGAAGATGGCCGCGTGAGAGCCGAGCTCCGCTAAACCGACCGCTCATAGCGACACTTACCAGCGCCCAAGGAGTAAGAATGCCGAGCAAACTCCCCATCAGCATCGGGGGACAGACTGGCAGGAAGCGAGGAGCAAAAGGAGCACCCGACAAGCCGATCCGGCACTTTTTTCACATGGACCCCGGGCCCAGTAAAGATGGCGCCGATTCCATCACACACGCGGCAGCCTCTCGCGCAGCAGCTTCCCGCGCAGCGCCGCTGAATCGCCAGGGAGGACAGGTCTCTCCTCAACGGGCTGTCCCTTCCATCGGACCCACTCCCAGCAGATCCTCTCCCCTATTTGACATCCCGGGGAGATGAAGCACGGGGTCCAGGCAATCCCCCATTGTACCTTCTTCAGCAGGCACGGAAGATGAGGGGAGTATGCCACCATTGATGCTGCAGGAACAGAGTAGTTCGGAGGCCTCAGGATCTCCAGCACCCTCAGGCTCAAGTGGAGCAAGAACTCCAACCAGCAGTCCAGCCAAACAAAAGGCAAAGAAACATGAAGACGCTAACACTCTGAAGGTGGGTGATAACACTAACAGTGTCATACTACATAACAATGAAGCTGACACCTTTGCATCCTTCCAAGCATCTGACAAAAATGTGTCAGAGAATATGCTCAAAGCCATGCTAGAGGCATTAAGGTCCTCACTCCAGAGAGACTTATCCTCACTAATAAAACCATTACAATCCTCCATAGATGAGCTAGGGGACAGAGTCTCACATGTGGAAAATAAAATGGCAGAATATGCCACTACATTTAATGATCTGGCTGATGCGCATAAC
This sequence comes from Engystomops pustulosus, assembly GCF_040894005.1. Classification (NCBI taxonomy): domain Eukaryota; kingdom Metazoa; phylum Chordata; class Amphibia; order Anura; family Leptodactylidae; genus Engystomops; species Engystomops pustulosus. The sequence continues at coordinate 110,716,184 of NC_092416.1, read as the reverse complement.
ACACTAGAAGAGTCTGTAACAACTATCCAGGCTAAGCTGGTCGATTCAGAAGATAGAGACAGACGTAACAATGTAAAAATAAGAGGAATCTTAGAAACTGTCCCTAATGTTCATCTTAAATCATACGTACAGCAAATGACAAAGGCACTTTTACCGGATCTTGCTGAATACGAACTGTGCATCGACCGTGCGCATAGGGTCCCAAAACCCTCCAGCCTGCCTGACTCAGTCCCCAGGGACGTATTAGCTAGATTTTCATTTTATCATGTGAAAGAAGGACTACTAGCTCAAGCTCCTTATGCAGGCTCCTTATGACTCTATCCAGCTGTTCGTAGACCTATCAGCAGCCACTCTCCAGGCCAGGAGAGATTTCTTTCCGGTCACCTCCATGTTAAGAAAACACGAAATTCCATATAGATGGGGCTTCCCCACCAAAGTCCTGATTAAACATCAAAATTCCATCACAGCGATAAAATCGGTAGAAGAAGGAATGGAGTTCCTTGTGGCTTGGGGCATACCCAAAGAAGATTTACAAGCAGCAAGGAGCAACCCAAAACCGCCATCAAGAATGGATCCAGAATGGAGATCGTAGAACTCTCTTGTTATCCTTGGGCTGATCTACTATCAAGAAGACGGTCGGTGGAGATGCTTGTCCCTCTCACGTTTCCACGGGACTAGGATAAGTTCCCGATTCAGTACTAACATGCTCATGCTTAGTACCGCTCTAATGTTTGCTGTGTCCACCAGTTCTAGGTTGGACACTTGTTTGTTATGTGACCTGAATGCTAATTTTATGTTTATCTTTGTGGTAATCGCAAAATGCTATATTCCTGTGTACAGATTCACTATTCAACTTTTTCACCTAAGCGGAGACTTCCTTGTTTTTAATGGGAGTTAAAATAGTGTCATTAAATGCCAAAGGGCTAAACAGCCCCTTTAAAAGGGCAATGCTGTGGAAGGAGGCCATGCAATGTGGGGGAGACGTCATATGTGTCCAGGAAACACATATTAGCTCAAGAAACCCACGTAAATTAATTCATAATCGCTTCCCTCAGATAGTTTTTTCCTCTTTTATAAAAAAGAAAAGAGGAGTTCTTATTACGTTCAAAAACACGTTAGCGGTCAACATCCTACAAACTGTGGTAGACCTGCAAAGTAGATTTATCATAATAACATGTTCCACAAATAATGTGGAATATACGATAGTAAACCTATACGCTCCCAATAGCAAGCAAGGAAGGTTTCTGAGAAAGTTGTTCCGTAAGGTAACTGAAATAAAAAGGGGTAATCTCCTCATTTGTGGGGACTTCAACACGATAGGACACAACAACTGGGACACCTCAAGCAAAACAACACATAGGAAATTTACCGTCAACCCGTTTCTTTGGGAAAATGACTTATATGATGCTTGGAGAGTACAACATGTCTCAGAACGTGACTACACATATTTTTTTTCACCCAGACACAGATCATACTCCCGCATCGACATGATCATAACGGATAGATACATGTTGGATAGGATTGAATCTACAGCTATAGGGAGTATAAAATGGTCAGACCACGCACCAGTAGAGGCAACCTTTCAAGACACCTTCTCCACACAAAATTATTTCATTTGGAGAGCCAATTTATCTTCCTTAGCAAGTAAGGACATCTCTAGCAACTTGGAGAACAAAATTAAAGAATTTCTCACATTAAACGATAATGGGGAAGTGAGCCCATTCTCAGCATGGCACATACATAAACTATTTGTCAAAGAGGAATTAATTAAAATAGAAAGTAGAATGCGGAGGGAAAGGGAGAGGGAAGTAAATGCCATTTTAATGCATATACAATTTTTAGAACATCAAAATAAAACACAAACATCACAATCTCTCATCAATGAGCTAAATGAAAAAAGGCTTCAGCTCAGAAACTTACTGTTTTAGAAATATACGAAGACTCTGCAAAAAATGAAAATCAAATATTACTCACAAGATCACAAAGCGGGAGCCCTCCTTGCCCGTCGCTTAAAACAAAGGACACAAAAATCAAAAATTCCCTTTATATATCACCCGAACACAGGGGAAAAGATCATGACACCTAGGGGAATAGCAGACGCTTTCATGGAGTATTACTCCAATCTATACAATATCTTAAAAGAAGACTCAACACCAAAAACTCCCACAGACTTAATATAAAACTTTCTTCAAGCCCTAGAAATACCCAAAATTTCCAAGGAACATCTCCTCACACTTAATACCCCACTATCAACTGAGGAAGTTATCAAAACTATCAAAACCCTCCCCCTTAATAAGGCACCTGGACCAGATGGGCTACCGGGAGCTTACTATAAAAAATTTTCCAATAGTCCAGCTAATTTCCGCCCCATATCCTTACTTAACGCTGACGTCAAGATTTATGCCAAAATATTAGCCAACAGGATTAAACTGGTATTACCCCATCTGTTATCCAGAGACCAGGCAGGATTTACACCACAAAGACAGGCATATGACAACACAAGAAGAGTAATAAATCTCATACAACATTGTGAGGTAAAGAATATTAGTGCGGCCTTTGTAACTGTTGACGCCGAAAAGGCGTTCGACAGGGTCAATTGGACATATACATTCGAAGTACTACACAAGATGGGATTCGAAGGCCACATATTTATGGCAATCAAGGCTTTATACTCCTACCCATCGGCCACAGTCTTTGTTAATGGGGTAAGATCTAAGGAATTCACATTGTCCAATGGGACCCGACAGGGCTGCCCTCTTTCCCCCATTATATTCATACTATCAATAGAACCACTAGCAGTGGCTATTAGAACCAACTCAGACATCAAAGGTGTTTCCATTGGAAAATCGGAACACAAAATAGCACTATTTGCCGATGACATCATTCTGATCGTCACAAACATAGAGAATTCCCTTACAAATATTTTCAAAGTTATGACCTTATTTGGAGAAATTTCATATTATAAAGTCAACAACACAAAATCCCAAATTCTGCCCATAAATGTACCACGTGATCATGTAATTTCTCTTAAACAAAAATTCATTCTTGACTGGCAAGATACTAAGATAACTTATTTAGGTATACAGCTCACACACCCAATTGCAAAACTCATGCAATACAACTTTATACCATTGATAGCTGCAGTTGATAAAGAACTCACCAGTTACTCGAAAATAACGCTATCATGGCTGGGACGTATAGCCACGTACAAGATGATGGTCCTCCCTAAGTACCTATACCTTTTTCGCACAATTCCAATCCCCATTCCAAATTCCTTCTTTAGGACGACCAAGACCCAACTTAAAAAATTTATTTGGCAGGGCAAACACCCGAGAGTGGCCTCCTCAATCATTTCAAAACATAGGTCTATAGGAGGACTGGGGGTTCCAGACTTAAAGGATTACTATACTGCAACTATCCTCGACCAATCACAATACTGGTGGCACAATTCTAACGAGAAGGCATGGTGTGAGATTGAGAAGCAGTACCAGAAAGGCCATCCTTTAAAACTCAGGATTCTGTCCCACATGTGGAAACAGGGCCGGCGCTAGGGGTAGGCAAAGGTGGCAATTGCCCAGGGCCCCTGGGAGAAAGGGGAGAATCTCTTCTTTCAAATGAATCTTGAATTTTGTTTCTATGTGCCAGGGATCCAGAGATATTCAGGTTTAAAGTGAGAATATCGGCGGTAATTCCCAGACACTGGCGATCGGTGGTCTGCCCATCCATGGCGGAATGGGCCCAAGAGATGTTGGCGCTGTCCCGCATGGAGGAGCTGGCAGCGGTGACACCGGACGCCTATGAAAGGTACTTTCACGTGTGGCAGTCGTGGCTGGATTTCAAAGAAACTAAAGCCTTTAGTGACCTCATGGGGGGATAGGATGCTAAGCTACCGTTCGCCTTTATCTATATACTCACTCATTCATGTCCTCCACTACATGTTGCCCAAGCATCTAAATCTGCTATGGTTTCCCTTTCCCTTTAAGAGGAGCCCCTCTCTCCCTCCCTCCCCCCTGCTATTCCCTTTCCTGCCCTCCTACTCTCTCCTGTTGATATTTGTCCGTTATTTTTATAACTCATAGAAAGGAGGCGCTAGCAGTTAGCAGTGAATAACCGGGTGATTGCTCAAATATGCACTAGTTATTGCCATCGTCATATTATGCCTCTTCAGACGCAGAAGCTACTATCACCTGGATCGCTAGGTACTTTGGGTCTGACACGGGGCCCATCCATAAGAGCCTAGCGGTTTCTCAAGACTGGTATTGTTTATATATGTGTAATTTTGAGAAGTATCACCATACCTTAAATAACAAACAAACTGTCTAGTACCCCTCCATAGTATGTATTGATATTGTAAATCATACTGTTGTTATCCCTGCGTGGATAACTTTCTTATGTTATTACCTGTTTTATTTCTCTGGTTTTTGTTATTGTTTATCGTTTGTTGAACTGTCTCAATAAACTGATTCAACATAAAGTGAGAATATCAGGTGCCATTTTTATATATATAAAAATCACTCCCAACGGCAGTTTAACAGTTAATATCTCTGTTTTCCTACATTTTAGAAACACAAGTTTAGATTCATATAAAAGAGGAGACTCTCTTCTTTCATAGGAAAAAAGAAGTGAGGTTCTATGTGTCACAGAGCCAGAGAAACAGGCCCCTGAAATTGACCCCCCCCAATCCAGATTCTTAGCCATCAGGCTTCAGGGAGCATTTGCTGCACACAGGAGCTGCTGCACCTCACAGATAATGGAATATTCACTTTATATGTTACTACATTTTGAGAAGGGATAATATCAACTAATATTCATGTTTTTAACCCTTCTCTATGCAGAACTATCTAATAACACAATTTGGGCCACATGTATCAATCGTTTTTTTCTGTTGTTTTTGCGCCTTTTCATTCAGGCGCACCGTTTTTGTGCCATTTTTGCAACTAAACGCCAAGCTAGCTGCGCAGCAAAAATAACCAGCTTTCCCTCATTTATCCTAGCAATCCAGATGTTTTGCTGCGCCTAATGATATTCATCACTTGCAACTTTTAATTTAGGCGCAAAAACAGGAGCAAAAACACTCCAGCCCGAAGGTGGCTTTAACTGAGAAGAAAGCACTGAGCCCCTTTGCAGAACAGCTCATTTCTAGCAGCAAAGCTCAGCCAGACACTGCAGACACTAGAACAGATCATACAGACATGAGATACTCTGCAGACAGGAGCTGCAGACTCTATTTACAGTTCATCACCTTCTATTTACAAAACATTCTGCAGAATCCTGAGCTCAGAGCAAGAGAGAAGAGAACATTACAGAATGTTGCACATAGTACTGACAAGTGTCCCCCATGTAATTCTGCACAGTATCACCAGTGTTTCTGAGGGGGATACTGGCCAGAATTACAGGGGTGCAGCAGGAGACCAGCACTGGGGGATCCCCTCCAGGAGAAGCCCCTGCTGAGGAGGTCACTGGGTGCTGGGTGTCACACACCTGGGTGCTGCTGTGAGTGTTATCTTCATTCTGGGCTGTGGGAGAAGCAGAGAGGAGCTTGTAGCAGGATGACATGTAAGTGCCTAAACTATGTTAAAGTAAAGTGATTAATAAGAGGCAGGAAATATACTTATCACAGATGGTTGTAGCTTGTGATAATTCTGGAAAACAGTGCACCAGAATTTAGGCGCAACTACTACACTTAGGCGCACAAAGTGATAAATGTGGCCCTTTCTCTCTTATTCCGTTTTATTTTGTGATACTGTTTTAGGAAAGTAGATTTTCTTTATATAAGTATCTGGATTTATACACATTTTAGAGGAAATTTTGAATGTTAATTGCCAAATCCATCGCCCGTTTGTCTGCTTTCAAAATTCTATAGGTTTTATGGCGCCTTTACTTTTTATTTTGTTTTATTGTTATATTTTGCAGGTTGTGACTGTCTAAAAATGTCTAGCTGAAAAGCAGATATCTGGTTATTACAGTTTTAGTGATATTTTGGGATTTATTTATGTGAACATATCAATATGGGACATTTGTGAACTGTACAAATGTCCACGTATTACATTTAGGAGATGTGAAGGGAAATATTTTCTGTTTGGATCAAATTTTTTGCCATCAAAGTCAAATTTTAAGTATTTTTAATAAAATGTTTCAGTTTGAATCAAAATTGCATGAAAGCGCCAATTTCTATAAAATCCTTGATGCAATTTTGAAAATGGGGCAAGTGTCTGCTTTCAGAAAATATCGGTCCCTCTCCCCAATGGGCCTCACAGTTTTATCAACCTACCAGTAATTTTTTGGAGTGTGGGAGGAAACCGGAGGACCCGGAGGAATCCCACGCAGACACACGCATACAAAATCTTTGCAGATGTTGACCAGCACTGCAAGGCTGTAGTGCTAATCACGGAGACACCATGCTGCCCATAAATCTCCCTATCATTTATCTTCCTCCTATAAAATTCTCCCATATTACAGTTTGATTTTCCAGACTAATGGAGCCTCTTGCTGACTGTGACTGGTCATAAAATAGTTTTATTTTGGGGCCCCACTTTTAGTTTTGCCCAGGGCCCCACTTTGTCTAGAACCGGCCCTGTGCGGAAAACCAATACCCCCCACACACCACTAGTAACCAATAACGCTCGATACATCTGAAAAAGATCCACTCCCGCTACAACAAATCCCAATAGAAATACTAGAACTCCTCATAGACAACCTAGACATAGCTTCATGGAGACTAAAGGGAATACAGTCCATTCAGGACATAATGTCAGGAACAGAAGTTTCCTCCTTTGAAATATTGATGGCAAAGTATATGATTCCAATACACAACTTTTACTCATATCTTAGAATACGAAATTTTATGCAGCACATCACATATTCATCTCCTCTGCTAAACAAAAACCTGGTGAAACTATTTGGTTCAACACCAGGTGTCACAAAAGGGACATCAACAATATACAATATACTTAACGATAAAGCGACATTCCATAAGTTACCATATATACTGAGGTGGGAACAGGACTTAAAAGAAAAATTTACAGATAAACAATGGCAAAGGGCCATTTACTTTGCCAGTAAATGCTTTAGATGTGTTTCGCATAGTGAGGCCATAGTTAAATCACCACATGAGGTGGTATTTCACTCCTACAAGATTACATAAGATCTTCCCTGAATCCTCACCTTGGTGCTGGAGGAACTGCGGAAACAATGGGACACTCCTTCACACTTTATGGTTCTGTCCAGTGATTAGAAATCTCTGGGAAAAGACAGCAGATATTATATCTAACATACTGAGGAACAAATTAATGCTAAAACCAGCCATGGCCATTCTTCTCATGGACGTAGATCAGCTACCAACTAAATCCCAGACAGTAATAGCGCAGATGTTAATGGCCACAAAGTTAGTAATCACCAGACACTGGAAAGAAGCAACTAGTCCTAATATAGAAGAAATGATTGGGCAAATGAACACTACTTGCGCATACGAAAAAGCTATAGCCTTTCAGGAGAGGAACTATAATAAATGGAAGGGAGATTGGGGAGGGTGGATGGACAGTGCTTACTATAAAGAATAAAGCAATTTACACAGGGTTAAAGGCATTTCATCCCACAGAGGCATTCTCAGGTCAAGGTTGTCGTTGTTTAATGGTATAGTTGATTGTTAAAGTTTGTGATTAACACTTTATTGTAAATTCCATGTCATAACTAATATGAAGAAGCTTTTAACTGTAGAACAAAGGCTATTAATCTAATTCGCAAAGTAAGTTCTATTCGATCCCTGTTTGGGAAATCTGGGGAATTTCCTCTTATCCCCGATGCTCAACAGGACTAACAGATCTCATGGACACCTCAGGAACAGCATCAAGGTCTATAATCCCAGGAAACAAAGCCTAAGGAAATGTGCCCAGGAGAATCCAGCTATAAGACACCATAATTGGACTTTGCGACTTATTGTCATCATAACTCATTAACAGTCAGATGTGGAAAGATATACTGAATGTTATTAATCCAGCTGTATTGTTATGGAAAAATTCAATAAAAAATAAATGTAATAAAAATGGAATAAAAAATGATCAAAATGTTGCACAGACCTCAAAATGGTAGCAATGAAAACGTCGGCTCATTTCGCAAAAAATGACAACTCCGTGCACCAAAGTATGAAAAAGTTATTAGCTTCAGAAGATGACATTTTTTTTTTCTTTTTTGTACACATTCGTTTAATTTTTGAAAATGTATTAAAACACAATAAAACCTGTATAAATTTGGTATCACCGCGATCGCACCGAACCAAAGAATAAAGCTGAGGTGTTATTTTGAGTGCACAGTCAAAGTCGTAAAAACTGAGCCCACAATTCCACATTTGGATTTTTTTTTCAGCTTCGCAGTACACGCCATGTTAAAATAAATAACATTACGGGAAAGTAAAATTTGTTACACACAAAATAAGCCCTCACACAGGTCTGTATACGTAAAAATGAAAAAGTTATGGATTTTTGAAGGTGGAGAGCGAGTAATGAGCGAAAAAAACCTTCGTCCTTAAGGGGTTAAAAAGCATCAGAAAAGCAAGTGTGCGAGCTTGGTGGCGAGTTTGCATTGATCTGAAGTGTGTGCAGTGTCCAAAGTGGGACTCAGCTTTAAGGGAAGAAGTACTTTTTGGATCCAGCAACAAATAGATAAGTGCATCTACTTTTTTATTTCCTGATATTCATTTGTGTGTTTTTTTGCAACCAAGTAGATCTGAAGGTATTTTACTTGCATAATCTGTATATTGTGTTGGGGGTATAGGGAGGCATTCACCTTGCTTATCTAGACAGTATAGTCACAGGTGCTTCCTAATTAATAGTGGGGTGTGGCTATCTAATTAGCAGCCTTTATATACTTCTGTGGTCAGTTTGTTTGGTGGTTTGCAGCCAGATTATGTTGCAGTGAGTTCAGCAGATTTTTGTGGCACATAACCTTTTAAAAAGCAACAGAAAAGCGAGTGTGTGAGCTTGGTTGACAGATTACTGGGAGGGGCTGGTGAGGAATCAGCGGTCATGGTCCACATTGGCACTAATGACAAAGTAAGAGGTAGGTGGAAGGCTTTAAAGGGTTTATCCAGGTTTTAAAAACTAGTGAGGGCCAGGCTGGGGAGGGCTATTTAAACATAATAAACATCCACTTACCTCCTCCGGCGCCTCTGATGTCCCGCGCCGCAGTCCCTTCGATCCGTGTCCCTGTTTGTTTACAGGGGCTCGGAAGCCACACACAGGGAGCTTTCGGTCCGCGATGTGGCCGGCTCCTCCCATCCGTCCCTATCTCTCAGCGTTGTAAGTGCTGGGAGATGGTGTCGGATGGGAGCTTTCGGCCGGCAGGAAGCACCCTGTGTGCCATGTAATGAAACCAGCGCACAGAGAAGACCGGCCACAGCGCTGGACATCGGCAGCGCCGGACGAGGTGAGTACATGTTTATTATGTTTAAATAGCCCGCCCCAGCACTGCCCTTAGTAATTTTTAAAACCTGGATAGCCCCTTTAAAAATGATTTCAGGGATTTAGGCTATAAGCTCAGGGCAAGGATCTCAAAGGTTGTTTTCTCCGAAATACTACCTGTACCATGTGCCATACCAGAAAGGCAGCGGGAGATCAGGGAGGTAAATAAGTGGCTCAAAAGTTGGTGTAGGAAGGAGGGTTTGGGGTTTATGGAGAACTGGGCTGACTTTTCTGTCGGCTACAAGCTCTAGAGTAGGGATGGGCTGCACCTCAATGGGGAGGGTGCAGCTGTTTTGGGGGAAAAATGGCTAGAAGGTTGGAGGAGTGTTTAAACTAGAGACCTGGGGGGAGGGAAACTATACTTGTGCAGGGCAAATAGACAGTGTAGTTAGAGCTGGAAAGAGTCATAATCCATGGGGGAGGAATGGGGGCTGGAATGAGATTGGGGAATAAGAACAAAATGAATAGGGATATGGAAAACCATATAAAGTGCATGTACACAAATGCCAGAAGCCTCACAAACAAAATGGAGGAACTGGAACTCTTGATGTTGGAGCGGAAATATGATATAGTGGGTATCAGCGAGACATGGCTGGACAGTAGCTATGACTGGGCTGTTACCATAGATGGTTTTAGTCTTTTTAGAAAGGATCGTATAAATAAAAAAGGGGGAGGGTTTTGTTTATTTGTGAATTCTTGCCTCAAGCCTGTCTTGCGAGATGACATCAGTAACGCAAATGCAAATGTGGAGTCCCTATGGGTGGAAATAAGGGGAGGGAAAAAGAATAATAAAATATTACTAGGGGTTTGTTATAAGGCTCCAAATATAATGGAGGCAGCAGAGGAAATGATGATAAGTGAAATGGATGCGGCTTCAAAGCATGGTGAAGTACTTATCATGGGGGACTTCAATTACCCAGATATTGACTGGGGGGCAGAAACCTGCAGGTCCTTCAAAGGCAGTCGGTTCTTGTCAACAACAAAAGACAATTACCTTTCGCAACTAGTCCTGGAGCCAACAAGAGGGGGGGCACTGCTGGACCTTATCCTTACCAACAGACCTGATAGGGTATCAAAACTACAGGTTGGGGGGAACCTGGGGAATAGTGATCATAATATCATTGATTTTGTATTACGCTTTACTAAGAGCCTTAGGGAAGGGTCAACCAACACTCTAAACTTCAGGAAGACAAATTTTCAGCAACTAAGAGAAGACTTTAAAGGCATAGAATGGGATAATGTTCTCAAAGACAAAAGTCCCCCCCCCCCCCTGTGAGAAACGCATACCTTATGGAAAAAAGCATAAGAGGAACAAGAAAAAGCCAATGTGGCTAACTAGTCTTGTAAGGAAAGCAATAAAGATAAGGTGTTTAAGGTGCTAAAACATGAAGGTAGCAATGAGGCCTTACAGGATTATAGAGAGAAAAATAAATCCTGTAAAAAGCAGATAAAGGCCGCCAAAATAGAGACTGAGAGAAATATTGCCAGGGAGAGCAAAAATAATCCCAAATTATTTTTCAAGTATATAAATGATAAGAAACTAAAATCAGAGAGTGTGGGTCCCCTTAGAAATAACATGGGGGTCATGGTGGAAGGAGATGAGGAAAGGGCCAATCTACTGAATGTCGCCTTCTCAACTGTCTTTACCCAGGAAAATCCCCTGGTGGATGACACAATAAAGGAATAATGTAAATTCTCTTTGGAATGTCAACAGTTTAACCCAGGAAGAGGTACGGCGCCGCCTCGCAACCATTAATATAGATAAATCACCGGGGCCAGATGGCATACAACCCCGGGTTCTGCATAAATTATGTACGGTGATAGACAGACCGTTATTTTTAATATTTGAAGATTCACTGAGGACTGGTTATGTTCCACAGGACTGGCGCATAGCAAATGTGGTACCAATATACAAAAAAGGATCAAAAAGCGATCCTGGAAACTACAGACCTGTGAGTCTAACATCTGTGGTTTGGAAAATATTTGAGGGGTTTGTTAGAGATGCTATCCTGGAGTATCTCACTGTGCACAACCTTATAGCCCAGCGTCAGCATGGGTTTATGAGAGATCGGTCCTGTCAGACTAGTCTGATTAGTTTCTACAAGGAGGTAAGTTCAAGACTGGATCTGGGGGACGCTGTGGATGTTGTATATCTGGACTTTTCAAAGGCATTTGACACCGTGACACATAAAAGGTTGGTATATAAAATGAGACTGCTGGGAATAGGGGAAAATCTGTGTATTTGGGTAAGTAAATGGCTTAGTGATAGAAAACAGAGGGTCATCATTAATGGCACATTCTCATATTGGGTTGCCGTTACCAGTGGAGTGCCACAGGGGTCAGTATTGGGGCCACTTCTTTTTAATATTTTTATTAATGACCTTGTATTGGTTTACACAGTCAAGTTTCAATATTTACAGATAATACTAAGCTGTGTAAAGTAATAAATACCGAGGTCGATAGTTTAGCATTACAGAGGGATTTGTGGAAGCTTGAGGAGTGGGCAGAGAAATGGTTGATGAGGTTTAATGTAGATAAATGTAAAGTTATACACTTGGGTCATGGAAACAAAAAGTATATTTATGTTCTAAACAGTCAATTACTTGGTAAAACTGGAGCTGAAAAGGACTTGGGGATATTGGTGGATGATAAACTTAATTGTGGTGACCAGAGCCAGGCGGCTGCTGCTAAAGCAAATAAAATTATGGGATATATCAAGAGAGGAATAGATTCTCATGATAAAGACATAGTTTTGCCCTTATACAAATCTCTGGTCAGACCACACATGGAATATTGTGTATAGTTTTGGGCATTGGTGTATAAAAAGGATATAGTAGAGCTGGAACGGGTGCAGAGGAGAGCAACCAGGATTATTAGGGGAATGGGGGGACTAGAATACAATGACAAATTACAAAACTTTGGATTATTCAGTTTAGAAAAAAGACGACTGAGGGGAGACCTCATTACAATGTACAAATACCTGAACGGACAGTACAAGGATCTCTCCAAAGATCTTTTTATACCTATGCTTATGACCAGGACAATGGGGGCATCCTCTTTGCCTAGAGGAGAGGCGATTTTACCATCAACATAGACAAAGGTTCTTTACTGTAAGAGCAGTGAGAGTATGGAACTCTCTGCCGCAGGAGGTTGTTATGGCGGACTCTATGTACATGTTCAAGAGAGGCCTGGATGCCTTTCTGGAGAGAAAAAATATCACGGGTTATGGGGATAAAACATTTATTTAATTCTTAAATGTTGGACTTGATGGACTTGTGTCTTTTTCCAGCCTTATATACTATGATACTATGATACTGTATCTGGTTGTCCTTTATGGGTCTCTTTCTTGACCGGGAATAGGTTAATCACAACTGGGCTAACAGAAAGGAGTCTTATATCAGTTCAACAACAAAGAGAAATAAATCTGTCTTAGGGAGGACGTGCTTTCTGATGACCTTGTCCGTTACCAGCCCCCTAGCCCTGCCCTGTTGGAGGTGTCTCTGTTTCCTAGAGTGTGGGCACTCACTTCAGTCACTTAAGTAATGTCTCTCCTCCCTGCAGTTAAAGCACGTCAACTTGGGTCTGGCGACTGGTACTTCCGGAACTGTTGTCAGTCTCACTTTGGCAGTGGTCTGTTCACAGCCAAGTCTGATCTCTGTCCCCCTGGCTTTCTGTAAGAGTTTGGTCAGTCCCTCTGTACACTAATGTTGCAGAGATGTCTCTAGTCCATTAACAAAACAGCTGGTAAATGCACTACACTGTAAGGTCATATCCCATGTGTCCATAAGCTGTAAACAGATTCCCATGGGACTATTCCAATAACTGTTTAGGTCTCTGCTTTGTCTCATCTAGACATATGGGGCTCTCCCCTAACTAAAGTCATAGGCTCTTTCATAGAGTTGAGAGGCTTTCCTTTGTTGGTCTGCTCATGGAGCACAGGGAGACATCTGCAACGTTTTAGAGTGACATTATGTGGCATAAGCAGGGCACACTGCATTCTTGCATCACCAGCACCTCAATAAGGAGCAATCCTCCTTTCTCTGGACTTCAAGGTCGCCATCCTGTCAGCTCTGTGGGACGAAATAACAAAACAAGCAACAAAGATCAAGGACGGTGTGCACACCAATCCGGAAAGCCGCCAGCACTACCAGATTTGTAATAAGGGTTGATGGCAAAGGCACTGCATCCCGTTTTTCCACATAGAATACATGGGTGGTGCGCAGCCGACTGTAGTGTGCATATCAGTGTAGTAAAAAAGACAAAATTTGCGGCCCTCACCCAAAAGTTCTTCTTCTATTTAGTGAAATTCATAGGACAGGGTGGTTTGTCAAGGCATAACCTTAGGCAACGGACCGTTTCGCACAGACAAAGCACAGGAGTGCGCAAAATGGTCCATCACTGAAGGTTATGCCTTGCCACACCTCCCTGTCCTATAAAAGAAGAACTTTTGGGTATTTTGTCTTTTTTACTACACTGAAAACACATATAACACACCTTCATGCCCCCTGGTTCTCCCTCTCGTTCTCCCTCTCGTTCTCCCTCTGCAAACTCCAAAAAGCAAGTACAGGCGATATAGAAACTTCCCACACCAAGAATTCTCTCAACAGAAATCTGGATTGAGTGAAATAATTTACCTTTGCTGGCTTTTATTCCAGATATCTGTCAAGATCCTTCAAGGGTGTTCAGTAACACTACAAGGAAAAACAGTTGTTTTCTACAACTATTATCCTCAACCAGCCTTTAGGGCTGCCAACAGAGTAAAGTCATATGCAATTAACTTCAGGGACTTGAGAAAATCACATTCTCCATGTTATAACTGTTCTAAGATGGCTGCCGCTGAAGGATGGTAGGGCCTGTCATCTTCTCTAACCACCAGGTACAGGGGTGTAACTAGTGACGTGGTGTGGGGAGAATCTGGGGGCACCACAATTATAACAAGCCTGATATGGGTTAAGGGGCTGGAGTCTAAGAGGGTGCTGGTCTGGATCTTAGACATCATATTTTTTCTATTTTTTCAGGATGGAAAATACATAAAAACTATTTTTCTTAAATTATCTCCACATCAAAAACTTTGAAATGTCCCTTATCACCCGTCTCTCTCTTTAGCGGGCACTCTGAAGGATTTCTGTCACTCTGTCCTGGTCCGTCCATCAAACCCAACCAACTGTCTTCTTAGATCAAGCCAACCTTCTGTCTGTGCATCTTTCCCTTCATATGAGAAACAATCTGCAGTTAGTCTGCAGTGCGCTTGGATCAATTTACTCTGTACACTGCCTGTGTCTACAACTATGATACAGTTACAGGGACACACCCCCAAAGACTCAGCGATGCCGACACCTCGATTTATTGACAAAGAGACCAAAAAACTAGATACCAGAGATTTTCTCACAGGGGACGCTACACCAAGTCACTGTCTTTCAGACTCTGACTAAAATGTTTTGCTGTCTTTCACTAGTTCTCACAGTCACACGAGACACAAGGGGGTGGAACACACACCTGGCCAGGGCAGGTCTCCGCAATCTGAACTCTGTGACAATCTATGGGCAAAATCAGTCCCAAACAAACAATATCCCAGATATTATGATAATGTGACAACAGAAAACCTCCCATTCTTGCACAGAGTACATCTAAGGGTTACTCCTTCCCGTCTTACAGCTTGAATTAACATCAAAGACTGTCTGATTGTCCGTCACCTGTCCAATCACCTTACAAGAAGTCCTTTGCCACAATTATAGTGAGTATAGTGTCATATATTGACATTTAAAGTACATAATATCACACAAGGAAATGACCTTACCCAGTCCATCCAGCCATTGAAACAGAAGTGACAGTCAAGGTAGATAATAAAAGTAGACTTACCCCGAGTGCTCTTTGTTAATTGTGGTCACTGGCCGCCTGGACTCCTGTGGAGTGTGCCGACCCAGGAACGCCAATGTAAAAGATCATTATGTAGGGTTCAAACAGCCTTTCAGTTGTAAGGTGGCTTTTGAACTAACCTTTTTAGCCAAATGGCTACTGCCTCACAATCTTTATTAGCACGCAGCCGCATATATAAAACACAGAAAATTATCTGCATAGGAGCATGAAAAGGTGATAAAATACTGAAATGCTACAGGCCAACTTGAATATCTCCCCATAAATTCACCTTCACATATTATTTCTCACACAGAGCACTGTCTGCAGGGAGAATGCTTTTACTAAAAGTCTTGAGAAGAAGAATCTGATGACTCCTTGGTGAGGGCAAAACATAAGATAAGCAGGTGCTGAAGCAAAATTATAGGACAAGAGTCAAGGACAGAACTGTCACAGCAGATTAAACAGAATGATGTTTGAATCTTCATTGTATTCATCTTATTGAATAGACATTTTTACAATATGGCTGACAGTGGTCAGAAAGGCAAAGTGGCATCCGCTTGGTCCAAATTGGCATCTGTAGAGAAATATATCTGTCACAACAGAAAATAGCGCCTGTTGGATTATGCAACATATGACTTGAGACAATATACACTCACCGGCCACTTTATTAGGTACACCATGCTAGTAACGGGTTGGACCCCCTTTTGCCTTCAGAACTGCCTCAATTTTTCGTGGCATAGATTCAACAAGGTGCTGGAAGCATTCCTCAGAGATTTTGGTCCATATTGACATGATGGCATCACACAGTTGCCGCAGATTTGTCGGCTGGACATCCATGATGCGAATCTCCCGTTCCACCACATCCCAAAGATGCTCTATTGGATTGAGATCTGGTGACTGTGGAGGCCATTTGAGTACAGTGAACTCATTGTCATGTTCAAGAAACCAGTCTGAGATGATTCCAGCTTTATGACATGGCGCATTATCCTGCTGAAAGTAGCCATCAGATGTTGGGTGCATTGTGGTCATAAAGGGATGGACATGGTCAGCAACAATACTCAGGTAGGCTGTGGCGTTTCAACGATGCTCAATTGGTACCAAGGGGCCCAAAGAGTGCCAAGAAAATATTCCCCACACCATGACACCACCACCACCAGCCTGAAACGTTGATACAAGGCAGGATGGATCCATGCTTTCATGTAGTTGACGCCAAATTCTGACCCTACCATCCGAATGTCGCAGCAGAAATCGAGACTCATCAGACCAGGCAATGTTTTTCCAATGTTATACTGTCCAATTTCGATGAGCTTGTGCAAATTGTAGCCTCAGTTTCCTGTTCTTAGCTGAAAGAAGTGGCACCCGGTGTGGTCTTCTGCTGCTGTAGCCCATCTGCCTCAAAGTTCGATGTACTGTGCGTTCAGAGATGCTCTTCTGCCTACCTTGGTTGTAACGGGTGGCGATTTGAGTCACTCTTGCCTTTCGAACCAGTCTGTCCATTCTCCTCTGATCTCAACAAGGCATTTCTGCCCACAGAACTTCCGCTCACTTTTATTTTTTTCCTTTTCGGACCATTCTCTGTAAACTCTATAGATGGTTGTGCGTGAAAATCCCAGTAGATCAGCAGTTTCTGAAATACTCAGACCAGCCCTTCTGGCACCAACAACCATGCCACGTTGAAAGGCACTCAAATCACCTTTCTTCCCCATACTGATGCTCGGTTTGAACTGCAGGAGATTTTCTTGACCATGTCTACATGGCTAAATGCACTGAGTTGCCGCCATGTGATATTCTGATTAGAAATTAAGTGTTAACGAGCAGTTGGACAGGTGTACCTAATAAAGTGGCCGATGAGTGTAAGTTTCTC
The DNA here is from genome assembly GCF_040894005.1 of Engystomops pustulosus. Classification (NCBI taxonomy): domain Eukaryota; kingdom Metazoa; phylum Chordata; class Amphibia; order Anura; family Leptodactylidae; genus Engystomops; species Engystomops pustulosus. The sequence continues at coordinate 110,699,009 of NC_092416.1, read as the reverse complement.
TATAAACAGAAGGAAATAGGTCATAAATGCCAGCAGTGCTCCTAATATGGATTACTGAATCTTTGGTACAAAAGATATAAACATGTGTTTATAGCATATTGCTATCTTTAATAAACCAAGTTGTTTTGTGTAACTGTATAGAAAGTCGCCTGTTGAGATTGTAGTTTAATGGGAAACATGAGCAGTTGTGTTTGAAAAAATTAGATTCGACTCGGATCATGACGAAACAAGTTTTAAAAACAGGTATTTCCTGGCTGCAGAGAGCCTGTGGGGTGTTGTATAACGTTGTGCCATGCTTAAAGGGAACCTGTCACCAGGAGACCCATTTTTAGCACTCCCCCAGTCCCCACAGAGCATAGTACCTACACTGCCAAAGTGTTTTTGTATAAAAAATAGGGTTTACAGAAAAAAAGATATGTCATATTGTACCTTTCATTAGCATCTGCTGTGTGACCAGGCAGTTGCCAATTAGGAGGGGCTGGAAAGGAGCAGTCCCCCCCCCCCTTGGGAAACATGTGACCTTTTCAAATATATGAATAACTCCCCTCACTCGGGATTCGCTATAGAGGAGCAGGGGGCGTCGCTAAGCCAAGTGATAGGTGTTTTCATATATTTGAAAAGGTCACATGGAGAAGCTGTTCCCCAAGGGAGGGGGGGCTGCTCCTTTCCAGACCCTCCCAAAAGGCAACTGCCTAGTCACACAGCAGATGCTAATGAAAGGTACAATATAACATATCTTTTTTTCTGCAAAAACAATTTTTAATACAAAAACACTTTGGCAGTGTATGTACTATGCTCTGTGGGGACTGGGGGAGTGCTAACAATGGGTCTCCTGGTGACAGGTTCCCTTTAAATATGCATAGGGAGTGTGGTTTGGTCTTCAAACAATGCTATGTTTTAGTATGACACGCACATGACAGCCGCCGCTCTTAGAATCGCTTCACCAAATAAGCAAAGTGGGAACGCAGCCTGACAAGGTAACGTCTGTGCCAGCTCGAAAGGACTGATCTGAGGCCCTAGATCCCACTACAACATCAAAGAGTGCACTCTTTTTACACTGACATCAGATAATTCCATAGATTATGACAGAACCTGTGTTGTTAAATGCGGATACATGTAGAAACCCCCCAAAATAGTGCAGAGGGTGTCGGCAGTAATTCTGCAATGACGTCAATGATCAATGATTTTGCCCTTCATTTCGTCAGTCAGTGTCCGCTTTCAATCAGTCAATAATCCATCATCAGTATTGTTAAAACCAGAAACAAACAGGAGTGGATCCAAAATGAGATGAACAATAAGTGGGATATTTGCATGTCCTCTGTGTTCTGTATCCACTCTTGCTTTTGGCTATCAATCCTGAGGCTTTTCATTCCTCCTGACAGATGAAATGAAGGGGGAAACTAAACATAGTGGCAATGTCATAGAGCGGTGGAGGGTGAAAGCAGCATTATGGAAATCGCAGGGTGTTCCAGTGAGACATCAGTTGGAAGCAGCAAGAGTAGGCCACAGAGTGGCACAATGACAAACTATGTAGGTGGTGGAAACATGGTAGGCCGCAGAGTGGCACAATGACAGAGCATGGAGGTAGCAGCAACAGCAGGAGGTCACAGAGTGCACAATGACAGTTTGGAGGTGGCAGCAAAATGATAAAGTGTGGAGGTGGCAGTGTCAGCAGCAGCAGGAGCCCACAGAGTGGCACAATGATAAAGTGTGGAGGTGACGGCAGCAGAAGCAGCAGCAGGAGCTCACAGGTGGCGGCAATATGTAAAGCTGCAGAGTAGCACAATGATAGAGTGTGGAAGTGGCGATGCCAGCAGCAGCAGGAGCCCATAGAGTGGCACAATGATAGAGGGTGGAGGTGCCTTCAGAATCAGCAGCAGGAGACCACAGGGTGGCACAATGACAGAGTGTGGAGGTGGCTTCAGCAGCAGCCTGCAGAGTGGCACAATGATAGAGTGTGGAGGTGGCGGCAACCTGGTAAGCCACAGAGTGGCACGATGATAGAGTGTGGAGGTAGGGGCAGTAAACTATATAGTACAATAGTACTAGCATTGGGCTCATCTGACCCTCTATACATAACTAATAGCTATGTTCTTATTATCAAGGTGTGATAAATGTCGACATTATAATACTGCTAGGAACTGCAGGATATGACAGCTTTAAGAGTACTTACAAGAGGTAGCTGTCAGCAGCTGTTCTGTCCGCCAGAAATAACACACGCAGGCACCCTACCTGTCACCCGTATAAGCGCGATCAGAGCGGAAGTCGCGGGTCAGTGAACTGGAACTACCATAGTGTGCGGGTAGCGTCCAGTCACCATGGAAACTCGATCTCTAATGGTAATGATTAATGTTGCATGGGTACCTCTACGGACGAGGAAAGTTCATAACAAATTATACTGTAAATAAAATGGCCATATGTGGGATTAATAATGTTAGCGGGGGCTGGTTAATACGTGGCAGGTTAGTATTTAATGCTGCATGGCAATCTAATAATTGGCAAATGAAAGGGGGAGAATATAACCAGTAGATCGTAAAAAAGATATAATATAGACGAGCTAGGAGCATTGATAGAGAAATAGGACATGTTAAACATCCAAGGACTGGTATACATAGCACAGGTTCAGTACAGGGGGAGAATATAACCAGTAGATCGTAAAAAAGATATAATGTAGACGAGCTAGGAGCATTGATAGAGAAATAGGACATGTTAAACATCCAAGGACTGGTATACATAGCACAGGTTCAGTACACAGGACTATGTAAGTAAATAGAACTAGTGGAAGTCACCAAAGAATGCAGGGGGGATAACAGTAGGGGGGGCATTGAGGAGAGTGCTACCTTATCTAGGGTCTTCTAGACTTTTGTTTAGGCCATTAGGCATCAGTGTTTTTAATTTAAAGATCCAGCACATCTCTCTTTGTCTTAATTTATTGAATTTCTGATTGCAAGTATGGTTCTATGGGGGTAATCTTAAACTCGTCCATAGAACAATCATGTTGGGAAGCTGCATGTCTAGACATGCTGGGGGAAATTTACATAAAGTGTCGGTGTCTGCATTGGCTTTGTTACCGACCTGCTCTCGGTAAGAAGACACACATTTAATATTGTGTAGCTGTGCAGATAAATTTCTTGCGACGAGACCATTTTCTGTCCCTGGGACCAAAATCTGTCCCGAGAACCAGAAATGTGTCCAACAGTCAGAGAACAGGCAACAGTGCAATAGCACTGTTTTGTGTCCCTGCTAGACCAAATTTCTTTTGGTCTACTTTACGCCAGTTTACAGTGTCCAAAAATGGCTGTCACACATATCAATTGTGTCTGAGTTTCCACTCCGCCAAAGCCACGCCCCTTTTCAGAGAAGAGTCGGAGCAGGCGGAAAAAGTCATTTTTTCTGTCCCCGACAGCTAATAAATAGGTAGGAGAGCAGAAGATGCGGTGAAAGCACCACAAAACTGGCGGAAACACCATAGTAAATGTCCCCCGCTGTGTTTCGGATAGCCTTTTTGTATATTTGTTCTGTGGCTGTTTAGTCGGCTTGGGTAGTTCTCCATATATACTGCAAACACTCAAGCAAATAAATGACAAAGGAGGAACTGCAGTTTTAAAAGTCTTAATGGGAAAACATTAGAGATGAGTGAACACACTCGTCCGAGCTTGATGCTCGTTCGAGCATTAGCGTACTCGTAACTGCTCGTTTCTCGGCCGAATACTTCGCCAGATTGAGAAAGACTCTGCACTCCACCCAGCATAACGTGGTAACCTTACACGTCGATAGCAGTGGTTGGCTGGCCTGATCAGGTGACCCTGGAATAGACTAGCCCCTGCCCGCGCTGCTCGCATCATTCTCTGTCTGGATGCCGTTAGGGAGAGAGCTGCTGCTGCTGCAGGGATAGCGTTAGGGTGTTATATTAGCTTACTGTTAGGCAGGAGTGAGTCTACAAGAACCCAACAGCCCTTGTTAGGGCTAGAATAGCGTTATATTTTATTTTTTTTTTGTTTGCTTGTGGCTGGCCTTGCTGGCACTAGTAGTGCAGCTAGTACCATATTGTGAGGAATTTGCAGGGAGACTTGCTAAGGTTATATTCATCTCTTAGTGACACACACATCTCAAACACCTAAGTGGGACAATTTATTAGGGGTTTGATTGAATTAGGCACAGTCTGACGATTTTTTTTTTTATTCAAAACTTCTTGTGTGCTGTTAGAAACTAGGCATACAAGAACCCAACCGACTTTCTTAGGCCTACAATAGCGTTATATATATATATATTTATTTATTTATATATATATATATATATATATTGTGACAGGACCAGGGGAAAAGTGTTAAATGGTGTGTATGTTTCCCCTAGGTTTCTGTCCTACACTTTCTAGAGAGCCAAAACCTGGTCTGGGAGACCTGGCTGCTGCAGTTTGGAGTGTAGGGCTTGGTCCCTACTCTGCTCAGCCACTCCAGGTGTTTGAGGTGATTGGGGCTAATCACCAGCAGCTCTGAGATGTTGCTTTAACCCCTTAAGGACGGAGGGTTTTTCGGCTAATTTCTCGCTCTCCAACTTCAAAAATCCATAACTTTTTCATTTTTACGTGTACAGACCTGTGTGAGGGCTTATTTTGTGCGTAACAAATTTTACTTTCCCGTAATGTTATTTATTTTAACATGCCGTGTACTTCGAAGCTGAAAAAAAATTCCAAATGTGGAAAAATTGAAAAAAAAACGCACGTGCGTCACGTTCTTGTGGGCTCAGTTTTTACGACTTTCACTCTTCGCTCCAAATAACACACCTACTTTATTCTTTGGTTCGGTGCGATCGCGGTGATACCAAATTTATATAGGTTTTATTGTGTTTTAATACATTTTCAAAAATTAAACGAATGTGTACAAAAAAGAAAAAAAAAATTTTGCCATCTTCTGACGCTAATAACTTTTTCATACTTTGGCGCACGGAAATGTGTGAGGGGTCATTTTTTGCGAAATGAGCCGACGTTTGCATTGCTACCATTTTGAGGTCTGTGCGACATTTTGATCATTTTTTATTTCATTTTTTATGTTATGTAAAAAGGTGTAAAAGTCGCATTTCGGACATTTGGCCGCCATTTCCCGCCTCGGAGGTCACCGCCGGCCGTAACCGTTTTTATATTTTGATAGATCGGGCATTTTGGGACGCGGCGATACCTAATATGTCTGTGATTTTTACTGTTTGTTATGTTTTATATCCGTTCTAGGGAAAGGGGGGTGATTTGAACTTTTAATATTTTATTAATTTTTTTTATTTTTTAAACTTTTTTTTTCTTTTTTTTTTCACTATTTTTTAGACCATCTAGGGTACATTAACCCTATCAGATCGCTCCTACCATATACTGCAATACTACAGTATTGCAATATATGGCGTTTTTGCAGGTCATACATTACAATGAGCCACTGGCTCATTGTAACGAACCTGCATAAACCATGTAGCCTCGTGTCAAAAGAAGACCCGAGGCTACCATGGTAACCGATCGCCGCCCGCGCGCCGCCGTCTTTTAAACGCCGCCCGCGACTTTGCGGGCGGCGTTTAGAGGGTTAATAGCCGCGATCGGTGCAAGCACCGACCGCGGTTATTAGCGGTGGGGGTTTTGTGCAAAATGCAAAAACCCCCACCTCTGTATGAAGAGGACTCAGCCCGTGAGCCCTCTTCATACATCCCTTATATCTCTGCGCCGTAGAGCTACGGCGCAGAGCGTTAAGGGGTTAAAAAGTCAGAAGCTGCACAAGAGGAGCCGCTCTCTCTGCTCCTGGGAAAAATCCTATATGTGAGTTGCCAATTGCTGTATGCTGTGGTTGAGAAGCTCTACAGTAGGTACAGTTTCTTAGTAGTGAGGGTTTTATTTCTGTATTGTTTTTGTTTTGCCATTTTGTTGATTTGCTTATGGCTGGCCTTGCTGGCACTAGTAGTGCAGCTAGTACCATATTGTGAGGAATTTGCAGAGAGTTTTGGGAACATTATATTTAGCTCTTAATGACACACACATCTCAAACACCTAAGTGGGACAATTTATTAGGGGTTTTATTGAATTAGGCACAGTCTGAATATTTTTTATTTTTTTTTTACTTTTATTTCTTTTTACAACTCAAAGTCATCAGGCACAGCACAAAATCCAGTTGTGTGCTGTCAGTGTAGGTTAGAAACTAGCCATAGCAATAGGATAGCATCGTATTGTAAAAAAAAAAAAATAAAACAAAAAAATAAATTTTTTTTTTTTTAATTTACAGTTTACACTTTAATTTTGAAAATGTTGAACCCGAGGGCTAGGGGTAGAGGACGAGGGCATTGCGGACAATGCTTCTAGCCATTTGTCCACCAGTCAGTCTTCCACGCAGTCCACCCATGTCACCGAAATCAGCACTCCTCCATCTCAGCCTCCTTACCCCCCAGTCTGCCCCCTCCCAGGAAAATTTGGCATTTGAACCAGCATACTCTGAGGAACTGTTTTCTGGACCCTTCCCAGAGTCACAAACCACATGTCTGGTTGCTGCTGAGCTCTTTTCCGCTGCCCAGGTTTTCCACCGGTCGCAGACTGTGGGTGATGATGACATTGCTGACGTAGTGAAAGAAGTGTGTAAAGAGGTGTCGGACGATGAGGAGACACGGTTGTCAGACAGTGGTGAAGTTGTGGGGGGAGCAGACTGAGGGATCGGAGGATAATAAGGTGACAGACCCAAGCTGGGTTGATAGGTCGGGTGAACACAGTGCTTCTGAGACGGAGGAGAGTCCTCGACGAGAACAGGTTGGAAGAGGCAGTGGTGGGGCCAGACGGAGAGGCAGGGCCAGAGCTGGTGCATCAGCGCCAAATGTTTCACGAAGTGAAGCTCCCGTGGCGAGGGCTAGATTTTCGGAAGACTGGAGGTTCTTTAAAGAAACACCGGATGACCCACGGACTGTGGTGTGCAACCTGTGCCACACCAGGATCAGCAGGGGTTCCACCACTACCAGCTTAACCACCACCAGTATGCGCAGGCATATGAATGCTAAACACCCCACTCAATGGAACCAAAGCCATTCACCTCCGGCCGGGCACACCACTGCTCCTTCCCCTGTGTCATCTGCTGCCTCTGCTAGTCAGCCCCCTGCCCAAGACCCCAGCCCAAACACCTCCCATGCGAAAACCACACCTTCGCCTCCACGATCCTCCACAGCATCCACCAATGTCTCCATGCACAGCGTTCAGCTCTCCATACCCCAGACGCTGGAGCGCAAGAGGAAGTACAGTGCAACCCACCCACACACCCAAGCCCTCAACGTCCACATCTCCAAACTACTCTCCTGGAGATGCTGCCCTATAGGCTGGTAGAGACCGAGGCCTTTCACAACCTCATGGCGGCGGCCGCCCCTCGGTATTCGGTCCCCAGCCTCCACTACTTTTCCTGATGTGCCGTCCCAGCCCTGCACCAGCACGTGTCAGACAACATCATCCGTGGCCCGAACCAACGCCGTTTCTGACAAGGTCCACCTGACCACGGACCAGGGCCACTATATATCGCTGGCGGCACATTGGGTTAACTTGGTGGAGGCTGGGACCGAGTCTGACTCTGCGGCTGGTCATATACTGCAGACGCCGAGGATTGCGGTGCCTACCTCGGTCAGGCCTACTATGCCTCCTCCTCCTCCCACCCCTCCTCCACCTCCCCCTCCGAATTACCATCCGTGGGCATGGCGCCATCAGTTGGTAGCTCTAGGCACAGCAGCAGTGCCGTCGCTAAGCGACAGCAAGCGGAGCTCAAACTGCTGAGCCTAGGCGATAAAAGGCACACCGCCCAAGAGCTATTACAGGGCATCACGGCACAGACTGATCTGTGGCTGGCACCGCTGAACCTGAAGCCAGGCATGGTTGTGTGTGACAACAGCCGTAACTTGGTGGCGGCTCTGCAACTCGGCAGACTGACACATGTGTTAAATCTCATAGTTCAGCGGTTCCTCAAGACATACCCCAATCTGTCTGATTTGCTCACGAAGGTGCACAGCAACTGTGCGCATTTCAGGAAGTCCAGCACAGATGCTGCCACTCTCAGGGCATTGCAGCACCGCCTCCAACTGCCGGCTCACCGACTATTGTGAGAGGTGCAACATTAACCATGTTATCCAGAGTTTACCAGCAGCGCAGAGCAATTGTAGACTGCCAGATATCAACTTCCACCAGAACTGGTAGTCAGGTCAGTCAGCTTCCTCAAGTCTACAATGAGGAGTGGACGTGGATGTCTGATATCTGTCAGGTGCTGAGTAACTTTGAGGAGTCAACACAGATGGTCAGTGGTGATGCCGCCATCATCAGCCTCACCATCCCGCTGCTTGGCCTGTTGAAAAACTCTCTGGCCAGCATGAAGTCAGAAGCTTTGCGCTCGTCACAAGAGACGGGGGAAGAAGATTCCCTTGTTGATAGCCATAGAACCCTCAGGTCTGTTTCTCAGCGCATATCGGAGGAGGTGGAGGAGGATGAGGAGGAAGAGGAGGAGAATGTTGGCGAGAGCATTGCTCATTCCTTCACTGTTCAGCGTGTATGGGCAGAAGAAGAGGAGTTGGAGGAGGAGGAGATGGACAGTCAGGCCAGTGAGGGGAGTGAATTTTTGCGAGTTGGGACTCTGGCGCATATGGTAGATTTTATGCTAGGCTGCCTACCCAGTGACCCTAGTGTTCAAAGAATTTATTCCAGCACCGATTACTGGGTATTCACTCTCCTGGACCCACGGTACAAGCAAAATCTTTACACTCTCATCCCTGGAGAGGAAAGGAGTGTGAGAATGCATGAGGATTTTTCCTGATTTTTATCTTTTTTTCTCCAAGCAGTCCATTTGATTGAATGTCTCGGCTTTTCGTCTAGAGTCGTGTATTAATTGTGTAGGGTACCCTTTGTCCTTGAATCTTTTTCCAATATATTTGACTGGTTGGAGTAGTCTCTGTTGCTAGCACAGTTTCTCCGTAGTCTTTTGAATTGACCATATGGGACGTTTGTTACGCATTTTCTATAATGGGCACTAGAGAAGTCTGGATAGCTATCGACAGATTTAAAAAAACGTTCTAGTGTTTAGTCTATTATCTTGATTTTGGAATATTTCAATGTCAAGAAATCCAGCTCTGTCTTTAGTCACAGTGAAGGTGAATTTTAACCCCTTCCTGCCGCAGCCATTTTTCGTTTTTGCGTTTTCATTTTTCACTCCCCACATTCAAAAGTCTGTAACTTTTTTAATTTTCCATTTACAGAGCTGTGTGACAGCTTATTTTCTGCATAACAAATCACACTTCAAAATGGTAGTATTTAATATTCCATGCCATGTACTGGGAAGCAGGAAAAAAATTCCAAATGCAGTGAAATTGGTAAAAAAATGCATTTGTACCGTATTCTTGTGGGCTTGGATTTTACACATTTCACTGTGCACCCCAAATGACTGGTTTACTTTATTCTTTGGGTCGGTACGATTACGGCGATACCAAATTTGTATAGGTTTTATAATGTTTTCATACATTTAAAAAAAATTAAAACCTCCTGTACAAATTTTTTTTGGGGGATTTTGCCACCTTCTGGCGCTAATAACTTTTTCATACTTTGGTTTATGGAGCTGTGGGTGGTGCCGTTTTTTTAGGATTTTGATGACGTTTACAATGTTATCATGTTTAGGACTGTGCAACCATTTGATCACTTTTTATAGAATTTTTTATTTTTTTTTTAAATGGCAAAAAAGTGCCATTTTCGACTTGCCGAAGGGCGCGATTTCCCATTACTGGGTTAAACGCAGTGAAAAACCGTTATCATATTTTGATAGATCGGGCATTTTTCGGACGCGGCGATACCTAATGTGTTTATAATTTTTACTGTTTATTTATATTTATATCAGTTCTAGGGAAAGGGGGGTGATTTTAATTTTTAGGTTTTTTTTATTATAATTTTTTTTTTATAACTTTTTTTTTTTTATTTTTACTATTTTTTAGACTCCCTAGGGTACTTTAACCCTAGGGTGTCTGTACGATCCTATCATATACTGCCATACTACAGTATGGCAGTATATGGGGATTTTACTACTCATACATTACAATGTGCTGATTGCACATTGTAATGAATGGGTTAACCCGAAGTAGCTTCGGGTCTTCGTGAGACCCAAAGCTACCATGGCAATGGATCGCTGCTCCCCGATGACGTCACGGGGAGCGTCGATCCACAAAAAGATGGCGGTGCTCGCGCGCCGCCGTCTTTTTTAAGCCGCCGGCACCTTTGCCGGCGGCAATCAGCAGTAAAACACCCACGATCGGTGCCGGCACCAATCACGGGTGTTACCGGTAAGCCTTTGCTGCAATATGCAGCAAAGACTTACCGGCTATGGAGAGGGCTCGGCCCGCGAGCCCTCTCCATGTACCGGGACCCGATGTCCGTCACAGTCGGGAAGGGGTTAAACCCCAAGGGTTTTTATTCACATCTTGAACAAAGGTGTTAAGTTCGTCCAGGGTACCCTGCCAGATAATGAAGATGTCATCTATGAAACGTTTATAGATTTTACATCTGGAGTAAAGGGGATGAGCATAAAGGAATGCTTCCTCTAGGTGTCCTACAACAAAATTAGCAATGCTAGGTGCAAATTTAGTGCCCATGGCTGTTCCTTTGGTTTGGAGAACGGTTTCTGCTTGTATAATCTGAGGATCTTTGTCTAGAAAACATTTGATTGATTGAATACCAAGACTGTGGTCAATGTTGGTATATAGAGAACAAATGTCCAAGATGAAAAAATAAGTACTCTGCCAGGGGAAATTAAGGGTGGCATTAATAAAATCCGTAGCATCCTGGATATGGGAGTCTAAATTTTTAGCGTATTTTTGTAGAAAAATATCAATGTAATGTGATAGATTAGAGGTGATTGAATTTATCCCTGCTATTATTGGTCGACCTGGTGGGTTGGTTATACATTTGTGAATTTTTTTGAAGGTAATAAAATAACGGAGTATTTGGTTCTTGGATGTACAGAAAAAGGAATTTGTTATTTAGGATTCCTTCATTGAAACCATCTTTCAAAAATTGTTCCAGTTGCTTATTAAAAGAAATGGTGGGGTTATGATTAGAGATGGGTGAATCGATTCTAATTAGAGATGAGCGAGCACTAAAATGCTCGGGTACTCGTTATTCGAGACGAACTTTTCCCGATGCTCGAGTGCTCGTCTCGAATAACGAACCCCATTGAAGTCAATGGGAGACTCGAGCATTATTTAAGGGGACCAAGGCTCTGCACAGGGAAGCTTGGCCAAACACCTGGGAACCTCAGAAAAGGATGGAAACACCACGGAAATGGACAGGAAACAGCAGGGGCAGCATGCATGGATGCCTCTGAGGCTGCTTAATCGCACCATTATACCAAAATTATGGGCAACAGCATGGCCATGACAGAGTGACAGAATGAAGCTAGATAGCATCTAAAACATGCAATAATTGACCCTGACACTATAGGGGACGGCATGCAGAGGCAGCGGCAGCAGGCTAGAGAGTGGCATGGCGACATACCCTAAATGGACTCAGGCTTCAAACCAATGGGTGGCAGAGAGGAACCAAAGGAGGTGAGCAAGAAGCGCTCAAATAATATCGGTACATGATAAAAGTTTGCCAGTATATTTTGTGGATTACACAGCAGGGTGGCGACAAAGTTAACATGGAAGCCATGAAAACAACCCAAAATTCTGCCTGACACAGCTCGTTTGATAAGGGGACCATGTATGGAGGCAGTGAACTAGTAGTAGATTAAAGGTTCTGCAGTTAAAACTATGTTAGTTGGATCTTGGCATGGAGTTGGCGCTCCGCTGCCAGGCGAGCTTTCGCCAATCCAAGCCCCTGTCTCTAGGCTACTCCCCAAACAGCACTTCTAAGAACCTTTTGTATAAGATCAAGTGTAGTAGCGTTCTTATAAGTTTAGGATATGGCGGGTGAGGGGAATGTAAACAGATGCGCAAGAAGCGCTGAAATAATATTGGAAATGATAAAAGTTTATTAGTATATTTTGTGGATAACACAGCTGGGTGGCGACAAAGTTAACAACTTTGATGTGGAATCCATGAAAACAACCCAAATTTCTGCCTGACACACCTCGTTTGATAAAGGGACGATGTATGGAGGCAGCTATATGGACGACTTTTGGAGGTAGCAATGGAGACAACGTGTGGAGGCTGCTATGGAGACAATTTAATTTGGATAGTGCCTGTATGTGGCAGTCCCAAAAATTTTTCAAACCAGAGGAGCAGGTAGGTGGCCCTCCAGAAAAATAGAATAGATTGAGTGCCTGTATGTGGCAGTCCCAAAAAGTTTTCAAACCAGAGGAGCAGGTAGGTGGCCCTCCAGAAAAATTGAATAGATTGAGTGCCTGTATGTGGCAGTCCCAAAAAGTTTTCAAACCAGAGGAGCAGGTAGGTGGCCCTCCAGAAAAATTGAATAGATTGAGTGCCTGTATGTGGCAGTCCCAAAAAGTTTTCAAACCAGAGGAGCAGGTAGGTGGCCCTCCAGAAAAATTGAATAGATTGAGTGCCTGTATGTGGCAGTCCCAAAAAGTTTTCAAACCAGAGGAGCAGGTAGGTGGCCCTCCAGAAAAATAGAATAGATTGAGTGCCTGTATGTGGCAGTCCCAAAAAGTTTTCAAACCAGAGGAGCAGGTAGGTGGCCCTCCAGAAAAATGGAATCGATTGAGTGCCTGTATGTGGCAGTCCCAAAAAGTTTTCAAACCAGAGGAGCAGGTAGGTGGCCCTCCAGAAAAATAGAATAGATTGAGTGCCTGTATGTGGCACTCCCAAAAATTGTTTAAAACAGAGGAACGGGTCGGTGGCCCTCCAGAAAAATTGAATAGATTGAGTGCCTGTATGTGGCACTCCCAAAAATTGTTTAAAACAGAGGACCGGGTCGGTGGCCCTCCAGAAAAATTAAATGCATAAAGTACTATAGCAAGAGCCAGTGGGCCCTGTCAAAAAATAGCCAGTTTCCTCTGCTTTACTGTACAAAGAGGAGGAGAAGGAGGAAAATGAGGAGGAGGAGGAGTGGATCAATTATTCAGGTTGAGCTTCCTTCACCTGGTGGAGATTGGAAATTATGAGAAATCCAGGCTTTATTCATCTTAATAAGCGTCAGCCTGTCAGCGCTGTCAGTCGACAGGCGTGTACGCTTATCGGTGATGATGCCACCAGCTGCACTGAAAACCCGCTCGGACAAGACGCTAGCGGCAGGGCAGGCAAGAACCTCCAAGGCGTACAGCGCCAGTTCGTGCCACATGTCCAGCTTTGAAACCCAGTAGTTGTAGGGAGCTGTGTGATCATTTAGGACGATGGTATGGTCGGCTACGTACTCCCTCACCATCTTTCTGTAAAGATCAGCCCTACTCTGCCGAGACTGGGGACAGGTGACAGTGTCTTGCTGGGGTGACATAAAGCTGGCAAAAGCCTTGTAAAGCGTACCCTTGCCAGTGCTGGACAAGCTGCCTGCTCGCCTACTCTCCCTCGCTACTTGTCCCGCAGAACTACGCACTCTGCCGCTAGCGCTGTCAGAAGGGAAATACTGTTTCAGCTTGTGCACCAGGGCCTGCTGGTATTCATGCATTCTCACACTCCTTTCCTCTGCAGGGATGAGAGTGGAAAGATTTTGCTTGTACCGTGGGTCCAGGAGAGTGAACACCCAGTAATCGGTGCTGGAATAAATTCTTTGAACGCGAGGGTCACGGGATAGGCAGCCTAGCATGAAATCTGCCATATGCGCCAGAGTACCAACGCGTAAGAATTCACTCCCCTCACTGGCCTGACTGTCCATTTCCTCCTCCTCCAACTCCTCCAACTCCTCTTCTTCTGCCCATACACGCTGAACAGTAAAGGACTCAACAATGGTCCCCTCTTGTGTCTCGCCAACATTCTCCTCCTCTTCCTCCTCATCCTCCTCCACCTCCACCTCCTCCGATATGCGCTGAGAAACAGACCTAAGGGTGCTTTGGCTATCAACAAGGGAATCTTCTTCCCCCGTCTCTTGTGACGAGCGCAAAGCTTCCGACTTCATGCTGATCAGAGAGTTTTTCAACAGGCCAAGCAGCGGGATGGTGAGGCTGATGATGGCGGCATCGCCACTGACCATCTGTGTTGACTCCTCAAAGTTACTCAGCACCTGACAGATATCAGACATCCACGTCCACTCCTCATTGTAGACTTGAGGAAGCTGACTGACCTGACTACCAGTTTTGGTGGAAGTTGACATCTGGCAGTCTACAATGGCTCGGCGCTGCTGGTAAACTCTGGATAACATGGTCAGTGTTGAATTCCACCTCGTGGGCACGTCGCACAACAGTCGGTGAGCGGGCAGTTGGAGGCGGCGCTGCGCTGCCCTGAGAGTGGCAGCATCTGTGCTGGACTTCCTGAAATGCGCACAGATGCGGCGCACCTTCGTGAGCAAATCTGACAGATTGGGGTATGTCTTGAGGAAACGCTGAACTATCAGATTTAACACATGGGCCAGGCATGGCACATGTGTCAGTCTGCCGAGTTGCAGAGCCGCCACCAGGTTACGGCCGTTGTCACACACAACCATGCCTGGCTTCAGGTTCAGCGGTGCCAGCCACAGATCAGTCTGCGCCGTGATGCCCTGTAATAGCTCTTGGGCGGTGTGCCTTTTATCGCCTAGGCTCAGCAGTTTGAGCACCGCCTGCTGTCGCTTAGCAACGGCACTGCTGCTGTGCCTAGAGCTACCGACTGATGGCGCCGTGCCCACGGATGGTAGTTCGGAGGAGGAGGTGGAGGAGGGGTGGGAGGAGGAGGAGGCATAGTAGGCCTGAAACACCTGGACCGAGGTAGGCCCCGCAATCCTCGGCGTCGGCAGTATATGACCAGCCCCTGGGTCAGACTCGGTCCCAGCCTCCACCAAGTTAACCCAATGTGCCGTCAGCGATATATAGTGGCCCTGCCCGGCAGCACTCGTCCACGTGTCCGTGGTCAGGTGGACCTTGTCAGAAACGGCGTTGGTCAGGGCACGGGTGATGTTGTCTGACACGTGCTGGTGCAGGGCTGGGACGGCACATCGGGAAAAGTAGTGGCGGCTGGGGACCGAATACCGAGGGGCGGCCGCCGCCATGAGGTTGCGAAAGGCCTCGGTCTCTACTAGCCTATAGGGCAGCATCTCCAGGCTAAGCAATCTGGAGATGTGCACATTAAGGGCTTGGGCGTGCGGGTGGGTTGCACTATATTTGCGTTTCCGCTCCAGCGTCTGGGGTATGGAGAGCTGAACGCTGGTGGATGCTGTGGAGGATCGTGGAGGCGACGATGGGGTTTTTGTGGCAGGGTCCTGGGCAGGGGGCTGACTATCAGCTGACACAGGGGAAGGAGCAGTGGTGTGCACGGCCGGAGGTGAACGGGCTTGTTGCCACTGAGTGGGGTGTTTAGCATTCATATGCCTGCGCATACTGGTGGTAGTTAAGCTAGTAGTGGTGGAACCCCTTCTGAGCCTGGTTTGGCAAATGTTGCACACCACAGTCCGTCGGTCATCCGGTGTTTCCTTAAAGAACCTCCATACTTCTGAAGATCTAGCCCTCGCCGCAAGAGCCCTCGCCACGGGAGCTTCACTAGTTGACACATTTGGCGCTGATGCACCAGCTCTGGCCCTGCCTCTCCGTCTGGCCCCACCACTGCCTCTTCCAACCTGTTCTGGTCGAGGACTCTCCTCCGTCTCAGAAGCACTGTGTTCACCCGGCCTCTCAACCCAGCTTGGGTCTGTCACCTCATCATCCTCCGATCCCTCAGTCTGCTCCCCCCTCGGACTTCCTGCCCTGACAACAACTTCCCCACTGTCTGACAACCGTGTCTCCTCATCGTCGGACACCTCTTTACACACTTCCACTACGTCAAGAAGGTCATCATCACCCACAGACTGTGACTGGTGGAAAACCTGGGCATCGGAAAATTGCTCAGCAGCAACCGGACAAGTGGTTTGTGACTGTGGGAAGGGTCCAGAAAACAGTTCCTCAGAGTATGCCGGTTCAAATGCCAAATTTTCCTGGGAGGGGGCAGACTGGGGGGGAGGAGGCTGAGGTGCAGGAGCTGGAGGAGTGGCGATTTCGGTGACATGGGTGGACTGCGTGGAAGACTGACTGGTGGACAAATTGCTCGAAGCATTGTCAGCAATCCACGACATCACCTGTTCGCACTGTTCTGGCCTCAACAGTGCTCTACCACGAGTCCCAGTAACTTCAGACATGAACCTAGGGAGTGTAGCTCTGCGGCGTTCCCCTGCTCCCTCATAAGCAGGTGGTGTCTCACCCCGGCCAGGACCACGGCCTCTGACCCCTGCAGTAGTTGGACGCCCACGTCCCCGCCCTCGTCCTCTACCCCTAGCCCTCGGGTTAAACATTTTTAAAAGTTATAGCTTTAATTTTTTTTTAACTTTTTTTTGTGTTTTTTTTTTTTTTTTGTGTTTTTGAGTTTTTAAAACCAAACAATGCTATCCTATTGCTATGGCTATTTTCTAGCCAAGTATGAAAGCACACTACTATGCCAGATGAGATGACACCGAGTTATTAAACAAAATAAACGTAAAATAAAAAAGGACAAATGGCAGACTGTGCCTAATTGAAATCCAACCCCTACTAAATTTTCCCACTTCGGTCTTTGCAATGGATATGTGCGTCACTAAGCGCAAAACACAGCGGTCGCAAGTCTCACTACAAATTGCTCACAATTGGCTAGTAGATGCACTGCAGCAAGTACAGCCACCAGCAGATCAACCAGAAATCAAATATATAACGCTACTGTAGGCGTAAGCCGTTTGGATTCTCCTATGGCTATTTTCTAGCCAAGTATGAAAGCACACTACTATGCCAGATGAGATGACGCTGAGTTATTAAACAAAATAAACGTAAAATAAAAAAGGACAAATGGCAGACTGTGCCTAATTGAAATCCAACCCCTACTAAATTTTCCCACTTCGGTCTTTGCAATGGATATGTGCGTCACTAAGCGCAAAACACAGCGGTCGCAAGTCTCACTACAAATTGCTCACAATTGGCTAGTAGATGCACTGCAGCAAGTACAGCCACCAGCAGATCAACCAGAAATCAAATATATAACGCTACTGTAGGCGTAAGCCGTTTGGATTCTCCTATGGCTATTTTCTACCCAAGTATGAAAGCACACTACTATGCCAGATGAGATGACGCTGAGTTATTAAACAAAATAAACGTAAAATAAAAAAGGACAAATGGCAGACTGTGCCTAATTGAAATCCAACCCCTACTAAATTTTCCCACTTCGGTCTTTGCAATGGATATGTGCGTCACTAAGCGCAAAACACAGCGGTCGCAAGTCTCACTACAAATTGCTCACAATTGGCTAGTAGATGCACTGCAGCAAGTACAGCCACCAGCAGATCAACCAGAAATCAAATATATAACGCTACTGTAGGCGTAAGCCGTTTGGATTCTCCTATGGCTATTTTCTAGCCAAGTATGAAAGCACACTACTATGCCAGATGAGATGACGCTGAGTTATTAAACAAAATAAACGTAAAATAAAAAAGGACAAATGGCAGACTGTGCCTAATTGAAATCCAACCCCTACTAAATTTTCCCACTTCGGTCTTTGCAATGGATATGTGCGTCACTAAGCGCAAAACACAGCGGTCGCAAGTCTCACTACAAATTGCTGACAATTGGCTAGTAGATGCACTGCAGCAAGTACAGCCACCAGCAGATCAACCAGAAATCAAATATATAACGCTACTGTAGGCGTAAGCCGTTTGGATTCTCCTATGGCTATTTTCTAGCCAAGTATGAAAGCACACTACTATGCCAGATGAGATGACGCTGAGTTATTAAACAAAATAAACGTAAAATAAAAAAGGACAAATGGCAGACTGTGCCTAATTGAAATCCAACCCCTACTAAATTTTCCCACTTCGGTCTTTGCAATGGATATGTGCGTCACTAAGCGCAAAACACAGCGGTCGCAAGTCTCACTACAAATTGCTCACAATTGGCTAGTAGATGCACTGCAGCAAGTACAGCCACCAGCAGATCAACCAGAAATCAAATATATAACGCTACTGTAGGCGTAAGCCGTTTGGATTCTCCTATGGCTATTTTCTAGCCAAGTATGAAAGCACACTACTATGCCAGATGAGATGACGCTGAGTTATTAAACAAAATAAACGTAAAATAAAAAAGGACAAATGGCAGACTGTGCCTAATTGAAATCCAACCCCTACTAAATTTTCCCACTTCGGTCTTTGCAATGGATATGTGCGTCACTAAGCGCAAAACACAGCGGTCGCAAGTCTCACTACAAATTGCTGACAATTGGCTAGTAGATGCACTGCAGCAAGTACAGCCACCAGCAGATCAACCAGAAATCAAATATATAACGCTACTGTAGGCGTAAGCCGTTTGGATTCTCCTATGGCTATTTTCTAGCCAAGTATGAAAGCACACTACTATGCCAGATGAGATGACGCTGAGTTATTAAACAAAATAAACGTAAAATAAAAAAGGACAAATGGCAGACTGTGCCTAATTGAAATCCAACCCCTACTAAATTTTCCCACTTCGGTCTTTGCAATGGATATGTGCGTCACTAAGCGCAAAACACAGCGGTCGCAAGTCTCACTACAAATTGCTCACAATTGGCTAGTAGATGCACTGCAGCAAGTACAGCCACCAGCAGATCAACCAGAAATCAAATATATAACGCTACTGTAGGCGTAAGCCGTTTGGATTCTCCTATGGCTATTTTCTAGCCAAGTATGAAAGCACACTACTATGCCAGATGAGATGACGCTGAGTTATTAAACAAAATAAACGTAAAATAAAAAAGGAAAAATGGCAGACTGTGCCTAATTGAAATCCAACCCCTACTAAATTTTCCCACTTTGGTGTTTGAGGTGGATATGTGTGCCACTAAGAGCTAAACACAACGGTAGCAAGTCCCCCTGCTAATTCCTCACAAAATGGTACTAGATGCAAATAAAAAAAAAAAAAAGTAGAACGTTATTGTAGCCCTAAGAAGGGCTGTTGGGTTCTTGGAGAATCACTCCTGCCTAACAGTAAGCTAATAGAACACCCTAACGCTTTCTCTGACCAGCAGCAGCTCTCTCCCTAGCGGCATCCAGACACAGAATGATCCGAGCAGCGCGGGCAGCGGCTAGTCTATCCCAGGGTCACCTGATCTGGCCAGCCAACCACTGCTATCGACGTGTAAGGGTACCACGTCATGCTGGGTGGAGTGCAGAGTCTCCTGGCTTGTGATTGGCTCTGTTTCTGGCCGCCAAAAAGCAAAACGGCGGGAGCTGCCATTTTCTCGAGCGGGCAAAGTATTCGTCCGAGCAACGAGCAGTTTTGAGTACGCTAATGCTCGAACGAGCATCAAGCTCGGACGAGCATGTTCGCTCATCTCTAATTCTAATGATTCTAACTTCGGTTAGAATTTCAGAAATTCGATTCACCATGAAGGCGAAGTTTATGCTGATTCGCGGGAATGATGTTGTTTTTTTTCCCCTCATGTTTCTGCTAAATGGGTGCGAGAACAACGTGTTACATGAGAACTCTGGGAAGGAGAAAGGAACACCCCCCGATGACATCTGCAGACCTGTAAGCCAATCAGCGACCGGCAGGCTTATGTGATGTCACACAGCCCTATAAAATCCAGCCATTTTCTATCTCAGCATTTCACACTTCATGTTGTAGATTCCAGCTGCTGCTATTGTGCTGTGCGATTCTTGCTGCAATCCCTCGCTGTTCTCTAAGGGGGATCTGTATACCCCAAATAGCAGTTCTATTTAGTGACAAAATGGAATAGGAAGAAATCTGTTTGACTTTCATGCATCTGCAGTAGTGAGCTGTCAGTTGTGGGGTATCTGTATAACGCACATTGCAATACCTTTTGGGGGCTCTAGTTTACAGCCAGATATACGTGTCAAATCCACGTAGTTTCTAAACCACTATGTCAGACAGAAAGGTGGCAGGTGTAGCAGGCAGAGGTGGCAGCACATTAAGGGGATGTTGCAGCAGGGGTGCCTCGGTGAGGCCAGAAGTGCCGTTGTCATCTAGTGGCAGTGTGTTTATTAACAACCCAAAGGTTGTTGAATGGTTGACTAGGTCTTCCAATTCCTCAAATATAACATCTGACAACCCCAGCCAAGAGTCCGTAGGTTCCTGTGATACAACAATTAGTTGGCATGACCCAGGAGCTGGTCAGCGGCCCTCACCTGTCCTCAACCAGGCTCTGTCCTGTTCCTTTCCCGCAGCCAGAGAGCTACTAAGTGGTCTGGGCTCAGCGCCACTATTCAGCGAGGACGAAGTGTTTGAGGACAGTCAGCAGCTGCTTTGCAGTGAAGAGGTGGGGCAGACTTTCGCTGCTTCCTGCAGTAGGCAGGCTGTGCATACTGACATCGGTGAGGAGAGTAGCAGTGACCAGGAAACGCAAATTGAGGATGATGTAGCCGATCGCACTTGGGAGCCGGGTGTAGAAGGGGATTCATCATCGTTGGGCAAAGAGAGTGTCAGCTTGTGGAGCAGACAGCAAGTCGCTACTGTGGCTGTGAGTCAGCAGGGAGGCAGCAGTGCGAGGACAGGAGCCAAACGTCCGCGGGGTACAAATCCCGATTCACAGGCCCAAATAAGTAGTGGCACAGGGACTCAGTGAGGCAGCGGTGGTAGTAGTCGCTCAGTGCAGAGTGTTCGTGGTAAAATTAGCAAACCTCAGCGGTGTGGCAGTTTCTTGTAAATACACCAGAGGAGCCGAGTGTGGGTATATGCCGTATCTGTGGGCAGAAAGTGAAGCATGGCCAGGGAGCTAACCTGGGTACCACGGCCCTGCGCCAGCACATGCAGCGTCACCATCCAATGGCCTGGGAGAAACGGGTGCCAGATGCGGTCCATCCTGCAGGCGCAGCAACAGCAGCAGCACCTCGTGGCACACATGCTGTTTCAGCAAGTCAAGGTTCCAGCACCTCTGCCGAAGGGAGCTGTTTGTCTTTGACATCATCTCCCAGTCCAGATGCTCCTGCTCCTTGCTACGCATGGCGCCAGCAGTCGTTGAGCGAGGCAATTACAAAAAGACAACTCTATGCGTCCATCCATCCTAAGGTGCAGAAGCTGACCATGCTCTTGTCGAAGTTGTTGGTACTGCAGTCTCTCCCTTTCCAAGTCGTGGACTCTGCACCCTTCAGAGAACTAATGGCTTGTGCCGAACCGAGTTGGAGAGTTCCAAGCCGCAATTTTTTTCCCAAAAAGGCAGTGCCAGCCCTTCACCAATATGTGCAACAGAAGGTGGGCCAGTCCTTGAGCTTATCAGTTTCTTCCAAGGTGCACAGCAGCGTGGACGTGTGGAGCTGTAATTATGGTCAGGGCCAATATTTGTCCTTTACGGCCCACTGGGTGAATGTGCTTCCCGCCCGCCCAACCACACCAACAACCTCAACAAGAGACGGCGCTTTCTCCTCCACATTGTCAAACTGCTGCTCCTGTGCCAGTGTCCTCTTCCTCCTTCTCCACCACCACCTCAGCCTCCACAAGTGCTGCTCCATCATTCCACATGTGTAGGGCACAGCGGTGTCACGCAGTTCTACACCTGGTTTGCCTGGGCGAAGAAAGTCACACAGGGGAGGAACTGCTCCGCGTCATGCAAGAAGAAATTAATGTGTGGCTTTCTCCGCGACAATTAAAAATCGGAACCATGGTGACAGACAATGGGAGGAACATGGTGTCCGCGCTGCACCAAGGAGGGATGGTCCATGCGCCCTGCATGGCGCACGTGTTCAATCTGGTAGTCAACGGCCTACCCAAACGTAGTCTGATATGCGATGTTTCCACCCATTGGAATTCCATCCTCCATATGTTAGACCGTCTGTATGAACAGAGAAAAGCCATTAATGATTTTTTGATGATGCAAGCGGACCGTAGTACTCCCCTGTGTAATTTTGATGTCAGCCACTGGCAGCTCATGCGTGACACCTGCCGTTTGCTCAGGCCTTTTGAAGAGGCGACGTTATTTGTCAAACAAAAAAAGAGGAAAGGCAGCAATCCAAAGAACTATAATGGTTCAGATATAAGGTGCACGTAGTCCAGGGTATCGGTGCTCAACAAAACCCCATGTAAACATCATAATTGGAGAAGACCACAGCACCGGAAAGGTAAAGTTCCAACGGTTTCTTTATTTACAATTCATCCAGGTAAACAACAGCAACGTTTCGATTCATATTGAATCTTTATCAAGCATAACAGGCATGGTTTAAAACAAACATATATATAGTAAAAACAGATGTGACATCATTTCCCCTAGTGACGTAATCAACGGTCAAAAACATGTAATTTCATAGAAAAGTGACATTAAAATATCCAATATTTAATCAAGATCATATATGTGAACTTCAAGTGAAACATTAGATTGCAATTACCAATATCGAGCCTAATAAACAAATATATAAATCCTCCCCATGTGTATTTCATTAGTGGACAACACCCCTCTCCTTCTTTCCAAGCCGACTGTCTTCAGCACGCATGCGTAGTTGATATGGTTGTCATAGCAGCCTAATTCGTCATGTGATATCTCCAAGTTATACGTCATTCTCATCCGTCCGATCATGTGATCTCCACAGGGATTCCGAGATCGGATAACAGACAGGGATTCTAGGTAAGTACACTACAAAGACTATAGAGCATAAGTTCAATTCCAGTTAATATAGGGAAGCAGTTTAATCTGTATAAGTGAATGAAAATCAGATAGAGTTCAACCCAAAACAGTTCTATCAATAAGTTCGTCATTATGAAACAACTACATGTAGGTAATGAACCGATATATCTGGATGGATCCCCATAAGAGAACAACAAAGAGAACTCACATTTAATAAAAAAGTAATCTTTTTATAAAAAATACTTTTGCCACTAATTCGGAGGTCCAATCATCCATCAAGTCAAGACACACTCATGTAGTGTAGGCCACAACAAGAGACTATAATTGGTGCCACAAGCAGCTAGTCAGGTCGCACAGTGATGCATAACGTACCAATGTGCCCCAACATCAACTCCCGAACGGCACTCTATGAGAGCTCATAGGACTGAACGTATAGGGCAGGGATGGCAAACCTTTTAGAGACCGAGTGCCCAAACTACGACAAAGACCCGCTTATTTATCACAAAGTGCCAACACAGAAATTTCATTTGTGATTTATACTCCCTTCTCTGTCACAGCTTACATTGATACCAGCACTCTGAGGACACCAATAAAGCAGAAAATAGTCCCAGGTAGAGCTGTCACTTTAAAATAGCTCTGTGCACAGCAAGTCCTGGGCTGTCTGGGACCGCAGGAAGATACCTGGAGTCCTCTCTGATGATGGCCTGAGTGCCCGCAAAAAGGGCTCCGAGTGCCACCTCTGGCACCAGTGCCATAGGTTAGCCATCACTGGTATAGGGCATACACGGGGATAAAGTTCGACCACTTCCATTGAAATCGATACCCCGGTATTCTACCCACGTATTTGTCCAAGTGTTATTGGCCAGTCATTAAAACTATTTATGGGAAAGTACATAATATAATCCACCTCCAATAACATTTATAGTTACCAGACACAAAAAATTTTTAGTGAATACATAGCTAGAGAGAAAGGGGCATCCAAGAAGATATAGTATAGTCGTACCTGACGAATGCAGTGGCTCCAAGTGGGGATGGATATCCAAAGGTGGAGACAAATAAGTGTGCACGTATAAAGAAATCAGAGCATCATGCTCATAAGAGTGTATCTGTAAAAAGGACAAACATTGATAATTATACATATTCGCATGGAATAGCTATGTATTCACTAAAAAATTTTTTTCTATAGCTTGGAGGTGTATGTCTGGTAACTATAAATGTTATTGGAGGTGGATTATATTATGTACTTTCCCATAAATAGTTTTAATGACTGGCCAATAACACTTGGACAAATACGTGGGTAGAATACCGGGGTATCGATTTCAATGGAAGTGGTCGAACTTTATCCCCGTGTATGCCCTATACGTTCAGTCCTATGAGCTCTCATAGAGTGCCGTTCGGGAGTTGATGTTGGGGCACATTGGTACGTTATGCATCACTGTGCGACCTGACTAGCTGCTTGTGGCACCAATTATAGTCTCTTGTTGTGGCCTACACTACATGAGTGTGTCTTGACTTGATGGATGATTGGACCTCCGAATTAGTGACAAAAGTATTTTTTATAAAAAGATTACTTTTTTATTAAATGTGAGTTCTCTTTGTTGTTCTCTTATGGGGATCCATCCAGATATATCGGTTCATTACCTACATGTAGTTGTTTCATAATGACGAACTTATTGATAGAACTGTTTTGGGTTGAACTCTATCTGATTTTCATTCACTTATACAGATTAAACTGCTTCCCTATATTAACTGGAATTGAACTTATGCTCTATAGTCTTTGTAGTGTACTTACCTAGAATCCCTGTCTGTTATCCGATCTCGGAATCCCTGTGGAGATCACATGATCGGACGGATGAGAATGACGTATAACTTGGAGATATCACATGACGAATTAGGCTGCTATGACAACCATATCAACTACGCATGCGTGCTGAAGACAGTCGGCTTGGAAAGAAGGAGAGGGGTGTTGTCCACTAATGAAATACACATGGGGAGGATTTATATATTTGTTTATTAGGCTCGATATTGGTAATTGCAATCTAATGTTTCACTTGAAGTTCACATATATGATCTTGATTAAATATTGGATATTTTAATGTCACTTTTCTATGAAATTACATGTTTTTGACCGTTGATTACGTCACTAGGGGAAATGATGTCACATCTGTTTTTACTATATATATGTTTGTTTTAAACCATGCCTGTTATGCTTGATAAAGATTCAATATGAATCGAAACGTTGCTGTTGTTTACCTGGATGAATTGTAAATAAAGAAACCGTTGGAACTTTACCTTTCCGGTGCTGTGGTCTTCTCCAATTATGACGTTATTTGTCAGTCGCCAGGACTGCGGGATGAATAATGTCATTCCACTGCTTCATGTCCTGGAACTCATGCTGCAAAATCTGTCTGG
The DNA here is from genome assembly GCF_040894005.1 of Engystomops pustulosus. Taxonomy (NCBI): domain Eukaryota; kingdom Metazoa; phylum Chordata; class Amphibia; order Anura; family Leptodactylidae; genus Engystomops; species Engystomops pustulosus. The sequence goes on along the minus strand of NC_092416.1, from coordinate 110,673,956 downwards.
TCAGGGCACTGGAGAAGTTGTGACTATATCTCATGGCCACATGAGTCCGCTGGGAGCTGAAGAGGAGGAGGAGGAGGAGGAGGACATTGGAGCACAAGCAGAGTCTGGTGCAATTTGTGGTTTTTCTACTCAGGTGACAGGAGAGGAGGAGCAGGAGCATCCGGAGAAGGTAGAAGATGAGGCAGATGACCCAGAAGCACCGTGGCAGTATACTGTGGATATGGAGACCGGGAGTCCCTCAGTCACTTGCGCTGATGGCCAGCAGCATGCTGCTTTGCCTAACTAGTGACAGCCGAATAGTCAACAACCGGCATAGGGATGACTTTTGGCTCTCCAACCTCTCGGACCCTCGCTACCGGTCCAAAATGGGTGACTTTTTTCCTGCTGCAGAGAATGAAGGAACAACTGGCATAATATAGAAATACTGAGCACACAGTTGGCCGCTGCCTATGTGTGCCATTGTCCATCCTCTGTCAGGTCTGACCGGGGGATTCTGGCAGTCATTGCTCACGTACTTCTACCACGGCTGCTGTGGGGAGCTGGGGGGTAGGAACCGTAGTAGTTCCATCAACAGTCGCTTACGTCTGGATTCCTTAATGAGCAATTTCCTTCACCCGCCTACTGAGGAAGGTAGCCGCCACCGGCAGCAGCAGGACATGAAGCAGACCCTGAACCAGCAGGTGGTGGCCTACTTGGACAGCACTTTACCACCTGAGGTAGAGGATCCCACGGACTACTGGGCAGCCAAACTTGATGCGTGGCCGCAACTTGCGGAGTTTGCAGTAGAGAAGCTGTCCTGCCCGGCCAGTAGTGTGGCATCACAGCGAGTGTTCAGTGCGGCGGGGGCCATCGTTACTCCAGGAGAACCCGCTTGTCCACCCGTAATGTGGAGAGACTGACTTTTGTCAAGATGAATCGGGCTTGGATCGGCCAGGATTTCAACTCACCAATGCCTAATGCATCAGATTAGATCAGCCATGACGCCTCCTCCAAACGTTGAGAAATGAGTCGGGGTTCTAACTACCTGCCTCAGCTACTATTCTGATGCTGCCACCCGCCTCATGCCACACATCTTCTGCTAGTTGCACCATCTTCCTCCTACCATCTTTACCAGGCACTGGAATTGTCCGCCACCTCCACACTATATCATGGTACCACTCTGCGATCTCCTGCTGCTACTGATGCCACCTTCACACTATATCATTGTGCCAATCTGCGGGCTCCTGCTTCTGATGCCGCCTTCACACTATATCATTGTGCGACTCTGCACACTCCTGCTGCTGCTGCTTCTGATGCCGCCTTCACACAATATCATTTTGCCACTCTGCAGGCTCCTGCTGCTGCTGCTTCTGATGCCGCCTTCACACTATATCATTGTGCAACTCTGCGGACTCCTGCTGCTGTTGCTTCTGATGCCGCCTTCACACTATATCATTGTGTCACTCTGCAGGCACCTGCTGCTGCTTCTGATGCCGCCTTCACACTATATCATTGTGCCACTCTGTGGGCTCCTCCTGCTGCTGCTGCTACTGATGCCACCTTCACACTTTATCATTGTGTCACTCTGCGGGCTACTGCTGCTGCTGCTTTTGATGCCACCAACACACTATATCATTGTGCCACTCTGCAGGCTCCTGCTGCTTCTGATGCCACCAACACACTATGTCAATCCAAAACATACTGTTAGGTTGTATAGCTTGTGAGCCCCCATTGGGGACAGGGACTGATTTGACATGCATTGTGCAGCGCTGCGTATTCTGTGTGCGCTATATAAATAAAGAATTATTATTTTTATTATTGTGCCACTCTGTGGGCTCCTCCTGCTGCTACTGATGCCACCTTCACACTATATCATTGTGCCACTCTGCTGGCTCCTGCTGCTGCTGGTGCTACTGATGCCACCAACGCACTATATCATTGTGCCACTCTGCATGCTCCTGCTGCTTCTGATGCCACCTTCACACTATATTATTGTGCCACTCTGTGGGCTCCTGCTGCTACTGATGCCGCCTGCACACTATATCATTGTGCCACTCTGCGGGCTGCTGCTGCTGCTGCTTTGGATGCCACCAACACACTATATCATTGTGCCACTCTGCCGCTCTTGCTGCTTCTGATGCCACCTTTACACTATATCATTGTGCCACTCTGCGGGCTCGTGATGCTGCTACTGATGCCACTAACCCAATATATCATTGTGCCACTCTGCAGGCTCCTGCTGCTTCTGATGCCATTTTCACACTATATCATTGTGCCACTCTGCGGGCTCCTGCTGCTACTGATGCCACCTTCACACTATATCATTGTGCCACTCTGCGGGCTCCTGCTGCTGCTTCTGATGCCACCTTCACACTATATCATTGTGCCACTCTGCGGGCTCCTGCTGCTTCCAATGCCACCAACACACTATATCATTGTGCCACTCTGCGGGCTCCTGCTGCTTCTGATGCCACCAACACACTATATCAATCCAAAACATACTGTTAGGTTGTATAGCTTGTGAGCCCCCATTGGGGACAGGGACTGATTTGACATGCATTGTGCAGCGCTGCGTATTCTGTGTGCGCTATATAAATAAAGAATTATTATTTTTATTATTGTGCCACTCTGTGGGCTCCTCCTGCTGCTACTGATGCCACCTTCACACTATATCATTGTGCCACTCTGCTGGCTCCTGCTGCTGCTGGTGCTACTGATGCCACCAACGCACTATATCATTGTGCCACTCTGCATGCTCCTGCTGCTTCTGATGCCACCTTAACACTATATTATTGTGCCACTCTGTGGGCTCCTGCTGCTACTGATGCCACCTTCACACTATATTATTGTGCCACTCTGCGGGCTGCTGCTGCTGCTTTGGATGCCACCAACACACTATATCATTGTGCCACTCTGCCGCTCTTGCTGCTTCTGATGCCACCTTTACACTATATCATTGTGCCACTCTGCGGGCTCGTGATGCTGCTACTGATGCCACTAACCCAATATATCATTGTGCCACTCTGCAGGCTCCAGCTGCTTCTGATGCCATTTTCACACTATATCATTGTGCCACTCTGCGGGCTCCTGCTGCTACTGATGCCACCTTCACACTATATCATTGTGCCACTCTGTGGGCTCCTGCTTCTGCTGCTTCTGATGCTGCCTTCACACTATATCATTGTGCCACTCTGCGGGCTCCTGCTGCTGCTTCTGATGCCACCTTCACACTATATCATTGTGCCACTCTGCGGGCTCCTGCTGCTTCCAATGCCACCAACACACTATATCATTGTGCCACTCTGTGGGCTCCTGCTGCTGCTACTGATGCCACCTTCACACTATATCATTGTGCCTCTCTGTGGGCTCCTGCTGCTACTGATGCCACCTTCACACTATATCATTGTGCCACTCTGCGGGCTCCTGCAGCTTCTGATGCCACCTTGACACTAAATAATTGTGCCACTCTGTGGGCTCCTGCTGCTGCTATTGATGCCACCTTCACACTATATCATTGTGCAACTCTGGGGTCTCCTGCTGCTTCTGGTGCTACTGATGCCACCAACGCACTATTTCATTGTGCCACTCTGCATGCTCCTACTGCTTCTGATGCCACCTTCACACTATATTATTGTGCCACTCTGTGGGCTCCTGCTGCTACTGATGCCGCCTGCACACTATATCATTGTGCCACTCTGCGGGCTGCTGCTTTGGATGCCACCAACACACTATATCATTGTGCCACCCTGCCGCTCTTGCTGCTTCTGATGCCACCTTCACACTATATCATTGTGCCACTCTGCGGGCTCCTGCTGCTACTGATGCCACCTTCACACTATATCATTGTGCCACTCTGCGATCTCCTGCTGCTACTGATGCCACCTTCACACTATATCAATGTGCCACTCTGCGGGCTCCTGCTGCTGCTTTCGATGCCACCAACACACTATATCATTGTGCCACTCCGCCGCTCTTGCTGCTTCTGATGCCACCTTCACACTATATCATTGTGCCACTCTGCGGGCTCCTGCTGCTGCTACTGATGCCACCAACGCATTATATCATTGTGCCACTCTGCAGGCTCCTGCTGCTTCTGTTGCCACCTTCACACTATATCATTGTGCCACTCTGTGGGCTCCTGCTGCTTCTGGTGCCGCCTTCACACTATATCATTGGGCCACTCTGCGGGATCCTGCTGCTGCTGCTTTTGATGCCACCAACACACTATATCATTGTGACACTCTGCAGGCTCCTGCTGCTTCTGATGCCACCTTCACACTATATGATTGTGCCACTCTGTGGGCTCCTGCTGCTGCTGCTTCTGATGCCGCCTTCACACTATATCATTGTGCCACTCTGTGGGCTCCTGCTGCTGCTTCTGATGCCACCTTCACACTATATCATTGTGCCACTCTGTGGGCTGCTACTGCTGCTACAAAATGGAGGAACTGGAACTCTTGATGTTGGAGCGGAAATATGATATAGTGGGTATCAGCGAGACATGGCTGGACAGTAGCTATGACTGGGCTGTTACTATAGATGGTTATAGTCTTTTTAGAAAGGATCGTATAAATAAAAAGGGGGAGGGGTTTGTTTATATGTGAATTCTTGCCTCAAGCCCGTCCTGCGAGATGACATCAGTAACGCAAATGTGGAGTCCCTATGGGTGGAGATAAGGGGAGGGAAAAAGAATAATAAAATATTACTAGGGGTTTGTTATAAGGCTCCAAAAATAATGGAGGCAACAGAGGAAATGCTGATAAGTGAAATGGATGCGGCTTCAAAGCATGGTGAAGTACTTATCATGGGAGACTTCAATTACCCAGATATTGGCTGGGGGGCAGAAACCTGCAGGTCCTTCAAAGGCAGCAGGTTCTTGTCAACAACAAAAGACAATTACCTGTCGCAACTAGTCCTGGAGCCAACAAGAGGGGGGGCACTGCTGGACCTTATCCTTACCAACAGACCTGATAGGATATCAAAACTACAGGTTGGGGGGAACCTGGGGAATAGTGATCATAATATCATTGATTTTGTATTACGCTTTAGTAAGAACATTAGTGAAGGGGCAACCAACACTCTAAACTTCAGGAGGGCAAATTTTCAGCAACTAAGGGAAGACCTTAAAGGCATAGACTGGGATAATGTTCTCAAAGACAAAAGCCCCCCCCCAAAAAAATGGGACTTTTTCTCATATATTCTGAAAAAGTCCTGTGATAAACACATACCTTATGGGAAAAAGCATAAAAGAAACAAGAAAAACCCTATGTGGCTAACTAGTCTTGTAAGGAAAGCAATAAGCGAGAAAGATAAAGCGTTTAAGGTGCTAAAACGTGAAGGTAGTGATGAGGCATTACAGGATTATAGAGAGAAAAATAAATCCTGTAAAAAGCAGATGAAGGCCGCAAAAATAGAGACTGAGAGAAATATTGCCAGGGAGAGCAAAAATAATCCCAAATTATTTTTCAAGTATATAAATGATAAGAAACTAAAATCAGAGAGTGTGGGTCCCCTTAGAAATAACATGGGGGTCATGGTGGAAGGAGATGAGGAAAGGGCCAATCTACTGAATGTCGCCTTCTCAACTGTCTTTACCCAGGAAAATCCCCTGGTGGAAGACACAATGAGGAATAATGTTAATTCTTTTTATAATGTCAACAGTTTAACCCAGGAAGAGGTACGGGGCCGCCTCGCAATCACTAAGATCGATAAATCACCTGGGCCAGATGGCATACACCCCTGGGTTCTGCATGAATTATGTATGGTGATAGACAGACCGTTATTTTTAATATTTGAAGATTCACTGAGGACTGGTTATGTTCCACAGGAATGGCGCATAGCAAATGTGGTACCAATATACAAAAAAGGATCAAATAGTAATCCTGGAAACTACAGACCTGTGAGTCTAACTGCTGTGGTGGGGAAAATATTTGAGGGGTTGATCAGAGATGCTATCCTGGAGTATCTCACTGTGCACAACCTTATAACCCTGCGTCAGCATGGATTTATGAGAGATCAGTCCTGTCAGACTAATCTGATTGGTTTCTACGAGGAGGTAAGTTCAAGACTGGATCTGGGGGACGCTGTGGATGTTGTATATCTGGACTTCTCAAATGCATTTGACACCGTGCCACATAAAAGGTTGGTATATAAAATGAGACTGTTGGGAATAGGAGAAAATCTGTGTATTTGGGTAAGTAATTGGCTTAGTGATAGAAAACAGAGGGTCGTCATTAATGGCACATTCTCAGATTGGGTTGATGTTACCAGTGGAGTGCCACAGGGGTCAGTATTGGGGCCACTTCTTTTTAATATTTTTATTAATGACCTTGTAGTGGGTTTACACAGTCAAGTTTCAATATTTGCAGATGATACTAAGCTGTGTAAAGTAATAAATTCTGAGGTCGATAGTCTAGCATTACAGAGGGATTTGTGGAAGCTTGAGGAGTGGGCAGAGAAATGGTTGATGAGGTTTAATGTAGATAAATGTAAAGTTATGCACTTGGGCCATGGAAACAAAAAGTATAATTATGTTCTAAACGGTCAATTACTTAGTAAAACTGAAGCTGAAAAGGACTTGGAGGTATTGGTGGATGGTAAACTTAATTTTAGTGACCAGAGCCAGGAGGCTGCTGCTAAACAAATACAATAATGGGATGTATCAAGAGAGGAATAGATTCTCATGATAAAGACATAGTTTTGCCCTTATACAAATCCCTGGTCAGACCACACATGGAATATTGTGTACAGTTTTGGGCACCAGTGTATAAAAAGGATATAGTAGAGCTGGAACGGGTGCAGAGGAGAACAACCAGGATTATTAGGGGAATGGGGGAACTAGAATACACTGACAGATTAAAAAATTTGGGATTATTCAGTTTAAAAAAAAGACGACTGAGGGGAGACCTCATTACAATGTACAAATACCTGAACGGACAGTACAAGGATCTCTCCAAAGATCTTTTTATACCTAGGCCTGTGACCAGGACAAGGGGGCATCCTCTACGCCTAGAGGAGAGGCGATTCTACCATCAACATAGACAAAGTTTCTTTACTGTACGAGCAGTGAGACTATGGAACTCTCTGCCGCAGGAGGTTGTTATGGCAGGCTCTATGTACATGTTCAAGAGAGGCCTGGATGACTTTCTGGAGAGAAAAAATATCACAGGTTATGGGGATAAAACATTTATTTAATTCTTAAAGGTTGGACTTGATGGACTTGCGTCTCCTTCCAGCCTTATATACTATGATACTATGATACTGATGCCACCATCACACTATATCATTGTGCAACTCTGGGGTCTCCTGCTGCTTCTGATGCCGCCTTCACACTATATCATTGTGCCACTCTGCGGGCTCCTGCTGCTTTTGATGCCACCAACACACTATATCATTGTGCCAATCTGCCGGTCTTGCTGCCTCTGATGCCACCTTCACACCATATCATTACCACTCAGTGTAAAAAGAGTGCACTCTTTGATGTTATGGTGGGATCTTGGCCCTCAGCTCAGTCCTTTCGAGCTGGCACAGACGTTACCTTGTCAGGCTGCGTTCCCGCTTCGCTTATTTGGGGAAGGGGAAGATGGCCTATGTAAGTGCACATGGAAGTGAAGAGTGAAGTGATTCTAAGAGCTGCGGCTGTCATGTGCGTGTCATACTAAAACACAGCATTGTTTGAAGACCAAACCATGCTTCCTATGCATATTTAAGCATGGAACAATGTTCTACAACACCCCACAGGCTCTCTGCAGCCAGGAAATGCCTTTTTCTTTAAACGTGATTCGTTTTGATTCGATTCGGGTCGAATCAAATTTTTCTCGAAAAATTCGGCGAATCGGGACGAAACTAATTTTAACAAATTCGCCCATCTCTAGTTATGATCGATTTTAACATAGAATTGGGTATCAGACAATAGGTGGAGAGATTCCTGGATGTACATTTCTTTGTCCAATATAACAACCCTTTGTCAGCTGGTTTTATTATAATCTTTGTGTTTTTTTTTCCAGATTTAAGAGGGCTTGGCGTTCAGCTCCCATTAGGTTTTCCCTTCTAGTAGGAGTTTTAGAGCAACTGGTTTTGTTATGGTGTTTTTTTCTTTTTCCTCACTCAAAAGAGTGTTAATGTCTGTAGTGACTAAGGTATAAAAAATATCTATAAAATTACCCTTATGGTGAGTGGGAAAGAAAGTAGAGCGGGGTTTTAAATTTGTATGGATAAATGGATGTTCGAGTAATGTTGAAGCTGAATCCGGTTGAAGAGACATCTTAGTTAGTTTTCGGATATATTTGTTTATATCGATAAAGAGGTCGAATTCATTTGCGGCGGTGGTCGGGCAAAACGAAAGACCCTTTTGTAAGAGGGATCTTTCAGATGTAGATCTTAACAGTTTCTATCTTATTGGGTCCTCCAGACTCTTCTGAATCACTCACAACAGGTGCGTTACTTGTTGGAGTGTTTGAGTCCTTTGTGGGTATTATGCTCGCTTTATTAACTTTCTGTTGGATGGTCTTTCTCTGTACTCGTTTTGTGATGTATACTCCAAACACAATGGGGCAGATTTACTTACCCGGCCCATTCGCGATCCAGCGGCGCGTTCTCTGCGGTGGATTCGGGTCCGGACGGGATTTATGATTGTAGTTCCTCCGCTGTCCACCAGGTGGTGCTGCTGCGCTGAAGTCCGCTGGAATGCCTCGAAATACACCGGCCTATCCTGGATGAAGGTGAGTGAAATTTTCGCGACACAATTTTTTTTTTAAATGCGGCGGTTTTTCCGAATTCGTCGGGTTTTTGCTCGGCCACGCCCCCCGATTTCCGTCGCGTGCATACCGGTGCCGATGCGCCACAATCCGAACGCGTGCGCCAAAATCCCGGGGCGATTCAGGTACAATCGGCGCAAATCGGAAATATTCGGGTAACACGTCGGGAAAACGCGAATCTGGCCCTTAGTAAATGACCCCCAATATGTCCTCTAGAACATTTCAGGAGAATTCCCCCCTGCGCTTCAATTTAACACCCAAACATACGGGGAACTCAAATATATTTAAAAATCTTATAAATTTTTTATTTCATATCAGTTAAAACAAATACAAACATTAGCTTAAACATATTAAAAAATGGTCCCAAATTAATGGGGGAGACCACAGCAATTTATCTCAAATATATTCGTTGTACTTTTAAACATTGTATTAGGCAATAACATGCATTGTGCTAGGCAATAAAATGCTAGGCAATAACGTGCATTGTGCTAGATAATAAAGTACTAAGCAATAAAGTGCTTTAATCAATGGTCTGAAGGTTATTACCTCGTTGTGGCTGTTTGTCTGCCCCGCGCCCCGACGCGCGTTTCGCTCGCTGCTTCCTCAGGAGGCGTGTTTAACTGAGAGGTGCGTCCGATTATTTATGGTCTGGGGTGTCTGTCATGTGATTTATAAAAGCACTATGAGAGGTGGGAATGTCTGTCAGTCAATCGCTCTGTATATTCGCCTGTTAATTAGCGCATACCTTTCCACTTCTTCCGCCTGTAGTAAGATGGCGACGACCCTCTTCTGGCCACTACCGCGCATGCGCAGTCCCGAGATAGGGAGAAATGCCATTTCTCCCGGCCGGGCGTGCGCATGCGCCTAAGGGTTTTTCGGAAGAGTCGTCACCGGCGGCATCTGTGGTTGGGATGCGCTCACAGGTAAGGATGTAGACTAAAGAGAGCAAGGATGATATATAACTAGAGGGGAAGTTATTTCTAACATATGTATCTATTATTGCCACTCTTTGAATTGACTTGTGTGATGAATTGAATTGAAGTGATGTGTCCTGTAGTGTCTTGTTAATAAGGAAGTGATTATCTCAAAGAGACACATAAGAAGATATTGTGAAGGTGTTATGTGAGTGAGTGATTGGAAATATCCCTTAGTGTCTTAATGTGTGTGAACTATACTGGTGATTATTCCTATTGTGAAGTGATAATCGGATAGATATCTATGTGTCCCCACTTCATCAGTTGATTTGGCGTCTGCACAGGGATTCCTTTGGTTTTCTACTGATTGCTAGCAATTGGACTAACTTGACCCTATACAATCGCGTATATAGGCTATGTATACATATTGCGCCAGTGGTGAGAGTGTCATGATGATGGGGTGCAAAAGGTGTACATATCTGGAATCTTAGAGTCCCATCCTAAGATTTACAGACTTAATTCACATGTTTCTAAAGAATATTATAGAGATGATGAAATATCGCATATTAACCAATCTTTTAGTAAAAATATGTTAGTATATTAAAATCCTTACTAGATAAGTACATATTCCATATCTTGGGGCACAAAGCTTATAATCATCTGTGTCAGTCTATATATGGGAATTACCTACATACTCTTAATAGACCATTTCTTCCTGGATAGTAGTTCATTTCCTATTTTTGTGATTTCCTTCTTTGCCCTCGAAGTTTCTTAGTTGGATGTGTCATGTATTCACAGTTGTTCAGTCTTTGGCTTGATTCTGTTTGTTCATCTTGCTTCTTCTTCTTCTTTTAATTTTAGATCTTCAATCTTATCCAGATTTTTCCGGCAGATTCCACCCCTTCTGGTAAGTGCTTCCTCCCCATGACCAGTTGGACATCTCATATATCTATAATCAAAGAGACCCTAGTTAAAAACATATATATCTATAGCACAAAAACAGTTCATAGAAACGATCCAAAACTCAAAGATTCATTTAATCCCAGAGGTGCCATTGTACCCAATTTAAAGATCCATTTACATTCGATCTGTGCCAGTTTTTTCATCAAGTCACCCCCCCCCCCCCCGCACACCCAAGTGTACCTTATTGATGCCTTTGAAGACTAATCCCTTTGGATTACATTGATGATGTTATTTAAAATGTCTTGGTAGTGTCTTCAAGGATTCGATGTGTTCTTCAAATTTCGCATTCTCGATGTCCCTTAGGTGTTCGCCAACTCGTAGTTTGAAGTCCCTTGTCGTAAGGCCAATATAAATCTTCCCACATGGACATGTTGCATGGTATATTATTCCAGAGGTTTTGCATGAGATGTATTGTGTAATCTTGTATTCTTTCTTATGCTCCTGGTCCCAGAAGGTATCTCCTCTTTGGATATTGTCACAGGCTTTACAGTTTTTGCATGGAAAGCATCCCCATTTAGGGCCTTTTGTTCCAAAGGGGTTATTCCTTTCTGGGATATAGTGGCTGTGAACCAGCCTATCTTTTAAGTTTTGAGCTCTTCGTGCTGTGATTTTTGGTTGTTTTGTGATTAATTTGCTTATATTCTTGTCCGTATGCAAGATGGGCCAGTATTTAGAGATCATGGAAGTCAGTTTTTTCCAATTGTTGTTATATGTTGTAATTAGACGTGTGACGTTGCCTTCTCTAGCTATTTTCCGCTTTTTATCTTCCTCATTGGGGCATAGCAGTTCTTTCCTAGGTGTAAATTTGGCTCTACGGTAGGCCCTCTCGATATTCCTTCTTGAGTATCCCCGTTCTCTGAAACGTGCCTTCAAGTCAACTGCTTGTTGTTCAAAGCTATAGTCATCCGAACATATCCGTTTTAATCTTAAAAACTGCCCTACTGGTATCCCTTTTATGGTTGAGGGAATATGCGCTGATTCGGCATGCAACAAAGAGTTGGTTGCTGTTTGTTTCCGATACACTTCCATTTTGATTTTACCTATTTTGTTTGTCTTCATCTTAATATCCAGAAACTCCATTTCGGAACCTACTTTGTACGTCAATTTTATGTTCTCTGTATTCTTATTGAGATCTTTCATGAATTCATGTAGTTCTTCTATGGATCCTTGCCAGATAAATAGTACATCATCGATGTATCGCATCCAGTTGTGCACCTGCTCAATCCCTCGGATTGGATCTGTTTGGAAGAATTTTCTTTCCCATGCACCTAAGAACAAGTTAGCGTATGAGGGGGCGCACGCAGCCCCCATTGCTGTTCCTTGGGTCTGGAGGAAGAAACGATCCTTGAATGTGAAAACATTATGTGTCAGAATAAAATTCAGTAGTTTTAAGAGGAGTTCAGACAAGTCCCTAGGGAGATTACTTGATTCCAAAAAGAATTTTACTGCTGTTAAGCCATCAGTGTGTCTGATAGAGGTGTATAAGGCCTCCACATCGGCCGTCACGAGAAGCATATTGTCTTCCATTGTTATGTCATTCAGTCTGTTCAAAGCCGCTGTTGTGTCCTTAATAAAAGAAGGTAATTCCTTTACTATTTCTTTTAGGAAATGGTCTACAAATAAACAGATTTTTTCACACATACCTTCATTCCCTGAGACGATAGGTCTCCCCGGTGGATCGTCTTTATCTTTGTGGATTTTCGGTATAATATAAAATGTCGGTATTCTTGCTGCTTTATTTGTTAGTCCATCCATAGTACTTTTTGAAATAGTCCCGTTTTGTGCTGCAGATGTCAGAATGTCTTGAAGCTCCTTCTGAAAATAGACAAGTGGAGAGATCTCTAGTCGTCTGTATCAATCTTTGTTATTCAATAGTTTGAATACCTGCTTTTCATATTTCTCTTTTGCCCAGATGACTAAGTTCCCCCCCTTGTCAGCTTGTTTAAATTCAACATCTTTCCATTTTTCCATCTCCCTCAAGGCTTCCCTCTCTTCCCGTTTCATATTGCCGAATTTCCCTTTTGAATCGTCATTTTCGAGATCATTCATTACGGCTTTAACAAATGCTTCCACCACAGGGCATTGTGAAAGGGGAGGACATTTTGTTGATTTTGGTCTTACTATTCCCTCCGTATATTTACCATTGGAGGACGCATCCTCCTGTCTTTCATTAATTTCACTTACCTCCATTTCCTCATCTTCATTTTCTAGGGATTCCAATAATTTAATTAATTCCCGATCCTGCTGAGTGAGGTAAGTGGACCCTTTCATATGCAGCTTCCTCAGGATTAATTTCCGTGCAAACAAATTTAGATCTTTCATTACTGTAAATAAATCGAGATTATTTGTAGGGGAGAAACTTAAGCCTCTAGATAAGACATTTATTTGAGTTTCTGTGAGAATATGTTTAGATAGATTTATTACCTTTAGTTGGTCCTGTCTCGATGTCTTGTTGCTTCTTTCATTTTGAGGATCCAATTTACGCTTCCCTCCCCAGTAGTTTCTGGTTTTTCTAGAATTTTCCATATTTCCATGAGCATGTGTTGTTATTTCCGAGCTTGCACTTTCCGTTTGTGAGACACTAGATGAAGTTGAGATAGTTCTCTGTCTGTTTTCTCGATATTGATCTTTTTTCTTCCACTGCCAGTAGTATACTTTTTGGTTTTCATAGTCTTTAAAATCTCTCTGTAGTTTTTTCTTTTTATTTTCACTTATTTCTTTTTCCCAACTTTCCATATTTTTATCCAAGTCACTTCAGAATTCTTGCATTTTTTCTTTTTTTAGGAGGGACTCCACATTTTTTTGACCCATCTCAATTTCTCTCTCACACTCTGATAAGGCTTCCTTATTCGTTTCTATAATGAGATTCATTAGTGCATATGAACAGTGGGATACTATTTCGGTCCATTTTTCTTTGAATTGTTCATTCGGGCTATTCTGACTGGGAGGGATCTGAATCCTCAAACCTCTGGGTATTATTTTTTTGGATACATAATTTTCCAGTGTCGCTATGTTCCACCATAATTTTAATTTCTTGTGCCATAGATTCTTTAAAATCAAACAATCATTGTTCTTCTGGTGATCCTCAGTTAAAAACATATTGGGACCATTTTTAAAAAATTCATTCAAATTTTGTTGCCATTGCTTTTCTTTATTTTTGAAATCCATTATCAGACTCTATCTTTAATTATACAGAAAGTTAATATATACTCCAAACACAATGGGGCAGATTTATCAAGCAGTCTGAAAGTCAGAATATTTCCAGTTGCCCATGGCAACCAATCACAGCTCAGCTTTCATTTCACCAGTGCTCATGAATATTTTAAAGGGGAGCTGTGATTGGTTGCCATGGGCAATTGGAAATATTCTGACTTTCAGACTGCTTGATAAGTCTGCCCCACTATGTCCTCTAGAACATTTCAGGAGAATTCCCCCCTGCGCTTCAATTTAACACCCAAACATACGGGGAACTCAAATATATTTAAAAATCTTATAAATTTTTTATTTCATATCAGTTAAAACAAATACAAACATTAGCTTAAACATATTAAAAAATGGTCCCAAATTAATGGGGGAGACCACAGCAATTTATCTCAAATATATTCGTTGTACTTTTAAACATTGTATTAGGCAATAACATGCATTGTGCTAGGCAATAAAATGCTAGGCAATAACGTGCATTGTGCTAGATAATAAAGTACTAAGCAATAAAGTGCTTTAATCAATGGTCTGAAGGTTATTACCTCGTTGTGGCTGTTTGTCTGCCCCGCGCCCCGACGCGCGTTTCGCTCGCTGCTTCCTCAGGAGGCGTGTTTAACTGAGAGGTGCGTCCGATTATTTATGGTCTGGGGTGTCTGTCATGTGATTTATAAAAGCACTATGAGAGGTGGGAATGTCTGTCAGTCAATCGCTCTGTATATTCGCCTGTTAATTAGCGCATACCTTTCCACTTCTTCCGCCTGTAGTAAGATGGCGACGACCCTCTTCTGGCCACTACCGCGCATGCGCAGTCCCGAGATAGGGAGAAATGCCATTTCTCCCGGCCGGGCGTGCGCATGCGCCTAAGGGTTTTTCGGAAGAGTCGTCACCGGCGGCATCTGTGGTTGGGATGCGCTCACAGGTAAGGATGTAGACTAAAGAGAGCAAGGATGATATATAACTAGAGGGGAAGTTATTTCTAACATATGTATCTATTATTGCCACTCTTTGAATTGACTTGTGTGATGAATTGAATTGAAGTGATGTGTCCTGTAGTGTCTTGTTAATAAGGAAGTGATTATCTCAAAGAGACACATAAGAAGATATTGTGAAGGTGTTATGTGAGTGAGTGATTGGAAATATCCCTTAGTGTCTTAATGTGTGTGAACTATACTGGTGATTATTCCTATTGTGAAGTGATAATCGGATAGATATCTATGTGTCCCCACTTCATCAGTTGATTTGGCGTCTGCACAGGGATTCCTTTGGTTTTCTACTGATTGCTAGCAATTGGACTAACTTGACCCTATACAATCGCGTATATAGGCTATGTATACATATTGCGCCAGTGGTGAGAGTGTCATGATGATGGGGTGCAAAAGGTGTACATATCTGGAATCTTAGAGTCCCATCCTAAGATTTACAGACTTAATTCACATGTTTCTAAAGAATATTATAGAGATGATGAAATATCGCATATTAACCAATCTTTTAGTAAAAATATGTTAGTATATTAAAATCCTTACTAGATAAGTACATATTCCATATCTTGGGGCACAAAGCTTATAATCATCTGTGTCAGTCTATATATGGGAATTACCTACATACTCTTAATAGACCATTTCTTCCTGGATAGTAGTTCATTTCCTATTTTTGTGATTTCCTTCTTTGCCCTCGAAGTTTCTTAGTTGGATGTGTCATGTATTCACAGTTGTTCAGTCTTTGGCTTGATTCTGTTTGTTCATCTTGCTTCTTCTTCTTCTTTTAATTTTAGATCTTCAATCTTATCCAGATTTTTCCGGCAGATTCCACCCCTTCTGGTAAGTGCTTCCTCCCCATGACCAGTTGGACATCTCATATATCTATAATCAAAGAGACCCTAGTTAAAAACATATATATCTATAGCACAAAAACAGTTCATAGAAACGATCCAAAACTCAAAGATTCATTTAATCCCAGAGGTGCCATTGTACCCAATTTAAAGATCCATTTACATTCGATCTGTGCCAGTTTTTTCATCAAGTCACCCCCCCCCCCCCCGCACACCCAAGTGTACCTTATTGATGCCTTTGAAGACTAATCCCTTTGGATTACATTGATGATGTTATTTAAAATGTCTTGGTAGTGTCTTCAAGGATTCGATGTGTTCTTCAAATTTCGCATTCTCGATGTCCCTTAGGTGTTCGCCAACTCGTAGTTTGAAGTCCCTTGTCGTAAGGCCAATATAAATCTTCCCACATGGACATGTTGCATGGTATATTATTCCAGAGGTTTTGCATGAGATGTATTGTGTAATCTTGTATTCTTTCTTATGCTCCTGGTCCCAGAAGGTATCTCCTCTTTGGATATTGTCACAGGCTTTACAGTTTTTGCATGGAAAGCATCCCCATTTAGGGCCTTTTGTTCCAAAGGGGTTATTCCTTTCTGGGATATAGTGGCTGTGAACCAGCCTATCTTTTAAGTTTTGAGCTCTTCGTGCTGTGATTTTTGGTTGTTTTGTGATTAATTTGCTTATATTCTTGTCCGTATGCAAGATGGGCCAGTATTTAGAGATCATGGAAGTCAGTTTTTTCCAATTGTTGTTATATGTTGTAATTAGACGTGTGACGTTGCCTTCTCTAGCTATTTTCCGCTTTTTATCTTCCTCATTGGGGCATAGCAGTTCTTTCCTAGGTGTAAATTTGGCTCTACGGTAGGCCCTCTCGATATTCCTTCTTGAGTATCCCCGTTCTCTGAAACGTGCCTTCAAGTCAACTGCTTGTTGTTCAAAGCTATAGTCATCCGAACATATCCGTTTTAATCTTAAAAACTGCCCTACTGGTATCCCTTTTATGGTTGAGGGAATATGCGCTGATTCGGCATGCAACAAAGAGTTGGTTGCTGTTTGTTTCCGATACACTTCCATTTTGATTTTACCTATTTTGTTTGTCTTCATCTTAATATCCAGAAACTCCATTTCGGAACCTACTTTGTACGTCAATTTTATGTTCTCTGTATTCTTATTGAGATCTTTCATGAATTCATGTAGTTCTTCTATGGATCCTTGCCAGATAAATAGTACATCATCGATGTATCGCATCCAGTTGTGCACCTGCTCAATCCCTCGGATTGGATCTGTTTGGAAGAATTTTCTTTCCCATGCACCTAAGAACAAGTTAGCGTATGAGGGGGCGCACGCAGCCCCCATTGCTGTTCCTTGGGTCTGGAGGAAGAAACGATCCTTGAATGTGAAAACATTATGTGTCAGAATAAAATTCAGTAGTTTTAAGAGGAGTTCAGACAAGTCCCTAGGGAGATTACTTGATTCCAAAAAGAATTTTACTGCTGTTAAGCCATCAGTGTGTCTGATAGAGGTGTATAAGGCCTCCACATCGGCCGTCACGAGAAGCATATTGTCTTCCATTGTTATGTCATTCAGTCTGTTCAAAGCCGCTGTTGTGTCCTTAATAAAAGAAGGTAATTCCTTTACTATTTCTTTTAGGAAATGGTCTACAAATAAACAGATTTTTTCACACATACCTTCATTCCCTGAGACGATAGGTCTCCCCGGTGGATCGTCTTTATCTTTGTGGATTTTCGGTATAATATAAAATGTCGGTATTCTTGCTGCTTTATTTGTTAGTCCATCCATAGTACTTTTTGAAATAGTCCCGTTTTGTGCTGCAGATGTCAGAATGTCTTGAAGCTCCTTCTGAAAATAGACAAGTGGAGAGATCTCTAGTCGTCTGTATCAATCTTTGTTATTCAATAGTTTGAATACCTGCTTTTCATATTTCTCTTTTGCCCAGATGACTAAGTTCCCCCCCTTGTCAGCTTGTTTAAATTCAACATCTTTCCATTTTTCCATCTCCCTCAAGGCTTCCCTCTCTTCCCGTTTCATATTGCCGAATTTCCCTTTTGAATCGTCATTTTCGAGATCATTCATTACGGCTTTAACAAATGCTTCCACCACAGGGCATTGTGAAAGGGGAGGACATTTTGTTGATTTTGGTCTTACTATTCCCTCCGTATATTTACCATTGGAGGACGCATCCTCCTGTCTTTCATTAATTTCACTTACCTCCATTTCCTCATCTTCATTTTCTAGGGATTCCAATAATTTAATTAATTCCCGATCCTGCTGAGTGAGGTAAGTGGACCCTTTCATATGCAGCTTCCTCAGGATTAATTTCCGTGCAAACAAATTTAGATCTTTCATTACTGTAAATAAATCGAGATTATTTGTAGGGGAGAAACTTAAGCCTCTAGATAAGACATTTATTTGAGTTTCTGTGAGAATATGTTTAGATAGATTTATTACCTTTAGTTGGTCCTGTCTCGATGTCTTGTTGCTTCTTTCATTTTGAGGATCCAATTTACGCTTCCCTCCCCAGTAGTTTCTGGTTTTTCTAGAATTTTCCATATTTCCATGAGCATGTGTTGTTATTTCCGAGCTTGCACTTTCCGTTTGTGAGACACTAGATGAAGTTGAGATAGTTCTCTGTCTGTTTTCTCGATATTGATCTTTTTTCTTCCACTGCCAGTAGTATACTTTTTGGTTTTCATAGTCTTTAAAATCTCTCTGTAGTTTTTTCTTTTTATTTTCACTTATTTCTTTTTCCCAACTTTCCATATTTTTATCCAAGTCACTTCAGAATTCTTGCATTTTTTCTTTTTTTAGGAGGGACTCCACATTTTTTTGACCCATCTCAATTTCTCTCTCACACTCTGATAAGGCTTCCTTATTCGTTTCTATAATGAGATTCATTAGTGCATATGAACAGTGGGATACTATTTCGGTCCATTTTTCTTTGAATTGTTCATTCGGGCTATTCTGACTGGGAGGGATCTGAATCCTCAAACCTCTGGGTATTATTTTTTTGGATACATAATTTTCCAGTGTCGCTATGTTCCACCATAATTTTAATTTCTTGTGCCATAGATTCTTTAAAATCAAACAATCATTGTTCTTCTGGTGATCCTCAGTTAAAAACATATTGGGACCATTTTTAAAAAATTCATTCAAATTTTGTTGCCATTGCTTTTCTTTATTTTTGAAATCCATTATCAGACTCTATCTTTAATTATACAGAAAGTTAATATATACTCCAAACACAATGGGGCAGATTTATCAAGCAGTCTGAAAGTCAGAATATTTCCAGTTGCCCATGGCAACCAATCACAGCTCAGCTTTCATTTCACCAGTGCTCATGAATATTTTAAAGGGGAGCTGTGATTGGTTGCCATGGGCAATTGGAAATATTCTGACTTTCAGACTGCTTGATAAGTCTGCCCCACTATGTCCTCTAGAACATTTCAGGAGAATTCCCCCCTGCGCTTCAATTTAACACCCAAACATACGGGGAACTCAAATATATTTAAAAATCTTATAAATTTTTTATTTCATATCAGTTAAAACAAATACAAACATTAGCTTAAACATATTAAAAAATGGTCCCAAATTAATGGGGGAGACCACAGCAATTTATCTCAAATATATTCGTTGTACTTTTAAACATTGTATTAGGCAATAACATGCATTGTGCTAGGCAATAAAATGCTAGGCAATAACGTGCATTGTGCTAGATAATAAAGTACTAAGCAATAAAGTGCTTTAATCAATGGTCTGAAGGTTATTACCACGTTGTGGCTGTTTGTCTGCCCCACGCCCCGACGCGCGTTTCGCTCGCTGCTTCCTCAGGAGGCGTGTTTAACTGAGAGGTGCGTCCAATTATTTATGGTCTGGGGTGTCTGTCATGTGATTTATAAAAGCACTATGAGAGGTGGGAATGTCTGTCAGTCAATCGCTCTGTATATTCGCCTGTTAATTAGCGCATACCTTTCCACTTCTTCCGCCTGTAGTAAGATGGCGACGACCCTCTTCCGGCCACTACCGCGCATGCGCAGTCCCGAGATAGGGAGAAATGCCATTTCTCCCGGCCGGGCGTGCGCATGCGCCTAAGTGTTTTTCGGAAGAGTCGTCACCGGCGGCATCTGTGGTTGGGATGCGCTCACAGGTAAGGATTTAGACTAAAGAGAGCAGGGATGATATATAACTAGAGGGGAAGTTATTTCTAACATATGTATCTATTATTGCCACTCTCCCTGCGGGTTTGAATTGACTTTAATTCATTGTTTCTATATCTATGTAAATTGATCCTATTAACTTGATTGGTGTTGTGAAATGTGTTTAAATGTGCAGAAATCAATTTTTTGTTCAAAAGCCCTACAAGATTATTTACAAGGCGGTGTTTAAAATTATATCAGAGGTGCTTGGTGCTAAACTGGTGTGGTGTGAAAATTAGGTGTGAATATAAGGGTCTTATCTAGATACAGAAAATGATGTGTCCAGTGGTGTCTTGAAAGTGATGTGTCCTGTAGTGTCTTGTTAATAAGGAAGTGATTATCTCAAAGAGACACATAAGAAGATATTGTGAAGGTGTTATGTGAGTGAGTGATTGGAAATATCCCTTAGTGTCTTAATGTGTGTGAACTATACTGGTGATTATTCCTATTGTGAAGTGATAATCGGATAGATATCTATGTGTCCCCACTTCATCAGTTGATTTGGCGTCTGCACAGGGTTTCCTTTGGTTTTCTACTGATTGCTAGCAATTGGACTAACTTGACCCTATACAATCGCGTATATAGGCTATGTATACATATTGCGCCAGTGGTGAAAGTGTCATGATGATGGGGTGCAAAAGGTGTACATATCTGGAATCTTAGAGTCCCATCCTAAGATTTACAAACTTAATTCACATGTTTCTAAAGAATATTATAGAGATGATGAAATAACGCATATTAACCAATCTTTTAGTAAAAATATGTTAGTATATTAAAATCCTTACTAGATAAGTACATATTCCATATCTTGGGGCACAAAGCTTATAATCATCTGTGTCAGTCTATATATGGGAATTACCTACATACTCTTAATAGACCATTTCTTCCTGGATAGTAGTTCATTTCCTATTTTTGTGATTTCCTTCTTTGTCCTCGAAGTTTCTTAGTTGGATGTGTCATGTATTCACAGTTGTTCAGTCTTTGGCTTGATTCTGTTTGTTCATCTTGCTCATAGTGCTTTTATAAATCACATGACAGACACCCCAGACCATAAATAATCGGACGCACCTCTCAGTTAAACACGCCTCCTGAGGAAGCAGCGAGCGAAACGCGCGTGGGGGCGCGGGGCAGACAAACAGCCACAACGAGGTAATAACCTTCAGACCATTGATTATAGCACTTTATTGCTTAGTACTTTATTATCTAGCACAATGCACGTTATTGCCTAGCATTTTATTGCCTAGCACAATGCATGTTATTGCCTAATACAATGTTTAAAAGTACAACGAATATATTTGAGATAAATTGCTGTGGTCTCCCCCATTAATTTGGGACCATTTTTTAATATGTTTAAGCTAATGTTTGCATTTGTTTTAACTGATATGAAATAAAAAATTTATAAGATTTTTAAATATATTTGAGTTCCTCGTTTTGTGATGTGTCTACCACTTCTGCGTCCTTGTCTTCATTTTTTTCCATTTTAGACTTAATGGCGCAGATGGAACTATAGTTTCTTTTAGTTCTCAAATTAATCTGTAAATTGGAGTGAGGTTGACAGTCGGTGGTAGGCCTAAAAAAAAAGTGGTGTCTGTTACCAGTGTATTTTCTTTTGACAGGAATTGTCAGATTCAGAGTAGGTGGGATGTCTAGGAGTGAAGAACATTTCGCCATTAAAGCTTTTATTCTTGTCTAAGGAAGTGTTAAATGTTGAGGTGGGCGACTCATGAATAGTTAGAAGGGAGTCATTTGGAGAAATTATGCAACCATTTGGGGCTGCAATGGATTTATGGTGAATAATCTCTGGTGGCAGAGATTTAGTCTCCAATTCTTTTTTGATAGGAAATATGATAGAAGGTTTTTTAATAATACATGTCGATTCCAGAACAGCCGCTGACAGCTACCTCTTGTAAGTACTCTTATACCTGTCATATCCTGCCGTTCCTAGCAGTATTATAACGTCGACATTTATCACACCTTGATAAGAAGAACATAGCTATTAGTTATGTATAGAGGGTCAAATGAGCCCAATGCTAGTACTATTGTTAATAATATATAGTTTGTATTTGAACTACTTGTGGATTTTGCACATTTATTTATACATTCTCGTCTTTATTTATTTATATTTTAGCACATATCAAATATCTTCTTAATATACCTTGTCTTTTTAATATTATTTTACCAATATGGTCTTTTTATATGTATATATATATATATATATATATATATATATATATATATTATATGATACAAAGAGGTGAGGCAGCACTCGGGAAAAGTTATGAACTCGGGTGCAATTCCCAGGACCTGAACCAAGGTCCATCAAAACATAGAACAGCAAAAAAATGGCAGCACTCCGAGATTTGTGGAAATCAGAAAAACGTACTCATTTATTTACACATGATCACATGACCTGTAAGATTATGTCACTTCCTGTGTATTTTGTATAAATTTTTCACTGTGTTACATGCACCTTTGCTTGAGAAAGGCTCCAGATGCAAGGAGCCGAAACGTAGCCTTGACACATGTGTGAATAAATGAGTACGTTTTTCTGATTTCCACAAATCTCGGAGTGCTGCCATTTTTTTGCTGTTATATATATTATTTATTGTATACTGTTCTGCAACATTTAGATTTGTACTTGAAGAAGGGCTTAATGCCCAAAACGCGTTTACTCCGGAATAAAATTATTTTAATCATTCTCGAAGACTCCCATCCTAATAGCGCCGTACCAGCTTCTTTTGGGGTATTTACCCCCTCACTGTGTTTTTTGAATTACTGGTTTTAGCCTATGGACAAACACCAGCAAGCTGAAGGGCAGCTTATGGATGCTTTACAAGCATTGATTATATAATAAGGAGAGCACACCTCTAGGGGGGGGGGTGTCATTTTACATATACCCCCCCCCCCCCTATTTTATGTTCTTTAGGACATCATGTAGTTGTATATATGTTGGTTGCACCATTCAATAACTCAAAACAAGGATTGGACAACATATCACTAGCATTAAGAATGGTGAATCCAGTGCCTCAGGAACTGCTAGGCACTTTGTGGAGTGTAATAATAAGGATCTCTCTTCATTCACCTTCATCGGCATGGAAAGGGTGGATGGTCCAGCCCGTGGAGGAGACTGGAGAAAGAAACTTCTGAAAAGAGAGGCATATTGGATCCTTGTTTTAGGATCGAGATATCCAAACGGTATGAACTCAAAGAATGATCATAAATTTATTAGGTATATGATGCATCTTCAATGATTTTTTATATGTCACTTTGTATTCTATATGTTCAATATCACTTATGCTTGCTTCTAGTAGCCATTGCATGTGTCCCAGATATCCTGCATTTGATTAATCAGGTGTGCATGAAGGTATTTCTAGGGTTGTCCACCCTCATTTTAACATACCATGAGTTAGCCTTAAGTAATAGCTGAAACACATAGGTATTTGGACCTACTTGTACACCATGAACAATTTTTAATGATGACAAAATAAAGCAAAGAATCATTATTTTATCTGGATGTGCTATGGAACTCTTCTTTTTTTGGATCTTGTCCAAAAACAGCCCTGCTATGGTAACTAGTTCCAGTGCCATGGTAGTAAACCACAAAATTGCCCTGAAATAGGTTATATTGCCCTGGCTCAGTCAACCCTTATCATTAGCTGTATAGCCCCAGCAACTATGAGTTAAACTCATTTAATATATTTTAAGGGTTCTCTATGGTAAAGAATCATGATGGATGGCTCTTTACAATAAAAAAAAGGATTTAAATGTTCCCCCTAACAAACCAGGCTGACACCTCTAATGGTCTTCAGCATATTTGTTTGATTTTATATATTGAGTAGAATATTAAAATTTGGTTGGCCACATAATAAAATTATGATTTATCCTTTGCATCCTTTAACCCCTATTATCACATTTCATTATTGTAGTTCAGGTTAAAACATCGTGGTGGAATGTGGCGTCCCAGCTTTGAATCTAGTGCAGGACAATATTAAGTCTGATAAGAGAAGAGGAAGTAAAAGAAACATTCAGTCTTGCATAGATGCTCGGTGATCCAGTTTCTTGTTGAGATCACAGTCCATAAATCATATATTAGAGATGTGCTATAGTAAAACATTAGCACATTATATCATTACTGCTCACATGTCTTCTCAGCCGTATCTTCTGCCTCTTCTTGAAGATGATTGATGACAGGTAGAGGCCGCAAGGTAAAGGGGCTTTGCAATTGTGTACACTGTGAACAGCTCTGTTATTACGGGTTTTATTCTGCGCTCCAAATAACACTTTCTCTTTTTTCTTTGGGTCCATACGATCACAGGGATATCAAATTTATATAGGTTTTATTAGCTTTTTGTAATAGATTTTTAAAAAATGTAAATCTTTTGTACATAAAAATATTTTTAATTTTGCCAAATTCTGAGGCCAATAATTTACTCACACTTTGGTGTACAGACCTATGTAAGGTGTCATTTTTTGCAATACGTGCTGGTGCTTTAATTTAAATCAATTTGGGACCTATTTGTTTGATAAATTTTTATTCAAACATTCTTGGATGGAAAAATGGGGAAAAAGTGGTGATCCGGACATTTGAACGCTATTTTCTGTTACGTTGTTTATGGCCATGAATAATCTTTTTTATATTGTGATAGAATGAGCATTATGGGATTCATCAATACCTATTATGTTTATGATCTTCACCATTTGTTTATTTTTATATGTGATGTAGGGAAATGGGGGTGATTTAAACTTTTCCTTTTTTTTACATTTTTAAAAAAACATTTTTATCATCATTTCAGACCCTCCGGGATACTTTAACCCTGTTGGGTCTGATTGCTAATAATATACACTGAAATAACTCGACAGGGGTGTGTGGCTACTGAGTAAAATTGCCGCACACTAACCCATGCAGAAAGGCCTATGGATTGTGGTGATACCCTGACATGCTAACACGATGACATGCTGCCAAGTTGAATCCCTAACTCTCTGATGCTGTGATCGCTGTGACTGCTAGGATGATGGGCAAACGGTAAGAAACTGATGCTGCGAGACGGAGGGGCTGAGATATTGCGATTGAGCGGTGGAAGTGGAGTACGCCCATCAGACACCATTGCAGAGATGCAGCGGCTGATAGCTGGCCGATACCTGGTAACTGGAGTTGTCGGAGGACTGTGTGTCTGAGGATCGGTGGCCAGGTGCTCTGGTCGGCTGATTTGACTGGCTGTGGCTGGATGCGGTTGCTAGGAGAGCTGGTAGCAGCAGTTGAGTGAAGGAGTTGATGCCTTGGACAGGGACTGTGTGTTGTCGGGAGGTGGAGGAGCAGTTGCAGCAGTGAGATGGCAATAACTAGTCGTGCAAGCAGGAACGTATGGCCATTGAGCAACCCAGCTTCTGTGTTAAATAGAACTTGCATAAAGTACACTAGAGGAGAGTCTATAAAGCTTGAAAATTAGACCTAAAATGTATTAAGAAGAGTACAAAGCAGCAGAAACAGCTGGGAGAAGGGAGCAGAAAGAATTACCCTGTGGAAAGGAGTGTGCAGTGTGCCAGTTGTGACCTATGTGGCAACCCGGTGAGTGGTGTCCTTGGAGCTTGGGCTATCCCTGCAGTATCGTTCCTTGGGGGAATGGGGCTTAAGCGGGTCTCTGTTGGCTCTGGGAGCAGCTTGTGGGGGCCACTGGCCCAGGGGTGGCTGGCTACACTCTTAGGCGAGCCACAAGGGTGCGAAGGCTTGAGGTGCACTCAGTTCTAGGGGCGTACCGCAATATGCCCTGAACATTAACTCTGCTAACTCTGCTAACCGATTACTAATCTATTAATCCTCTTGTCCTATCCGACTAACTGTTAACAGCTAACTTACTGTTAAAATACCATGATATTGAATGACACTACCTCAGAGCAATATGGACATCCCTGTTGAATATTAAGGCAGATGTTTTTCTAAGTAAACACTATTAAATTCGGGCAGAAAACCAAGAAAAAAAGGCAGGTGCAATAATAGAACAATTAAATCTTTATTAAATACAAGAACACAAAGATAAAATAACTTAAAAACCCTGAAACAGGGGTGAGAACAAAGATACCCCCGATCCAAGCATATGTAAACAATATATGACTGCAATATCAGTATGGTAATATGAAAAATGTCCAACTCAGACATAGCTCACAATAGTATATGTATCAAACAGAAAAAGTCTCCTAATAGAGCCCAAACCCATCTGCTGCAGTAATCCGTGCTGAAAAAATATATGAGCAAATAGTCACCTTACCAAATAAGTCTAAAGCTGGGAACCAGGGAGACCAGGGATGTCCCATGCGTATCGCCCGCTAAACGGGCTTCCTCAGGAGATAATGGAGCAGATTTATCAAGCTGTCTGAAAGTCAGAATATTTCTTGTTGCCCATGGCAACAAATCACAGCTCCCCTTTAAAATATTCATGAGCACTGGTAAAATGAAAGCAGAGTTGTGATTGGTTGCCATGGGCAACTAGAAATATTCTGAATTTCAGACAGCTTGATAAATCTGCCCCAATAAGTGCAGTACACTTACCTCTTTAAGTATCCAACTCTGCTCTGTTCAAGCTTGGACGCCGAATGCAGTGCCACCCCTTCCGGTTTATGAAACTGGAAGTTATGTAATGCGTGTCAATGACCAGGATTAATGCGTTTCAAGCGGCTATTGGAAACACCCCTTCCAGGTCACAGTTCCAACAGTACATATGTATATATATTACCATTATGTACATATCATCTTCGCTGTCGCTGAACAAGGGGGAAATACATTGGATATAGCACAGCTAGGAGCAAAATTGTGCAAAAGTGCATTCCATTGTATGTGCAATAGATATCCAACTACTTCATGAGTAATACGAAAAAATAAATAATTAAACAAAATTCTTTTTTTAGGACAAAACAGATCAAATCATGTGTCATTTATTCCAGTGCAAGTAACATCTCTGGAACGGGTGAAAAAGACTTTCAGAAATTTAATATGCACGCTATCGTCGATCAAGGGGAATGCATGTTCTCCCCGAATAGAGGAAATATACACTCACCGGCCACTTTAATTACGTACACCATGCTAGTAACGGGTTGGACCCCCTTTTGCCTTCAGAACTGCCTCAATTCTTCACATAGATTCAACAAGGTGCTGGAAGCATTACTCAGAGATTTTGATCCATATTGACATGCTGGCATCACACAGTTGCCGCAGATTTGTTGGCTGCACATCCATGATGCGAATCTCCCGTTCCACCACATCCCAAAGATGCTCTATTGGATTGAGATCTGGTGACTGTGGAGGCCATTTGAGTACAGTGAACTCATTGTCATGTTTAAGAAACCAGTCTGAGATGATTCCAGCTTTATGACATGGCGCATTATCCTGCTGAAAGTAGCCTTCAGATGTTGGGTACATTGTGGTCATAAAGGGATGGACATGGTCAGCAACAAATACTCAGGTAGGCTGTGGCGTTGCAACGATGCTCAATTGGTACCAAGGAGTGCCAAGAAAATATTCCCCACACCATGACACCACCACCACCAGCCTGAACCGTTGATACAAGGCAGGATGGATCCATGCTTTCATGCTGTTGACGCGAAATTCTGACCCTACCATCCGGATGTCGCAGCAAAAATCGAGACTCATCAGACCAGGCAACATTTTTCCAATCTTCTACTGTCCAATTTCAATGAGCTTGTGCAAATTGTAGCCTCAGTTTCCTGTTCTTAGCTGAAAGGAGTGGCACCCGGTGTGGTCTTCTGCTGCTGTAGCCCATCTGCCTCAAAGTTCGACGTACTGTGCGTTCAGAGATGCTTTTCTGCCTACCTTGGTTGTAACGAGTGGCGATTTGAGTCACTGTTGCCTTTCTATCAGCTTGAACCAGTCTGCCCATTCTCCTCTGACCTCTGGCATCAACAGGGAATTTCCGCCCACAGAACTGCCGCTCACTGGATGTTTTTTCTTTTTCGGACCATTCTCTGTAAACCCTAGAGATGGTTGTGCGTGAAAATCCCAGTAGATCAGCAGTTTCTGAAATACTCAGACCAGCCCTTCTGGCACCAACAACCATGCCACGTTCAAAGACACTCAAATCACCTTTCTTCCCCATACTGATGCTCGGTTTGAACTGCAGGAGATTGTCTTGACCATGTCTACATGCCTAAATGCATGCCGCCATGTGATTGGCTGATTCGAAATTAAGTGTTAACGAGCAGTTGGACAGGTGTACCTAATAAAGTGGCCGTTGAGTGTATATTCAATCTTAACAGGACTAAAGACAAAAGATGCACAATAGTACTTACCTCTGTAATTTAAAGTTAGGTGTCCATAAAAACAGAATGCGACGGATAGGCACTCAAGATTGCTTCTTTTTTGAGAAGAACAATCCAAACCGTGTGTCATTTATTATTATTGTAATGAGTGCATCAAACAGAGTGATAGAGACATACCAAACAAGTTGCCTCAATGTAACACAATGGACCATCTATTGAGCGTGTCAAACGACAATACAGACAATAGCCTAGTGCAAAATTTTCAATATTAGTCGTTTGCACTAGGCTATTACTGGTCGTTTGACCAGCTCAAAAGATGTTCCATTGTGTTCCATTGTTGCAACTTGTTTGTTATGTCTGTATTGTTTGGTATGTCTGTATAGAAGGTGAGACCGCGTTGGGATGTATGGACAAGGAAGAACTTCCATGGACTAGAAAAACAGAAAGAAAGCAACCCCTCCCAAAATAATAGATTTTATGGCACGTAGGCCTGGAATTCAACACAATATATCAGAAAAATTTGGAAGAAAAAAAAATAGAAATAATGCAGAAAGATACGGTAGACAAAGAAACAAAAACTACAAAAATGGGAGACATCCAAAGAAAAGAAGACTTAAGATCAGAATGGGGTGGTCGTAATAATAATGAGGAAGGGATAAAAAAATGATGCTAAGGAAAGGAAAACAAAATAATATTGAAATATGAAATAAAAGTATAGGAACTCAAACTGAGGATTTTATAACTAAAAGTATGAAGCAAATGTTTGAAATATATCACAAATTAATAGTGGCAGAATTCAGGTCTTCTTTCGAGGTGCTAAAGAAAGAAGTAGATGAACTAGGGCCCAGAACAGGATTTTCATTAGGAATTAGGGATTAGGAATTCTAAATCGCATAATAGTTTAGTAGCTGCTCATCATAGACTGGAACAAGAAGTGTCCATGCTGAAAGACGAGCTAGGGGATCTTGAGGATAGATCTTGCATAAATAATATTAAAATAAGAGGTATACCCAAAACTGTAGCAGATACTGGAGGGATTTTTACACAAAATGATGATGGCAGTAATCTCTGAGGAAGAACACATGGATAACACAATTGATAGAATTGATAGAGTGCCTAAACCAAAAAACTGTAAAACCTGATACAATTGTGAGATTTCACCTATATAAAATGAAAGAAAATTTATTGCATGTAGAGAAACAAACATCTAATCTACCAGAGCTATTTCAAAATATTGAAATTTTTGAAGACTTGTCAAAAAATATTTTATGAAGAATAGAATATGAGGAAAATACTAAAATATTGAAGTAAAATTATTTATTTGGTATAAAGGCCAACAACATATTTGTAACACACCAAGGGAACTAAAATAGCTATTATAAAGATGGGGCTTAAAACAAAGTTCAGAGGGAGGACAGTCAAGTCAGATAGGAAAAATCCCCATGGAATGGATACTGGTTGGAAAGAAATAAGTAAGGGGAAAGAGAAAGAAATTAGATTAAAAAAATTGGTGGCCTGAGAATGGGAACAAAGTGAAAAACAAAATAAAAGAACCTCAAATGGTTTATAAGTACTGGATATGGATACCCCCAGAATTGGTTGTTATAAAAAACAAAAACAATATGTGCGGATTTATTTGAGTAATGTTTGTCAGGTGATGTCAATCTTGGAAAAAGAATAAAGCTCTTAACCCCTTAAGGACCAGGCCCTTTTTAGTTTTTGCGTCTTTATTTTTCACTCCCCACCTTCAAAAATCTATAACTTTTTTATTTTTCCATGTAGATAGCTTTGTATGGGCTTATTTTCTGCGTAACAATTGACCTTTGTAGTGGTGGTATTCAATATTCTATGCCGTGTACTGGGAAGCAGGAAAAAAATTCTAAATGCAGTGAAAATGATGAAAAAACACATTTGCTCCATTTCTTGTGGGCTTGGTTTTTACAGCTTTCACTGTGTGCCCCAAATGACAGGTCTCCCTCATTCAATGGGTCAATACAATCACAGGGGTACCAAATTTGTATAGGTTTTATAATGTTTTCATACATTTACAAAAATTAAAACCTCCTGTACAAAAAAAAAATTCTTCATTTTGCCGTGCTTGTGCTAATAACATTTTCATACCTTACTGTACGGAGCTGTGGGTTTGTCATTTTTTTGTGACTTTTGATTACGTTTTCAATGCTTCTATTTTTAGGACTGTACGATCTTTTGATCACTTTTTATAGAATTTTTCTATTTTTCAAAATGGCAAAAAAATGCCATTTGCGTCTTTGGCCACTATTTTCCCTTACATGGATAAACTCAGTGAAAAAAACTTTATTATATTTTGATAGATCGGATATTTTCGGATGGGGTGATACCTAATGTGTTTATGATTTTTACTGTTTATTTCTATTTATATCAGTTCTAGGGAAAGGGGAGTGATTTGAATTGTTATGTTTTTTTAATATATATATATTTTTTTTACTTTTATTTATTTTTTTTTTTACTATTTTTCAGACTCCCTAGGGTACTTTGACCCTAGGTTGTCTGATTGATCCTACCAAATACTGCCATACTACAGTATGGCAGTATATGGGGATTTTGCACACCATCTATTACAAATGTGCAAATCGCACATTGTAAGAGCCTAAAACATGATAGCCTTGGGTCTTTGTGTGACCCGAGGCTGCCATGACAACAGATTGCCACTCCCCGATGACGTCACAGGGACCGACGATCGGAGCCAAGATGGCGGCACCCACACGGCGCAGGCTCTTTAATGCCGCCGGCAATCAAAGGGTTAACACCAATGTTAACACAATGAAGCAAACGCCTGGTAAGTATGAGGAGGGCTCAGCCCGTGAGCCTTCTTCATACTCCCCCATGCACAACAAGAAGTAAAGATGCGTCTTATTGCGCTATGGGGTTAATAGAAAATTTTATCCATAAATATTAAAGGCTTAAATTCCCCTTATAAAAGAAAGGCTTTGTGGTCATAAGTGGAGGATTCTAAATGTGATATAGTATGTATCCAAGAATCTATTAGTCAAATATGTATTCAGATATATTTTAGTGCAGAATTTCATACAAATTCTTTGAGTAACGCGTAGTCAGGGGCGAAACGCGTAGAGGTGGAGAGATGAGATGTTAGGACAATAGATATTGTAGCACACAGGACTTTTTAGGAGCAGGAAATAATCCCCGTAGTTGCCTTATTGCACACAGAATAGACGAAGGGAAACGGCTATATCTTTTACACGTTCTAGATGTACCTGCCTACTGGCCATTGAGCTAATCTGCACCTGTTAATAATACACACAGAGTACGCTCTCTGAGCTGGAAAAGTCCTTTTTATTTATCACTTGTGACAGTGTGGTACGTTTTCACGATTCTTGTACACACTGTTGCACATGTTGGAGGAACTTTTTAAAGTACATTAATTAAAAGTTATATTTTATTTATTTTTCTCCCCAACGATACCTGTGATTTATTATAAATTCTTTGAGTATAAATTTATAAAATCTTCAGTGAATTGTGAACTGACAGATTGGATGAAAGATAAAGAGGGGCGTTATGTGATTGTGGTTGCAGTATATGCAGCAAATACAAGGCAATGTGGGTTTTTTGGGTCAGTATAAATAGAAGTGATTAACCCCTACGTGCACCAGGATGTTATAGTACGTCCCTGCGGGTAGATACTTCCCGCATCGGGACGTGCTATAACGTCCCGCTTCTGGCACCGACTCACGAACGGAGCTGGGACCAGAAGCAGCGGCTGTCAGCTGTCTATCACAACTGACACCGCACGCTAACACCCGCGATCAGAGCCGACTACGATTGCAAGTGTTAACCCCTTACACGCCGTGGTCAAGCATGACCGCAGCGTGTAAGGGTCTTCCCCCTATGGATCAGATCCCCTGTGCCTCTTAACGAAGGATCCACTTCTGGTAAGCCCCGAGGTCTGCCAAGTGCCCTGGGGCTGCCCGGTGTTCTGAGCAGTCAGACCCCTTACGGGTCTGACTGTAAACTGTTTGCGCATGCGTCTGCATGCTCAGACAGTTTACACTGCTCTATAATTAATTAGTAATGATCAGTGTATTGGACTTGAACCAGCGATCAGAGAATGGCTGGTTCAAGTATGAAAATTCAAAAATGTAAAAACATTAAAATTTACACATTAGAATAAATAAAAAATAAATACAGTACATAAAAATATAAGCCCCTAAAATGTCACTTTCCCATAAAAACACACAAAGTATAACCCCCCCCCACACACATATTCGGTATTCCCGAGTCCGTAACAGTCTGTATAATAAAACAGAATTGTTACTGGACCCGCACGGTAAACGCCAGAGGAAAATAACGTTCCGAAAAAAATATCATTTTTAATTAATACGTTTAAAAAATGCTCTAAAAAGTGATAAAAAAAATGTCCCGTACTCTAAACTAACCCACTAAAAAGAACAACTCTTCTCACAAAAAAGAAGCCCTAACCAGATTTGTCAGCCGAAAAATAAAATAGTTGAAAAGATGGTGATGCTAAAATGTACAAGATTTTCTCCAAATTAGTTTTAATTCAGTAAAATTTAATAAAATACATAAAACCCCCACATATTTGGTATCACTGCGTCCGTAACAATCTGCATAATGAAACAGAATTGTTATTAGATCCGCAAAGTGAATCCAGTTAAAAAAAAAAAAAAATACCCTCCAAAAATAAGAACATTTTTAATTAATGTCCTATAAAAAATGTTCTAAAAAGTGATTAAAAAAATGTTATGCACTCTAAAATAAGAACACTAAAAACAAAAATCCTTCCTGCAAAAAATAAGCCCTTAACCAGATTTGTGAGGCGAAAAATAAAAAAATGTAAAGAAAAAAGTGTATCTGGTTCGCTCACCCAATCACCTGTAGTAGCCTCCAAACAGAAAGTCCATGTGGCGGTGCCCGCTTCCAGGTCCTCGACTCGACAACCACAGCAATGTAAACAAATAGGAGAAAAGCGGCACTCCAAAAGACCAAACCGGTGCTGTCCAATAAAGGGCTAGTCTTTATTACTGATTAGTGGGGTACAACATATGGATAGACAACAGAATGGATTGACGCGAAAAGTTAACTAACATTAACACCAAAACATATATACATAGGATATGTGGACACTCCCCTCAAATCAGCCTATCCCACAACATGGTGGGACGCTGAGACCCTGGAGTCATACACTGAAAAAATGATGATACCACGTGGCCTTCGTTTAAGGAAGCTCCCCACAACGGTATATTCACAGGATTTCCTGGATAAATGGAATTTCGCCTTGAGTGAATGTTCCCTTAAATTGATGGGATTTATTATTGAGGAGAAACGTAGAGGTTCTAGAACAAACTAAAAACCAAATACAATCACTTAAGGAGGAACTTCAAAATCATTTACTGGAAGCGATCTATAAAGAGAAATTGAGTGTACACCAGGAGAAGCTTAAAAAATTGGAGGAGGTTATCACCAATACAAAAAGAAACAAATTCAAACAGGATGTCATTGATTATAAGGAAAATACTGTATACACTTGGAAAGAAGCAGATTTAACAAGCAGGATGACCTTACAGGAAGAGAGGACACTCCCAAATCGATCTTGAAATATGGCAGATCGGGTGGTAAACATAAAAAGTGGTCAAATGTTACATAACTGTTTTGAAGAGCAATGTAGTACTCTCTGTTATCGTGCTTTATTGTGTGATGAAATTAAGGATTATAACATTAATAAAGATTTTTATACAGAGAACCTGTACTTTTATCCAGTAGGGTCCCGTCCAGCAGCTCTTGATAAATTTAAGGAGCTGGTGGAACGGGACTTAGTACAATTGAAAAACAACAGCACACAATGCAATGTTGGAA
This sequence comes from Engystomops pustulosus, assembly GCF_040894005.1. Taxonomy (NCBI): domain Eukaryota; kingdom Metazoa; phylum Chordata; class Amphibia; order Anura; family Leptodactylidae; genus Engystomops; species Engystomops pustulosus. The sequence goes on along the minus strand of NC_092416.1, from coordinate 110,639,962 downwards.
CCCCCGCACGCAAGAAATGTAATTTAATAGTGACTGAACAAAGAGCATTAAAGGAATTGAGAGAGAATGCGGACATAGTGGTATGATTGTCTTATAAGGGGGGGGATGTGGTGCTACTTAATGCTTTACTATATGAAAAGATCAATGAAGATTTATTGAGTGATTTCTCCACCTACAGACCCTTATCCAAGGATCTCACACCCCTCTTTCAGAGTAAATTGGAGAGAGTGTTGAAGGAGGGTTTAAGTAGAGGTTTGATCTCTAATAAAGACAGAGATTTTTTGTACATTGAGTCTCCTGTTACCCCGGTCTTCCACTCTCTCCTCAAGGTCCATAAGGGGGTGTTTCCCCCTCCTGTGCGTCCTATTGTTGCAGGCCTTGGGGGGATGAGTGAGAGGCTGGGGAAGTGGGTAAACTTCTATCTTCAACCGTTGAGAGTAACCCCCACTTTCTTGCAGGACACCAAGAATGTTTTACAGATAATGAAGGATTTATGTTGGCATGACTGGGCGTCTTGTGATGTGGTTTCTCTCTATTTGTTTATTCCGCATGATAGGGGTCTATACTTTCTTCAACGGCACCTTAAGACAGGACCAGGTTCAGGTTTCAGTAGGCCCCTGGGCGACAGTACCTCAGTGGGCTCCTTTGCAGTAAACTCACGTGCCAGCATTAAAAATTCAAAATCTAAAATGGTCTCCTGTTCCCTGAAATATTCCCCAGCTTATCATCCCAAACAGCTGTGTCATGGTCAGGGCAGTTTTGAGGTCATTTAACCAACAGGGCGAACCTAAAATTGTGTGCCCCTCCACTCCAAGCGCTCGTAGAGTAGTAACCTGTGGTGATGGTTAGGAAAATTGAAGAGAGGCTCACTGGATTTGGTTGTGCTATTTGAGGCACAACTCTAATGTAGGTATAGAAGGTCGGGTGTTGGTGTTTCCCGGTGCTGCCTGTGGACAAGGGTTGTCGAGACACGGCTGCCAAACCGGTCTGGAAGCGTAATCAGTAGAGCAGGGTAGGTGCTTGTCACAGTTAGGCGCACACAGATTATTGACATACACAGGATGATTGATAAAAGGATATTTTTTTCGGTATCTCTGGAACACAACGCATTTCGGAGTCTAATATGACTCCTTTATCAAGTGGGTAGATACTGGGGAAACATAAAAAAATAGGAGGGAAGAACATATGTATAAATGTATACAAAAAGGGGCGAGGGGGTTATTTTGTTAGTCTGGTGCATTAAAAAGTCTTATATCACCATGAAAAATGATGATAAAATCATAAAATATTCAGAACATGACATTTGTGAGAACCATTTCAAGGGATAATCAAAACAGTCATTGAATACATAAAAACAGTCATCGGATAAATGCATCCATGTTTTACAGTGGATAAGACGTGTAAAACAGTAAGTGAATTCATATATCAATAAATTAATAAATAAATTAAATAAATGAATAAATACATGAAACAGTTGATCTTTTATAAGATTAAATAAACAAACAGACCTCAATGTTCTACTGTTGATATGATACATAATAAATGGATTAACGAGCGGTGATAGGTCAGACAAAGTACATAAATTGATAAATCAATAAATGTAGCTGTGACATATTAAATGATATGTGTAAGTGTGCGTCTGTAATAAATCTAATAGATGTAAGTTGAGAGCGCTTACCTGCAGCACGGGTGAATGGCCGATTCCCCGGAGCTGTTAGGTAGCGTTACTTTACTGATATAAGAAGGTGCCGACTTGTGGGAGCGTCACTACATGCGCATAGAGGAATCTAACCAAGAAGATGTCTGCCGGCTCTGTTTGGCGACATAATTCACATAACTTCAACTCAGCTGCTGCAGAACCTCATAATACACACCTCAGCTGCTGCAGAACCTCATAATACACATCTCAGCTTCTGCAGAACCTCATAATACACACCTGAGCTGCTGCGGAACCTCATAATGCAAAAATTTTCTGCTGCAGAACCTCATAATACACACTTCATCTGCTGTGTAACCTCATAATACACATCACTGCTTACACAGAACCCTCTCTGCTTCTCATGTACATTTGAGTTGATTAATATCATTCACACATCCACACATGCAGCAAGACATATATACAGTCAGACACACATGCATACAGCTACAGATACATGCAGCAAGACATATATACAGCCAGACAGCTACAGATACATGCATAGAGCTACAGATACATACAGCTACAGATACATGCATACAGCTACAGATACATACATACAGCTACAGATACATGCATACAGCTACAGATACATACATACAGCTACAGATACATGCATACAGATACATGTATATAGTTACAGATACATACATACAGCTGCAGATACATGCATACAGCTGCAGATACATACAGACAGCTACAGATACATGCTTACAGCTGCAGATACATGCATACAGCTACAGATACATGCATACAGCTACAGATACATGCGTAACAGCTACAGATACATGCATACAGCTACAGATACATGCGTAACAGCTACAGATACATGCATACAGCTACAGATACATATTTACAGCTACAGATACATCCATACAGCTACAGATACATACATACAGCTACATGCATACAGCTGCAGATACATGCATACAGCTACAGATACATGCAGACAGCTACATACAAGCATGGAGGCAAACACACACACTGACAGACAAATACATGCAGACACACATGCAGGCAAACACATCATCACACATACAATACACTCACTGTATGGATCAGTAATACACATCCATACATGTCACATATAGAGATGAGCGAGCACTAAAATGCTCGGGTACTCGTTATTCGAGACGAACTTTTCCCGATGCTCGAGTGCTCGTTTCGAGTAACGAGCCCCATTGAAGTCAATGGGAGACTCGAGCACAGGGAAGCTTGGCCAAACACCTGGGAACCTCAGAAAAGGATGGAAACACCAAGGAAATGGACAGGAAACAGCAGGGGCAGCATGCATGGATGCCTCTGAGGCTGCTTAATCGCACCATTATGCCAAAATTATGGGCAACAGCATGGCCATGACAGAGTGACCGAATGAGGCTAGATAGCATCTAAAACATCCAATAATTGACCCTGACACTATAGGGGACGGCATGCAGAGGCAGCGGCAGCAGCGGCAGGCTAGAGAGTGGCATGGCAACATACCCTAAATGGACTCAGGCTTCAAACCAATGGGTGGCAGAGAGGAACCAAAGGAGGTGAGCAAGAAGCGCTCAAATAATATCGGTACATGATAAAAGTTTGCCAGTATATTTTGTGGATTACACAGCAGGGTGGCGACAAAGTTAACATGGAAGCCATGAAAACAATCCAAAATTCTGCCTGACACAGCTCGTTTGATAAGGGGACCATGTATGGAGGCAGTGAACAAGTAGTAGATTAAAGGTGCTGCAGTTAAAACTATGTTAGTTGGATCTTGGCATGGAGCTGGCGCTCCGCTGCCAGGCGAGCTTTTGCCAATCCAAGCCCCTGTCTCTAGGCTACTCCCCAAACAGCACTTCTAAGAACCTTTTGTATAAGATCAAGTGTAGTAGCGTTCTTATAAGTTTAGGATATGGCGGGTGAGGGGAATGTAAACAGATGCGCAAGAAGCGCTGAAATAATATCCGTAAATGGTAAAAGTTTGCCAGTATATTTTGAGGATTACACAGCAGGGTGGCGACAAAGTTAACAAGTTTGTTGTGGAAGCCATGAAAACAACCCAAAATTCTGCCTGACACAGTACGTTTGATAAGGCGGCCATGTATGGAGGCAGTGAACTAGTAGTAGATTAAAGGTGCTGCAGTTAAAACTATGTTAGTTGGTTCTTGGCATGGAGCTGGCGCTCCGCTGCCAGGCGAGCTTTCGCCAATCCAAGCCCCTGTCTCTAGGCTACTCCCCAAACAGCACTTCTAAGAACCTTTTGTATAAGATCAAGTGTAGTAGCGTTCTTATAAGTTTAGGATATGGCGGGTGAGGGGAATGTAAACAGATGCGCAAGAAGCGCTGAAATAATATCCGTAAATGGTAAAAGTTTGCCAGTGTATTTTGTGGATAACACAGCAGGGTGGCGACAAAGTTAACAACTTTGATGTGGAATCCATGAAAACAACCCAAATTTCGGCCTGACACACCTCGTTTGATAAAGGGACGATGTATGGAGGCAGCTATATGGACGACTTTTGGAGGTAGCAATGGAGACAACGTGTGGAGGCTGCTATGGAGACAATTCAATTTGGATAGTGCCTGTATGTGGCAGTCCAAAAAAGTTTTCAAACCAGAGGAGCAGGTAGGTGGCCCTCCAGAAAAATGGAATAGATTGAGTGCCTGTATGTGGCAGTCCAAAAAAGTTTTCAAACCAGAGGAGCAGGTAGGTGGCCCTCCAGAAAAATTGAATAGATTGAGTGCCTGTATGTGGCAGTCCAAAAAAGTTTTCAAACCAGAGGAGCAGGTAGGTGGCCCTCCATAAAAATGGAATAGATTGAGTGCCTGTATGTGGCAGTCCAAAAAAAATTTCAAACCAGAGGAGCAGGTAGGTGGCCCTCCATAAAAATGGAATAGATTGAGTGCCTGTATGTGGCAGTCCAAAAAAGTTTTCAAACCAGAGGAGCAGGTAGGTGGCCCTCCAGAAAAATGGAATAGATTGAGTGCCTGTATGTGGCAGTCCAAAAAAGTTTTCAAACCAGAGGAGCAGGTAGGTGGCCCTCCATAAAAATGGAATAGATTGAGTGCCTGTATGTGGCAGTCCAAAAAAGTTTTCAAACCAGAGGAGCAGGTAGGTGGCCCTCCAGAAAAATGGAATAGATTGAGTGCCTGTATGTGGCAGTCCAAAAAAGTTTTCAAACCAGAGGAGCAGGTAGGTGGCCCTCCAGAAAAATGGAATAGATTGAGTGCCTGTATGTGGCAGTCCAAAAAAGTTTTCAAACCAGAGGAGCAGGTAGGTGGCCCTCCAGAAAAATGGAATAGATTGAGTGCCTGTATGTGGCACTCCCAAAAATTGTTTAAAACAGAGGACCGGGTCGGTGGCCCTCCATAAAAATTAAATGCATAAAGTACTATAGCTAGAGCCAGTGGGCCCTGTAAAAAAATAGCCAGTTTCCTCTGCTTTACTGTACAAAGAGGAAGAGAAGGAGGAAAATGAGGAGGAGGAGGAGTGGATAAATTATTCAGGTTGAGCTTCCTTCACCTGGTGGAGATTGGAAATTAGGAGAAATCCAGGCTTTATTCATCTTGATAAGCGTCAGCCTATCAGCGCTGTCAGTCGACAGGCGTGTACTCTTATCGGTGATGATGCCACCAGCTGCACTGAAAACCCACTCGGACAAGACGCTAGTGGCAGGGCAGGCAAGAACCTCCAAGGCGTACAGCGCCAGTTCGTGCCACATGTCCAGCTTTGAAACCCAGTAGTTGTAGGGAGCTGTGTGATCATTTAGGACGATGGTATGGTCAGCTACGTACTCCCTCACCATCTTTCTGTAAAGATCAGCCCTACTCTTCCGAGACTGGGGACAGGTGACAGTGTCTTGCTGGGGTGACATAAAGCTGGCAAAAGCCTTGTAAAGCGTACCCTTGCCAGTGCTGGACAAGCTGCCTGCTCGCCTACTCTCCCTCGCTACTTGTCCCGCAGAACTACGCACTCTGCCGCTAGCGCTGTCAGAAGGGAAATACTGTTTCAGCTTGTGCACCAGGGCCTGCTGGTATTCATGCATTCTCACACTCCTTTCCTCTCCAGGGATGAGAGTGGAAAGATTTTGCTTGTACCGTGGGTCCAGGAGAGTGAACACCCAGTAATCGGTGCTGGAATAAATTCTTTGAACGCGAGGGTCACGGGATAGGCAGCCTAGCATGAAATCTGCCATATGCGCCAGAGTACCAACGCGTAAGAATTCACTCCCCTCACTGGCCTGACTGTCCATTTCCTCCTCCTCCAACTCCTCCAACTCCTCTTCTTCTGCCCATACACGCTCAACAGTGAAGGACTCAACAATGGTCCCCTCTTGTGTCTCGCCAACATTCTCCTCCTCTTCCTCCTCATCCTCCTCCACCTCCTCCGATATGCGCTGAGAAACAGACCTAAGGGTGCTTTGGCTATCAACAAGGGAATCTTCTTCCCCCGTCTCTTGTGAGGAGCGCAAAGCTTCCGACTTCATGCTGACCAGAGAATTTTTCAACAGGCCAAGCAGCGGGATGGTGAGGCTGATGATGGCGGCATCGCCACTGACCATCTGTGTTGACTCCTCAAAGTTACTCAGCACCTGACAGATATCAGACATCCACGTCCACTCCTCATTGTAGACTTGAGGAAGCTGACTGACCTGACTACCAGTTCTGGTGGAAGTTGACATCTGGCAGTCTACAATCGCTCGGCGCTGCTGGTAAACTCTGGATAACATGGTCAGTGTTGAATTCCACCTCGTGGGCACGTCGCACAACAGTCGGTGAGCGGGCAGTTGGAGGCGGCGCTGCGCTGCCCTGAGAGTGGCAGCATCTGTGCTGGACTTCCTGAAATGCGCACAGATGCGGCGCACCTTCGTGAGCAAATCAGACAGATTGCGGTATGTCTTGAGGAAACGCTGAACTATCAGATTTAACACATGGGCCAGGCATGGCACATGTGTCAGTCTGCCGAGTTGCAGAGCCGCCACCAGGTTACGGCCGTTGTCACACACAACCATGCCTGGCTTCAGGTTCAGCGGTGCCAGCCACAGATCAGTCTGCGCCGTGATGCCCTGTAATAGTTCTTGGGCGGTGTGCCTTTTATCGCCTAGGCTCAGCAGTTTCAGCACCGCCTGCTGTCGCTTAGCGACGGCACTGCTGCTGTGCCTAGAGCTACCGACTGATGGCGCCATGCCCACGGATGGTCGTTCGGAGGAGGAGGTGGAGGAGGGGTGGGAGGAGGAGGAGGCATAGTAGGCCTGAAACACCTGGACCGAGGTAGGCCCCGCAATCCTCGGCGTCGGCAGTATATGACCAGCCGCAGGGTCAGACTCGGTCCCAGCCTCCACCAGGTTAACCCAATGTGCCGTCAGCGATATATAGTGGCCCTGCCCGGCAGCACTCGTCCACGTGTCCGTGGTCAGGTGGACCTTGTCAGAAACGGCGTTGGTCAGGGCACGGATTATGTTGTCTGACACGTGCTAGTGCAGGGCTGGGACGGCACATCGGGAAAAGTAGTGGCGGCTGGGGACCGAATACCGAGGGGCGGCCGCCGCCATGAGGCTGCGAAAGGCCTCGGTCTCTACTAGCCTATAGGGCAGCATCTCCAGGCTTAGCAATCTGGAGATGTGCACATTAAGGGCTTGGGCGTGCGGGTGGGTTGCACTATATTTGCGTTTCCGCTCCAGCGTCTGGGGTATGGAGAGCTGAACGCTGGTGGATGCTGTGGAGGATCGTGGAGGCGACGATGGGGTTTTTGTGGCAGGGTCCTGGGCAGGGGGCTGACTATCAGCTGACACAGGGGAAGGAGCAGTGGTGTGCACGGCCGGAGGTGAACGCGCTTGTTGCCACTGAGTGGGGTGTTTAGCATTCATATGCCTGCGCATACTGGTGGTAGTTAAGCTAGTAGTGGTGGAACCCCTGCTGATCCTGGTTTGGCAAATGTGGCACACCACAGTCCGTCGGTCATCCGGTGTTTCCTTAAAGAACCTCCAGACTTCTGAAAATCTAGCCCTCGCCGCAGGAGCCCTCGCCACGGGAGCTTCACTAGTTGACACATTTGGCGCTGATGCACCAGCTCTGGCCCTGCCTCTCCGTCTGGCCCCACCACTGCCTCTTCCAACCTGTTCTGGTCGAGGACTCTCCTCCGTCTCAGAAGCACTGTGTTCACCCGGCCTCTCAACCCAGCTTGGGTCTGTCACCTCATCATCCTCCGATCCCTCAGTCTGCTCCCCCCTCGGACTTCCTGCCCTGACAACAACTTCCCCACTGTCTGACAACCGTGTCTCCTCATCGTCGGACACCTCTTTACACACTTCTTCCACTACGTCAACAAGGTCATCATCACCCACAGACTGCGACTGGTGGAAAACCTGGGCATCGGAAAATTGCTCATCAGCAACCGGACAAGTGGTTTGTGACTGTGGGAAGGGTCCAGAAAACAGTTCCTCAGAGTATGCCGGTTCAAATGGCAAATTTTGCTGGGAGGCAAACTGGGGGGGAGGAGGCTGAGGTGCAGGAGCTGGAGGAGTGCCGATTTCGGTGACATGGGTGGACTGCGTGGAAGACTGACTGGTGGACAAATTGCTCGAAGCATTGTCGGCAATCCACGACATCACCTGTTCGCACTGTTCTGGCCTCAACAGTGCTCTACCACGAGTCCCAGTAACTTCAGACATGAACCTAGGGAGTGTAGCTCTGTGGCGTTCCCCTGCTCCCTCATCAGCAGGTGGTGTCTCACCCCGCCCAGGACCACGGCCTCTGACCCCTGCAGTAGTTGGACGCCCACGTCCCCGCCCTCGTCCTCTACCCCTAGCCCTCGGGTTAAACATTTTGAAAATGAGAGTTATAACTTTAATTTTTTTTTTACCTTTTTTTTGTGTTTTTTTTTTTTTGTGTGTTTTTTAGTTTTTAAAACCAAACGATGCTATCCTATTGCTATGGCTATTTTCTAGCCAAGTATGAAAGCACACTGCTATGCCAGATGAGATGACGCTGAGTTATGAAAAAAATAAACGTAAAATAAAAAAGGAAATGGCAGACTGTGCCTAATTGAAATTTAACCCCGGGCCCTAATAAATTTTCCCACTTCGGTCTTTGCGATGGATATGTGCGTCACTAAGCGCAAAACACAGTGGTCGCAAGTCTCACTCCAAATTGCTCACAATTTGCTAGTAGATGCACTGCAACAACTACAGCCACCAGCAGATCAACCAGAAATCAAATATATATAACGCTACTGTAGGCGTAAGTAAGCCGTTTGGATTCTCCTATGGCTATTTTCTAGCCAAGTATTAAAGCACACTACTATGCCAGATGAGATGACGCTGAGTTATGAAAAAAATAAACGTAAAATAAAAAAGGAAATGGCAGACTGTGCCTAATTGAAATCCAACCCCGGGCCCTAATAAATTTTCCCACTTCGGTCTTTGCGATGGATATGTGCGTCACTAAGCGCAAAACACAGTGGTCGCAAGTCTCCCTCCAAATTGCTCACAATTTGCTAGTAGATGCACTGCAACAACTACAGCCACCAGCAGATCAACCAGAAATCAAATATATATAACGCTACTGTAGGCGTAAGTAAGCCGTTTGGATTCTCCTATGGCTATTTTCTAGCCAAGTATTAAAGCACACTACTATGCCAGATGAGATGACGCTGAGTTATGAAAAAAATAAACGTAAAATAAAAAAGGAAATGGCAGACTGTGCCTAATTGAAATCCAACCCCGGGCCCTAATAAATTTTCCCACTTCGGTCTTTGCGATGGATATGTGCGTCACTAAGCGCAAAACACAGTGGTCGCAAGTCTCACTCCAAATTGCTCACAATTTGCTAGTAGATGCACTGCAACAACTACAGCCACCAGCAGATCAACCAGAAATCAAATATATATAACGCTACTGTAGGCGTAAGTAAGCCGTTTGGATTCTCCTATGGCTATTTTCTAGCCAAGTATTAAAGCACACTACTATGCCAGATGAGATGACGCTGAGTTATGAAAAAAATAAACGTAAAATAAAAAAGGAAATGGCAGACTGTGCCTAATTGAAATCCAACCCCGGGCCCTAATAAATTTTCCCACTTCGGTCTTTGCGATGGATATGTGCGTCACTAAGCGCAAAACACAGTGGTCGCAAGTCTCCCTCCAAATTGCTCACAATTTGCTAGTAGATGCACTGCAACAACTACAGCCACCAGCAGATCAACCAGAAATCAAATATATATAACGCTACTGTAGGCGTAAGTAAGCCGTTTGGATTCTCCTATGGCTATTTTCTAGCCAAGTATTAAAGCACACTACTATGCCAGATGAGATGACGCTGAGTTATGAAAAAAATAAACGTAAAATAAAAAAGGAAATGGCAGACTGTGCCTAATTGAAATCCAACCCCGGGCCCTAATAAATTTTCCCACTTCGGTCTTTGCGATGGATATGTGCGTCACTAAGCGCAAAACACAGTGGTCGCAAGTCTCACTCCAAATTGCTCACAATTTGCTAGTAGATGCACTGCAACAACTACAGCCACCAGCAGATAAACCAGAAATCAAATATATATAACGCTACTGTAGGCGTAAGTAAGCCGTTTGGATTCTCCTATGGCTATTTTCTAGCCAAGTATTAAAGCACACTACTATGCCAGATGAGATGACGCTGAGTTATGAAAAAAATAAACGTAAAATAAAAAAGGAAATGGCAGACTGTGCCTAATTGAAATCCAACCCCGGGCCCTAATAAATTTTCCCACTTCGGTCTTTGCGATGGATATGTGCGTCACTAAGCGCAAAACACAGTGGTCGCAAGTCTCACTCCTAATTGCTCACAATTTGCTAGTAGATGCACTGCAACAACTACAGCCACCAGCAGATCAACCAGAAATCAAATATATATAACGCTACTGTAGGCGTAAGTAAGCCGTTTGGATTCTCCTATGGCTATTTTCTAGCCAAGTATTAAAGCACACTACTATGCCAGATGAGATGACGCTGAGTTATGAAAAAAATAAACGTAAAATAAAAAAGGAAATGGCAGACTGTGCCTAATTGAAATCCAACCCCGGGCCCTAATAAATTTTTCCACTTCGGTCTTTGCGATGGATATGTGCGTCACTAAGCGCAAAACACAGTGGTCGCAAGTCTCACTCCAAATTGCTCACAATTTGCTAGTAGATGCACTGCAACAACTACAGCCACCAGCAGATCAACCAGAAATCAAATATATATAACGCTTCTGTAGGCGTAAGTAAGCCGTTTGGATTCTCCTATGGCTATTTTCTAGCCAAGTATTAAAGCACACTACTATGCCAGATGAGATGACGCTGAGTTATGAAAAAAATAAACGTAAAATAAAAAAGGAAATGGCAGTCTGTGCCTAATTGAAATCCAACCCCGGGCCCTAATAAATTTTCCCACTTCGGTCTTTGCGATGGATATGTGCGTCACTAAGCGCAAAACACAGTGGTCGCAAGTCTCACTCCAAATTGCTCACAATTTGCTAGTAGATGCACTGCAACAACTACAGCCACCAGCAGATCAACCAGAAATCAAATATATATAACGCTACTGTAGGCGTAAGTAAGCCGTTTGGATTCTCCTATGGCTATTTTCTAGCCAAGTATTAAAGCACACTACTATGCCAGATGAGATGACGCTGAGTTATGAAAAAAATAAACGTAAAATAAAAAAGGAAATGGCAGACTGTGCCTAATTGAAATCCAACCCCGGGCCCTAATAAATTTTCCCACTTCGGTCTTTGCGATGGATATGTGCGTCACTAAGCGCAAAACACAGTGGTCGCAAGTCTCACTCCAAATTGCTCACAATTTGCTAGTAGATGCACTGCAACAACTACAGCCACCAGCAGATCAACCAGAAATCAAATATATATAACGCTACTGTAGGCGTAAGTAAGCCGTTTGGATTCTCCTATGGCTATTTTCTAGCCAAGTATTAAAGCACACTACTATGCAAGATGAGATGACACTGAGTTATGAAAAAAATAAACGTAAAATAAAAAGAAACTGGCAGACTGTGCCTAATTGAAAACAAACCCCTAATAAATTTTCCCACTTTGGTGTTTGAGGTGGATATGTGTGTCACTAAGAGCTAAACACAACGGTAGCAAGTCCCCCTGCTAATTCCTCACAATATGGTACTAGCTGCACTACTAGTGCCAGCAAGCCCAGCCACAAGCAAATAAAAAAAAAAAGGATAACGTTATTGTAGCCCTAAGAAGGGCTGTTGTAGAATCACTCCTGCCTAACAGTAAGCTAATAGAACACCCTAACGCTTTCCCTGACCAGCAGCAGCTCTCTCCCTAGCGGCATCCAGACAGAGAATGATCCGAGCAGCGCGGGCAGCGGCTAGTCTATCCCAGGGTCACCTGATCTGGGCAGCCAACCACTGCTATCGACGTGTAAGGGTACCACGTCATGCTGGGTGGAGTGCAGAGTCTCCTGGCTTGTGATTGGCTCTGTTTCTGGCCGCCAAAAAGCAAAACGGCGGGAGCTGCCATTTTCTCGAGCGGGCGAAATACTCGTCCGAGCAACGAGCAGTTACGAGTACGCTAATGCTCGATCGAGCATCAAGCTCGGACGAGTATGTTCGCTCATCTCTAGTCACATACCATGTGGTGTCTGCAGCAGCCCTGGTATCACATAGAGGAGTCTTCAGGCTGCTCCTCCTCCTCCTCTTCGTCCGGATCTCTGAGCTGCCAGATTTCTGCTTTACTGCAGCTCCATGTGAAGAGGAGATTGGGGGAAGGGGGGGGGGGTTAACCTGTAATGTGCTGCATCACACCAGCCGCTCTGTAGCCTGTGCTGTGCCTTGTCGGAGAGGGGAGGAAAAGTGCAGCACCGCTCGTCCTGACAGAAAGTAAGGATTGAACATGTGCACAGCATGTGTGGGCCCCCGGCAGCTCTCTGGTCCCCAGCACTTGCCCAGGTATGCCGGGTGCTGGAGCCGGCCCTGGCTTAAAGGAAACCTACCATTTCAAATGGTAGGTGTAAGCTGTAAACACCGAGCACCAGCTCAGGGTGAGCTGGTGCCGGCGCTTAGTTTCGTTAGTGTTAAAACCGCGGTATCGCGGTTTTAACACTTTTTAAACTTTATAGCAGAAACTGCTTCGGCGCGCGCCTACATAGGAAATGCTGCAGGCGTTGCGCGCGCATGGTCGCGCGCAGCGCCAAAGCAGCTTCTGCTATAAAGTTTAAAAAGTGTTAAAACCGCGATACCGCGGTTTTAACACTAACGAAACTAAGCACCGGCACCAGCTCACCCTGAGCTGGTGCTCGGTGTTTACAGCTTACACCGACCATTTGAAATGGTAGGTTTCCTTTAAGAAATACAGTACTTACAGTGAGGATTTGTCTGAGTATCTGGTATTGGTTGTGGAATTCCTCCTCAAACACAATTTCTTTTTATTTGATGGACGTTTTTATTTGCAAGTGGAGGGGGCTCCCATGGGGGCCAAATTTTCCCCCTCCCTTGCAAATATTTATATGTCCCAGTGGGAAGATTTGTTTCTCTTCTTCCCGTCCAACCTATACCAGGAGTTTATTGTATGGCTTGGACGTTACATCGACGACCTGGTGTGGGTATGGAGGAGAGGATTTATTTGTGAGATTTGTGCAGTCTTACTTGAATTGCGAGATGAGCTTACAATTTACCTACACTTTCGGGGGCCAGAAGATCACTTTTTTAGATGTTTGTTTATCAGGATGTGGAAATAGGGTTGTAGTCAGCCCTTTTAGGAAAGAAACTGCAGGAAACTCCATTCTTCTTGTGTCGTCGTGCCATCCTCCCCATGTTGTTTGGAATATTCCTTATGGGGAGATCGTACGACTGCGCAGGAATTGTACATAGGATGATAGGATCCATAAAGAGAAAAATCTACTCATGAAGAGATTTTTTTATAGAAAATACAGAGAAGAGGATTTGAGGGGGGCAGATAGTAAGATTTCTAAATTGACACAGGGAGATTTACTTAGAAGCCCTGCACAGAATACTTGTCCCAATAGCAATAAGGTGGGTCTACAAAAAGCTTTAATATTCTCAACTAGCTACAGTAAGCAATAACGAATAGTTATCAAATATCTACCATTGTTGCAGCAGGATGATACTGTGACCCCCATAATTGCAACTGGAGTTGAATGTGTGGCTAGAAAAGCCAAAACTTTGGGGTCCATTTTATCACCCAGCCTATATGACAGTACCTTGGGGACGAGCCCAGATGTAAGCCTTGCTCTTACATTGCTGTACAGAACACAATTATTTCATACACCATGGGCAAAGAGAACAAAATTGGTAGTTATATTAATTGTAACTCTGAAAATGTAGTGTATGTGGCGGGATGTGTTTCTTGTCGATAACAGTATGTAGTACATACAGCAGACCCACTGAAAACGAGAATTAGGCGACATTTATCTGATATAAGTAACAATGTCATTAATGTTTCTGCTCTGTTCAAGCATTTCCATGATGTTCACAATAAACAAACCCAGGGTTTTGTTTGGACTGGCATAGAAAAAGTTTTCTTGTCTAGGAGAGGTGGTGACATCAAGCGCAAACTTTTGAACCGGGAGACCTTCTGGGTGTTTGTGCTTTGCACGCAACATCCGCTTGGTCTCAACGAGAGGTTGGACCTCATCCTCACCTACTAATGTAGATCTGTAGATTTTCAGTATGGTATAGAATGTACTTGGTCATATGATTTCCAGGCTCCCACTTGAAATATGAACATACGTTTCAACAATGAGTTCACACTTTATTTGTGAAACATGTAATTATTTTCAGATTACTTGCATATGTATTGGTTCCATGTTTGAGATATTAGTTTTTAACAGTTATTTCAATCTTATCTAAACAGTTGTAATATATATTTACCTTAATTTTGGTTTTATTCTTGTATATTATGGCGGTAATAATGTGATAATGTTGTCCTATCTAGTATCTATACTTACCTATATATATATATATATATATATATATATATATATATATATATACATATATACGCGTTGCCATGGAAATGTTACACGCCAGCCATCCCACAGCCGTTCGCATGATGTGATCACGTGGCGCGATCATGTGTCTCGCCACGTGTTTCATCATGTGATTGGGGGCGTGGCCGTTCAGTGAGCAGTACGGTCGGCGTATAATCAAGTTCCTGCACTTGAGGTAATGGCGCTTTGGTGCCTCGGTTTTAATATGAGTTATTCTCTTGTGGGATAGGCTGATTTGACGGGAGTGTCCACATATTCTATGTATATATGTTTTGGTGTTAATGTTGGTTAACTTGGGATTATGATTCAGATGCATCAGCGTTGAAATGCATCAATCCATTCTGTTGTCTATCCATATGTTGTACCCCACTAATCGGTAATAAAGACTAACCCTTTATTGGGCAGCACAGGTGTGGTCTTTTGGAGTGCCGCTCTTCTCCTATTTGCAAAATAAAAAAGTCATGCATATGAAAGACGGTGATGCTAAAATTAACAACATTTTCACCAAATTACTTTTTATTCATAAAAAATCTATATAAATGAGGTATTTTCGTAATTGTAGAGACCCATAGAATAAAAATAATATACTATTTTTATTTTATGGTAAACAGCCAAAAACACCAAACAAATTCTTCCTAAAAAGTGATGATTTTCTTTTCCTCCACCAACAAAGAATTAATAAAACCTCACCAATTAGCTATAGATGCCCCAAAATTACGTACCAAAAAAGTGCATCTCATGTGGCAAAAGAAATAAGCCTGTACAATTTGACAATGCAAATCTGCTCTTGATGGCGCACCCTTTTATTCTATGCCCGCCCATGTGCCCATACAGCAGGTTACCACCATATATGGGGTATCAGTGTACTCGGGAGAAATTGGGTATCATTAATCATTAATTTTCCACCCAAAGTAAGTGTATTGTGAAAAAATATTACAATTTGTAGACTGCATTTCCATTTTGTTTTAACCCCTATAAAACACTTAAAGGGTTAACAAACAAAGTGTTTTTTCATACCTTGAGGGGTGTAGTTTCCATAATGGGGTAATTTACGAGTCTAGCTATTAGTTAGGCCTCTCACAGTCAATTAGAATTTGAGCAAGTCCATCTAAATACGGGTTTTGGTGATTTTCCAAAAATTTTAAAAATGGTACCTAAATTCTGAGCCTTATAACATTCTAGTAAAATATGTGGAATCTTAAAAAACCATGGAAACATAAAGCATATATTTGGGAAATGTAAGTTATGAATTTAGTTGGGTGCTATGACTATCTGCATCAAAAGTAGAGAATAGAACTTTGAAAATAAAGAATTTTTTTTCCAATTTTTTTCCAAATTTTTTTCCAAACTAATATGAAGTACAATGTGTCACGAGAAAAAAATCTCAAAATCCCCTAGATATCTCATATCGTTCCAAAGCTATAACCACTTATAGTGACACCTTGCAGATTTGAAAAATGGGGCCACTCCTAAATTCCAAAATAGGAGTCCCGTAGGGGTTAAATAAGGGAGACTAGTGATCTGCGGGGATTTTAATGCACCACTATCAGATAATTTGGACAGTACTGCACAGTTAGGTAGAAAAGAAACAAGTGGGATCATACGGAGATGGGATGTCTGGAGATATCAACATGTATATGTTCAGAGAGGCAGTCATGGACTCCATGCTGCAGGTTTCCCTTACCCTAGAGAGAAGGTTCAGTCGGGAGGACGGGGCTTGCCTCTTCCAAAACTGCAAGATAAAACATCTTGCGGTTGTGAGAATGTGTAGACTCATTTTGGTGGCTGTCATGGCCATGGACTGGGGGGAGACATTCAGCAAGTAGAATAAGGGAGAGAGGGGAGGGCAAGGAATACGTCCATAGATCAAAAAGTACGGAGCCGAGCCAGTAGACCCGAGTCCAGGGAATTATAGGAGAAATCAGCCCATGGTAGTAGGTAAGCCCAGTTGTCTTGACAGGCTGAGACGAAGTGGCAAAGATAACAGCCCAAAGTCTGGTTCACCCTCTCTACTTGACCATTGGACTGAGAGTGGTAGGCAGAAGAAAAGTCAAGGCTGACATGCAGCTGGTTACATAAGGAACGCCAGAATTTGGACACAAACTGGTCTCCTAGATCGGACACATTGTATAGCGGAAGACCATGCAGCCGGAAGATATGTTTGAAGAACAAACTGGCAAGCCGTGGAGAAGACAGAAGACCTGGAAGGGAAACAAAATAGGACATTTTGGAAAACCGGTCCATCACCACCCAGATGACAGTACTACCCGAGGAGACAGACAGATCGGTGATAAAGCCAATTCCCACATGAGACCACGAGCGACTGGGTATTGGTTTGCTAAGAGAGGCTTTGTTGCCGGCCCAGGATGAGCAGGATCCCACAAACTCCCAAACATCTTTGACCAGTTCTGGCCACCGGTAGTAGTGGGAGATGAGGGCCACGGAGCATTGCACAAAAGACAGAATCCTCTTCTGGAGAGCAGGTCTAACATACGTCTTGCCAAGAGGTAGATGCCAACAAGCTGGTCAGGAGAAATGATTTGCCGAGGAGCTAGTTCTTCTCAAACAACATCCGAAGCACGGGACAGTGCATCAGCCTTGACATTCTTGACAGCAGGACGAAAATGAATCAGCAGGTCGAAGCGAGAGAAAAACAATGACCACCGGGTTTTCTGGGGATTCAGGCACTGAGCTGTCTAAAGGTACAGTAAGTTCTTGTGGTCAGTGTACACACTTAGGGGATGGAGAGCACCCTCCAGAAGATACCACCATTCTTCCAGAGCAAATTTGATGGCCAAGAGCTCTCTGTCTCCAATCAAATAATTTTTCTCCGCGGGAGAAAAAGGGTTAGAAAAGACGCCGCACATGAAAGTTCGGCACATGGGTCCTTTCTGGGTGAGCACCTCTCCAGCTCCACCTCAAGATGAAAAGGTTTGTTCACGTCAGGCCTAGTGAACGTAGGAGCTGAGGCAAAAGCAGACTTCAACTTGGGGAAGGCCTCTTCAGCAGCAGGAGACCAGGCACGTGGATTGCCACCCTTCTTGGTGAGTGCCACGATGCGAGACACCAGAGTGGAGAAATGCCGTATAAACTTCCAGTAATAGTTTGCAAAACCCAGGAACCTCTGTATGGCTCATAGGCCTTCTGGGCGTGGCCACTGAAGAACTGCAGAAAGTTTTGCAGGGTCCATCTGGAGACCGTTGGAAATTATGTACCCAAGGAATGGAATACTGTGATGGTGAAACTGGCATTTTTCCAGCTTGGCGTAAAGATGATTGGCACAAAGTCAATCAAGAATTTGAAGTATGTGTGTCTGGTGGGACTTAAGGTCTGGAGAGTACACCAAGATGTCAACTTGGATAGAACACGTGGCAGTGGATTAAAGGGAAAAAAATGGAGCTTCCTCAGTGCGCTGCTACATTGATTTCAGGTTCAACCAATGTTAGATCACAAAATCATTTTATTCAACAAAGTGTCAATTGATGAACAACGTGTTTCGGGGGCGGACCGCTCTCTTCGTCAGGTTCTTAAATATTCTCATTCCACTGCAGCAGCAAACCCTCTCTCTCCAAGCTAGGTAGAACACGACACACGTAAATAGAAGGTCCTGGAAAACCTAATTTACAAACTCCCGAAAGACAGCAGGGGCATTACACAGTCCAAAGGGCATTACTAAATATTCAAAGTGCCTGTCACGGGTATTAAATGCCGTCTTCCACTCGTCACCTTTGCAAATCCAGATGAGATTGTAAGCACCACAGAGTTCCAGTTTGGAGAACACCCTGGAACTACACAGGCGATCTAAGAGTCCTGTAATCAACGGCAGGGAGTAGCGGTTTTAACCGTGATCTTGTTCAGCAATCGATAGTCTATGCAAGGACATAAGAAGCTGTACTTCTTGGTGACAAAGAAGAAACCTGCACCAGACCGAGAGGAGGACTTGCATATGAAACCCCTCTGCAGGTTCTACTTGATGTCTTCGGACAAGGCCACCATCTTAGGAACAGAAAGAGGATAGACATGACCTCTGGAAAGAGTCGGCACCTGGAAGGAGATCCACTGGGAAATCATAGGGACGATGCAGTGGCAAAGTCACTGCTTGTTTCTTGGAAAAAACATCTGCAAAGCTGGCAGACCCTCCAGAGACTTGGAAGACACAGAAGAGGTCAGGACCGGAAATGGTGCCAACGTTCATAGAGATTAGCATTCAGGGCCCCAACTCAGGATCTCACCAGTCTTCAAATTGAGGACCGAAGTATGGAGTTGAAGGGAAGGAAGACCCAGAAGAAGAGCTGATGTGGAGCGAGGCAGGAAATAGAAGTCCAGTCTTTCTTGATGTAGGACTCCAACTTGAAGATGGATAAGTTCCGTGCGGTACCGGACCGGATTGGAAAGAAGCTATCCGCTTACTGAAGAAATAACTAGGGGCGACTTGAGGCGAACCACCAGAATGTGATGCCGGGAGACCAGATCGGCATCCACAAAGTTTCCCACGGAACTAGAGTCCATGAATGCTGAGACCTGCAGTGCAGCATTGTTACCGACACTGAGAAGTACGGGAACTGCAAAGCGTGGAGATCCCGTATTCTCTTTGTAGGGATGTTTATCCTAGAACTCCAAGGTGTTGGTGTCCCCTAGACATAGAAGGGCGGATAGGACACTGGCACAGTAAAGGCAGAGTTTCTCCTGGAGAGGCCTGGAACATTCCTCAATGGTGAGACGGGCATTGTCGACTTGCATAGATTCCAATTCAACATACAGGTAGGACGGCACTCCGCGTTGGTTGTGGTGCACGAGGACAGGCGAAGTATCCGCCAGGTAACGTAGAAAGAGGTATCCCAGCACTCACGGTAGATTTCTATGCAATCACTTTATTAGCATAAGTTATAGACAGAACGCGTTTCGGCTTGCAAAGCCTTTATCAACTGCAGTTGATAAAGGCTTTGCAAGCAGAAACGCGTTCTGTCTATAACTTATGCTAATAAAGTGATTGCATAGAAATCTACCGTGAGTGCTGGGATACCTCTTTTTAGATTCCAATTCAGACTGTGCAGCTGGGGACTGGAGAGGCTTTTGGAACACCGAAGCCAGGTGAGGCAGGTGTGGACGCCGGACTTGAAGTTGTTTGTGGAGTAATTCTCTGTGAACCACACGTCTATCCGAGTGGCCAGAGTGATGAGACCACTCAGAGTAGCAGGGAGATCATGGGCAGCCAGAGCGTCTTTTACCTGGGAAGATAGTCCTTTCTTGAAGGCTGCTAATAGGGCCACATCATTCTAAAAGAGCTCAGAAGCTATGGTGCAGAACTTGACGGCATATTCGCCCATAGACAAGTCTCCTTGGCGCAAATTTGAGAAGAAGAAACCCTAGCCAGGGCCTCCCTGGAGAATAGACAGAGGACAAACACCACCTTGGAACGTTCGGTGGAGAACTGGGATGGCATCAGTTCAATATGTAGTGAGCACTGAGAAACAAAACTCCGGCACATATGGGATTGCCATCAAATTTATCAGGCAAAGAAAGTCTGAATCTTGGCTCTGCTGCCGGGGGAGATGCCGGGGTAGGTGGAGGGGGATCAGGAGCAGATGTAGAAGCCTGTTGCTGGGAGTCAATCAGCTGTTGAAGTGTGGAGGAAACTTTGCCTAGTAGTTCTCTATGATAAGCAATTTGCTAGGACTGCCAGTCAACAACGATAGAGAGCTCAGCCAGAAGGTGACGTGGTTCCTTGGCAAGGTCTGACTCCTTGGCGGGATCCATGGCCGGATCTTACGGTTCGTGAGGGTAGAACTGTCAGAGTCTCTTAGGGAAGAGTCTGTGGACCCTCTGGGCCACCGTGGGGCATGGTAAGAGACCGGCGGTGGCAGCCAAGGTAGCAAATGCAGGAATTGATACTTTTCTACTTATGCCCTCAAATAAAAGTTTCAACAATAGGAGATACCAACCCCAAAATGGTAGCACTGGAAAAAGCATCTCATCCCGCAAAAAAAATGCCGTCACATGGCCCCAATAACGAAAAAGCTAAAATTTAGCCTACAAAAGGGGCCAATGAGGAAACTTAAATCCTGGCAGCTGCAGGGTGCTCCTTCCCTTCTGTGCCTCGCTGTGCGCCCATAGAACAAGTCACGGCCACTTATGGGGGGTTTCTGTACTCAGGAGAAATTGTAGAACAAATTTTATGGTGGGGTTTCTCTTTTTATCTTTTGGAAATGTCTAAATTTCACCTCCATTTTGATTCAATTACTATGAAGATCTCAAGGGGTTAACAATCTTCCTAAAAGCTGTTTCTGATAGTTTGAGGGATGCAGATTTGAAAATGGGTTGGATATTTGGGGGGTTTGGATGCTAAATATGTAAAATTTCATTCAAAACTGTATTTTTTTAAATTTTTACATTTTTTGGGGTTTTTAAAAATTTTTATTGAAAAATTCAACAGTACAAGCCAGTTCAACATTTGGAGATAGAGAACACGCAGGGACCCAACCCAGGAAACTGGGTTTCCTTAGGCCCACCAGAGAAAATTAATCTGGGGCCCACTCTACATTATCCCCCAGGAAATATACTCTAGCAGCCTTCAAATTGTGTTGTTTTCTGATGGACCTGTGGGGTTCAGTATTGGGGTGCGCCAGGGCCCACCGGAGGATCCTCTGGTACTCTGGTGGGCCAGTCCGACACTGGACCCACTCCCTTCTTCAAGAGAAAATTGTTCACTATAATAGATGAACACTTCTTCGGTTATAGCAATATAAGTATACAATATTCGATATTACAAACTTGTATGAACTATAACAGGGTTGTGTGAGGGAGGTGGGGGAGTGGAAGGGGGGAAACGGGGGGAAGTGATGAGGGCGGGAGAAGCGGAACAGATGTCATTTTAGCCATAAATAATTGAATATGGTACTAGTACTTAAGGTCCTAGTTGGTAATTGTAATTTCCAGTAAATTACACTTCAAGGGTTTCTAAGTGCCATTAAGTGTACACCATTGAGTATTCACAGTATGTCACCTTGTGGGGTAAGGGAGGTGGTAATGCTTGATATATTATCCTCGGTGTTGCCTATACTTGAACCAGGGAGCCCACATTTTGATAAAAGTGTCATGTTTCCTGTCCGACCAGCTAGTTAATTCTTCTAGTCGACACATTTGGTCTACTTTATTAAGCCACTCAGGTATAGTAGGGGCCGTCTTGTTCAGCCAGTATAAAGGTATAAGTAGCTTCGCTGCTTGTACTAATGCAGTTGGCAAGTTTTGTTTTTCAGGTGCCCAAGTTAAGTTAGGTAGCCACAAGAGGACACTTGCTTGGGTCAGGAGTAGGGCCTGGGATGTTATTTGGTTAGTTATTTTGTTAACTTCTTTCCAATTGCGCTATTTATCACATTTATTATGTGATTCTAAGCCCATCTGGTTAAGAGTTTTAGGGGTTCTTTACCATCTGGTCATTAGCTTATACGTATTCTCTTGAACTTTCACGCAATTTGAAAAGCCATGGGAGTTTTTATGAATCTTTGCAATTTCTATTTCACTAAAAGTAAGTCTTTTTCCCAATTGGCAATATAGTCAGGCTTCCCTTTCCCCAGTGTGTCCTCTAGCAGTTTATTGTAGATCACAGAGATTAAACCTTTTGGTCTAAGCGGTTTATTCAGTAATTCCTCTATCCATGTAATATCTGTAGGTCTAAGTGCTTTAGATGTTATGTGCCTTACAAAATTATTCATTTCTATCTTATGTAGGAAGTGCAGATCAGGAAGAAGTTTATTTATGAGTTCCATTAACTCCTCTTTATCTCCTGATTTCTTTAATAATTCACTGGTTGGAATGTTATCCAGTTATTCCAGACTTCTGAAACACTAGTGGTTGTGGGTTGAATATAGTAATGAAGAAGGCGTGCAGGCATTACGGGTGATGGGGATGAGAATAGGGAACTGTGTTGTCTCATGACCATCAATGTGACTTTGGTTAATAAGTTATACGGTGTTCTTTTATTCAAAACTGTATTTATCCCCAAAATCGTCAATTCTGAAAATCTGGAAAAGTGATATTCAATTTGTAAGCCACATGACATCAAAATAAATTGTCCAGACATTTCAAAAACAATGAAAATGTAAATTAGACATATGGGAAATGTTATTCAGCAATTTATTTAGGTGGCCTGAAAACGCAATGATTTAAAATTTCGAAAATGAAAAATTTTTCAAAATATCCATCATCTTTTCATTTTTTTGTTGTAAATAAACACAAAACTTATCAGCCAACATTTACCACTAAAATGAAGTACAACAAGGGGGGGAAAACTATCTCAGAATCATTTTGATAAGTAACTGTGTTCAAAATTTTTAACCCTATAAAGCGACGCAAGTCAGAATTCAAAAAATGGGGCTGAGCCTTAAGCTACAAAATGGCTGCGATCTTAAGGGCTTAAAGCACATGTGGTACATCCCACATATTGCATCTTACATTTTTTGCAGGTAATGCAGTAAACAATATATGTAGAGTTGCAATTTATGCAACTTTTTATATTATATGATTATTATTACGTAACTGACAAAATTCCTAGAAAAGATTTGTTATCTTCCCAAAAAAATGTTGGTAAAAGAAGGAATAAAAACATGAATCCTTCCGTCACATTTGTCACAAGGACTTGGGGGTATTGGTGGATGGTAAACTTAATTTTAGTGACCAGAACCAGGAGGCTGCTGCTAAAGCAAATAAAATAATGGGATGTATCAAGAGAGGAATAGATTCTCATGATAAAGACATAGTTTTGCCCTTATACAAATCCCTGGTCAGACCACACATGGAATATTGGGGCAAATTTACTTACCCGGTCCATTCGCGTTCCAGCGGCGGCTTCTCCGCTCTGGATTCGGGTCCGGCCGGGATTTAATAAGGTAGTTCTTCCGCCGTCCACCAGGTGGCGCTGCTGCGCTGAAAGTAAACTCATCGCGCCGGAATGCACCGAGCTGGACCAGGTGAAGGTAAGTGGTCCTTATGCGACACATTTTCGGTTTTTAAATGCGGCGGTTTTTCCGAATACGTCGGGTTTTCGTTCGGCCACGCCCCCCGATTTCCGTCGCGCGCATGCCAGCGCCGATGCGCCACAATCCGATCGCGTGCGCCAAAATCCCGGGGCAATTTAAGTACAAGCGGCGCAAAACGGAAATATTCGGGTAACACGTCGGGAAAACGCGAATCGGGCCCTTAATAAATGACCCCCATTGTGTACAGTTTTGGGCACCAGTGTATAAAAAGGATATAGTAGAGCTGGAACGGGTGCAGAGGAGAGCAACCAGGATTATTAGGGGAATGGGGGAACTAGAGTACACTGACAGATTAAAAAATTTGGGATTATTCAGTTTAGAAAAAAGACCACTGCGGGGAGACCTCATTACAATGTACAAATACCTGAACGGACAGTACAAGGACCTCTCCAAAGATCTTTTTATACCTCGGCCTGTGACCAGGACAAGGGGGCATCCTCTATGCCTAGAGGAGAGGCGATTCTACCATCAACATAGACAAAGGTTCTTTACTGTACGAGCAGTGAGACTGTGGAACTCTCTGCCGCAGGAGGTTGTTATGGCGGACTCTATGTACATGTTCAAGAGAGGCCTGGATGACTTTCTGGAGAGAAAAAATATCACGGGTTATGGGGATAAAACATTTATTTAATTCTTAAAGGTTGGACTTGATGGACTTGCGTCTCCTTCCAGCCTTATATACTATGATACTATGATACTATGATACTACTTACAGTGAACAATATGAGGAGATAAAAACGATTATAAAAAAGTATCTACCGTTATTGTCTTGTGAGGGAAATCTTTCCAAAATCATTAAAGGAAACCTACCACTTTAAAATGACCCTTCTGACCCACAAATACCTTAAGCTAGCTCAGGATGAGCTGATGCCGGACCATATTTTCAATTAAACCAGAAACCGCTGTATTTGTAGAAAAATGATTTTCTTGTGGTAGTAAAATCTCTCTTCGGTGCTTCTGTAAGCGTCATGCGGCGCGCACCCCGGACCCTGCTCCGCGGTCACGCTCTCGTCAGCGCCGCTCCCGTCACTAATTTTGCAGTGCCCGAGAGCCGGTGACGTCACCGAGCTCTCGGGCACACTAGCGCATGCGCACCACCTCCTCCCGGCGCGTCGCGGCCGGATCCCATTGCGCATGCGCGAAGTCCCGAAGCCTCGCGATACTACGCGATACTACGAGGCTTCGGGACTTCGCGCATGCGCAATGGGATCCGGCCGCGACGCGCCGGGAGGAGGTGGTGCGCATGCGCTAGTGTGCCCGAGAGCTCGGTGACGTCACCGGCTCTCGGGCACAGCAAAATTAGTGACGGGAGCGGCGCTGACGAGAGCGTGATCGCGGAGCAGGGTCCGGGGTGCGCGCTGTATGGCGCTTATAGAAGCGCCGAAAAGAGATTTTACTACCACAAGAAAATCATTTTTCTACAAATACAGCGGTTTCTGGTTTAATTGAAAATATGGTCCGGCATCAGCTCATCCTGAGCTAGCTTAAGGTATTTGTGGGTCAGAAGGGTCATTTTAAAGTGGTAGGTTTCCTTTAAGGGGGGGGGTGAATTTTTTTCTTTAAAAAAGCACCCACCTTGTGACAAATGCTTTCTCCCAGTCTTCTTTCATCTACCACATCCAGTCCCTCACAATGGTTGTATATCAAAGGCTTTTTTAAATGCAGCCACAGCATATGTACTTATCCTACAAACAGTGATTTCAACAGTCATGCAACAATCATATAATAAAAAAAGTTACATAAATTGCAACACTACATATGTTGTTTACTGCATTACCTGCAAAAAATGTAAGATACAATGGGGCAGATTTATCAAGCTGTCTGAAAGTCAGAATATTTCTAGTTGCCCATGGCAACCAATCACAGTTCAGCTTTCATTTTACCAGTGCTCATGAATATTTTAAAGGGGAGCTGTGATTGGTTGCCATGGGCAAATAGAAATATTCTGACTTTCAGACAGCTTGATAAATCTGCCCCAATATGTGGGATGTACCACATGTGCTTTAATGGTGAGAATTAGATGCCATTTATCGGATTAAAAAAACAAACAAGCTGTTAAAATATCGATGGGGTCGAACATTTATAAATGGCACATGATGGAAACTGTTCAGTTTTTGCTATAACTGCTATAGAGAGAGTGAAAAAACCAATAAGGGGCGACGACCACAGACGCAAGCTTTTGAATAGAGAGAGTTTTTGGATATTTTCTTTGGATACAAGAGTACCGCATGGTCTGAATAAGAGACAAGACATGATATTTTAAATTTAAAGCAGGTCTATTTATAACCCATTCTCTCTGTCCGGCAGCTTGCTCTGTTCGGTCGCAACTCCTTTTTCCATACAGTACCAAGGTCTTTTAATAATTTTGATATGTGAACTATTAAGATTTTAGATTTATGTGCGTCTCCTTTACTAAGAGAGGTCATGTGACCGTAGGTGCAGGTGATTTATACACACCTGCACACACATCGTGTTAGGTCATGATTAAGGATGTTTTCCGAAAAGCGTAGACCGTAAAGCTGTGGCCTTGTGTTTCCCTCTGTTATTGCCATTATGTGAAATTTGGATGTTACAATAAAGAAGAATACAGTTTTTTAACCTTACCTAGTCCTGGAGCTGGAATACCTTTCTATTTATGTTGTTGGACTCGGAACACAGTTTATCCGTGCTCGGACTCTCGGTATTACTGCCAAGCCCTCAGGTAAGCTGACTCTCCTCAATGATATTTACACTTACTATAATACTGCCCCCTATGTAAAAGAATATAACTACTATAATCCTGACCCCTTGCTGGGAGGTTGTGTTTCAGCTCAGCTCCTGAGGTCTCCTCATGCCTGGAGATAGCCGAGGGAGGGGCCACCCTGGGTGGGAAAGCTTCCAAATTCATGCTGACCAGAGAGTTTTTCAACAGGCCAAGCAGCGGGATGGTGAGGCTGATGATGGTGGCATTGCCACTGACCATCTGTGTTGACTCCTCAAAGTTACTCAGCACCTGACAGATATCAGACATCAACGTCCACTCCTCATTGTAGACTTGAGGAAGCTGACTGACCTGACTACCAGTTCTGGTGGAAGTTGACATCTGGCAGTCTACAATCGCTCTGCGCTGCTGGTAATGCCAGGCATGGCACATGTGGCAGTCTGCTGAGTTGCAGAGCCGCCACCAGGTTACGGCCATTGTCACACACAACCATGCCTGGCTTCAGGTTCAGCAGTGCCAGCCACAGATCAGTCTGCGCTGTGATGCCCAGTAATAGCTCTTGGGCAGTGTGCCTTTTATCGCCTAGGCTCAGCAGTTTGAGCACCGCCTGCTGTCACTTAGCGACGGCACTGCTGCTGTACCTAGAGCTACCGACTGATGGCGCCATGGTAATTCAACTGATGGTAGATGGTAATTCGAAGGAGGAGGTGGAGGAGGGGTGGGAGGAGGAGGAGGCATAGTAGGCCTGAGAGACCTGGACCGAGGTAGGCCCCGTAATCCTCTGCGTCGGCAGTATATGAGCGGCCCCAGGGTCATATTCAGTCGCAGCCTCCACCAAGTTCACCCAATGTGCCGTCAGCGATATAAAGTGCCCGGCAGCACTCGTCCACGTGTCCGTGGTTAGGTGGACCTTGCCAGAAACGGCGTTGGTGAGGGCACGGATGATGTTGTCACGTGCTGGTGCGGGGCTGGGACGGCACATCGGGAAAAGTAGTGGCGGTTGGGGACCAAATACCGAGGGGCGGCCGCTGCCATGAGGTTGCAAAAGGCCTCGGTCTCTACCAGCCTATAGGGCAGCATCTCCAGGCTGAGTAATTTGGAGATGTGGACGTTGAGGGCTTGGGCGTGTGGGTGCAACTGTATTTCCTCTTGCGCTCCAGCGTCTGGGGTATAGACAGCCGCACATTGCGAATGGAGAAATTGTTGGACGCTGTGGAGGATCGTGAAGGTGTGGTTTTCACCCGAGAGGTGTTTGTGCCGGGGTCCTGGGCAGGGGGCTGACTAGCAGAGGCAGCAGATGACACAGGGGAAGAAGCATTGGTAGACCCGGCCAGAGGTGAACTGCCTTGGTTCCATTGAGTGCGGTGTTTATCATTCATATGCTTGCGCATACTGGTGGTGGTTAAGCTAGTAGTGGTGGAACCCCTGCTGATCCTGGTGTGGCACAGGTTGCACACCACAGTCCGTCGGTCATTCTTTAAAGAACCTCCAGACTTTTGAAAATCTAGCCCTTGACAAGGGAGCTTCATTACGTGAAACATTTGGCGCTGATGCATCATCTCTGGCCCTGCCTCTCCTTCTGGCCCCACCACTGCCTCTTCCAACCTGTTCTGGTATAGGACTCGCCTCCGTCTCACAAGCACTGTCTTCACCCGGCCTATCAACCCAGCTTGGGTCTGTCACCTCATCATCCTCCGATCCCTCATTCTGCTCCCCCCTCGGACTTCTTGTCCTGACAACAACTTCACCACTGTCTGACAACCGTGTCTCCTCATCATCCGACACCTCTATATGCACTTCTTCCACTACGTCAACAATGTCATCATCACCCACAGACTGCCTGGGCATCGGGAAAGAGCTCAGCAGCAACCTGAGAAGTGGTTTGTGACTCTGGGAAGGGTCGAGGAAACAGTTCCTCAGAGTATGCGGGGTCAAATTCCAAATTTTCCTAGGAGGGGGCAGACTGGGGGGAAGGAGGTGGAGGAGCTGGAGGAGTGCTCACTTGGGTAACATGGGTGGACTGCGTGGAAGACTGACAGGTGGACAAATTACTTGAAGCATTGTCCGCAATCCACGACATCACCTGTTCGCACTGTTGTGGCCTCAACAGTGCTCTACCACAAGTCCCAGTAAATTGAGACATGCAGCTAGGGAGTGTAGCTCTGCTCCCTCATCAGCAGGTAGTGTCTCACCCCGCCCAGGACCACGACCTCTGACCCCTACAGTAAATGGATGCCCTCGTCCTCTACCCTTAGCCCTCGGGTTCAACATTTCCCAAATTAAAGTCTATTTTATAGACAAAAATATATATATATATATATATAAACTGTAAATATTTTTTGGTAATTTTTTTTTTTCGGTTTTATAGAACAAAACGTGCAGAAGAAATCAGACAGCAACCTCAGAAGATGATTGCTATGGCTAGTTTCTAACTAACACTGACAGCACACAAAATGATTTTGTGCTGTGAGGGTCACTTTAACTTTGAAAAACGCTAATGTAGCCCTAACAAGTGCTGTTGGGTTCTTGTAGAATCACTCCTGCCTAACAGTAATCTAATAGACCCCCTTACCGCTCTCCCTGACCAGCTGCAGCTCTATCCCTAACGGCACCAGACAGAGAATGATCCAAGCACCGTGTGCAGGGGCTTGTATATTCCAGGGTCACCTGATCAGGCCAGCCAACCATTGCTATCAACATGTAAGTGTACCACGCGATGCTGGGTGTAATGCAGAGTCTCCTGGCTTGTGATTGGCTCTGTTTCTGGCTGCCAAAAATCTAAACGCCGGGAGATGCCATTTTCTCGAGCTGGCTAAATACTCGTCCGAGCAATGAGCAGTTGCAAGTACGCTAATGCTCGAATGAGCATCAAGCTCAGACGAGTATGCTCGCTCATCTCTAGTCACGACATTTTTTACATACAGGGTGCTCTTACTGTATTTGCTGATTTCTGGCTGGGAATGCGCATCCAACTAGATGTGGTAGATGTAAGGACTGGGACAAAACCTCCAACACTGGCACACTGAAACGACACTCCAGCAGATGTTGCTGCATGGTCTCCAGGTCCTACTGGCACACCAAACTAACATACAAGAAATGGGGAGTAGGAAGGTTCTCACCAGGCTGACCTTCTCCTGGTACGTGAGCTTTCAGTGCGCCCATCTCTGCACCTTCTGCTCACACACAGCAAGATTCTCATCCCAGTTTACTTTCCCTTTATCTATAGCTCCAAACACAACTCCCAGAATCTTTATCTTCTCCACTACTGTCCTGAAGGGAACCGAGAAGACCCTATTTTCATCACCCAGCCACAGAGCCTCGCTCTTCTGTATGTTCACGGCTGAGTTAGACACCTTGGAGAAAGCTGCTCTCTCCTGCTGTAGAGCCACACAGCCCTTTCTAGAGGACATGAAGACTGTCACATCATCTGAATAGGCACAGAACTTTACCGTCTCAACTTTACTCTGCAAATGACACTTTAGTCCTCTAAATTCCTTATTGCCAAGAAATTTTTTTACAAAGGGGTCTAAATTAAAGACATATAGCAGATCCAGAAAGGGTTTCCAAGGTGACCATTAACTAAAGGCTGGCTCATTGCCTCCTTGTAGGGGATCTGTAGCCACTGGACAAAACGTGGAGGAAGGCCATACTCCAAAAGCACTTGGTACAAATAACCATGGTGGACTCTTTCAAAGGCTTTAATCTGGTCTAGGCTGACAATGTATGCTCCAACATGATGCAGCTGGATATAGGCCACTGCTTTTCTCACCAGTAGTAATGAGTCCTCTGTAGTCCGACCTCTCATATCACATGTCTGGTTATCAATGATCAGCTCAGCCAGAAATAAGATCTTAGCCAGGATTTTATAATCTGTATTAAGAAAAGACAATGGCCACCAGTTCTTTAAGTCTTTCAGGTCTCCCTTTTTTGCAGAGTGAACAAGTACAGAATTATACAGGAAGGGAAGAAGCTTTCCAGCACAAAGACAGCCATTATAGATATGCATCAGGTCCGCAGCCAGCAAGTCTCTGAACTCTTTGTAGAATTCACTAGTGAGACCATCCAACCCCAGACACCCTCATCCTCTGTTATGGGCTCAGCCATACCATCAGCCTGCACTGTGTCTAGTTTTGGCAGAGTCGCACTATTCAGATAGCTCTGGATGTTATTACTGCTCATCTGACATCCTCTTAAAGGGAACCTACCACCACAAATCTACCTATAAAGGTAGATTGGGTGGTATGTGGATCAATGGGACGTGAGGATAGCCCTTTTAAGGGCTAACCCTCACGTCCCCACACTTTTTTGTTAACTTTTATTAGACTTTTATGCTAATTTCCTTATGCGGCTACTGGGGCGTGGAGTAGCCGCATCTGAGGTTACACGAGGCGGCTACTCCACGCCCCGGTAGCCTCTTTTCCCCTCCTACTCACTCATCTTCGGCGCGCAGCTCAGGGTAGCTGCGCGCCCTCGTCCGGCGATCCAGCCGTCTGCGCATGCGCAGAAGAGCAGGCCCGCGCCTGTTTCGGAGCAGTGACCTCGCAGGCGCGGGCTTGCTCTTCTGCGCATGCGCAGACGGCAGGATTGCCAGCCGAAGATGGGTGAGTAGGAGGGGAAAAGAGGCTACCGGGGCGTGGAGTAGCCGCCTCGTGTAACCTCAGATGCAGCTACTCCACGCCCCAGTAGCCGCATAAGGAAATTAGCATAAAAGTCTAATAAAAGTTAACAAAAAAGTGTGGGGACGTAAGGATTAGCCCTTAAAAGGGCTATCCTCACGTCCCATTGATCCACCTACCACCCAATCTACCTTTATAGGTAGATTTGTGGTGGTAGGTTCCCTTTAAGAGATCTTCATAATAGTCTCCAATGATCTTCTGAAGACTGCTCTGCTCAGACTGCTCCAGCCCATTCTCATCTAATAATGCTGTCATCAGCTTCTTAATGACCCTGTTTGTACAGGCGATAAAAAGGGTCTGGGTTGTAAGCACCCTAATTATCAAACTGTCTTTCTGCTTTGAGGGATTTGATGCAATTGTACTGCGGCAGTCAGTACACCAGTACACGGTGTCACCATTTTCATCCTGCTGTACAGGCAGCTGAAGTGTAGTCTGAGGGCAGAGTATCTCATATACTCAACATTACTCTGTCTCATGGCATTACCCAGAATAAACTGCTTGATGTCACCTTTCATACTCTCTGCCCATACCATCAAACATACACTAGGTGGTCTTCCGGTCATTATAGAAGGTGGTAAATGATTCCTTAAACTCCAGGTCCTGGAAAAGCGAGCTGTTTGACTTCCAGTAGCCCCTACCATAAACCACAGCAGTGTTCAGCTCCAGGGACACATTTACCATACAATAATCAGAGAACTCTATGGGGGTGATAGTATATCGGGATGTTCTCATACCCTGTCTATGCAGGTGGCATTCCCACCTTTATGATAAGTGTAGGCTGTGCGCTTACAATGTTGAATATAAGGGTCCACTAAATGGGCCTGCTGGACTATGTTATTAAGGAAGGTCTCATCATATCTTAAGCTCTTATGACTACTGGCGTGATCTAAGCTACAGGACACACTATTAAAGTCACCACACATCATAAACACTCTAGATGTAAAGCAACATGGCTTGATACTCTGAAACAACTCCCTTCTATCCTTCCTAGTCTGAGGAGCATATACATTCACAACTCTATAATGTACAGTGTCCAAAGTAAAGTCCAGCATTAGGCAGTGGCCAGGCCAGATCTCCAGGACTGGCTCCACCTGAATGTCCATGTCAGTGAAGAGAACTCCCACACCATTATTCCTTTCTGACCAAAGGACCAGAAGGATGGCCCATGCCTCCAGTCTCTCTTAGATGCAAACACCTGGGAATTACTCTTCAGGTAAGTCTCCTGTAGGAAGAAGATGTCAGACCTCTCCTCAGCCAGATGCTGGTAGATGGCCTGCCCGCGTCTACTAGTCCTTACACTGTGCACATTAATAGAGCTGATCCCCAGCTGCATCACTCAGGTCACTTAGGTATTTTCAGCCTTTTCTTCCTCCCGCTGCTGTGACCATTAGTTCCTCATTTTTGGTGGAAATTGGGGGATCGGGTTCATCTTCCTGAAATTCCTCATTATAGAGGAGTGGAGGGGTTTGATCCATCGCTGCTTTCTCCTCTTGCTCTCCCAGCGCACTATAACACCCGGATGTTATGGCCAGCGCTGGCGCCTCTACTGGTTTATCCAGCGTGGTAACTTTCCTAGAGGGATGGGCAACGGTATTCTTCCTCTTCACAGTCTGGAAGCCTTCCTCATCCACACTAGTTCCTGCCCCAGCTGTCTCAGTAGAGGTGCTAGGCAGCTGCTCAGATCCCTCATGAACAGAGGACTTTGATATTTTAGTTGTGGTAGGAGCTGACTTTCCAGTGTTTCACCACTTCAGACCTACCTCTGCAGGAAGGGTGTATGGCGACTTCAAATTCAATATGACGCAGTGCCTCCACCCGAATCTTGCTTGAAGCTCTGTAGGTAAGCATGAGGGTTTTCCTCTTCTGCCAGGGGTTGACTCGGGAAACCCTTGCCTAAGCTTAGCACACACTCACAATAGGTAAGTGTAAAACAACTTGGCAGGTTTATTGTAAGGGAAGGAATTATGTATGAGCCAAGTGCATTGAATGCAAACAGGGAAAAGCATAAACAAGAATAAAGTATTTACAGATGAAATCTACTAAAATGTACTGGTAGTGGCAATAAAGGGTAACTGCACTCCCCCGGCCGGGTTGGGATAATGGTGCAAGGGGTCCCTTTAAATAATGAGCTCTGTGAGCAACAAAGGGGATAAATCAGAACACAACACAAATGACACCTGTCACTATCACACACTCTGCAGGTGACAACACAATCTCTCTACCTGCACAGGATTACACTGTTATGCTGCAGCTATGCACATTACACAGTCCAATCGTTGGGGCCCTGTTGCCGCGGACGACGGCGTGCTTTCTGTAAAATTGGTGCATTAAATACTCTAAGTACTCTTGGAAATTATTTTATTGCAAACACCTTACTAACAATAAAGTCTACTCACAACTCTGAGTAACTGCACCCAGGCTTCTGCTTGTGGCTGCAGGGTTCAGGCACATGGATGGTAAGGAAAGAACCTCCTGTGTGGTGGATGTGGAGACCTCGTGGGGATCAGGCTGTGGTGCAGAGGTGAAGCTTCTCCAGCAGGTCCTCTTCTCCTCTGGGGCTGAGCTGCTGGGCTGTCTCTAGTCCTCTGCTGTGTAAGTCTCAGCGCAGGACTCCCTACACTCTGCCATGTGCTGTTAGTCCTCTCTGCTGCACATGAATTTCTCTCCCTTCTCCTTCCCACAATCCCTTGTTTTTCCTATCAGTCCTCTCTCCAGCAACTTCTCCTATCAGTGTCAGTAGCACAAAGCAGCAGGGATTGCTGGGAGATGTAGTCCAGTCGGCTCCTGAGGAGTAGGTGCTAGTAACTGCTGGTCTTAAAGGAAATCTACAACTGCTAATGGTAGGTATTAGCTGGTAGGGTGAGCTGGTGCCAGAGCTTACCTTTGATAGTTTTTTAAACCGCTATATCGTGGTTTAAACACATTTTGATGAACAGACCCGAGGTAGCATCGGCACTGCGCGCGCGTGATGCCTCCGGCACTTCCTATGGAGGTGCGTGTGCGCCGAAGCTGCTTAGGGTCTGTTCATCAAAATGTGTTTAAACCGCGATATAGCGGTTTAAAACACTAGCAAAGGTAAGCTCCTGAGCTGGTGCCTTGTGTTTACAGCTAATACCTACCATTAGCAGTGGTAGGTTACCTTTAACCCCTGCTGCCCAGCAATTACATTGTCCTGTTCACATGTTGTGCTCTTAGCAGGGGTTACACCAGTGACGGCTGTTACCTGTGGTGCAGCCTCTACAGATGAAACACCAGCCTCTGTTGCAAGAGTTCTGGGCACTTTGCTTTTAATACTGGATGTAATTTCTGTGATTGTTGATGTTAGTGATATATTCCTCTACAGCTGCGATTTTGGATCAAGCGGCCATTTTAGTATTAGCCAAGGGTCATGCCGTGGGTCAAGCACTGTCCAGCTAATGTCATGATTCAAAACTTCATTTTACTGTAAACTGTTTGCTCGCCTGCCAGCATCTCCTTGACATTTAAAGAGAGGCAAGTCTGTCCTTTACGCTTGTCCTATATTTTTGCTCTAGCACCTGCTTATCTTATGTTTTGGCTTGCCCGAGTCTTCTCAGGGCAAGTAGTATAAACAAGGCCTCTGAGAAGAAATAGTTTATGATTTATTAACCTTTTCGGGGATATGTCCTGGTAAAATTCATTATGGCCAATAGCATTTCAGTATTCTACCTACTTGTCACGCCCCCTTTTCCTGATGACTCTGTATTTGATATATGCGGCTGAGCGCTAATAAAGTGGAGAGATTCTGCATCTTCTAAGAGACTGGTGTGTCTTAGTGTTGTGCTCTTGACCCGGTACCATAGAGCCATCTTTGGCTATAAAGGGTTAATTTGAAAGTCACCTTTACAACATGAAGGACTGTTTTGAGTCCTAGATAAAAATCCCTAACACTGGTACTTGTAGTAGGAGCTCCACTGATGGTACTCTGTACAGCAGGAGTTTTGGAAACTTTCTGATTGGCACGGGCAGACTCTTCTGTGGCTGGTGAGACTTGTGGTGCAGTAAATATAGATGATACATCGGTCTCTCCTGCAGGGTCACTAGACTCCTGGCTGGGACCTGCACCGGTGTCACTGGTTCTTGGTTCAGCCTTTGCCTCCTCACTGGTCTCTGGAGGCTCATTATTGTGTTGGGCCTGCAAACACTCACAGAACGTGTGCCCAGACTGGGAGCACAGGTTACAGACAACCTATCCGGTACATTCCTCCTTCACATGTCCCAGTTGTCTACATAAAGAGCACTTCATACGGGAACAGTTTATAGCGAGGTGTCTGGCCCCACATCTATGGCACAGACGTGGCTGCCCATGGTAGAAGCATATCCCCCTTCCTGATCCCAGATAGAAAGAATGAGGCAGATGTCTAATAACACCATTGTGGTGCAGCAGGGTGATCCTCACAGTGTAGCCTCCATTCCAGAGATTCTCTTCATCATAGATCTTGACTGGGTTACTCCTCACTATACACTATCTACTCAGCCAGAGCTCCATATCCGCAAGAGCCACCACCTCAGACTGGAATAAGATGGTGGCCGTTTGTTGAGGGGTGAATGGTGAACTGTTTGTCTGTCTGTGTGTTTGTACCTTTTTCTTCTTTTTCTCCTCCTGCTGGCCAGTAAACCTTTGTCTCTGTCCACTATTGTTTCAACAGACAAACCAGTTCAGCAGTCACCACTCAGCATTACCTGATCTTACCTGTGTGTGTGCAAAACCTGAGCAGAGGGTGAGCTGGGGTTATATAGCTGCACCTGATTACTGCCAGGTGATGCTGAGCTGAAGCCATGTGGTTTATGTTTGTATTTCTTGCTTTAGTTACTTCTTGTATATTGTAAACTCACCTTTATTTTTATATTGTGTATTATACTGTATTGTGGTGTTATATATATTAAGAAATATATCTTTGTGTGATGTTTGTTGTTAAAGGTGCAAACCAGGGGTGTATCCCTTTAAGACTCAAGGGAAATAGTTGGGTATTTAATGACACCTGTGTGTACATGGATTGTCTCAAGGTCAGAGTGTCTGATCTGACCACAGGGGAGCTGCTTGTTCCAAGGTAGCTGCAACCTGACCCCTGAATTATCTGCATTTTTGTTCTGTACATTTTATTTTTGTGCAAATAAATTCAAGCCTTTTCTTTGGACCTGAAGCCTGAGTAAAGATTTCTTTTTTTTAACGGCCAGAAGACCCCACATCTCAACATATGGTGGCAGCAGTGGGATGGCTGGACTAAGTACAGTTTACTACTCAGCTGATGGCAGGACATACCAGGAGGTTTATAACGACGCAGTCTGCTAGACCACCGCAGCGTGTTAAAGCATCTGCACTTCCAAACTGGCAGAGGGATCTTGCCAAAAGGCAAAAGCAGCTCCTGTTTTGGAGATGGAGAGCACCCAGCCAGAGGTATGCAAACCTGTGATTCCAGAGGACGGCGCTGATCCACCAGTGAGTGCAACTGCTCCAAAAAGCATGGAGGAACACCTTGTATGGTTGGTCCAGCGCCAAGAGTTAAGTGATCAACGTAGAAAAGAGGAGGAAAAATTCTACCGTGAAAAAGAGCAATGGAGCAGGGACAAGGAGGAGGAGCAACGCAGATTTGACATCAAGCAACAAGAGGTAAAAAGAGCAAGGGGAGATGAACAGTTTATCCAGGCACTACAAGCCATGCAGCAAAATCTTTCTCCTGCCACAAAATTAAAGCTGACCAAGCTAACAGACTGATGATATAGAGTCATATCTAAGTATTTGAAAGAGTGGCTCAAGAAAACAAGTGGCCTGAAGATCAATGGGTCCTTCATCTAGTGCCATTCCTCACCAGCAAAGCACAGCAGTAATATAGCCAGATGAGGACTGATGACGCTGAAAATTTTAAAAAAGTCAAAACTGCAATTTTAAGACGCTACAACATACATACAGAAACATTTTGCCAAAAATTCCGGACCTACAGTCACCAAGATAAAGATGGACCTAGAGAGGCCTACACCCAGCTGAGTGAACTATGTTCCAAGTGGATTCCCCCAGAGGGCAAGACTGTCCAGCAGGTGTTGGAGAACATCAGCCTGAAAGTGGTGAGCAAGTTGTGACACTCGCTGAAAATTATCTGCTTTCAAGGAAAGGACTGGTCCAGAAGTCAAGTGTGGCAAGACCTTCTTTCAATACTATCACTGATATGCCAAAACATGAGACTGTAAAATCTAAAGGTCAGCATAAAGACCTTACTTGCTTTGCCTGTGGTAAAGCTAGACATTATGCTATAGACTGTACCAATATAGCTAGCAAAAAAGTTAAAGGGTCTGCAGAAAATTGTGTTGGACATGTGAGAGACTATTTACAACCTGTTACTGTTAACTTCCAGACTGTGACTGCCTTGATTGATACTGGGAGCAAGCAGTCTCTGATAAGATAAGACTTGGTGGACTCTGCTAATACTACAGGTCATTTGTTCCTAACTTGTGTGCATGGTGATTAGAGATGGGCGAATTTGTCAAAATTCGCTTCGATCCGGTTCGCCGCATTTTCAAAGAAAATTTGTTTTGAACCAAATCGAATCACGGCATGTGACGTAAATTACATCACATGCCGGGTGCGGGTACATGGAGAGGGCTCACGGGCTGAGCACTCTCTATAGCTGGTAAGTCTTTGCTGCATATTGCAGCAAAGGCTTACCGGTAAAACCCGCAGAAAGCTGCCGGCAAGCTGCCGGTGGCTTCAGAAAAATGGCGGCGCCCATGCGCATGGGCGCCACCATCTTGCCGAGGATCGGCGCTCCCCGTGCCGGGGAGCATCGATCCGACGCCATGACAACCTCGGGTCTTCCGAAGAGACCCGAGGCTGCCTCGGCTTAACCCCTTCATTACAATGTGCGATCAGCACATTGTAATTAATGAGGGAAATCCGCATATACTGTCATACTGTAGTTTGGCAGTATATGATGGAAACGACCAGACAACCTAGGGTTAAAGTATCCTAGGGAGTCTGAAAAAAAGTCAAAATAAAAATAAAAAAATATATATAATAAACCTAAAAATAAAAAGCCTAAAAATTCAAATGACCCCTCTTTCCCTAGAACTGATATAAAAATAAATAAACAGTAAAAATCATAAACACATTAAGAATCTCCGCGTTCGAAAATGCCCGTTCTACAAAAATATAATATTAGTTTTTCACTGCGTTTAACCCCGTAACGGAAAATAGCGCCCAAAGTCAAAAATGGCACTTTTTTGACATTTTGAAAAATATAAAAAAATTCAATAAAAAGTGATCAAAAGCTTGTACAGTCTTTAAAATGATAGCAATTAAAATGTCATCAAAAGTCGCAAAAAATGACACCACCCAGAGCTCCGTGAACCAAAGTATGAAAACGTTATTAGCGCCAGAAGATGGCAAAATTAAAAAAAAAAAAATTTGTACAGGAGGTTTTAATTTTTGTAAATGTATGAAAACATTATAAAAACTATATGAATTTGGTATCCTTACCGCCATACAGTGAGGAACACTACCCCCTTACAGTGAGAAACAGTACCCCCATACAGTGAGGAACACTACCGCCATACAGTGAGAAACACTACCGCCATACAGTGAGAAACACTACCGCCTTACAGTGAGAAATACTACCGCCATAGAGTGAGGAACACTACCGCCATAGAGTGAGGAACACTACCGCCATAGAGTGAGGAACACTACCGCCATAGAGTGAGAAACACTACCGCCATACAGTGAGAAACACTACCGGCTTACAGTGAGAAACACTACCGCCATAGAGTGAGGAACACTACCGCCATAGAGTGAGGAACACTACCGCCATACAGTGAGGGCCAAAACCTCCATACAGTGACGAACACTACCTCCATACAGTGAGAAACACTACCGTCATACAGTGAGAAACACTACCGCCATACAGTGAGAAACACTACCGCCATACAGTGAGGAATACTACCGCCATACAGTGAGGAATACTACCGCCATAGAGTGAGGAATACTACCGCCATAGAGTGAGGAATACTACCGCCATAGAGTGAGGAATACTACCGCCATAGAGTGAGGAATACTACCGCCATAGAGTGAGAAACACTACCTCCATACAGTGAGAAACACTACCGCCATACAGTGAGAAACACTACCGCCATACAGTGAGGAATACTACCGCCATACAGTGAGAAACACTACCGCCATACAGTGAGGGAGAATACCTCCATACAGTGACGAACACTACCGCCATACAGTGAGAAACACTACCGCCATACAGTGAGAAACACTACCACCATACAGTGAGAAACACTACCGCCATACAGTGAGAAACACTACCGCCATATAGTGAGAAACACTACCGCCATACAGTGAGGAATACTACCGCCATACAGTGAGGAATACTACCGCCATACAGTGAGAAACACTACCGCCATACAGTGAGGGACAATACCTCCATACAGTGAGAAACACTACCGCCATACAGTGAGAAACACTACCGCCTTACAGTGAGGAATACTACCGGCTTACAGTGAGAAACACTACCGCCACACAGTGAGAAACACTACCGCCACACAGTGAGAAACACTACCGCCACACAGTGAGAAACACTACCGCCACACAGTGAGAAACACTACCGCCACACAGTGAGAAACACTACCGCCATACAGTGAGAAACACTACCGCCATACAGTGAGGAATACTAACGCCATACAGTGAGGAATACTACCGCCATACAGTGAGGAATACTACCGCCATAGAGTGAGGAATACTACCGCCATAGAGTGAGGAATACTACCGCCATAGAGTGAGGAATACTACCGCCATAGAGTGAGAAACACTACCTCCATACAGTGAGAAACATCACCGCCATACAGTGAGAAACACTACCGCCATACAGTGAGGAATACTACCGCCATACAGTGAGAAACACTACCGCCATACAGTGAGGGACAATACCTCCATACAGTGAGGAATACTACCGCCATACAGTGAGGAATACTACCGCCATACAGTGAGAAACACTACCGCCATACAGTGAGAAACACTACCGCCATACAGTGAGGAATACTACCGCCATACAGTGAGAAACACTACCTCCATACAGTGAGGAACACTACCGCCATACAGTGAGAAACACTACCGCCATACAGTGAGGAATACTACCGCCATACAGTGAGGAATACTACCGCCATACAGTGAGAAACACTACCGCCATACAGTGAGAAACACTACCGCCATACAGTGAGGAATACTACCGCCATACAGTGAGAAACACTACCTCCATACAGTGAGGAACACTACCGCCATACAGTGAGAAACACTACCGCCATACAGTGAGGAATACTACCGCCATACAGTGAGGAATACTACCGCCATACAGTGAGAAACACTACCGCCATACAGTGAGGGACAATACCTCCATACAGTGAGAAACACTACCGCCATACAGTGAGAAACACTACCGCCTTACAGTGAGGAATACTACCGCCATACAGTGAGAAACACTACCGCCATACAGTGAGGGACAATACCTCCATACAGTGACGAACACTACCGCCATACAGTGAGAAACACTACCGCCATACAGTGAGAAACACTACCGCCATACAGTGAGAAACACTACCGCCATACAGTGAGGAATACTACCGCCATACAGTGAGGAATACTACCACCATACAGTGAGAAACACTACCGCCACACAGTGAGAAACACTACCGCCACACAGTGAGAAACACTACCGCCACACAGTGAGAAACACTACCGCCACACAGTGAGAAACACTACCGCCACACAGTGAGAAACACTACCGCCACACAGTGAGGAACACTACCGCCACACAGTGAGAAACACTACCGCCACACAGTGAGAAACACTACCGCCACACAGTGAGAAACACTACCGCCACACAGTGAGAAACACTACCGCCATACAGTGAGGAACACTACCGCCACACAGTGAGAAACACTACCGCCACACAGTGAGAAACACTACCGCCACACAGTGAGAAACACTACCGCCACACAGTGAGAAACACTACCGCCACACAGTGAGAAACACTACCGCCACACAGTGAGAAACACTACCGCCACACAGTGAGAAACACTACCGCCACACATTGAGAAACACTACCGCCACACAGTGAGAAACACTACCGCCACACAGTGAGAAACACTACCGCCACACAGTGAGAAACACTACCGCCACACAGTGAGAAACACTACCGCCACACAGTGAGAAACACTACCGCCACACAGTGAGAAACACTACCGCCACACAGTGAGAAACACTACCGCCAAACAGTGAGAAACACTACCGCCACACAGTGAGAAACACTACCGCCACACAGCGAGAAACACTACCGCCACACAGTGAGAAACACTACCGCCACACAGTGAGAAACACTACCGCCACACAGTGAGAAACACTACCGCCACACAGTGAGAAACACTACCGCCACACAGTGAGAAACACTACCGCCACACAGTGAGAAACACTACCGCCACACAGTGAGAAACACTACCGCCACACAGTGAGAAACACTACCGCCATACATTCAATTAAATTTATATTTGTTAAAAAAGAAGAAACTAACCTTTGTTTATACCACTCATGTACTAAGCATTGATAAGATGTGTACCACAACATAGTATCATGTCTCAATGTATATGTATTCTTTAAAAAAAAAAATTCAATAAAAACTTAAAAAAAAAAAAAAAAAAAACGGTGTGATTTCTTTTTTTGCGACACTCTTCATAGTTTGCCATAGTAGTGGTGCCGGCTACATGACGGTGCTCATTACTAAGGGCTGGCCTTAGTGTTTGCCTTAATGTTGGCAAATTCACACTAACACCCATACCATTACCCCGGTATTCACTGCCACCAGGGGTGCCGGGAAGAGCCAGGTACAAACCAGTACCTGACCGTCTATAGATGGTCAGGTAGTGGGGCGACTGCAGGCTGTTATTGTTGCACTGGAATAGCCCCCTAACAGTGGGCTATCCCAGCTCAGTAATGGCAGGCTGCTGTTGCTTTTTTGTATCTGGCTGATTTGAAAAATAGGGGGCACCCCACAACGTTTTTCCCCCCATTTTTTTGTAAAAATGGGGGAAAAGGCCTGGGAGCCCCCTCTTAAGGTTGGACCCCCACGCATATTTTTGCCGAAAATTGATGGAAAAACCGGCGTGGGGTGCCCCCTATTTTTCACCCAGAAAAAAATTCTAAATGCAGTGAAAATGATGAAAAAACACATTTAATTTTTGTAAATGTATGAAAACATTATAAAACCTATACAAATTTGGTATCCCCGTGATCGTATAGACCCAATGAATGAAATAGACCTGTCATTTGGGGCGCACAGTGAAAGCTGTAAAAACCACGCCCACAAGAAATGGTGCATATGTGTTTTTTTCATCATTTTCACTGCATTTAGAATTTTTTTCTGGCTGAATTGAAAAATAGGGGGCACCCCACACCGCTGGGAGCGGAGAGCGGGGTGCTGAGAGCACAGAGCAGGTTGCTGAGACCGAGGAGCGGGGAGCGACATCTCTACCTACAGGCTCTATGCAGCCCGGAAATGCCTGTTTTTTAACATGATTCGTTTTGATTCGATTCGGGTCGAATCAAATTTTTTCCAAAAATTCGGCGAATCGGGACAAAACGAATTTTAACAAATTCGCACATCTCCACATATAATACATACAGCGTGCAGCCATATACTATATAATACATACAGCGTGCCGCCCCATACTATATAATACATACAGCGTGCCGCCATATACTATATAATACATACAGCGTGCCGCCATATACTATATAATACATACAGCGTGCCCCCATATACCATTTAATACATACAGCGTGCCGCCATATACCATATAAAACATACAGCGTGCCGCCATATACCATATAATACATACAGCGTGCCGCCATATACCATATAATACATACAGCGGGCCGCCATATGCCATATAATACATACAGCGTGCCGCCATATACAATATAATACATACAGCGTGCCCCCATATACCATACCATACATACAGCGTGCCGCCATATACCATATAATACATACAGCGTGCCTCCATATTTTTATATAATACATATATCGTGCCGCCATATACCATATAATACATACATCGTGCCGCCATATACCATATAATACATTCAGCGTGCCGCCATATACCATATAATACATACAGCGTGCTGCCATATACCATATAATACATACAGCGTTTTGCCATATAGTATATTTTACATGGTGGCACGCTGAATGTACACACATACATACTGAGTATATACAGCAAATATACACATACGTTTACCACGTACAGAATATACTTATATACAAACACACATCTATACATACATTCATACAGACATATATATACATACATACTTACATATACAAACATACATAGAAGTTATCTTACCTTTTTTTCTTCTTTCATCATCGCCCTTGTCCTCCATGGGGTAGGGGGGGTTGCCGGGGAGGTGGGAATCGGTCCGGGGGGGGGGGTGAATCGGAGCCTGCGGGGGACCAGTGTGGACTTTGTGCTGGAGCAGGTACCTGTGCCTGTCCAGTAGATAGGAGCCCGATGCCGCCCCCTCATCTAGCAGGAGGGGGGAAAAAACAACTTCGTTCCCGCGAATCAACATAAACTTCGGCTTCGTGGCGAATCGAATTTTTCCTGAAATTCTAATTCGCCCATCTCTAATGGTGATAAAAAGATGTACCCTAAAACTGTGATACCTATACAAATAGCTGATGTAGAAGTGACTTTAGAAATGGGAATTGTCCCAAAATTACCATATCCTGTGGTTTTGGGCCAAGACCTACCT
Source organism: Engystomops pustulosus (assembly GCF_040894005.1). Taxonomy (NCBI): domain Eukaryota; kingdom Metazoa; phylum Chordata; class Amphibia; order Anura; family Leptodactylidae; genus Engystomops; species Engystomops pustulosus. The sequence goes on along the minus strand of NC_092416.1, from coordinate 110,596,060 downwards.
GGTTTTTGTTGTATGATTAAAAGTGACAGTTTAAAGGGGTATTCTCGCCTGGGCATTGTTAGAAATCTTGTATTATTAATTGAGCAAGAAGTGTGATGTCGGGAAAAGCAGTGATATTCTTTGAGCTTTCTGTTCATTTGTCACTTAAAAAGGTTGTAATAGGTGCCCACGGGGCATATATTGTCTGTTAAATTTCTTATGGTTATAAAACTAATAAAAAATGTTTTTTAAATAGAAATCTTGTATTAAATATTAAATCTTTCCTGTGTCCTTTAATATGTTCTTCCAAAAATAGAAGGACTTAGGATAATTATTATAAAAAGTTGCGTTTATTGTCGTCGTCCAGGTTGCAGAATACAGAAAACTTGTGCAGATTATTAGTCATGTGGTAAAGTCAGTCAGTCCATGAAATTATGTTCAGGTGAAGGTTTCATCATCTTGTGTTGGTCTTTCTTCCTCCATTCTTCATCTCCATCTTGTGTCCTTAAAACTCCTCCATTTGTCAGCGTGTGTGCAAGAGAGCTTGGTGTGTGTTAAATGCTAAATGGCCCATTCCCCTTGGACAGAGTCACTTTTAAAGAGTACAGTCCTATAGACTTGCATTGTGAGCCAAACTCATCCATTGGCCTTGTTCATAACCATATATGGTAACATTCCTTTATGACCAGCTAACACAGAGACCATTATATGGCAAAGTATAACTAATGCCAGGTGATAGCATGTGGTTGGGGGAAGGTTGCTTCCTTCCATAGGTTTTTAGGTATATGTCAACAATGTACATACAACACCAATGCTGCCCATGTATGGTCCTGATCTTTCACTCATGATTATTACACACTTACTCTCCATTTGTATTTTAATCCTCATATTTGTATCTCATTGACCATGTTGTTTGATCAACTCTTGAGTATATTTTCACACCCAAATTAGAATATTGTAAATCAGTAATATTTAACATTTCCCCCTCTTGAGGGTGAGATACATCTGTTCGATGCCTCAAAAAAACCCCTAACAATATTCAACTATATTATAAATCATTGGATGATCTTTCTTTTGTTTAGAATGTCTGTAATAATTAATTGTCCTTATGTGAATATCAATATTAACTCATTACTATAAATTATAATATTAATAAATGTTATGGTGTACTGTGATCAAAATACAAATAAATTGATAGACTATACTAAATCTAAACTAGATGAAGCTTCTTGTCATCTTCTTTTGGTCATCATCATCTTCTTGTCCATTAGAAGGATTAGTTTCACCGTCTTTAGAATGTAGATGCATTATTATTACTGTTGATAGATTACCGTATTATGTGCAGAAACCTTTAATTGCATTTCCTTCGTTGTTAGTTTCTTCCAGTGTATAGCACAAAGTCCTAGAAAGATATAGATTAGAGATGAGCGAGTATACTCGTCCGAGCTTGATGCTCGTTCGAGTATTAAGGTACTCGAAACGGCTCGTTGCTCGGACGAGTATTTCCCCTGCTCGAGATCGAGCATTTAATTAAAAAAACACAGTGAAGAACAGTGAAGAATAGAATAAAAATAGTGAACACAGTGAACACAGGATCATTTAAGTTAAAAACACAGTGAAGAACACAGTGAAGAATAGATTACAGATGTTCGGCACATCTGCTTACTAGTCGGGAGATACACGCGGAACGGCAGCAGGGAGACATCAAGCAGCAGGGAGACATCAAGCAGCAGGGAGACAGACATCGGGCAGCACCACGGGGGACACAGACATCGGGCAGCAGCCCGGAGGACACAGACATCGGGCAGCAGCCCGGGGGACACAGACATCGGGCAGCACCACGGGGGACACAGACATCGGGCAGCAGCCCGGAGGACACAGACATCGGGCAGCAGCCCGGGGGACACAGACATCGGGCAGCACCACGGGGGACACAGACATCGGGCAGCAGCCCGGAGGACACAGACATCGGGCAGCAGCCCGGGGGACACAGACATCGGGCAGCAGCCCGGGGGACACAGACATCGGGCAGCCGCCCGGGGGACACAGACATCGGGCAGCCGCCCGGGGGACACAGACATCGGGCAGCCGCCCGGGGGACACAGACATCGGGCAGCCGCCCGGGGGACACAGACATCGGGCAGCAGCCCGGGGGACACAGACATCGGGCAGCCGCCCGGGGGACACAGACATCGGGCAGCAGCCCGGGGGACACAGACATCGGGCAGCACGGGGGACACAGACATTTGCCAGCACGGGGGACACAGACATTTGCCAGCACGGGGGACACAGACATCGGGCAGCACGGGGGAGACTTCAGTGGAAGAAGAGGAGCGGATCCCGGGACAGCGTATCACCCCGACAAGTAAGCAGATGTGCAGAACATCTGTAATCTATTCTTCACTGCGTTTTTCACTTAAATCATCCTGTGTTCACTGTTTTTATTCTATTCTTCACTGTTCTTCACATCTGTTAACTTGTCGGGAGATAATATACGCACGGAACAGTGAAGAATAGATTGCAGATGTTTGCATACATCTGATCACTTATCAGAAGACATTCTTTTTCAGTTAATTAACACATTTTATTCCCGAACCATGGTCCCTTTGAAAAATGCTCGAGTCTCCCATTGACTTCAATGGGGCTCGTTATTCGAGACGAGCACTCGAGCATCTGGAAAAGTTCGTCTCGAATAACGAGTACCCGAGCATTTTAGTGCTCGCTCATCTCTAATATAGATGTAAAATCAAAATCTTCATAAGGAACATGTACTTATTATATCAGTACAGCAGTCACCTCCTTGGAACTTACTTGAACATGTCATTTGAGTTCCCCCTGGGAGTCATCAGTGCTCTCTTCACTGAAACAGCTGTGATAGCAATGCAAGAGTTAACATTGACAATGATTCCTTCAGTAGCAAAGTGTAACCTTAGTCAAAGTATAACAGTCCTTAGTCACAGTTGTATCAATAACCCTTTTCTCACCGGTTTGGTGACATCTTTGACCAAAACATTCTTGATAACAACTCAGTCCAATTTTCGTCATCTGGCTGTACCTCGATAATAATAATCAGCTGTCATTCATTCAGTGATAACACAGTCCATCAAATAAGTCCATAAGGTGTAACATTAGCACCTGCATGTTGTTACCTAAGACATATGCACATCAATTCTTTACCTTCATGGAATTTATAGCACTTAAAATTGTTAATATCAGTCTTTGATCCATAATAAATCTCAAAGTCTTTTCCATTTATTTGGAGACTTGATTGAAGACATCTTCTTTTGCCCTAAATCTACACCAAAATCGGTGATTATACCTAACTTATAACGATCACAGTGAACCATATCATTCATTGTTGTTACTAATAACTAATTAACCCCTAGGGGACCTATTTTGGCCTTAAGGACGCAGACCCATTTTTCAAATCTGCCCTGTGTCAGTTTATATGGTTATAAAATTGGAACACTTCAACTTATCTATGTGATTTTGAGATTGTTTTTTTGTGACATATTGTACATCATGTTAGTGGTGTTTGTCTGCCAATATGTATTGTAGTTTTTAAAAAAAAAAAAAAAAAAATTGGCAAAAAATTAGAAAAATTTTCAATTTTCATAGTTTGAAATTTTTGGCTTGCCAAATAAATCATTTTACTTCACAAAAAAGTTTATATCCAACATTTACCATATCTCTAATTTATGTTTTCATCATTTTGACAGAGTTCTTTCACTTTTTTTTAAGATTTGAGAAGGCTTAAAAATATAACAGCAATTTTCCAAAATAAGAGAAAATTTCCAAAACCAAGTTTTTCTGGGACCAGTACATATCTAAAGTGTTTTTTTGAAGGCATATACATTAGAAACCCCTATAATTCACCCCATTTACAAACTGCACCTCTTCAACAACTCAAAACGGGTATAAGGGTGTCTGTTAACCCTTTAAGTATCTCACAGGAATTCAAATAAAAAAGAGGTAAAGTTAAGAAATTATAATATTTTTTCTATAACAGGTTTAATTAGTTCAAAAAAATTTAAATTTGCAAGAGTAAAAGAGTACATGCATCCTAAATTATGTTATGTGATTTCTCCTGAGTAAGAAAATATCCCACATGTAGATGTGAACTGGTTTTTGGGCACATGCCAGGGCACAAAGCAGAAGGAGAGCCACTAGGCTTTTGAAGAGCAGCATTTTATGAAAAAGCATTCACGTGTCATGTTGCTTTTGTAGATCCCCTGAGGTGTCAGAACAGTAGAACCCCCTGACAAAATGATCCATTTTGGAAACTACACCCCTCAAGGAATATATCAAGGGGTAAAGTGAATGGCTTGACCTTACAGGAGTTTCACAGAATTTATTAACATAGGACTGTGAAAATGAAAATTTACAATTTTTTCAAGAAAATCTCATTTTAGCCCCCAAAATGTCATTTTTAAAAGCAGTTTAGTTTGAAAAGCACCCCAAATTTTGTCACAAAATTTCTTCTGAATACGGCAATACCCCATATGTGGTTGTAAGTTGCTGTAGGGGTATATGGCAGGAGTTGGAAAGAGAACAAGGCTTTAGGGCCTTTGGAGAGCAAATTTTGATGAAATCATTTTCATGCCCTATGTCATGTTTGAATAGCTCCTGGAGTACTGTAACAGTGATAAACCCCCAAAGTGACCCCATTTTGGAAACTACACCCCTCAAGGAATATATCAAGGGGTAAAGTGAATGGCTTGACCCTACAGGCGTTTCACAGAATTTATTAACATAGGACTGTGAAAATGAAAATTTACAATTTTTTCAAGAAAATCTCATTTTAGCCCCCAAAATGTCATTTTTAAAAGCAGTTTAGGTTGAAAAGCACCCCAAATTTTGTCACAAAATTTCTTCTGAATACGGCAATACCCCATATGTTGTTGTAAGTTGCTGTATGGGTATATGGCAGGAGTTGGAAAGAGAACAAGGCTTTAGGGCCTTTGGAGAGCAAATTTTGAAGAAATCATTTTCATGCCCTATGTCATGTTTGAATAGCTCCTGGAGTACTGTAACAGTGATAAACCCCCCAAAGTGACCCCATTTTGGAAACTACACACCTCAAGGAATATATCAAGGGGTAAAGTGAATGGCTTGACCCTACAGGCGTTTCACAGAATTTATTAACATAGGACTGTGAAAATGAAAATTTAAATTTTTTTCAAGAAAATCTCATTTTAGCCCCCAAAATGTCATTTTTAAAAGCAGTTTGAGGTAGAAAAGCACCCCAAATTTTGTCACACAATTTCCTCTGAATACGGCAATACCCCATATGTGGTTGTAAATAGCTGTAGGGGTATATGGCAGGAGTTGGAAAGAGAACAAGGCTTTAGGGCCTTTGGAGAGCAGATTTTGATGAAATCATTTTCATGCCCCATGTCCTGTTCGAATAGCTCCTGGAGTACTGTAACAGTGATAAACCCCCAAAAGTGACCCCATTTTGGAAACTACACCCCTCAAGGAATATATCAAGGCGTTTAGTTAATGGTTTGACTCTACAGGTCAAGTTTTACAGTATTCATTAGCATATGACTGTGGAAATGAAGATTTAGAATTTGTTCAAGCAAATGTCACTTTAGCTCCTGAAATTCCATTTTTACAAGGGGTGAAGTAGCTAAATGTCATTTTTAAAAGCAATTAAAGGTAGAAAAGAACCCTGAATTATGCCACACAATTTCTCCTGAGTATGGCAATGTGGTTGTAAATAGCTTTTTTAGTGAAATAGCAAGGTTCAGAATGGAGGGAATGCTATATTTGAAGTTTAGTTTTGGCTGAAATATCTCGGAGTCATGTTATTTTTGCACATACCCAAAGGTACAGTGAAAGCCCCCAACATGTGATCCCTTTTTGAAAGTGATAAAATTTGATCTTGGTCACTTATGTAGAATTTAGTGAAAAGCCGAGGTTAAATTTTAGCTTTTCATTTTTCCACAAATGTTAAATTCATAAGACACTTTTTCAGACACTGACCTGAGCATAAAAATGAAACAATACTTTGTAACATTTATCAGGCTGTATCTTATGTGTGGCATCGGATTTGTAATTTTTGGGCAGCACTGGCATAGGCCTTTAAATGTACAGATAACATCATTAGGTATTCATCTAAGGGTATAATGATGCTTTTAGTTTTTGTTATAAAAATTAAAAAATGGGCAAAATAAAAAAATGGGCAAATAACAGAATGGCACTGATGGGATTTTTCCAAATTACACTTCCAGGGCTGTGTGGTAGATTCGGAAGCAATCCTTCATACACAGCCCAGGTTTGGAAGGACATGTGTCACATTGGTATATGGTATCCTTGCGGATACCATTCTTTGTGCACACACGGCATCTTTTTTGGGCGTTTCGCTTTTTCTCTGTTGGTGGCACCACAGACGGAAAATGTTGCCCTGGTACTATTCGGGGAACATTTATAGATGAGGCAGAGCTTTCCCCTTCCCCCAGGAGGAGGGATTTGATGACATTCTCCTGGTACTCTAAGTATTAACCCTGGTGGCCGGCCTGTCTGAAAAGGACAAAGGAGTTGTACATTGCCATCTGTACAAGGTGGATTGCTAGTTTTTTGTACCAGATTCGGTTTCTTCTAGTCGCTGTGTAGGGCTTCAAAATCTGGTCATTTAAATCAACCCCCCCCCATAAATTTATTATAATCCTGTATACATACAGGCTTCTGGATGGTGGTGGAAGTGCCACGCAGGGTGACAGGGGTACAGCTGGCATCATGAACTGTTGTCAGCATCATCACCTCTTTTTTATCTTTAAATTTTAAGCACAGCACCCCCTCATTTTGCACTGCTCTGCTTTCGCCAGCTCTCAGCGTTTGACTAACAAAAGTTTATGATTTTTTCGCACTGTCCCACAGGCCATTGTACTTTTGTCCATGAGGCATTTAAACAGGGAAACGCTTGAATACCAATTGTCGGTGTATAAGTGGTACCCCTGATTAAGTAGTGGGAATATAAGGTCCCACACAATGTTTCCATTTGTGCCAATGTGTGGTGGACATTCTGGGGGCTGTATTGTCCTGTCTTTGCCCTCATATACACGGAATGAAAATGTGTATCCTGTCTCTGCCTCACACAATTTATATAATTTTATTCCGTATCTGGCTCGCTTATTAGGCAGATACTGTCGGAATTTAACTCTCCCCTTGAAGCTCATTAGGGACTCATCTACTGAGATTTCCCTTTGAGGGGTGTAGACAGCTGAAAATTTTTCTTCTAAAAATGTTAGAACGGGGCGTATTTTAAAAAGTCGATCATAGTTTGGGTCATCCTGGGGTAGGCATAAGGAATTATCCGCAAAATGAAGAAATTTTTGTATAGCTTCGAATCGGGGCCTGGACATTATTGTGTGGTACAGCGGGCAGTAGTACAGAACATCCGTGGACCAATAGGATCTTATTTTAGGCTTTTTTGTAAGGCCCATATTTAAAACAAGGCCCCAATACTTTAACATTTCCCCACAGTTTGTAGGGTGCCACCTATAAGGCCTGGCATAAAAAGAAGATGGATTTGCCCGTATATATTCTTCAGCATATATATTGGTTTGTTCTACCATTAATTGGACCAAATTGTCTGTAAAAATTAATTCGAAAAAACCGAGGGCAGAGAGCCCTTCAGTAGGGACCTTAATCCCTGCTACTGCAGTAAATGCCGGAATTTGGGGGGTGTAATCTGTTAGGGGTTCCCAATCTAAATCCTCAGGCAGAACCTGAGCACTAACTCTCCTACGACTACGAGGGGGTTCTCCTGAATCACTGGAGAAGGAATCACGAAAAAACTCAGGTTCTCCCTCACTGGCACTTTCAGTATCTGAGGCAAGCATGGCGTACGCTTCCTCAGCGGAGTACATCCTCACTGCCATTTTACTACGAAACAATAGGAACGGTCCATTGTCGGCAAGCCTGGGAGGTCAGCTATACGTCCCAGCTGACCTCCCAGGTCCCGGGCACTGTGTGTAGCTACAGTGCGCTCCGGGAGAGAGGACGTTATAGTGCATCCTGGTGCGCTAATGAAGCTCTCACCAGGACGTAGTATAATGTCTAGGTGCCTCTAGGGGTTAATATAACATTGTTTATTAAAATAACAAATATTATTAACAATAACCATCACATTAATATTGACAAATGTTAGGAATCCAGGTAGATTTTCGGTACATCATGTGGTTCCTTATTATTGAATTCAAGAACAAGAGCCATGTATTTAATGAATACCTTAAAATTACCCTAATACCTTTAATCAAATGTGCATGTAACCCAAATATTTATTTAATCACACTTCAATGTTCCGTTCTTTTATTGTAACACACATTTTGTCTTTTGAATAAAAACCATACTCTTACTGTATTGCATATTGTATTGTTCCCAAATGCAATATCCTACCCTTATTCTTTAATTCCAAACTTTTCATCATCCCCTCACACTGAATTTAGTATGGATAACCCTTGACATATATTATTCATCCCCGTCAACCAATGAACCTTCAGTTACTCAGAATATTAACTTATGCATTTTCAGTGATCTTGCTCCATGTATTATACCATAGACCCTTCTTGACTGAAACATAATCCTACTGAATTTCTGTAGGTAATCATCCTTGTAATATTATAGATGGTCAATCATTACATATTTTGTCAAATAAACCCAAAAAATAAAGATACATCACGTATGTTCCCTTAATGTACATGTATAACATTGTGTGTATGTATAGAAATGTATGTGTTATGTGTGTACATTTATGTAAACCATAGAAAAACAATTAAAATAAAAGTAAAATCCCCAAAACTTAAAACCATAAATCTATACATAAACCGATGAAAAACAAATACAATAATATACCATCACATGTCATTTTTCCTACTACCATAAATTATTACATTTCTGCCATTGATGATTCATTGCAGCTGCCATCATTATACAGAGTCTTCACATATTCCTCATGTACTGATGTATATGGACTTATTTATTTATTTACTTAAATTTACCATTTACCATTGAATTCAACCACAATTTCACTTTAGACATTTTCTGACCCCAAATAACATAAAAGACAAACAATTTTTATTCTCAGGCCTGACAATAGACGTCACAGATCTGCAGATCACAGATTACAAGATACAACAAACACAGACAACACATAGACAATGATACATATATGTAGGGCCAAAGGTCAAGATATTAGTATGTGTTATTCATGCTGATGCAGAAGAGTAAACGAGGCAAGCAGCATCTCTGTATAATGTAAAAGTTACACATTGCTTAATTTTATACAATCATTTTTGTCTTCACTTGATTATTTCTCTTATTCAATCACCATAATCAATATCTCTATCACATTAACATCAGAAGATCTTTACTGCATTGCTGCTTCTTTCCTGTATCTTTTTGAAGAAAAAATAGAAACAATGTTAAAAAAATGTATTCAATCCAACAATAATTTTACATATTGAGGGTTAAATGAGTAATTGATAATGACTTCTACATATTTAGAGATGTAATAAATGCTTAACCAATGCTTTACAAACCAAAACACGATACTGCTATTACATTACCTTATTCAGGCCACGATATAACATCATGTATGACACTACTTGGCCCATATAGAAAAAGAATAATGTTCACAATACACTGATTGTTAAGGTTATTGTCACATAAATCCCAGAACTATATGTTTTGTTCTATCAAACCTCTTATCTTAAAACCATATCCATTAACAAGCCGTAGTCATTACACCAATAGTAGTCAGTAGTATACAGGGGTATATTCTCAGCCAATACCCAACCCATGTCTAAAAATCTTTCCCTCTAGAATATCATTGAATATCCTCATCAATGTGTCCTTCCTATGATACATAGATTTGGTGGATTCATTCATAAATTCACAAGACTGCATTTTGTCTAATTTGTCAATGACTGAGGAGATATCACATGTGGGGACTTCCTTCTCCTGAATATTTTTAGCTTTGTTTACCAAAGCCTTGGATATTTCTGATGATGTCTCCTGTACATCTGGCACTTTCTCTTCTCTGATTACATTGTGTTTACAATTAGACAGTTCATACTGAATGATTTCTTTACTTACAACGGTTAACAGGGAATTACTAGGTGGAGCAGATTGAGTAATCATGTTATAAGGTCTCCTTGCTACATGCAGATTTCTATGCTCCTCATAGACTGTGTCCCACTTTCTCCTTGGAGTATATACCTTTCTCCTTGGAGTATATACTTCTTGTCTTTGCTCAGGCAGGTTCCTCCCATATAACTTTCTGTAACCATCTGCCTCTGTTCTGTCTATACTCTCTCTCTGATCCTGTGATTTGTTCTTGCTCTGATACTTTCTAATATTATCTAAAAATTTTGTAGCATCTAACAAAGAAGATTGATCTGAGGCAATAACAAGTGCAGCAGCAAGTGCAGAAATGTAAATTTCTTAATAAATTCTCTCATTATTAAGTGAGGATTACAAATTCCAATTGCATTACATGTTCTCTGAAACATGGACATGAAAGAGAACGTACATTCCTTTCTACCAATTTTCATTTCGTGTAAAATATCATACGAAGGCATGCTGTCACTTGTAGTGCCCCAGAGTAACTTCTTCAATCTGTCTACGTCACTGTCATGTGACCACTCACTAGACTCGTTATCAAGTAAATGTTCTGATTCTAATCGTCTCAAAAACTTTAGAGGAAGCCAAATTTTAAACAACTGATTTTTCTGTTCATTTGATAAATCAAATTTCTCCACAAAACTTTCATGATTCCTGCACACACGGATTTTTTCATCTTATGTGGGAACCTCTCTGCTCAGATTTAATAAATGCTTCTGCATTTTTAACTTTAAACTGGATTCCTTCATCTCCAATATCTGTCTCTGAAGAGACTCTTCCATGTTAGTAGACACAGAGTCACCTCCAGCAGAGAGAACAGACCTGTCCCTGGTCACTCTGCTGAGTTACATCATCACATGTATTACCTGCACTATCCATCTCCTCACAGATCACATTATCTGTATTAAGAGTAGAACTAGTGCTCCTGACTATGGATCTGTCTAGCACAACCTGATGATAGACTTTTAACATCTGCAGAATGTTTCTCAATTTCTCTTTGTCTTAACTGACAGAAACACGTTTTTTTTTTCTATCTTTTTATTCTCCTTTTGACATTCATTATATAAACTCAACCAAACAGTTTCTAGATCTGACTGATCACTAGGCACAAACTTACACTCGAAGTTACATTTTTTAGTAAAAGAATCAATGATTTCCATACTTACAACCTTGGAATCCTGACACCTATTGTCCTCCTCAGGTCACCGTCTGTAGTACGTCTGGGAAAGATCACATGCATCACTCCTCTAGATTCTTCTTTGTTGATTTCTCTAACACTTGCACCAACATGAGAGTCAATTGGAATTCCCCCCTTTGCAAGTGTTAGGAGAATATAAAAAAAATTTAAAAAACAAAGTCGTAGGCTGGCTCGCCAAATAATGTTAGAAATCTTGTATTAACCCCTTAATGCTGAAGCCACTTTTCACCTTCCTGACACGGCCCATTTTTTCAAATCTGCCCTGTGTCACTATAAATGGTTATAACGTCGGAACGCTTTAACATATCCAAGTGATTTTAAAACTGTTTTCTCATTACACTTTGTACTTCATGTTAGCTGAAAAATGTTGGTGGTATGTTTTGCATTTATTTATGAGAAAATCAGATATTGGTGAAAATTTGGAAAAATTCTTGATTTTCAAACTTCAAAATGTTCTACTTTTTCCATACAAAGTCATAACCGTAAAAAAACATACTAACTAACATTCACTGAATGTCTACTTTATGTGGAAATGGTTTTTTATGCATACTCTTATTTTTGTAGGATGTTATGGGGCTTTGAACGTTAGGTGCGATTTTTCCCATTTTCATAAAAAACACTAAATCCTGCTATTGCGGGACCTGCTAGGGTTTCAAATCCCTTTGAGAGACCTAAAAAATAAAAAGCAAAACCCCATAAATTACCCCATTATAGAAACTACACCCCTCACCGTACGTGAAACAACTTTTATGAAGTTTGTTAACCCATTAATTGTTTTACAGGGGTTAAAACAAAATCGGATGCAATTTTGAAAGTAAAATTTTTTTGGCTAAATGAATGTGTTTTTCAAAAAATGTACAAATTCTCAGTGGATAAAATACCAAAACGCTCCACAAAATTTGATACCCAATCCCTCCCGTGTATAAGAATACCCCATGTGTGGTGGTAACCTGCTGTATGGGCACACGCCAGGGCATCGTAGGGAAGCTGCGACATTCAGAGCAGATTATGCATTGTCACTTTTTATTGCCTATACAATCTTTATTTTTTTGGCAATTTGGACATATAAGGGCTTATTTTTTGCGACATGAGATGCATGTAGAGATTTTATGCAAAAAATGTACTTTTTTGGCGTGTTTTTTGGGTTTCGTTTTTACGGCATTCACAGAGCGGGTCCAATAGTTATTGTACATATTGTTACGGACGTGGCGATACCAAATATGTGGGTTTTTTTGGCGATTTTTGTGTTTTTTTCACTTTATTGCATGTGTATAGGGAATATTTGTGTTTAGGGGACTTTAACTTTATTTAATTAATTCTTTTTATTAAAAAATGATCTTATGTAATGTTTTTAACATTTTTTATTAACTTTTACAGGTAAGCTTGAACAAGTGATCCACAGGAGAAGATCGTGGGCACCGGCAGTCCTGGGGTTGCGATCGGAGCAGCGGACCCCCCCGGTAAGCGCCACGGGGGGGGGGGGTCCCATTCTGTCAGGCGTGTCAGGGGTTAACACCCGCGATCGGAGAAATCTCCGATCTCGGGTGTTAGAGGCAAGTGTCGGCTATAATATATAGCTGACACTTGCAGCTTCTGCCACCGGCTCCGTTCAGGAGCCGGTGCCAGAAGCATGACGTAATAGTACTGCATTTTGCGTGAACGCACCTCCCACGATGCAGTACTATTACGTCAAATGTCGGGAAGGGGTTAAGTATTAAATCTTTCCCGTGTCCTTTAATATGTTCTTCCAAAAATAGAAGGACTCAGGATAATTATTATAAAAAGTTGCGTTTATTGTCGTCGCCCAGGTTGCAGAATACAGAAAACTTGTGCAGATTATTAGTCATGTGGTAAAGTCAGTCAGTCCATGAAATTATGTTCAGGTGAAGGTTTCATCATCTTGTGTTGGTCTTTCTTCCTCCATTCTTCATCTCCATCTTGTGTCCTTAAAACTCCTCCATATGTCAGCGTGTGTGCAAGACAGCTTGGTGTGTGTGTGTGTGTGTGTGTGTAAAATGCTAAATGTGCCCATCCCCCTTGGACAGAGTCACTTTTAAAGAGTACAGTCCTGTAGAGCTGCATTGTGAGCCAAACTCATCCATTGGCCTTGTTCATAACCATATATGTTAACCCCTACGGGACTCAGCCTCTTTTGGCCTTAAGGACGCGGCCCCATTCTTCAAATCTGACCTGTGTCACTATAAGTGGTTATAGCTTTGGAACGCTATGAGATATCCAGGGGATTTTGAGACAGTTTTCTCGTGACACATTGTACTTCAAATTAGTTTAAAAATTTGGATGAAATCTTTTGCGTTTAGTTATGAAAAAAACAAAATTTGGCAAACATTTGGAAAAATTCTTTATTTTCAACGTTCTAAATTCTCTACTTTTGATGCAGATAGTCATAGCTCCCAAATAAATTCATAACTTACATTTCCCAAATGTCTGCTTTATGTTGCCATGGTTTTTTTAAGATTCCACATATTTTACTAGAATGTTATGAGGCTCAGAATTTAGGTATCATTTTTCACATTTTTTGTAAAATCACCAAAACCTGTATTTAGATGGACCTGCTCAACTTCTAATTGACACTGAGAGGCCTAAATAATAGTGAGACTCGTAAATTACCCCATTGTGGGAAACTACACACCTCAACGTATGAAAAACCACTTTTAAGAAGTTTGTTAACCCTTTACGTGTTTTATAGGGGTTAAAACAAAATGGAGGTGCAGTCTGCAAATTGTAATATTTTTTCACAATACACCCATTTTGGGTGGAAAATTAAACATTTACAATGGATTAAATGAATAAAGGCTCCACAAAGTTTGTTACCCAATCTCTCCCGAGTACAGTGATACCCCATATGTGGTGGTAACCTGCTGTATGGGCGCACGGCCGGGCATAGAAGGGAAGGAGCCGCCATCCAGATCAGATTTGCTATGTCACATTGTACAGGCTATAATTTTTTTCTTTTTCTTAATGTGGACCTATAGGGGCTTATTTCTTTTGCCACATGAGATGCACTTTTCTGGTACGTAATTTGGGGGAATCTATAGGCTAATTGGTGAGATTTTATTAACTCTTTGTTGGTGGAGGAAATGAAAATCATCACTTTTCAGGAAGATTTTTATGTTTTTTTTTTGGCCGTTTACCATACCATAAAAATAGTATATTATTTTTATTCTATGGGTCGCCACAATTACAAAAAGACCTCATTTATATAGATTTTTTATTTTTTCCAATTTTTAATGAAAAAAAAAGTAATTTGGCAAAAATGTTGTTACTTTTAGCATCACCGTCTTTCATATGCATAACTTTTTTATTTTTCGCCTCACAAATCTGTTTAATGGTTTATTTTTTGCGAGAAGGATTGTTCTTTTTAGTGGTCTTATTTTAGAGTGCATAACATTTTTTAAATCACTTTTTAGAGCATTTTTATAGGGTATTAATTGAAAATGATCGTTTTTCTGGAGCTTTTTTTTTTGTTTTTTTTCACGGGGTTCACTTTGCGGATCTAATAACGATTCTGTTTTTTTATGCAGATTGTTACGGATGCAGGGATACCAAATATGTGGGGGTTTTGTGTATTTTATTCAATTGTACTGAATAAAAACCAATTTGGAGAAAATCTTGTTCATTTTAGTATCACCATCTTCTCATATGCATAACTTTTTTATTTTTCGGCTGACAAATCTGGTTAGGGGCTTTAAGGATTTTTTGCGAGAAGAGTTGTTCTTTTTAGTGGGCTTATTTTGGAGTGCATAACATTTTTTAAATTACTTTTTAGAGCATTTTTTATATGGTATTAATTAAAAACGATCTTTTTTCGGAACATTTTTGTGTTTTTTTTCTACGGCGTGTACGGTGCGGGTCCAGTAACAATTCTGTTTTATTATACAGATTATTACGGACGCGGCAATACCAAATATGCGGTTTTTTTTGTGTTTTTATGTTTTTTATACTTTATTAAGTTTTTTTATGGGAAAGTGACATTTTAGGGGCTTATATTTTTATGTATTTATTTTTTATTTATTATAATGTGTAGTGTTAAGTGTTTTTGCATATTTTTACTTATACATACTTGAAATGAAACCAGTGATGCTCTGATCACTGGTTTAAGTTCAATACACTGCTCTACAATACTATTTTATTGTAGAGCAGTGTAAAGTGTCTGAGCAAGCTTGCGCATGCTCAGACAGTTTACAGTCAGACCCGGAAGGGGTCTGACTGCCAGGGAGACCGGGCAGCTCCGGGGCACATGCCAGTCCTCGGAGCTGCCCAGAAGAGGATCGGATCCTCCGGTAAGCGGCACGGGGGATCCGATCCACAGTGCAAACACCCTTACACGCCGCGGTCATGATTGACCGTGGCGTGTAAGGGGTTAACACCCGCGATCGGAGCCGGCTCCAATCGCGGGTGTTAGCGCAGGCTGTCAGCTGTACTAGACAGCTGACAGCCGCTGCTTCTGGTACCGGCTCCGTTCGTGAGCTGGTGCCAGAAGCAGGACGTTATAGAACGTCCCCGTGCGCTAAGTCTCTAGCCCCGGGGACGTACTATAACATCCTGGTGCGCCTAGGGGTTAACATTCCTTTATGACCAGCTAACAACACCATGTTGTGTTTGATCAACTCTTGAGTATATTTTCACACCCAAATTAGAATATTGTAAATCAGTAATATTTAAGAGGCATTCACATTCAGTTTCACTAATCTTCCATTTATAAACATTTCTTCAATTGGATGTTATTAAAAAAAATGTTCCTGTGTGAAGATAATTTCTCATAAATGTAGTCATTCTGTCCCTTAGAAACGAGATGGCGTCCGCGATTACGACCACGTCACACTCTGGCAGCAGTGGCCAGACTTGAGCTATTGAGTCTTGTCTGACCTCCTGGATTCAGCAATCATTACCTGTGGTAATGTAATAAATCCCGGACATTTCATATACAAAAACAATTTGTTTCTTTGTGCAATCCCTCCAGCAGACGTGGCCGTATCCGAGGAAGCCATCTCGTTTCTAAGGGACAAAATGACTACATTTATGAGAAATTATCTTCACGCAGGAACGTTTTTTTTAATAACATCTAATTGAAGAAATGTTTATATATGGCAGATTTATCAAACTGAATGTGAATGCCCAGGCGAGAATACCCCTTTAACTTCTGCTGTTACCACAAGGTCTCAAGTTAAAAAGGTGTCTGATGCAGAATCTCTGGGTGACATATTTCCATTGCACGATGATGTTTTCCATGGTAGTGGCAAAGGTCACCTTTCTCTTAGAAAAAGGATCCCTAAAGTGGGAAAATATGTCCGTTAAACAAAAACAAGATGGCATGCTTGCTTCAGCGTTTTCTCAGGTTAAAAATGAAGGGAAACCCAAACAGTTTCCTAAGTACACTTTAAAAAATGACCTCTTGTATAGGGTTTGTGAGCATCCAAAGACAAAAGAAAAAGTATGGCAACTTGTGGTTCCCTCTGAATACAGGAAGTCAATTATGAAAGTAGCTCACAGTATAACTGGACACCTGGGTAGGAATAAAACACTGTCAAGGATACTAACTCGATTCTTTTGGCCTAAAGTACATGCAGATGTTGCCAATTTTTGTGACTCTTGTCCAGAATGTCAGTATGTTTCCCCAGGTAACAAAAAATGTAAGCTGATTCCTGTACCTGTGGTTGATACTCCCTTTGAAAGAATAGCTCTGGATATAGTTGGTCCTCTTGAAAAAAGTAAAAAAGGTAACAATATATTTTAGTTATAAGTGATTACATGACCCGCTATCCAGAGGCTATTCCTTTAAGAACTATCACCACAAAAAGAATTGCAGAGGAACTGATGAAGTGTTTCAGTCAGATGGGTATTCCTCACACAATTCTAACAGACCAAGACCCTATCATCCACAAACAGATGGCTTTGCAAGTTTGTGGAACAATATCCAAAACAATGGGTTCAGTTGCTCCCACATGTTTTGTTTGCCTATAGAGAGGTTCCACAGGCATCCACTGTTTTTTCTCCCTTTGAGTTACTCTATGGTAGAAACCCTAGCTGAAACCAAAAAACCTTAGTGGAGTATGTCCTCTCAATGAGGGACAAACTTGCCGAGTTAGCAGAGTTTGTGAAGGTCAACGTTAAAGATGCACAATCCCACATGAAACAATGGTATGACAAAAATGCTAAAGATAAATGTTTAATACCCGGGAATAAGGTTCTACTGTTACTGCCAACATCTGATAACAAATTGCTAGCAAGGAGGCAGGGACCCTTTGAGGTCTTCAAACTGGTCCAGTAGATTATGAGATTTTTATGCCTGGCAGGGTTCAGGAAAAGAAAATTTTCCATGCCAATTTACTTAAAAAATGGGTTGATAGACCAAATGTGGCCTGTGTCGTCCTAATCTTCTTGATCAGGCTTATTCTATTCTGTCCCCCGTTCTCATGTCTCTGATATTCAGAGGGGAAGTGAACTCTCTGATGACCAGAATAAAGACCATCTGTTGCAGAAGCATGAACACACCTTTGTCTCTACACCACGTCACACCAAGTTAGTCCAACATGTGTTTGACACTGGTGATGCTAAACCGATACGTCAGAAACCCTACAGGGTGCCTGAAAAACTTAAGCCTGTGATGGACATGGAAGTTCAAAACATGCTAAAATTAGGGGTCATTGAACCATCCTGCAGTCCTTGGTGCTCCCCCATTGTTGTTGTACCCAAGAAAAATGGGGACATTAGATTTTGTATTGATTTTAGAAAACTCAATCAGATCTCAAAATTTGTCAGCTACCCTATGCCCCATATTGATGACCTGATAAGTAACATGGGAGAATCCCAGTATATGTCTACATTTGATCTGACTAAGGGCTATTGGCAGATACCACTTGAAGGTAATTCCCATGAAAAAACAGCTTTTGCCACCCCACAGGGCTTTTTCAGTTTATCTGTATGCCATTTGGCCTCCATAATGCCCCTGCTACATTTCAAAGGCTAATGGATACAGTAATCAGACCACACTGCTCATACTGTGCCGCTTACCTTGATGATGTCATTGTCTTTAGTTCTGATTGGAAGTCTCATCTTTTGCATCTGAAAAATGTCATCTCAGCCTTGGCTAAAGCTGGAATCAATCCAACATGATGTACCATAGCTCAGAAAGAAACCTTATCTTGGATACATTGTAGGTGGTGGGAAAATTAAACCAGAAATTTCAAAAGTCACAGCTGTAAAGGATGCCCCAACTCCAAAAACAAAGAAGGAAGTGAGGTCATTTTTATGGTTGACTGGCTAGTTGACTGGCTATTACCGCCGATTTAATCAAAATTTTTCTGATTTAGCCTCCCCTTTAAGTGATCTTACAAAGAAAACAAAAAATAACCTCGTGGAATGGACACCTGATTGTGAAAAAGCATTTAATACTTTAAAATAGAAATTGTGTACTGCACTTTAATTAAATGACCCAAATTTTACTCTGCCATTTTAAGTCCAGGTTGATGCCTCAGAAAGGGTTATCGGGGCTGTTCTCTGCCAAATGCAGGATGAAGAACATCCAATTCTGTATATTAGCAGAAAACTGTTCCCCAGAGAACTAAACTATTCTACAATAGAAATGGAATGTTTAGCCATAAAATGGGCCGTAGAAAGTCTACGTTATTATCTATTGGGTAAAGAATTTCTGTTAATTTCTGACCATCATCCTTTATTTTGGTTAAATACAATGAAGGGTAACAATGCTCGTCTAACACGTTGGTACTTGGGCTTACAGCCTTACCGGTTCTTGGTACAGTACAAACCAGGGAGTCAGCATAAGAATGCCGATTTGGTACCCAAGTCCAAGAGAACTACTTTGTGGAAGGGCAAACTTCCACTTAAGCAGGGAGGTATCTTGAGGGGTGAATGGTGAACTGTTTGTCTGTCTGTGTGCTTGTACCTTTTCTTCTTTTTCTCCTCCTGCTGGCCAGCAAACCTTTGTCTCTGTCCACTATTGTTTCAACAGACAAACCAGTTCAGCAGTCACCACTCAGCATTACCTGATCTTACCCCGTGTGTGTGCAAAACCTGAGCAGAGGGTGAGCTGGGGTTATATAGCCTGAACCTGATTACTGCCAGGTGATGCAGAGTTGAAGCCATGCGGTTTATGTTTGTATTTCTTACTTTGGTTACTTTGTGTATATTGTAAACTCACCTTTATTTTATATTGTGTATTATACTGTATTGTGGTGTTATATATATTAAGATTTCTTTTTTTTAACGGCCAGAAGACCCCACATCTCAACACCGTTATCACCTCTGGTTTGGATAATGGGTTTCCCTGCTACAGGGTACAGGGTTTCCCTACTCCACAATGCTATACACGGTGTCATAATCAATGTCCTTCTCTCCAATAATGTCCGTCATTATTTACAGTCTGAGCTCTGGCCTCTCTCTGCTTCTCCATTGCCCAACTTTTTACTTTAGGTACAGGCTTTGTATTTGGATTCATTCTCTCTTTTAATAAAGTCAATTCATGTGTCAGGTTATCCAAGCGCTCACATTTTATCAACTTTTCTTTTGGGTCAGTCTCATTCTTAATATGATCTCTTAATCTGCTTATTTGTATCTCCATCTTATATACAACCTTCTTATAAACACTTGAGCTCAGTCCAGAAACACCACAAACTTAACTTGACTCACCAGCCACCATTACATCTCCTCCATGATCTCAAAGCTGCAGGCTGCACTCCAGGCTCTAGGCTTTCCTAGGATACTCAGCCCAGCTCCCCTCTCCACCTCCTGGGTTACAGGCCATGGCTCACACACACACTTCTATCCTCTCTTGTGGACAAGAATATAACTACTATAATACTGCCTCCTATGTACAAGAACATAACTACTATAACACTGCACCCTGTGCAGGGTCGGTCTGGCACACCGGGGGGCCGGGGAATTCCCCAGTGGGCCCCGACACCTGGCACTATGGCAGGGGCCTCCATTCAAATTGATCGGATGCCCCTGGCAGTGGCTGTAATAGTACTCAATGCGAACGGAATGGCAGCTCGAGTACTATAACTTCAGCAAAACTGTCAGTGCGACGTGGGCGGGTGCTTTCCGGGGCACGTCGCACTGTAAACGAGATCCAGGCGCGATTACATCATTGCATGCCGCGTCGTCACGTCTTCATGCATGCCACGTCGTGTCGTCATCACCCGCCCGCGTCATGACGTCATCGTGCGGCCGCGCATTTCAGGCAGTACCGTGGCGGCAGCGACAAGAGGAGTTGAGGTGAGATTTTTTTTCTATGGGGGGTGGGGGTGCTAATGTGCATAGGGTGGTTGGTGGGGGTGCAAATGCGTAGGGGGGGGCGGTGGGGGTGCTAATGTGTATGGGGGGTGGTAATGTATATATGGCTGGCTATATACTACAGGGGGCTGGCAGGCGATATACTACAGGGGGGCTGGCAGGCTATATACTACAGGGGGGCTGGTAGGCTATACACTACAGGGGGGCTGGCTGGCTATATACTACAGGGGGGCTGGCTATATACTACAGGGGGCTGGAAGGCTAAATACTACAGGGGGATGGCAGGCTATATACTACAGGGACTGGCTGGCTATACACTACAGGAAGCTTGCAGGCTGTATACTACAGGAAGCTTGCAGGCTGTATACTACAGGGGGCTGGCAGGCTGTATACTACAGGGGGCTGGCTGTATACTACAGGGAGCTGGCTGCCTGTATACTATACATTATACTGTAAGTAACTGTGGTATTTTTAGGGGTGCAATGAGGGGGACCTGCTTCCCAGAATATTCTGCAAACAGATTTTATGTTGATTCTGGATGTGAAGGAGAAGACAAGTCATCGGTGAGGTATTAGATCCTACTTCTTCCTGTGTCAGAACAGTACTGCAGTCACTGACTAACCTTCTAGTGTGAGACAGCTCTCAGCTTATGCATGGTTAAATCTATTGGGTCAGAGAGCCAGGTGTGGCTTGTCTATGTGGCGCAGGGACGCCAGAGTGGTTATTGTCATCATTTCTTATAAAGGTTTTCAGAATTAACTTACTGGAAGTGCAACATCCCCCACCGGGGCCTAGCCTTGTATTAGGGCCTAGAGACAGGTACCTGAGTGGCTGGCGGTTGCGGCCTAGGCACGCTATTGTCACGGTGCTTGGTAAGGGGAACTGGAGGGCTGTCCTACAGCCTGGCAGGTCTCCAGCAGGGTGGTGTTGGCAAGAAATGATGAGGGAGAGGCTGCTATAGCGGTTCTCCCTGGGGCAACCCTTTGATGTCTGGAGTATGAGTCTCTGTGTGGTGGACAGGGTGCCCGTGATGGTGACGGCCGTAGTAGCAGGGACCAGACGGAGGCAGACGTTGAACAAAAATAACTTACAGTTCTTTATTGGAACCGACAGGAACAGTAGCAACGTGCCTTGACAACTGGTAGAATGCTGGAGATGCAGTTGGAGGGAGCCACAGGAGTAAATCTTCAGCCTGGATGCAAAAGGGCAGGCTGGGAGGTAGCTGTATCCTAATGGGATGCTTCAGCTTGTCCTGGGTTGCTTCAGATGCAAAAGGGCAGGCTGGGAGGTAGCCGTATCCTAATGGGATGCTTCAACTTGTCCTGGGTTGCTTCAGATATCTGGGAGGTAGCTGGGAGGTAGCTGTATCCTAATGGGATGCTTCAGCTTGTCCTGGGTTGCTTCAGGACAATAGGAGGGTAGGATGATACCCCTTTCTCTCACTGACTAACTCACTACACTCTTCAGGCAGGGAGCTGAGCTCTCCTGCTCTGGTCTGGTGTGCTGGCTGCACTGACTCTTCAGAGTCTGATCTGGTCTGTCTGACTGAGCTTGCCTCAACTAACTGAACTCTTCCTCCTGTGCTCTAGAAGTTTCCTGACCAGGGGTTTTATTACTCCCACTGGTCAGGTGGTGGCTACTCCTCCAATTACATCTCAGCTCACAGAAACAAAGTTTGAACACGTGATTGGATGACACATATTACATCACATAAAGCAATTAACTCCTGCCTTACTCTGCAGACTCTACTGCTGCAGTGCTCATCTGTGTTATGTAGTGACATGCTGTGGGGCTGATCAGATCCTTCACAGGCTACAAGCTACATGGTAGGACGTATTCACAACAATCCCTCTGCCTTGCATCGGTGAGGGTGTTGCAGGAGGTTTGTGAACAGTGCAAACACTTACATCCCTAACCACAGCCCAGCCACCAGCAGAAGCCCAGGAAACCAGAGGTAACTCTTATACTATTCCTAGCATTAATGCCCTGAGGTAACATCACCTGTACACAAACCAAGAGCCAAGCACTAGTAGAGAGGGAGGGAGAAAGGGATTAGCTTATCCTTTACTTCACTTCACCCGCTAGTGCTTAGAAATTCCCTTATCCCAGAATATTTCTATGTAGTAGTAGGTGGGCCCCCAAAATCAATTTCACTGGTGGGCCCCAGGTACCCCAGTCCTACCCTGCTTCTATTGTAATGTGCTGTTGTGTCAATTTTTTTTTTTACTAAAGTTGAGAGCAACAAATAAGTGTCAAATCCAAGTAGTTGATTAATGACTATTTCAGACAGAAAGGTGGAAGGTGGAGCAGGAAGAGGTCACACCACTTTAAGGGGACGTCGCAGCAGGGGTGATTCTGTGAGACCAAGTTTAGGTGTATCTACATATTCCACCCATGCCCACTAAACAATTAACTCCCCTGTCCGGTAAACAACATCCATTTCCTTCCCTGCTGCCCTTGCTTCCATAACATTGGCCGGGCGCGCACCAGCTCACTCGCACATTCCCTGGACTCTTGTGACGGGTATATCAACCTGCAGATTTCCCCTGCCGCCCTTACACCACAGCTGCCAGCTATACACTGATGGGCACAGGGTATTAATGCGGTCTACCTCTTGGCCTTCTTAGGGCCCCACATAATATTCCTTTTGTTCAAGTCATGTCCCAAACTGTCATCTGTACAGACAGATCGGATCGATTAGGAGGTTGGCAGAATGGCACCTCTGGCATCATGCACAAGGAAGTGATCTGTGCTTACTAGGATAGGATTTTGATGTTCCGACGCTGCTATAGGGTCTTTTAACCATTACATTGCTGCAATTGGCTAGTCAGAATTGACCAGCTGATTGCAGCGACCGTGGGCATGAAGGGGGGGGGGTGACCCCCCGGTCCATAACGGAGATGGTCTGTGTAATGTTGTGGTAGGAACCCGTATGATGTAGAAGGAACCAACACTGGATCACTGGACTGCAGGCTCAGAGACAACTTTATTTCATGCTTCTCCTTGCTCTGTTTGTAACAACTGCCCTAATTCAGACTGCTCCTCTTCCTCAGTACATCACTGTTGCTGGGCAGAACATGCAAAACACATTGACAGTAAACATATTAGCAGAACACATATAACAACATCAGTCTGCTGTCAGGGACAGCAGCCACTTCCTCTCGATCATTGTGTCTGCAAACACAATTATCATTTAATCCATGACGTAATAGTACTGCAGGAACTCACCTCCCGACATGCAGTACTATTGTTAGAAAGGGGTTAACCATAGTAAAGAGTAAAGTAGAGGAAGAGAGTAGAGAGTAGAGAGTAAAGATTGAGGAAGAGGGGTTTTTTTCATTGCTTCTTTAATCTTCTATGTAAATAACAGAGACAGAGTGCTTTAAACCACAGTGACGTTATTTTTTAATTAAATACATATATATACATACATTGGCCACTTTATTAGGTACACCCTTCAAACTGCTCGTTAACACTTAATTTCTAATCAAATCTAATCGGTGATGTGAGTGCCTTTGAACGTGGCTTGGTTGTTGGTGCCAGAAGGGCTGGTCTGAGTATTTCAGAAACTGCTGATCTACTATATAATGAAAAATATCTAATGAAAAATATAGTGTAAAAACACTCATAATTAAAATTATGTGTATATGGAATGTCATCAACTAATATACACATTGTTGAATAAAATAATAACGATAAATATTTCTATTACATAAAACCGAACAATTCTATTTCTTGGTTGAGGCCCATTGGGGCCAATGTATCCAGTAAAAATATTCACTTGCTCTCTGCACGTGACATCTGAGCAATGTAGTTTCCACCACTCCAGTTGTGATGGATCTTTTCTATTGCAAAAAATTGTGATCCAGAAAAACATCCTTGGTGGAATATTTTGGCCACAGCCTACCTGAGTATTGTTGCTGACCATATCCCTTCATTTATGACCACAATGTACCCAACATCTGATGGCTACTTTCAGCAGAATAATGTGCCATGTCATAAAGCTGGAATCCTCTCAGACTGGTTTCTTGAACATGACAATGAGTTCACTGTACTCAAATGGCCTCCACAGTCACCAGATCTCAATCCAATAGAGCATCTTTGGGATGTGGTGGAACGGGAGATTCGCATCATGGATGTGCAGCTGACAAATCTGCGGCAACTGTGTGATGCCATCATGTCAATATGGACCAAAATCTCTGAGGAATGCTTCCAGCACCTTGTCGAATCTATGCCATGAAGAATTGAGGCAGTTCTGAAGGCAAAAGGGGGTCCAACCCGTTACTAGCATGGTGTACCTAATAAAGTGGGTGAGTGTGTATATATATATATATATATATATATATATATATATATTTCTTTGTTTCGTTTTACTTAAATTTTATACTCTTATTTTGAGTGTTTTCCCTATCTCATTGTGGTCAGGGCAAGTGCACCCACCATTTTTCAACCCTTTAGCATTTACTAGCCCCATTTAATAACCATTTGTGGGTGTTTAAATTGTTCCTGTTGAATTCAATGGGGGTTATGTGTGAGTCAAAGTTCTGCCTGAAGTTCAGCTCTGAAACTGAATTTTGTCTCAAAATTTGGAGTAAATATGTTGGACCCAAATTTTGACTAACGTGCTCATCTCTCTGAATAACCCCAGAAATGACAAAGGGGCTTGTTCCTCAAACTGATGCCTGCAATGTGGGGTTGGGAGCAATGCAGTCACAGGTATGGAAGGTAGAAGAGTACCAGGTACAGTATCTGAGTAGAAAGCTAAATGACTATGATAGAAAATATAAACATATAGTTCAAATACCTGCGCCACAGATAAGTATGAGTGACATCAATATGTCACAAGGAGCACCAGTAAACTGCATAAAACTATAATCTTACAGTACCAAAGTCACTCACCATATTACACTAAAACAGTGGAAATGCACAAAAGAGCCTCTCTATTGCTGGATGTCAATGCAGGCTATAGTGTATATTGGTGTCAGTGAGATTTGTTACCTTGTTCCTGTGGTTGCGGCTGTTTGGTCAATTAGCAATGAACTGTGCTCATCTTCAATGATAATGGTCCGATAGTCTCTGAATATATTTTAATTAACCGCTGAGTTCAAAAGATGTGGTTCACTGATGTCCGCGTTGGTCGAGACTAGAGATGAGCGAACATACTCGTCCGAGCTTGATGCTCGTTCGAGCATTAGCGTACTCGAAACTGCTTGTTGCTCGGACGAATACTTCGCCCGCTCGAGAAAATGGCATCTCCCGCCGTTTTGCTTTTTGGCGGCCAGAAACAGAGCCAATCACAAGCCAGGAGACTCTGCACTCAACCCAGCATGACGTGGTACCCTTACACGTCGATAGCAGTGGTTGGCTGGCCAGATCAGGTGACCCTGGAATAGACTAGCCCCTGCCTGCGCTGCTCGGATCATTCTGTCTCTGGATGCCGCTAGGGAGAGAGCTTCTGCTGGTCAGGGAAAGCGTTAGGCTGTTCTATTAGAATAGTGTTAGGCAGGAGTGATTCAACAAGAACCCAACAGCCCTTCTTAGGGCTACAATAACGTTATACATTTTTTTATTTTATTTGCAGCTAGTACCATATTGTGAGGAATTTGCAGGGGGACTTGCTACCGTTGTGTTTAGCTCTTAGTGACACACATATCCACCTCAAACACCGAAGTGGGACAATTTATTAGGGGTTTGATTTCAATTAGGCACAGTCTGCCAGTTTCTTTTTATTTTACGTTTATTTTTTCATAACTCAGCGTCATCTCATCTGGCATAGCAGTGTGCTTTCATACTTGGCTAGAAAATAGCCATAGGAGAATCCAAACGGCTTACTTAGGCCTACAATAGCGTTATATATTTTATTTCTGGTTGATCTGCTGGTGGCTGGCCTTGCTGTAGTGCATCTACTACCATATTGTGAGGAATTTGCGGTGAGACTTGCGACCGTTGTGTTTAGCGCTTAGTGACGCACATATCCATCGCAAAGACCGAAGTGGGACAATTTATTAGGGGTTTGATTTCAATTAGGCACAGTCTGCCAGTTTCTTTTTATTTTACGTTTATTTTTTCATAACTCAGCGTCATCTCATCTGGCATAGCAGTGTGCTTTCATACTTGGCTAGAAAATAGCCATAGGAGAATCCAAATGGCTTACTTAGGCCTACAATAGCGTTATATATTTTATTTCTGGTTGATCTGCTGGTGGCTGGCCTTGCTGTAGTGCATCTACTACCATATTGTGAGGAATTTGCAGGGAGACTTGCGACCGTTGTGTTTAGCGCTTAGTGACGCACATATCCATCGCAAAGACCGAAGTGGGACAATTTATTAGGGGTTTGATTTCAATTAGGCACAGTCTGCCAGTTTCTTTTTATTTTACGTTTATTTTTTCATAACTCAGCGTCATCTCATCTGGCATAGCAGTGTGCTTTCATACTTGGCTAGAAAATAGCCATAGGAGAATCCAAACGGCTTACTTAGGCCTACAATAGCGTTATATATTTTATTTCTGGTTGATCTGCTGGTGGCTGGCCTTGCTGTAGTGCATCTACTACCATATTGTGAGGAATTTGCAGTGAGACTTGCGACCGTTGTGTTTAGCGCTTAGTGACGCACATATCCATCGCAAAGACCGAAGTGGGACAATTTATTAGGGGTTGGATTTCAATTAGGCACAGTCTGCCATTTACTTTTTATTTTACGTTTATTTTTTCATAACTCAGCGTCATCATCTCATCTGGCATAGCAGTGTGCTTTCATACTTGGCTAGAAAATAGCCATAGGAGAATCCAAACGGCTTACTTAGGCCTACAATAGCGTTATATATTTTATTTCTGGTTGATCTGCTGGTGGCTGGCCTTGCTGTAGTGCATCTACTACCATATTGTGAGGAATTTGCGGTGAGACTTGCGACCGTTGTGTCTAGCGCTTAGTGACGCACATATCCATCGCAAAGACCGAAGTGGGACAATTTATTAGGGGTTGGATTTCAATTAGGCACAGTCTGCCATTTACTTTTTATTTTACGTTTATTTTTTCATAACTCAGCGTCATCATCTCATCTGGCATAGCAGTGTGCTTTCATACTTGGCTAGAAAATAGCCATAGGAGAATCCAAACGGCTTACTTAGGCCTACAATAGCGTTATATATTTTATTTCTGGTTGATCTGCTGGTGGCTGGCCTTGCTGTAGTGCATCTACTACCATATTGTGAGGAATTTGCAGGGAGACTTGCGACCGTTGTGTTTAGCGCTTAGTGACGCACATATCCATCGCAAAGACCGAAGTGGGACAATTTATTAGGGGTTGGATTTCAATTAGGCACAGTCTGCCATTTACTTTTTATTTTACGTTTTATTTTTTCATAACTCAGCGTCATCTCATCTGGCATAGCAATGTGCTTTCATACTTGGCTAGAAAATAGCCATAGGAGAATCCAAACGGCTTACTTAGGCCTACAATAGCGTTATATATTTTATTTCTGGTTGATCTGCTGGTGGCTGGCCTTGCTGTAGTGCATCTACTACCATATTGTGAGGAATTTGCAGGGAGACTTGCGACCGTTGTGTTTAGCGCTTAGTGACGCACATATCCATCGCAAAGACCGAAGTGGGACAATTTATTAGGGGTTGGATTTCAATTAGGCACAGTCTGCCATTTACTTTTTATTTTACGTTTTATTTTTTCATAACTCAGCGTCATCTCATCTGGCATAGCAGTGTGCTTTCATACTTGGCTAGAAAATAGCCATAGGAGAATCCAAACGGCTTACTTAGGCCTACAATAGCGTTATATATTTAATTTCTGGTTGATCTGCTGGTGGCTGGCCTTGCTGTAGTGCATCTACTACCATATTGTGAGGAATTTGCAGTGAGACTTGCGACCGTTGTGTTTAGCGCTTAGTGACGCACATATCCATCGCAAAGACCGAAGTGGGACAATTTATTAGGGGTTGGATTTCAATTAGGCACAGTCTGCCATTTACTTTTTATTTTACGTTTATTTTTTCATAACTCAGCGTCATCTCATCTGGCATAGCAGTGTGCTTTCATAGTTGGCTAGAAAATAGCCATAGCAATAGGATAGCATCGTTTGGTTTTAAAAACTAAAAAACACACAAAAAAAAAAAAGTAAAAAAAAAAATAAAGTTATAACTTTCATTTTCAAAATGTTTAACCCGAGGGCTAGGGGTAGAGGACGAGGGCGGGGACGTGGGCGTCCAACTACTGCAGGGGTCAGAGGCCGTGGTCCTGGGCGGGGTGAGACACCACCTGCTGATGAGGGAGCAGGGGAACGCCGCAGAGCTACACTCCCTAGGTTCATGTCTGAAGTTACTGGGACTCGTGGTAGAGCACTGTTGAGGCCAGAACAGTGCGAACAGGTGATGTCGTGGATTGCCGACAATGCTTCGAGCTATTTGTCCACCAGTCAGTCTTCCACGCAGTCCACCTATGTCACCGAAATCGGCACTCCTCCAGCTCCTGCACCTCAGCCTCCTCCCCCCCAGTCTGCCCCCTCCCAGGAAAATGTGGCATTTGAACCGGCATACTCTGAGGAACTGTTTTCTGGACCCTTCCCACAGTCACCAACCACTTGTCCGGTTGCTGCTGAGCAATTTTCCGATGCCCAGGTTTTCCACCAGTTGCAGTCTGTGGGTGATGATGACCTTCTTGACGTAGTAGAGAAGAAGGAAAAAAGACCGGAGTGCACGCGGAGCGCTTGTAGTGCCAGTACCCAAAAGAATCCACAAACCCAATGCAGTATGAGTTCTGAAAATAGCAATCTTTTAATGCTTTTCAAAAGATTAAAATGTCCAATAATGACGCGTTTCGGGTTCAAGACCCTTTCTCAAATAACGGACAGGATGGTAAAATAACAATACAGTGCAATACAAGTGTCATATAAATAGAAAAATAGTAAAAACTTACATATGGGCAGGTGTGTTGCCTCTCTGCTAGGCGCGCGCCTTCTCAGCGTTTCGGAACAGTTGCAAGTGCCGGAGGGGTCATGCGCATGCGCAATGGCTTCAGTGGTATTACGCGCATGCGCAGAAGGCACATAGTTGTCAGTGACGTTTCACTAAAAAGTGGATAGATACGATCCTAAGAATTCTAATGATATCAATGGGTAGCGTTGTAAAGTATCTGAATCGCAAATGTGGAGGCCCTGTTAAAAGGATCATAGGTCTAGAACTGACATAGTGTGCCATAGTTATATTTTAAAATATGGACAATTGGATAGAAAATAATTAAGAATATAAAATGAATCATAAAAAAAATAAATAAATGATATAGATCTAACAATAAATATATAATTAATTAATAGATATGAAGGAAGCATATTATACCGGAGGCACATAAGAACAATAGCACTTAATTATAACGTTAGATAATGGATGTAATAAAGAATAAATACAACGATATAATAAAACAATATAATAAAACAGGCTGACATAGGTACAGAGTAAAAGCTTATAAAACGGGGGGGGGGGGGAGGGATCAGAACACATTTTCTAAACTTTCATTCAAACCTAAAGGAGTCAAGCATTGAAGATGGAAAATCCAAAACATTTCTCTTCTTTTTAAATGGGCAAATCTTTGTGGTGTTGATGGAGGGATACATTCTATCGGTATAATATTAAAATCTTTCATATTGCAGTTGTGATGAGTCGCCGCATGACGAGAGACACTATGCAGGGCATATCCATTTTCTATATTATGCCTATGTTTGTTTAATCTCTCTCGAAGTGGTAGAATTGTGCGGCCAATGTACTGTAACATACACTTACACTCCATCAAATATATAATATACTTAGAGCTGCAATTCATAAAACTTTTTATTTGGAAGATCTCTCATGTCCCATACAACTAGAGAGATCTTCCAAATAAAAAGTTTTATTAAAAAAAAAAAAAAAAAAAAAGTTTTATGAATTCTATATATTTATTTATTTATTTTATGATTCATTTTATATTCTTAATTATTTTGTATCCAATTGTCCATATTTTAAAATATAACTATGGCACACTATGTCAGTTCTAGACCTATGATCCTTTTAACAGGGCCTCCACATTTGCGATTTAGATACTTTACAACGCTACCCATTGATATCATTAGAATTCTTAGGATCGTATCTATCTACTTTTTAGTGCCCATCACGCATGCGCCAGCTCCGTACGGCCCTTCGGGACTACAGCGCATGCGTGAAACGTCACTGACAACTATGTGCCTTCTGCGCATGCACATAATACCACTGAAGCCATTGCGCATGCGCATGACCCCTCCGGCACTTGCGACTGTTCCGAAACGCTGAGAAGGCGCGCGCCTAGCAGAGAGGCAACACACCTGCCCATATGTAAGTTTTTACTATTTTTCTATTTATATGACACTTGTATTGCACTGTATTGTTATTTTACCATCCTGTCCGTTATTTGAGAAAGGGTCTTGAACCCGAAACGCGTCATTATTGGACATTTTAATCTTTTGAAAAGCATTAAAAGATTGTTATTTTTAGAACTCATACTGCATTGGGCTTGTGGATTCTTTTGGGTACTGGCACTACAAGCGCTCCGCGTGCACTCCGGTCTTTTTTCCTTCTTCTATATTGCTACCGGCCCCTCTGGGAATCCGGGTTACTTTGGAGTTTGTGTGAGCTGCTGAATAGTTGCATGCCCTACCACTCAACCCACACCTTTAGACGCCATCAGTCTAGGAGCTGGGTACCTATCCAACGTGGACGTGGACCTTCACTATATACCGTGATACCAAGAAGAACGAAGGTGAGCACCTTTAATCTTTGCATCTACTTACCGATTCCTGACGATATTACCCGAGGCGCCGTTCGGTGTTGTTTCCTCTTTTTCTCTACCCTCTGCTTCTTGACGTAGTGGAAGAAGTGTGTAAAGAGGTGTCGGACGATGAGGAGACACGGTTGTCAGACAGTGGTGAAGTTGCTGTCAGGGCAGGAAGTCCGAGGGGGGAGCAGACTGAGGGATCGGAGGATGATGAGGTGACAGACCCAAGCTGGGTTGAGAGGCCGGGTGAACACAGTGCTTCTGAGACGGAGGAGAGTCCTCGACCAGAACAGGTTGGAAGAGGCAGTGGTGGGGCCAGACGGAGAGGCAGGGCCAGAGCTGGTGCATCAGCGCTAAATGTGTCACGTAGTGAAGCTCCCGTGGCGAGGGCTCCCGCGGCGAGGGCTAGATTTTCAGAAGTCTGGAGGTTCTTTAAGGAAACACCGGATGACCGACGGACTGTGGTGTGCAACCTTTGCCAAACCAGGATCAGCAGGGGTTCCACCACTACTAGCTTAACTACCACCAGTATGTGCAGGCATATGAATGCTAAACACCCCACTCAGTGGCACCAAGCCCGTTCACCTCCGGCCGTGCACACCACTGCTCCTTCCCCTGTGTCAGCTGATAGTCAGCCCCCTGCCCAGGACCCTGGCACAAAAATGGCGGCGGCCGCCCCTCGGTATTCTGTCCCCAGCCGCCACTACTTTTCCCGATGTGCCGTCCCAGCCCTGCACCAGCACGTGTCAGACAACCTCATCCGTGCCCTGACCAACGCCGTTTCTGACAAGGTCCACCTGACCACGGACACATGGACGAGTGCTGCCGGGCAGGGCCACTATATATCGCTGACGGCACATTGGGTTAACTTGGTGGAGGCTGGGACCGAGTCTGACCCTGCGGCTGGTCATATACTGCCGACGCCGAGGATTGC
The DNA here is from genome assembly GCF_040894005.1 of Engystomops pustulosus. Lineage (NCBI taxonomy): Eukaryota > Metazoa > Chordata > Amphibia > Anura > Leptodactylidae > Engystomops > Engystomops pustulosus. The sequence goes on along the minus strand of NC_092416.1, from coordinate 110,563,757 downwards.
GGGGCCTACCTCGGTCCAGGTCTTTCAGGCATACTATGCCTCCTCCTCCTCCCACCCCTCCTCCACCTCCTCCTCCAAACTACCATCCGTGGGCAAGGCGCCATCAGTCGCTAGCTCTAGGCACAGCAGCAGTGCCGTCGCTAAGCGACAGCAGGCGGTGCTCAAACTGCTGAGCCTAGGCGATAAAAGGCACACCGCCCAAGAACTATTACAGGGCATCACGGCGCAGACTGATCTGTGGCTGGCACCGCTGAACCTGAAGCCAGGCATGGTTGTGTGTGACAACGGCCGTAACCTGGTGGCGGCTCTGCAACTCGGCAGACTGACACATATGCCATGCCTGGCCCATGTGTTAAATCTGATAGTTCAGCGTTTCCTCAAGACATACCCCAATCTGTCTGATTTGCTCACAAAGGTGCGCCGCATCTGTGCGCATTTCAGGAAGTCCAGCACAGATGCTGCCACTCTCAGGGCAGCGCAGCGCCGCCTCCAACTGCCCGCTCACCGACTGTTGTGCGACGTGCCCACGAGGTGGAATTCAACATTAACCATGTTATCCAGAGTTTACCAGCAGCGCAGAGCGATTGTCGACTGCCAGATGTCAACTTCCACCAGAACTGGTAGTCAGGTCAGTCAGCTTCCTCAAGTCTACAATGAGGAGTGGACGTGGATGTCTGATATCTGTCAGGTGCTGAGTAACTTCGAGGAGTCAACACAGATGGTCAGTGGCGATGCCGCCATCATCAGCCTCACCATCCCGCTGCTTGGCCTGTTGAAAAACTCTCTGATCAGCATGAAGTCGGAAGCTTTGCGCTCGTCACAAGAGACGGGGGAAGAAGATTCCCTTGTTGATAGCCAAAGCACCCTCAGGTCTGTTTCTCAGCACATATCGGAGGAGGTGGAGGAGGATGAGGAGGAAGAGGAGGAGAATGTTGGCGAGACACAAGAGGGGACCATTGTTCAGTCCTTCACTGTTCAGCGTGTATGGGCAGAAGAAGAGGAGTTGGAGGAGTTGGAGGAGGAGGAAATGGGCAGTCAGGCCAGTGAGGGGAGTGAATTCTTGCGCGTTGGGACTCTGGCGCATATGGCAGATTTCATGCTAGGCTGCCTATTCCGTGACCCTCGCGTTCAAAGAATTTATTCCAGCACCGATAACTGGGTATTCACTCTCCTGGACCCACGGTACAAGCAAAATCTTTCCACTCTCATCCCTGGAGAGGAAAGGAGTGTGAGAATGCATGAATACCAGCAGGCCCTGGTGCACAAGCTGAAACAGTATTTCCCTTCTGACAGCGCTAGCGGCAGAGTGCGTAGTTCTGCGGGACAAGTAGCGAGGGAGAGTAGGCGAGCAGGCAGCTTGTCCAGCACTGGCAAGGGTACGCTTTACAAGGCTTTTGCCAGCTTTATGTCACCCCAGCAAGACACTGTCACCTGTCCCCAGTCTCGGCAGAGTAGGGCTGATCATTACAGAAAGATGGTGAGGGAGTACGTAGCTGACCATACCTTCGTCCTAAGTGATCACACAGCTCCCTACAACTACTGGGTTTCAAAGCTGGACATGTGGCACGAACTGGCGCTGTACGCCTTGGAGTTTCTTGCCTGCCCTGCCGCTAGCGTGTTGTCCGAGCGGGTTTTCAGTGCAGCTGGTGGCATCATCACCGATAAGCGTACACGCCTGTCGACTGACAGCGCTGACAGGCTGACGCTTATTAAGATGAATAAAGCCTGGATTTCTCATAATTTCCAATCTCCACCAGGTGAAGGAAGCTCAACCTGAATAATTTATGCACTCCTCCTCCTCATTTTCCTCCTTCTCCTCCTCTTTGTACACTAAAGCAGAGGAAACTGGCTATTTTTTGACAGGGCCCACTGGCTCTAGCTATAGTACTTTATGCATTTAATTTTTCTGGAGGGCCACCTACCCGGTCCTCTGTTTTAAACAATTTTTGGGACTGCCACATACAGGCACTCAATCTATTCAATTTTTCTGGAGGGCCACCTACCTGCTCCTCTGGTTTGAAAACTTTTTTGGACTGCCACATACAGGCACTCAATCTATTTCATGTTTCTGGAGGGCCACCTACCTGCTCCTCTGGTTTGAAAACTTTTTTGGACTGCCACATACAGGCACTCAATCTATTTCATTTTTCTGGAGGGCCACCTACCTGCTCCTCTGGTTTGAAAACGTTTTTGGACTGCCACATACAGGCACTCAATCTATTCAATTTTTCTGGAGGGCCACCTACCTGCTCCTCTGGTTTGAAAACTTTTTTGGACTGCCACATACAGGCACTCAATCTATTTCATTTTTCTGGAGTGCCACCTACCTCCTCCTCTGGTTTGAAAACTTTTTTGGACTGCCACATACAGGCACTCAATCTATTTCATTTTTCTGGAGGGCCACCTACCTGCTCCTCTGGTTTGAAAACTTTTTTGGACTGCCACATACAGGCACTCAATCTATTTCATTTTTCTGGAGGGCCACCTACCTGCTCCTCTGGTTTGAAAACTTTTTTGGACTGCCACATACAGGCACTCAATCTATTTCATTTTTCTGGAGGGCCACCTACCTGCTCCTCTGGTTTGAAAACTTTTTTGGACTGCCACATACAGGCACTATCCAAATTAAATTGTCTCCATAGCAGCCTCCACACGTTGTCTCCATTGCTACCTCCAAAAGTCGTCCATATAGCTGCCTCCATACATCGTCCCCTTATCAAACGAGGTGTGTCAGGCAGAAATTTGGGTTGTTTTCATGGATTCCACATCAAAGTTGTTAACTTTGTCGCCACCCTGCTGTGTTATCCACAAAATATACTGGCAAACTTTAATGATTAACCGATATTATTTCAGCGCTTCTTGCGCATCTGTTGATTACACTGCTGTGTAATCCACAAAATATACTGCCAAACTTTTACCATTTACGGATATTATTTCAGCGCTTCTTGCGCATCTGTTTACATTCCCCTCACCCGCCATATCCCAAACTTATAAGAATGCTACTACACTTAACTTGGTGGAGGCTGGGACCGAGTCTGACCCTGGGGCTGGTCATATACTGCCGACGCCGAGGATTGCGGGGCCTACCTCGGTCCAGGTCTCAAAGGCCTACTATACCTCCTCCTCCTCCCACCCCTCCTCCACCTCCTCCTCCTCCGAATTACCATCCGTGGGCATGGCGCCATCAGGGCATAGCTCTAGGCACAGCAGCAGTGCCGTCGCTAAGCGACAGCAGGTGGTGCTCAAACTGCTGAGCCTAGGCGATAAAAGGCACACCGCCCAAGAGCTATTACAGGGCATTCCACATCAAACTTGTTAACTTTGTCACCACCCTGCTGTGTAATCCACAAAATATACTGGCAAACTTTTATCATTTACCGATATTATTTCAGCGCTTCTTGCGCATCTGTTTACATTCCCCTCACCCGCCATATCCCAAACTTATAAGAACGCTACTACACTTGATCTTATACAAAAGGTTCTTAGAAGTGCTGTTTGGGGAGTAGCCTAGAGACAGGGGCTTGGATTGGCGAAAGCTCGCCTGGCAGCGGAGCGCCAGTTCCATCTCAAGATCTGACTAACATAGTTTTAACTGCAGCACCTTTAATCTACTACTAGTTCACTGCCTCCATACATCGTCCCCTTATCAAACGAGCTGTGTCGGGCAGAATTTTGGGTTGTTTTCATGGCTTCCACATCAAACTTGTTAACTTTGTCGCCACCCTGCTGTGTAATCCACAAAATATACTGGCAAACTTTTATCATTTACCGATATTATTTCAGCGCTTCTTGCGCATCTGTTTACATTCCCCTCACCCGCCGTATCCTAAACTTATAAGAACGCTACTACACTTGATCTTATACAAAAGGTTCTTAGAAGTGCTGTTTGGGGAGTAGCCTAGAGACAGGGGCTTGCCAGGGGTAGCGGAGCGCCAGCTCCATCTCAAGATCCAACTAACATAGTTTTAACTGCAGCACCTTTAATCTACTACTAGTTCACTGCCTCCATACATCGTCCCCTTATCAAACAAGCTGTGTCAGGCAGAATTTTCAGGTGTTTCACCAGATACATAGTGGAACTCGGCCCATCTGTCGCCGCCATGCTGGAGACCTGAAGTTGCAATCATAGCAGCGCAATATGAATGCCCCATACTGTCGCTCTTAATCATGGAAGTCGTCTCCATGGCTGCCTCCACATGTCGTCCCCTTATCAAAAGAGCTGTGTCAGGCTCATTTTTCGGGTGTTTCACCAGATACGTTATGGAACTTGGTCACTATGTCGCCACCATGCTGTGTTATCGACTAAATATACCGTCAACCTTTTGTTCACATAGGAAATCATTTCACCTCCTTTGGTGAAACCTGAGTCCATTTAGGGTATGTCGCCATGAGACTCTCTAGCCTGCCACTGCTGCCGCTGCCTCTGCATGCCGTCCCCTATAGTGTCAGGGTCAATTATTGCATGTTTTAGATGCTATCTAGCTTCATTCTGTCACTCTGTCATGGCCATGCTGTTGCCCATAATTTTGGCATAATGGTGCGATTAAGCAGCCTCAGAGGCATCCATGCATGCTGCCCCTGCTGTTTCCTGTCCATTTCCGTGGTGTTTCCATCCTTTTCTGAGGTTCCCAGGTGTTTGGCCAAGCTTCCCTGTGCAGAGCCTTGGTCCCCTTGAAAAATGCTCGAGTCTCCCATTGACTTCAATGGGGCTCGTTATTCGAGACGAGCACTCGAGCATCGGGAAAAGTTCGTCTCGAATAACGAGTACCTGAGCATTTTAGTGCTCGCTCATCTCTAGTCGAGACCCTTGGAGGAAAGCCCCGGCCGGTGGCTATACCTCTACACTAGGTTCCGGATGATCTTTGTGTGGTGACGTCACCAAAGCTACGGGAAGTCCGAGAGGACACAGTTTCCTACGTGTTTCGGAGGATACTTCCTCTTTCGTCAGGGAATCTTGTTACTGCAGGTTGATCATGATTTTATAACCTGGAACCAGGTACGTGAACAGTATGTGACTGGATAATATATTAACGTGGTATGGTAGAATGAATTTGTCATCATTATGATGAGTAAATGCCAATGACAATGGACAATATTTGTTTAGATTTAAAACATAATTATACTTTATTCTATAGCTCTAAAACTAAATTTCATATCATGAAGTAAAAATATATCTAATGAAAAATATAATGTAAAAACACTCATAATTAAAATTATGTGTATATGGAATGTCATCAACTAATATGCACATTGTTGAATAAAATAATAACGATAAATATTTCTATTACATAAAACCGAACAATTCTATTTCTTGGTTGAGGCCCATTGGGGCCAATGTATCCAGTAAAAATATCCACTTGCTCTCTGCACGTGACATCTGAGCAATGTAGTTTCCACCTCTCCAGTTGTGATGGATCTTTTCTATTGCAAAAAATTGCGATCCAGAAAAACATCCTTGGTGGAATATTTTGTAGTGTTTAGACAGAGGATGCTCCTCTAGTCCTTTCCTAATATTTCGTCTATGTTCGCTAATTCGATCCTTTAAAGGTCTCTTAGTACCGCCAACATAGAGTTTATTGCACGGACACTTAATGCAATATATTACTCCTTTTGTATGGCAATTTATGTGGTTTGTAATTTTGTATTTATCCATACATGACTGGGGTTCAAATGTTCTGGTTGCTTTTTTTTATCTGTGTAATTCTACATGAAGCACAACGGGTGCATGGAAAGAAACCATCTGCTTGTAGAAAGTTTCTTTTGCGGGGTATAGTAGTTTTATTATTTTTAATATATAAAATGCAAATAATCCAGCTCCACAGACACTCCGGTTGTAGATAAAAAGGTGATATTTTCTTTATTGAAGTACAAAAATGAGGTATAGGCGGTCCCCTACTTAAGAACACTCGACTTACATACGACCCCTAGTTACAAACGGACCTCTGGATATTGGTAATTTATTGTACTTTAGTCCTAGGCTACAATGATCAGCTATAACAGATATCACAGGTGTCTGTAATGAAGCTTTAGTGTTAATCCTGATTCTTATGACAATTCAACATTTTTAAAATCCAGTTGTCACATATTATAAAGTATACAGTTCCGACTTACATACAAATTCAACTTAAGAACAAACCTACAGACCCTATCTTGTATGTAACCTGGGGACTGCCTGTATACAGCCAAGCAGAGGGAAACACACACAGAGCCACGGCTATGGTCTACCCGTTTCGGAAAACTCCTTAATCATGAACTGATTGGGCATGTGAGCAGGTATGAATAAATCCCAACTACCTGCAGTCATGTGACCTGTTAAATTTACATAGGAAACATATACATATAAAATCTAATACAAATAGTGTTACACATGTATAAAAATGGGATAACAACAATATATCAGAGAAAAAAGATGTTGATAACAGAGAGAGTTGGAGGATAATCAATAAACTTTTAGATATCATGTCTTGCCTTTTATTTAGTCCTTGTGGCACTCTTGTGGCTAGAGAAAAAATCCAAAAACTCTCTCTGTTTAACAATGTTTGCCTATGGTCAGCCCCTCTGATAGGCTTGAATACTTTTTCTATGGCAGTCACAGAGAAATTTGTACAATCACCTGCATGAGCTGTTTGGAAGTGTTTGGACACCATAGATATGTTTAATGCCTGTTTATTTTTCACATCTGATAAATGTCGCCTGATTCTTATTTTTAGGGCATCTGTAGTGCACCCCACATATTGAACCTGGCACTCCTTACATGTGATACAATATACCACATATGTTGTGTTACAGTTTATAAAGCTTTTTATTTTGAAAGATTGATGTTTGACTGCAGAGGTTACTTTGTCCGTGGAGTGCACATATTTGCAGCACATGCAGATGTTATGACCGCACTTGAAAAATCCCTTGTGTTGCGGTTTTTTTGATGATGGTGAAAAAAATAAACTAGGTGAAAGTATTTGTCCTAATGTGGGTGCTTTTTTAGAAACAAAATTAAAGATAAAAAATGCAGATATTATGCCAGAAAGATTATCATCGCAAGACAGCAGTGTTTTTTTTATGTTTTTTTCTATTTCTTCATATTGTTGACTATATGTTGTGACAAAAGTGATAGATAGTTTTGTGTTCGTCTTTTTTCTATTTTTGTTGTCATCCATTTTGATTAGTGTTTCTCTGGGAATGTCGCTAGTAGTTTGGATAGTTTTGTTGTTTTAATTTATCACATACTTTTTTTGATTCCAGTGAAAAACGTGTTGTGTCTGTACAGTTACGTTTGGTGCGGATTAGTTTTCCGACTGGGAGATTTTTTTATTACATGTTTTGGGTGACATGATGACTTGGCTTGTAAAATTGAATTCGTGGCTGTGGGTTTTTACAAAAGGAGATATGCATATTTTATCCTTGGCCTCCAGTGTGATGTCCAAAAAATTTATAATTCTAGGATCCATGTGAAAAGTAAATTTTAAATTAAACTGGTTTTGATTGATGTATGAAACGAATCCCGTAGCTCCATAATCCTTCCCCCCCCCCCCACATCAGTAGCAGGTCATCTATATAACGACCGTAGCACCTGATGTGGGGGAGAAACGGATTGGCGTCGCTAAACAAAAATCTCTCTTCCCAAACAGCCATGTAAATATTGGCTAGCGATGGGGAGCATTTGCCCCCCATCGCCGCACCACATTGCTGCATATAATAATTATTGTCAAATGAAAAATAATTATTTTTTAACAAAAATTCAACTGACAGAACAAGAAATTCTTTCACTGGATCTGAGTATTGACTGTATTTCTGTAAAAAATATGTAAGACATTCTAATGCAATATGATGTACCAGAGACGGATAAAGGCTTACTACATCACATGAAAACCAAAGAAAATTTTCTTGCCAGGGAAAAGAATCCAGCAATGAAATGGTGTGCTTTGTATCCTTTAGATAACCAGGAAGGGCTACCACTAGTGGTTGAAAGTGGAAATCCACCCATTCCCCAAGACGCTCTGTCATTGACCCAATTCCTGCCACAATAGGGCGTAAAGGAGGTGAAAATATATTTTTATGCATCTTGGGGAATGAGTGGAAAATGGGAACCACTGGAAAGTCAACATATAAGTAATTAGCAATGCGTTCTGAGATAGCACCCAAGGTGACTCCTAGGTTAAGCAACTTTTTAAAAGTAAACTGAAATTCTATTGTGGGATTAGTTTTTAATGCCCTATAAGTCGATGTGTCCCCCAAAATTTGTAGATTAAGTCGTTTATGGAGATGAGCGAACATACCCGTCCGAGCTTGATGCTCGTTCGAGTATTAGCGTACTCGAAACTGCTCGTTGCTCGGACGAATACTTCGCCCGCTCGAGAAAATGGCATCTCCCGCCGTTTTGCTTTTTGGCGGCCAGAAACAGAGCCAATCACAAGCCAGGAGACTCTGCACTCCACCCAGCATGACGTGGTACCCTTACACGTCGATAGCAGTGGTTGGCTGGCAAGATCAGGTGACCCTGGAATAGACTAGCCCCTGCCCGCGCTGCTCGGATCATTCTGTGTCTGGATGCCGCTAAGGAGAGAGCTGCTGCTGGTCAGGGAAAGCGTTAGGGTGTTCTATTAGAATAGTGTTAGGCAGGGCTTGCTGGGCTTGTGGCTGGGCTTGCTGGCACTAGTAGTGCAGCTAGTACCATATTGTGAGGAATTTGCAGGGGGACTTGCTACCGTTGTGTTTAGCTCTTAGTGACACACATATCCACCTCAAACACCAAAGTGGGACAATTTATTAGGGGTTTGATTAGAATTAGGCAGATGGATAGACGTATTTGATAATAAGATACAGAGGTATTTAAATTAATCTTAGGTCTAGGGCTTCGGGGATCTCCTGGTGCTCACAATAGAGTTTATACATGGTCAGCAGAAAGGAAAGAAATCAGACGTAACCGAAAATTAAACAATAAACACACTACAAGTTCCGAACATGAATCTTCGGAAAACGATGAACCCAAGAAAACAGAACGAATGACCCTACGTTCTACACAAAAATCCACAGATAATGTTTTAGACAAAAACAAGGGAGAAAGTTTCGACAACGAATTCATCACAAGAGTCACTAACAGAAAGAGCGAACAAAGAAGCTTCCAACAGAAGAAAGAACAAAAGGATGTAAATCTTGTTGTTAATATCTCGGACAAGACCCTCACAGAAATAGAAATAAATGTTCTGAACAAAGGATTAGGCTTCGTACCTACTTTTGAAATTCAAAATTTTGACTTCACAGTTGACTTTTACCGTTTTTGTAGAAATTTAAGATTAAAAATGTTTTTTAAAGATAAAAAAGAGATAATTAGAAATTAAGTAGAAATAAGATACCTAATAAAATTAGAGAACAGAGTACATTTGATCCGGATATCAATACCCCTATGCTCGAAAGCTTTCAAAAGGTGGTTCTTAAAGAAATACAAGACAAATGGCAATCCGTGACAAACGTTAAAAATAATGGGGCAAATTTACTTACCCGGTCCATTCGCGTTCCAGCGGCGGCTTCTCCGCTCTGGATTCGGGTCCGGCCGGGATTTAATAAGGTAGTTCTTCCGCCGTCCACCAGGTGGCGCTGCTGCGCTGAAAGTAAACTCATCGCGCCGGAATGCACCGAGCTGGACCAGGTGAAGGTAAGCGGTCCTTATGCGACACATTTTCGGTTTTTAAATGCGGCGGTTTTTCCGAATACGTCGGGTTTTCGTTCGGCCACGCCCCCCGATTTCCGTCGCGCGCATGCCAGCGCCGATGCGCCACAATCCGATCGCGTGCGCCAAAATCCCGGGGCAATTTAAGTACAAGCGGCGCAAAACGGAAATATTCGGGTAACACGTCGGGAAAACGCGAATCGGGCCCTTAATAAATGACCCCCAATTTGTCTAAAAAAGAAGACGAAGCTCTGAATAAACTTATGAATGATGATCATAAAAAGAGCAGATAAAGGGGGGGCAATAGTAGTATGGGACAAAAATGCATATATCAATGAAGCCATAATACAATTGTCAGACGAAAAAGTATATAGAAAGTTAAACGAAGATCCTACTAAGGTGTTTAAATGGGAAATCGATAACATATTGGAAGAAGCAGTAACAGAAAATATTATAGACGAATATACAAGAGGATGTTTGTCAAAAGATCATCCAAGAGTACCAATCCTGTATTTACTTCCTAAAATACATAAAAATTTAAAAACTCGAGGGGGCGTGGCCTAGCTATGGCGGTGACCAGACGTGCCTTGTGCTAGCTCCTGCTTCAGCCCCGATAAAGAGCTGTATAACATCGCGATCCAACACCTAAACTTGCTCATAATGGGACCCAAAAAACGTGGGGACCCCAAGGTTACCCCCACATCCCTGACCAGGACGAATACCAAGGGAATTGGCAAGTTCCTCACCCAGGTTGCTGCTCCCCTGGCCGCAGCACGAGGTCCTGAAGCGGCAGCCGGACCTTCATCAACTGAGTCCCCGCAACTGCTGAAATCAAACATAGGTCGTGCAGAAACACGGAGCGCGGTGGCCGGGGGTGAAAAGGAGCGGGCCGGAGCGGAAACCCAGACCCGACATCGTGCCTCGGTAAGCGCGGGAGAACCCGCGCCGAAAACACCTCCCAAGATGGCGCCGTGCGCCGAATCTGGCGCTAAGATCCGGAAGGATGAAGAGCTGCAGCAGGCGCTGGATGCGCCGATCGAGGCCCCGGAGCAGGAGATGAGGAGCGAGGCAGGAAGGCGACCCTCCAACACCACTACATCAGGTGATGGGGTTTTAATGATGGGGAGATGCCCGGACACCTTAGCTCCCACGAGAACAAATCTAAGCCCCGGCGCCAGAGTGAAGCAGGGAGCGGTGCTGCGACAGTCAGAGCAGTTACAACTAAGCCCAATGGCAGCACCCAGCGCCACAATACAGCAGGGGGCTGAATACCAGCAGGACACACAACAGCATCCATTAGAGGAGGTGAGGAGGTGGAAAGCCCCAGAGACAGGGGACTGTATTGGGGGCCAGATATTGGATATAGTGGACTGTAACAAGTCTCCTAATTTGGGAGCCTTAAAACACGACTCTCCCTCATGTTGTGAACCTGGGGCATATTTCCTTACAACAGCTTCAACTTTGGGAGAACAGCAGCTGTGCCAGCCTGAACATATCCTTCAAAACCACTCGGGGAATACTACACCCGGAAAACAGTTCTCTCAGTGTGAGACATCTGACAAAGCCATTCCAGCTACATCCCCACAGCCAATGGAGACACATAGAAACCTATGTTCACCAGCTCTATGGTCCTCACAGGAGGAAGAGTGGCCCTCTACGCCGACACAGCGTTCATCGGCGGCCCCATTCACTGCCATTTCCATTCCACCTGGTGGACCGCAAGACTCGGAGGGCCCGAATCTTTCTATGTCCCCATACTCTGAGAGATCTTCAATTTCACCTCAACGACCACAAATGATGGTGTCACAGGAGTACTCCTCAACTATGCTGACACAAGAAATGGGAGCCTTAGCGGAATTACGAGCTCTCAGAATGCATCTTAGATCCATCCCTACTAGGGAGGACATGGAAAGTTACATGGCTAGACTAGAACAGTCATATGCAGCTGAATTAGGGGTAGTGCGAGAAGATGTCCAAAGACTGGGCGCCAGAGTCTCAACTGTGGAAGACAATACTTCTACCCTTGTCAACCGTGTGGACACTCATGAGACTATGTTAGCTATGCACTCCTTCCAGCTTCAATTCCTGGCAGACCAACTAGATGACACAGAGAATAGAGGCCGCCGTAATAATATTAGGGTCCGGGGTCTGCCGGAAACGGTGGAAAACTCTAATCTACATAATACCTTACAACAAATCTTTAATTCTCTACTGGAGGTCCCGGTTGACACACGCCTAGAACTGGACAGAGCACATCGCTCCCTACAGGCTAAACCGGCTGCGCAGGATCCACCGAGAGACGTCATCTGTAGGGTTCATAAATACCAAGTTAAGGACGCTATCATGCTCAAAGCTAGAGAAGCTGGAGAAGTTATTTTTCAAGGCACACATCTACAACTGCTCCCAGATTTATCCCGTCTTACGTTACTCAAGCGCAAAGCTCTTAAACCGTTCCTGGAGGAGTTGAGAAAGAGAAATATTCTATACTCATGGGGATTCCCCTTTAGTCTTCATATCCGCCATGAAGGTAGGAGATATGCCTTACAACATCCAGTGGACATACCGGGTTTATCTGCTGTATTGGGCTTCCCTGCTCCTGCTATTACCGAATGGCCAAGGCTTCCTGTTCCAGAGGGCATGGGAGGCGGTGTTCCAGCACTCCCACTTCCAGCTAGGCCACCACGGAGAGGTGGTCGAAGAGGTCAGAGAGGACGGGCAGCCCCTCTACATCCAGTACAGCAGCCGCTGAGAAATCCTCATCCTCCAGATAACCAGTAACAGAACTGATCACTAATTGATTGCTGTTTTTCTCCTATACTGGCAATGTTCTTCATATACTATGTTTGCAGAATGACAGTGTAAAGATTTGTGATAATTTCTTCTAATTTATCTCATCTGTCATCCTGGGATCATAGGAAGATTAACCAATCTGTTCATTTCAATAGAGTTACTTCATTTATTCCTTCTCAACGGGTCCGAAAGATGTCTTATGTTGGATACGCTTTCATTTTACACATTATCTTGTTTAATCAGAAACAGCTACTAAGTGGGGTATTCAGGATCTGTGTTCTCCTCTCTAGCTAGACATTTCCCCCTGGGGCCTGCGTGTATAGCGAGCTATACGTGCGTAGTTGCATTGTTCCCCAATTTAGTTCAGGTTACTATTTATTAGTGATCTGAGTTGTTTTTTTCTTTTTTGTGTTCTTTTATTTCTTATTCGTAGTGTCTTGTACTTGAGAGTTTGTTGAGTGCTTGGTGTACTTGTGTGCCAATTCTTCTTTTTACTTCTCTTCTCATTACTTTCGCTTAACTCTCTCTTGACCCCGAGGAAGCACCTTGTCCGGGGACATACAAAACCACAATGAGCAACTTGAGGTTGTCCTTTTGCTCCTTTAATGTTAAAGGGCTTAATGCTCAGGCAAAGAGAGGCCAAATATTGTATCGCCTCAACAAGCAAAAAGTGTTGATAGCACTATTTCAAGAAACACATTTTATAGCCAGTGCGATACCCACCTGCCCAACGAATTTATACTCTAAATGGTACCATTGCCCACACCCCGAGAAGAAGGCAGGGGGGGTATCGGTGGCATTTCATAAGTCTCTGCAATTTACGTTGGTTGATTCAAAATATGACTCAGAAGGGAGATTTATGTTTCTAAAAATTAACATTCGAGGCTTTGTCTTTACTATCGCTAACGCATATTTCCCCAACTCTAATCAGGTATCCTTTGGAATATCGTTGCTTCGTCGGCTGGCAGAATTTGCAGATGGCTCAGAAATAATACTAGGTGGGGACTTTAATATGGTGATGGACGTGGACATGGACACCACTACGGGTAGGTCATCTGTCTCCTTTGCCAAAAGACGCAGATTGAAAGCTGAACTTCGTACACTTCATCTAGTAGACATGTGGCGTACATTACACCCATCCTCTAGGGAATACAGTTATCACTCACTAGCGCATAACACGTACCATAGGCTTGATCATATATACCTTTCTCACAAACTACTTGACATGCTTCCTAGATGCTCCATAGATACCTTTTTATGGTCAGACCATGCCCCGGTCTATGGTTCTCTGGAAGGGTCCCCACATCAGGTACGCAAAGGTGCATGGCGCCTCAATGATCATCTGCTGGATGATCCAGTATGTGCAGAAGAGATTAAATCGGCTATACGGGATGAGATGGAGAAATTTACCTCTGAGACTATCCCTCCCATACTTGCTTGGGAAGCGACTAAACACAAATTAAGAGCCATTTTCATGTCCCATGGATCTAGACTAAAGAGAGAGAGAGCCCACAAACTTAAAACGACTCTGAATCTGCTGGCGGATAAGGAATGTATAAACAAATCCACTCCCTCGGAGACGTTAAAGGCGGAAATTTCCATTTTGCGACAAGAAATTCTTTCAATTCTAGACCAAAAATATAGATGTGCTAGAGAACGAATGCACCGAGGATTTTTTGAGTATGGTGATAAGTGTGGAGCTTGGTTAGCGAGGGCAATACATCCTCGCACTCAGACTACACATATTTTCTCCATAAACTCACCGACTAAGGGCTTAGTACACAAGGAATATCAGATACTAGACGAGTTCTCTAACTACTATTCCACCTTATACAACTTAACAGAACAGGAGCCTGGCTCCACCTCTCCGCTCCCAAACTCTGAATTGATAGAGAAATACCTAGAATCTAACTCTCTTCCAAAGCTCTCGGCGGAAGAAGCTGAGACTCTGGAAAATAATTTTTCGGAAGAAGAGGTGGCGCTAGTCATTAAAAACATTAAAACGGGGAAGAGTCCGGGGCCAGATGGCTTCACGGCCAGGTTCTACAAGTCATGCAAATTAGAGTTACTCCCCTTACTAACCAAGGCCTTTAACTCGGTATCCGGGGATTGCCCCTTTCCAGACCAGGCGCTACAGGCACATATTACTGTCATACCCAAGCCAGGAAGAGATCACACACACTGCGGTAATTTTAGACCAATTTCTTTATTGAATGTGGACACTAAAATATATTCGAAGCTACTGGCCTTGCGACTTCAACCATATATTTCCTCCCTGATACATCAGGAACAGGTTGGTTTCGTCCCAGGGAGGGAGGCCAGGGACAATACCATTAAGACAATTGCCTTAATTGAAAGGGCAAAAACATCCGGCACCCCCATGTGCATGCTTTCCATAGATGCAGAAAAAGCATTTGATCGGGTGCATTGGGGGTTCCTTGCAAGCACTCTGCGTTCCATAGGCCTAGGAGCACGAATGAGAGAGAAAATACTGGCTCTATACCATAGATCCTCTGCAAGAGTCAAAGTAAATGGATCACTGTCCCTGCCGTTTTCAATCTCAAACGGGACGAGACAGGGATGCCCCTTGTCACCTTTTTTGTATATACTGGTGATGGAGTCGTTAGCCATAGCGCTGAGAAACAATCCTGACATTAAGGGACTCCAGGTTGGGCAGACGCATCACAAGATGTCTCTGTTTGCAGACGACCTGTTACTGTACGTGACCAATCCTCAGATCTCTCTTCCGTCAATACTGATGGAATTTGAGACTTTTGGTAGGCTTAGTAATTTCAAAGTCAATTTGCAGAAATCAGAATTACTAAACATATCTCTCACACAGACAGAATCAGAGCTGCTGGAGTCGAATTTCCCTTTTAAATGGGCCAACACCTCAATCAAATATCTAGGGGTAAGGATCTCGGCTGACCCATGCTGTTTATATTCCCTCAATTATGAACCCCTACTGAAATCTATCATCGCTGACTTAACTAAATGGAGGGGATTAATGCTTTCATGGTTTGGGAGGATTAATGTCCTTAAAATGGATATTCTCCCCCGACTACTGTACTTGTTTCAAACGGTACCTATGGACATTCCGCGTGCCTTTTTTGTGACGCTCCATAAAATATCGCGTCAATTCATATGGCGAGACTCGACGCCCCGCATTCGAAGGAGTCTCTTAATGAGACCTAAACATTCAGGGGGGGCGGGACTGCCGGACTTTGTTACCTATCACAGAGCTGCAGTAGGTGCCTGTATACTGGACCTTTTTCATCATAAAAAGGACAAAATTTGGGTTAGATCTGAACTGGAACTCTCCTCTCCTCATGCGTTGGGCTTTCTATGGCTCCCCCAAACGGTCACACTTCAAGCTCTCCCACTCTCTTTCATTTTAAAAAGGTTGTTGAGAATTTGGAGGAAGTTTGCACTCCCACAACGATTAATCTCAGTCCCTGGTCCCATGACTCCTCTCCTGGGAAACCCTCAATTTGAACCAGGGCTCCAAGCCAGCTCGTTTCTGGGATTGGACCAGGATACTTTACCTAGAATCAGGGATGTGGTGTCTGAAGACGGTATCCGCCCGTTGGTTGACATAGGGGCAGGAAACCACTCAGGGCGCTGGCTTCAATACTTCCAACTGAAAGACTTTGTCTCCACACTTGCACCAATTTCTGCATTGACATCCACTCTCACAACATTTGAGGAACTCTGTCTCACTAAGACTCCTCTTACTCACACCATCTCACTGCTATATGGTATTTTTTTGGCAAGGGAGACTGGAGACGCAAAACCGTACTATGCCAGGGCATGGGAAACAGCCATTGGTAGGGAACTACCTGAGGAGCAGTGGGATACAGTGTGCACATTAACGCATGCTCTGTCCTCATCGTGCAGACTACAAGAGCTTAACTTTAAAATACTCTCAGGCTGGTACCGCACGCCGGTCAGATTGAAACAAATTTACCCTCAGGTCTCAGATCTCTGCTGGAGGTGTGAAAATCAAACAGGCACAATGCTACACATATGGTGGAGCTGCCCTTTAATTACATCTCTATGGAGCGATATCAATCGCTTGTATAATGCCTTAACAAAATCTCACCTGACTTTTGCTCCAGAACAGGCCTTACTTTCGGCACTCCCTGGTCCTATTTCAAAAATTAAAAAGGGCCTGCTAAGACACTTCTTAGTTGCGGCACGCCAGATTATTGGAGATCGACCATATCTCCTACAAGATCTGATTGGGTGGTGGCTATGACTCATATCCAAAGGATGGAAGAGCTCAAGGCTGTAGATGAGGACAGGGTAACGGTGTTCTACTCTACATGGTCTGTTTGGATGTCTTTTAAGGATTCTCCTGCTTTATCTACTTGGGTATCATCTGGAATGGTTTCTTAAATATCTTAAATTCCATAAATTCGTGTATACTTGCCCCTCTTTTAGACATTACCTCTTGTCAGCATTCATTATGTCCTCAATGTAACTTTTAACCTTTTTCTTTCTTTTCTTGGCACTATTTGTTGTATGTCTGTGTGTATGGCTGTAGATGTCTTTGTCTTTGTCTGGTGTAATATTATTCAGGCCTATTGTATGATCACTCTGACTTTGATTTGCCTGAACTAACACCCATCTCAAATAATGCAATCTTTCATCCTAACGGGCACATAGTTCAGAGATTCAAGTCACTTCATCATTCTATTGCATATTTCATGTGACAAAATGTCTTGTTACGATGTCTTAATATGCTTGTGAAAAGAGTTGTTTATTGTATTCTATATTCTTTCAATAAATGTTTATTGACCATAAAAATTTAAAAACTCCCCCTGGACGTCCAATCGTTTCAGGAATTGACTCTCTTATGTACCCTTTAGCGATCTATGTGGACAATTACCTACAACCAATTGTACAAAAATTACCGAGATGCCTTAAAGACACCAGTGATTTCTTGACACGTATCGAAGATCTGGATATGAAGAATGTAAAATTGTTATGCACTATGGACATCAAAAGTTTGTATACTAACATCCCTGCAGATGAAGGAATACATGCCATTAGGAATAAATTATGTGAAAATTCTTGTATATCTAATGCTGAAATAGGTTTTTTGATAACACTATTAGAAATCATCCTCAAAAAGAACTATTTTAGGTTCCAATCAGATTTTTTTCTACAATTACAGGGGACCTCAATGGGTTCCCCTGTTGCACCAAGTCTAGCTAACATATTTATGTCAAGTTTTGAAACAGAAGCTCTAGTGTCGCACCCCCTTAGCCAACATGTCGTCCTCTGGCTTCGCTATGTGGACGATGTCTTTGTTGCCTGGGGGGGCGGGGGTAGCGACACAGAGCTTATAGAATGGGTTACTGAGATTAACAAAATTCACACACTCATCGAATTTTCAGTTGAATATCACACCGATAAAATTCATTTTTTAGATGTAGAAATCAATAGAAAAAACGATACTTTAGTCACTACATTATACTCCAAACCTACAGATAAAAACAATCTTTTATAGAGATCAAGTTTTCACCATCCGAATACCTTCAAAGGGATCCCAAAGGGACAATTTATTAGAGCGCGTAGGATATGTAATACTGATGAAGAATACGAAATTAATAAAGTAAAAATGATAAGAAAATTCGTAGATAAAGGGTACAAGAAGAGGGATATTACACTAGTAGGTAATACAGTAGCACAAAAAAATTGGAAAGAATTAAGAACTAAAAGAAATCCCATTGACAACATAGATAGAGATAAATTGACATTTATCTCTACATATGACAAACATTCAAGAATGATTCAGAATACAATATTGAAACATTGGGATATACTCCAATGCGATCCCAATTATGGTAAAATATTTATGAACAAACCACGTTTCGTCTACAGGAAAGGAAAATCATTAGCGAATTATCTAATTAGAGCAGACGTAGAAAAGAACTCTAATAAATCTAAAAAACAATCGTTCCTTAAAGCACAACACAAAGGTACATTTGCATGCTTATCATGTCAAAACTGTAATTCCATTATAAAGGGCGACATATTATACCATCCCACTCAAGGTACACCCATTCCAATAAAAGGCTGGTACTCCTGCAACAGTAAAAATGTTATATACATGTTGAAATGCCCATGTGGGAAAATATACATAGGACAGACATCCAGAAACATTAGAATTAGGCTAAATGAACACAAGAGTGCCATAAGAACACATTTAAAAACAGGAACAATAAAAAAAGAGGACAAGAGTAGTAATAAAAAATATGGAGAAACGACAGTAGCAAGACATTTCGTAGAAAGAGGCCATCAAGTGTCAGATCTTAGATGGATGATTATTAAAGAGGTGGAAGGCAGTGATAGCGAACAAATAAAAACTCGATTACTCAGAAGAGAGGTCTATTGGATTAACCGTTTGGAATCTTTAAGTCCTAAAGGTCTAAATGAAGATTGTAACTATAATGTATTTCTATAATAACATATAACAGGATAGTGCAATATTGAGAAAATGACGTTTACATATTGGGGGTCATTTACTAAGGGCCCGATTCGCGTTTTCCCGACGTGTTACCCGAATATTTCCGATTTGCGCCGATGTTCCCTGAATTGCCCCGGGATTGTGGCGCACGGGTCTAAATTGTGGCGCACGGGCGCCTAGTTCCGTGCGCCAAAACAAGGGGGCGTGGTTTTCGAACAATCCGAATGATTCGGACAAGCCCCCGAATTTAAAAAACCGAATTGTGTCGCAAGACGTGCACTCATATACACCGGGCTGAAGGAGGTGAATGTCAGGGCAATTTTCTTTTGCATAGGATCCTACTTGGAGAATGTTGCTTTTGAAAAGCAAGAAGCCCCAGTTAAAGGGATAGGTCTGCAGGTATGCTCTCTCCTCAAGCCCCACTTAAAGGGATAGGTCTGCAGGTATGCTCTCTCCTCAAGCCCCACTTAAAGGGATAGGTCTGCAGGTATGCTCTCTCCTCAAGCCCCACTTAAAGGGATAGGTCTGCAGGTATGCTCTCTCCTCAAGCCCCACTTAAAGGGATAGGTCTGCAGGTATGCTCTCTCCTCAAGCCCCACTTAAAGGGATAGGTCTGCAGCTATGCTCTCTCCTCAAGCCCCACTTAAAGGGATAGGTCTGCAGGTATGCTCTCTCCTCAAGCCCCACTTAAAGGGATAGGTCTGCAGCTATGCTCTCTCCTCAAGCCCCACTTAAAGGGATAGGTCTGCAGCTATGCTCTCTCCTCAAGCCCCACTTAAAGGGATAGGTCTGCAGCTATGCTCTCTCCTCAAGCCCCACTTAAAGGGATAGGTCTGCAGCTATGCTCTCTCCTCAAGCCCCACTTAAAGGGATAGGTCTGCAGGTATGCTCTCTCCTCAAGCCCCACTTAAAGGGATAGGTCTGCAGGTATGCTCTCTCCTCAAGCCCCACTTAAAGGGATAGGTCTGCAGGTATGCTCTCTCCTCAAGCCCCACTTAAAGGGATAGGTCTGCAGCTATGCTCTCTCCTCAAGCCCCACTTAAAGGGATAGGTCTGCAGGTATGCTCTCTCCTCAAGCCCCACTTAAAGGGATAGGTCTGCAGGTATGCTCTCTCCTCAAGCCCCACTTAAAGGGATAGGTCTGCAGCTATGCTCTCTCCTCAAGCCCCACTTAAAGGGATAGGTCTGCAGGTATGCTCTCTCCTCAAGCCCCACTTAAAGGGATAGGTCTGCAGCTATGCTCTCTCCTCAAGCCCCACTTAAAGGGATAGGTCTGCAGCTATGCTCTCTCCTCAAGCCCCACTTAAAGGGATAGGTCTGCAGCTATGTTCCCTCCTCAAGCCTCACTTAAAGGGATAGGTCTGCAGCTATGTTCCCTCCTCAAGCCTCACTTAAAGGGATGGGTCTGCAGCTAGGTTCCATCCACAAGCCCCACTTAAAGGGATAGGTCTGCAGGTATGCTCTCTCCTCAAGCCCCACTTAAAGGGGTATGGTGTGATGTATGTGTATTCCACCCTGCTCCTATCTCATGATGAGTGATACAAGTGATTGTCGAAAGTGAATAAGGATGCAAAACAATGCTTTTGATTAACATAGGCATCCCTTGCCTCCGATGAGCACATAAGAATTAATAATCAGTCCTTATCAGAATGTTCCCTGTCCCCAATGGGGCTCCCAATCAAAAAAAACTGCAAGTATGTGTTTGAGCGTGGGATGAAACCGGAGGACCTGGAGGAAACCAACCCAAACATGGAGAGAACTGCAAACTCTGTGCAGACGTTGACCTGGATGGGACTTGAATCGAGCTCCACAAGGCTGCAAGGCTGTAATGCTAACTAATGAGCCACCATGCCACCCAGCATACATTGCTCTTGTGGAGGCTACATAGTGGAAAGATGTATATTTATTTGTAAAGCTTTACGGAATTTACTGATGCAATATAATAAAAAATTATTATCTTGTTAACTTTTGCAAGCGTTTAGTCCTTGATTTAAAGTTTTAGCATCAGATGGAGCCAAAAGGCCGGCCGCCGTCTGCAACTATGTGCCAATGTATACACAAAGGTCACATGTCAGGGGCTTTAGTGACATATACGCTGAGCCTAGACCAAGAATATGGTGTGAACCAAGCAAAATACACCAAGCTGCCCACATCATGTAAGTTATCTTTAGCCAAAGTGTCTGTGTGACCCTGCACTCCCCCCCCCCCCAGTGTTTATGTCACCATCCCCCCCCCAGTGTTTATGTCACCATACCCCCCCCCACCAGTGTTTATGTCACCATCCCCCCCCCCAGTGTTTATGTCACCATCAACAAACACCCCCCCACCAGTGTGTTGCTGCCCCTGTTTTATTCTGGAAGTTAACGTAATAAACAGTCATTTTTATGCAAAAATTATTAATTTATTCAAGCACTGTTTTCAAATCACATTACATTTGTTTCTATTCAGACATCAAAGAAAAATAATGATACCTTAATAAATACATCTCATGCTATTGATTTACAGCAACTTTACAAACACCGTTGCCTGTTTTGGGGGATAATCATGGTAAAAAGACAACTTTACAAACACCGTTGCCTGTTTTGGGGGATAATCATGGTAAAAAGACAACTTTACAAACACCGTTGCCTGTTTTGGGGGATAATCATGGTAAAAAGACAACTTTGCAAACACCGTTGCCTGTTTTGGGGGATAATCATGGTAAAAAGACAACTTTACAAACACCGTTGCCTGTTTTGGGGGATAATCATGGTAAAAAGACAACTTTACAAACACCGTTGCCTGTTTTGGGGGATAATCATGGTAAAAAGACAACTTTACAAACACTGTTGCCTGTTTTGGGGGATAATCATGGTAAAAAGACAACTTTACAAACACTGTTGCCTGTTTTGGGGATAATCATGGTAAAAAGACAACTTTACAAACACCGTTGCCTGTTTTGGGGGATAATCATGGTAAAAAGACAACTTTACAAACACCGTTGCCTGTTTTGGGGGATAATCATGGTAAAAAGACAACTTTACAAACACTGTTGCCTGTTTTGGGGATAATCATGGTAAAAAGACAACTTTACAAACACCGTTGCCTGTTTTGGGGGATAATCATGGTAAAAAGACAACTTTACAAACACCGTTGCCTGTTTTGGGGATAATCATGGTAAAAAGACAACTTTACAAACACCGTTGCCTGTTTTGGGGGATAATCATGGTAAAAAGACAACTTTACAAACACCGTTGCCTGTTTTGGGGGATAATCATGGTAAAAAGACAACTTTACAAACACCGTTGCCTGTTTTGGGGGATAATCATGGTAAAAAGACAACTTTACAAACACCGTTGCCTGTTTTGGGGGATAATCATGGTAAAAAGACAACTTTACAAACACCGTTGCCTGTTTTGGGGGATAATCATGGTAAAAAGACAACTTTACAAACACCGTTGCCTGTTTTGGGGGATAATCATGGTAAAAAGACAACTTTACAAACACTGTTGTCTGTTTTGGGGATAATCATGGTAAAAAGACAACTTTACAAACACCGTTGCCTGTTTTGGGGGATAATCATGGTAAAAAGACAACTTTACAAACACCGTTGCCTGTTTTGGGGGATAATCATGGTAAAAAGACAACTTTACAAACACTGTTGTCTGTTTTGGGGATAATCATGGTAAAAAGACAACTTTACAAACACCGTTGCCTGTTTTGGGGGATAATCATGGTAACTAAATCTTTTTAAATAACAAAAAAAACCCATATGGTTACCAACAAACTTAAGAACGAGGAGGGTGGAACAACCTTTCGAAATGGGCCATCAGAATGTCCATCTTTCGGTTGAGCAGCTCCATTTCATGGAGGAGCTGCTCACCGATGGACATCTGAAGACCCTCGGCCACTGCTGTGGTGGCTACCTCTGGTGGCTGGACCTCTTCCTGTGGGTCTTCCACTGGTTCCAGCACTAGGGTAACCATCTCCTCCTCCGGAGCCACAGCAAGATCCTGTAAAAAAAAAAAAAAAAATATATAAATTAATTCTAATTACAAATTAATTTGTATATATTAAATTTTCAACATCTTAGATTCCTAAAAGGATGCCAGTCTTTACCTCTTGGCCAGGTGGCACAGGGCTTGGTGGAGGGGGAGAGTCGTCCCCAACATCCACCACAACAGCAGCAGCAACAGAAGCAGAAGAAGAGGCCCCTTCTACGGCCGGTGCCCTCTCCCGTCCGGCTAGAAAGAAAAAGAGAAATCATCAAAAAATGCACAGACATTTCATTACTTAGAGAACCAAGTTGTATCTTCTAACCTTTTGCAGAGCGGTTCCGGCTTCGGACTCGCTCCAAAAAGCGCTCCTCACGGACCTTTATGTCCGAGAACCGCTTCTGCAACTGTCGGACGGAATGGTACCGGCCGTATTTCTCGAGCAGATGGGCTTGGACCTGCTCCATGATTTTGGTCTTAGCTTTATAGCTACCAGTCTCACGGAGCAGGTCGTAGCCCCGCTCGTCGCAGATGGTTATCAAAGCGACGAGCTCTGCTCGATCAAAAGGGGGCGCTCTTCTTCTGTTTTCTCTTGCCGCTGCTGGTGCCTGCCTGGCTTTCATCTGTAAAATAGAAGAACGCAAGATATTTGATATTTTTACCAATATGAAATTCAAAAATTATTTATGATAGATTTGTTTCAAAGATTTGCATTGGGTTTACCCTGATCTTGTTGTGCTCGGAATTTGTGTTGCCTATCACATGTCTGGCGTCTTCGGCCTTCTTCTCATGGTGTGTTTTCATAGTCTTTGCATTGTGTATTAACCCCTTAAGGACGCAGCCATTTTACAGCTTAAGCCTACATTCACACGACTGTATGGGGGACGTATATACGGCCGATATACGTCCCCCATAGACGGCAATGGGCGCATGGCGCATTACGGGAGCGGTACGGTGCAGCACACGTGCGGCACCGTACCGCTTCGTACCCCAGAAAAAAATAGGACCTGTCCTATCTTTCTCCGTAGTACGGCGCCGTGCACCATTACTTCCTATATAGAGGGGCGGGGGGAGCTACGCTCACCTCCTCCTCCTCTCCCCGTGCAATGCCGTTGCCCGCTACGGTACGGTACGGGCGGGCAACAGCAGTGTGAATCTAGCTTAAGGCTCAGCCCGATTTTTGGGATTGTGATATGGTTTGCTTTATATGGTTATAACTTTTGAACACTTTTACTAATCTAAACGATTCCATATATCTTGTACTTCATTTTAGTGGTAAATGTTGGCTGATATTTTTTGCTTTGATTTCCCCAAAAAATGTCACAAATTGGAGTTTTTGGATAAATGTGACCTTGTCAAAAATTAGAATCATTGCATTTTCATGCAGATGATTTTCAACCTAAATAAGTTGCAGAATAACATTTCCAATCGTCTTATTTACATTTGCATAAATTAAAAAAATGTCTCGATAATTATTTTTGATGTTGCGCAGCTTACAAATATATATATTTTGTGTTAAATTGGCAATTTTGTGGATAAATAGTGTTTTCACTGAATTGTAATATTTTTAGCATCTAAACCCCATATATAACAAACCCATTTTCAAATCTGCACCCCTCATGATATCAGAAGCAGCATTTACGAAGATTGTTAACTCCTTGAGATCTTCCTAGTAATTGAATCCAAATGGGTGTGAAATTTAGAATGGTCAATTTTTGTTGCTTATATGTTCATTTAGGCCTAAAATTTAAAAATTTCAAAAAGATAAAAAGCAAAAACCCACCCTAAAATGTGTTCAACAATTTCTCCAGAGTGCAGAGACCCCCCACATGTGGACATTACTTGTGTTATGGGGGCACAGCGAGGCACAGAAGGGAAGGAGCACCCTGCAGCTGCCAGGATTTTAGTTTTCTCGTTGCCCCCTTTTGAAGGCTATAAAATTTTCGCTTTTACGTTATTTGGGCCATGTGACGGCATTTTTTTTGCGAGATGAGATGCTTTTTCCAGTGTCACCATTTTGGGGTTGGTATCTCCTATTGTAGTAAATTTTTAACTTGTTTTGAGGTCATGAGTAGAAAAGAATCAATTCTGTACTGGATTAGTTAACAAAAAATTTTTTGTGTTCACCGTATAGCCTAATAATCCTGTTATCTTTATTCTATGGGTCGATACGATTACGGGGATACCAGACATGAATATTTTTTCTTATGTTTTAATAAATTTGGAAAATAAAATGCTAATGTGTTGTAAAATCTCTCATTTTTGTATCGCCGTCTTCCAAGTGGCATACACAGCTGTTTGATGGCTTGTTTTTTGCGGGACATGTTGTACTTTGCAACAGTATCATTCTGGAGTACATATGTTTTGTTGATCACTTTTTATTGCATTTTTAGTGGGATATAATAGGTAAAATCAGAATTTTTGGTGGGTTTGTAATTTTTTTATTTATGGCGTTCATCATATGGGTCCAATAGTTATTTTGTTTTATTCTATGGATTGTTACGGACGCGGTGATACTATATATGTGGGGTTTGTGTTATGATTTTGACTTTTTTGAGCGTAATTTGTATCTTTATATGTTTTTGGGCTTATGGCCATTTTTATTGATTTGTTAAATTTGTTTTATCATGAAAAACATTTTCTTTTCCTTTTTTTTTTCTTGATCCACCACGGGACATGACCAAGCAATCATCTGATTGCTTGGTCATGATAATACTCTGCAATACTCATGTATTGCAGAGTATTAGCAGTGTCAGCCTATGCAGATGCATAGGCTGACACTTTGCCTTTAAGATGACGTCACAGACGCCATCTTAAAGGCCCTGCCTTCAGGCTTCTCTGGGGTCCCGATCGGACCCCAGAGGTGCCATAGCAGCGATTGGCGCCCCCCAAAACATCGCTGGGGCGCCGATCGTGGGGTAAAGAACCCCGGAAGGCATGTTAAATGGTGCGGTAGCGTCATTTAACGGAATAAACAACCACGATTGGAGCCCACTCCGACCGCGGGTGTTAGCTGTGGATGTCAGCGGTAGATTAACGCTGACATCCCGCAACCCCCGATGGCAGTTTGGCTCCTGTGCAGAGCTGAACCGGCATCATCTCAGTGCAGTACAGCTACCGTGCAGAGCGCTAAGGGCTTCAACTAAATGCATGTGTATTGGCCAAAAACGGAATCACACGGTGCAGTTTGACAGCGCTAGTCCTGCGTTTAAAAGTGCATGGTTTTGGGCCTCACAAAAAAAAAACATTAGTGTGTCCAGTGTAACGCACGTGATTGCTTAACCAGTAGATGCAGACATCAAAGAAAAATAATGATACCTTAATAAATACATCTCATGCTATTGATTTACAGCAACTTTACAAACACCGTTGCCTGTTTTGGGGGATAATCATGGTAAAAAGACAACTTTACAAACACCGTTGCCTGTTTTGGGGGATAATCATGGTAAAAAGACAACTTTACAAACACCGTTGCCTGTTTTGGGGGATAATCATGGTAAAAAGACAACTTTGCAAACACCGTTGCCTGTTTTGGGGGATAATCATGGTAAAAAGACAACTTTACAAACACCGTTGCCTGTTTTGGGGGATAATCATGGTAAAAAGACAACTTTACAAACACCGTTGCCTGTTTTGGGGGATAATCATGGTAAAAAGACAACTTTACAAACACTGTTGCCTGTTTTGGGGGATAATCATGGTAAAAAGACAACTTTACAAACACTGTTGCCTGTTTTGGGGATAATCATGGTAAAAAGACAACTTTACAAACACCGTTGCCTGTTTTGGGGGATAATCATGGTAAAAAGACAACTTTACAAACACCGTTGCCTGTTTTGGGGGATAATCATGGTAAAAAGACAACTTTACAAACACTGTTGCCTGTTTTGGGGATAATCATGGTAAAAAGACAACTTTACAAACACCGTTGCCTGTTTTGGGGGATAATCATGGTAAAAAGACAACTTTACAAACACCGTTGCCTGTTTTGGGGATAATCATGGTAAAAAGACAACTTTACAAACACCGTTGCCTGTTTTGGGGGATAATCATGGTAAAAAGACAACTTTACAAACACCGTTGCCTGTTTTGGGGGATAATCATGGTAAAAAGACAACTTTACAAACACCGTTGCCTGTTTTGGGGGATAATCATGGTAAAAAGACAACTTTACAAACACCGTTGCCTGTTTTGGGGGATAATCATGGTAAAAAGACAACTTTACAAACACCGTTGCCTGTTTTGGGGGATAATCATGGTAAAAAGACAACTTTACAAACACCGTTGCCTGTTTTGGGGGATAATCATGGTAAAAAGACAACTTTACAAACACTGTTGTCTGTTTTGGGGATAATCATGGTAAAAAGACAACTTTACAAACACCGTTGCCTGTTTTGGGGGATAATCATGGTAAAAAGACAACTTTACAAACACCGTTGCCTGTTTTGGGGGATAATCATGGTAAAAAGACAACTTTACAAACACTGTTGTCTGTTTTGGGGATAATCATGGTAAAAAGACAACTTTACAAACACCGTTGCCTGTTTTGGGGGATAATCATGGTAACTAAATCTTTTTAAATAACAAAAAAAACCCATATGGTTACCAACAAACTTAAGAACGAGGAGGGTGGAACAACCTTTCGAAATGGGCCATCAGAATGTCCATCTTTCGGTTGAGCAGCTCCATTTCATGGAGGAGCTGCTCACCGATGGACATCTGAAGACCCTCGGCCACTGCTGTGGTGGCTACCTCTGGTGGCTGGACCTCTTCCTGTGGGTCTTCCACTGGTTCCAGCACTAGGGTAACCATCTCCTCCTCCGGAGCCACAGCAAGATCCTGTAAAAAAAAAAAAAAAAATATATAAATTAATTCTAATTACAAATTAATTTGTATATATTAAATTTTCAACATCTTAGATTCCTAAAAGGATGCCAGTCTTTACCTCTTGGCCAGGTGGCACAGGGCTTGGTGGAGGGGGAGAGTCGTCCCCAACATCCACCACAACAGCAGCAGCAACAGAAGCAGAAGAAGAGGCCCCTTCTACGGCCGGTGCCCTCTCCCGTCCGGCTAGAAAGAAAAAGAGAAATCATCAAAAAATGCACAGACATTTCATTACTTAGAGAACCAAGTTGTATCTTCTAACCTTTTGCAGAGCGGTTCCGGCTTCGGACTCGCTCCAAAAAGCGCTCCTCACGGACCTTTATGTCCGAGAACCGCTTCTGCAACTGTCGGACGGAATGGTACCGGCCGTATTTCTCGAGCAGATGGGCTTGGACCTGCTCCATGATTTTGGTCTTAGCTTTATAGCTACCAGTCTCACGGAGCAGGTCGTAGCCCCGCTCGTCGCAGATGGTTATCAAAGCGACGAGCTCTGCTCGATCAAAAGGGGGCGCTCTTCTTCTGTTTTCTCTTGCCGCTGCTGGTGCCTGCCTGGCTTTCATCTGTAAAATAGAAGAACGCAAGATATTTGATATTTTTACCAATATGAAATTCAAAAATTATTTATGATAGATTTGTTTCAAAGATTTGCATTGGGTTTACCCTGATCTTGTTGTGCTCGGAATTTGTGTTGCCTATCACATGTCTGGCGTCTTCGGCCTTCTTCTCATGGTGTGTTTTCATAGTCTTTGCATTGTGTATTAACCCCTTAAGGACGCAGCCATTTTACAGCTTAAGCCTACATTCACACGACTGTATGGGGGACGTATATACGGCCGATATACGTCCCCCATAGACGGCAATGGGCGCATGGCGCATTACGGGAGCGGTACGGTGCAGCACACGTGCGGCACCGTACCGCTTCGTACCCCAGAAAAAAATAGGACCTGTCCTATCTTTCTCCGTAGTACGGCGCCGTGCACCATTACTTCCTATATAGAGGGGCGGGGGGAGCTACGCTCACCTCCTCCTCCTCTCCCCGTGCAATGCCGTTGCCCGCTACGGTACGGTACGGGCGGGCAACAGCAGTGTGAATCTAGCTTAAGGCTCAGCCCGATTTTTGGGATTGTGATATGGTTTGCTTTATATGGTTATAACTTTTGAACACTTTTACTAATCTAAACGATTCCATATATCTTGTACTTCATTTTAGTGGTAAATGTTGGCTGATATTTTTTGCTTTGATTTCCCCAAAAAATGTCACAAATTGGAGTTTTTGGATAAATGTGACCTTGTCAAAAATTAGAATCATTGCATTTTCATGCAGATGATTTTCAACCTAAATAAGTTGCAGAATAACATTTCCAATCGTCTTATTTACATTTGCATAAATTAAAAAAATGTCTCGATAATTATTTTTGATGTTGCGCAGCTTACAAATATATATATTTTGTGTTAAATTGGCAATTTTGTGGATAAATAGTGTTTTCACTGAATTGTAATATTTTTAGCATCTAAACCCCATATATAACAAACCCATTTTCAAATCTGCACCCCTCATGATATCAGAAGCAGCATTTACGAAGATTGTTAACTCCTTGAGATCTTCCTAGTAATTGAATCCAAATGGGTGTGAAATTTAGAATGGTCAATTTTTGTTGCTTATATGTTCATTTAGGCCTAAAATTTAAAAATTTCAAAAAGATAAAAAGCAAAAACCCACCCTAAAATGTGTTCAACAATTTCTCCAGAGTGCAGAGACCCCCCACATGTGGACATTACTTGTGTTATGGGGGCACAGCGAGGCACAGAAGGGAAGGAGCACCCTGCAGCTGCCAGGATTTTAGTTTTCTCGTTGCCCCCTTTTGAAGGCTATAAAATTTTCGCTTTTACGTTATTTGGGCCATGTGACGGCATTTTTTTTGCGAGATGAGATGCTTTTTCCAGTGTCACCATTTTGGGGTTGGTATCTCCTATTGTAGTAAATTTTTAACTTGTTTTGAGGTCATGAGTAGAAAAGAATCAATTCTGTACTGGATTAGTTAACAAAAAATTTTTTGTGTTCACCGTATAGCCTAATAATCCTGTTATCTTTATTCTATGGGTCGATACGATTACGGGGATACCAGACATGAATATTTTTTCTTATGTTTTAATAAATTTGGAAAATAAAATGCTAATGTGTTGTAAAATCTCTCATTTTTGTATCGCCGTCTTCCAAGTGGCATACACAGCTGTTTGATGGCTTGTTTTTTGCGGGACATGTTGTACTTTGCAACAGTATCATTCTGGAGTACATATGTTTTGTTGATCACTTTTTATTGCATTTTTAGTGGGATATAATAGGTAAAATCAGAATTTTTGGTGGGTTTGTAATTTTTTTATTTATGGCGTTCATCATATGGGTCCAATAGTTATTTTGTTTTATTCTATGGATTGTTACGGACGCGGTGATACTATATATGTGGGGTTTGTGTTATGATTTTGACTTTTTTGAGCGTAATTTGTATCTTTATATGTTTTTGGGCTTATGGCCATTTTTATTGATTTGTTAAATTTGTTTTATCATGAAAAACATTTTCTTTTCCTTTTTTTTTTCTTGATCCACCACGGGACATGACCAAGCAATCATCTGATTGCTTGGTCATGATAATACTCTGCAATACTCATGTATTGCAGAGTATTAGCAGTGTCAGCCTATGCAGATGCATAGGCTGACACTTTGCCTTTAAGATGACGTCACAGACGCCATCTTAAAGGCCCTGCCTTCAGGCTTCTCTGGGGTCCCGATCGGACCCCAGAGGTGCCATAGCAGCGATTGGCGCCCCCCAAAACATCGCTGGGGCGCCGATCGTGGGGTAAAGAACCCCGGAAGGCATGTTAAATGGTGCGGTAGCGTCATTTAACGGAATAAACAACCACGATTGGAGCCCACTCCGACCGCGGGTGTTAGCTGTGGATGTCAGCGGTAGATTAACGCTGACATCCCGCAACCCCC
The DNA here is from genome assembly GCF_040894005.1 of Engystomops pustulosus. Taxonomy (NCBI): domain Eukaryota; kingdom Metazoa; phylum Chordata; class Amphibia; order Anura; family Leptodactylidae; genus Engystomops; species Engystomops pustulosus. The sequence goes on along the minus strand of NC_092416.1, from coordinate 110,532,975 downwards.
GATGGCAGTTTGGCTCCTGTGCAGAGCTGAACCGGCATCATCTCAGTGCAGTACAGCTACCGTGCAGAGCGCTAAGGGCTTCAACTAAATGCATGTGTATTGGCCAAAAACGGAATCACACGGTGCAGTTTGACAGCGCTAGTCCTGCGTTTAAAAGTGCATGGTTTTGGGCCTCACAAAAAAAAAACATTAGTGTGTCCAGTGTAACGCACGTGATTGCTTAACCAGTAGATGCCTTTCAATGCATATGAAAATGTGTCCAGCCCAGGGTGCGCCCCCATTGCGCTAGCACTGCACTTCAAAGCGTAGCTAGTGACGCATGCGCCCATGACCTTATACTTTGATGTAAATGTTTATATTTTGGTGATGACACATAAAAACCTTTTTTGCTGTAAAAATCATTTTGTCATTTTCTTTTAGGTAATACTGTGATTTTGAATATAAAACACCATAATTGAAAACTCTGTGTGAACATTGCATTTCTCGGTTTATTTTGGAGTTATATAAAATGTATTGAGCGCTTTACCTGAGGATGTGGCCATCTTGCTTTTCGAAAGGTTGTTCCCTCCTCGTTCACGACAATATAGATCTACGTGAAGGGATTAGAAGTTATGATGTTAAGCTCATGTAATTCTGACGATGCGATCCCCCTGCAACATGTGCTGTGCCATTAGCTTGTGTTTCTTCACTGTCCTTTACATTGCCCTGTATATCCACCCTTCTTATCTCTCTTTTTGGGCTTTTTCCACTCTTTTTGCCTTGTTTTGGGTGTATTTTGTGTTGTTTTGGGTACTTACAATTCTGAGTATTGTTCCCTGGCTGCTGTGCACGGTATCTGCTGTAGTTGCAGGTGCGGCTTCTATTTATGACGCTGCTGCTGGCGTCAGATTTTCAATATATTCGCGCCACAAAACCGCCGTGCATGCGCCACAAAGTCAAGGATAGCAACAGGGAAATGGCGAAAGCGCGCGACACAATCTGACCTGCCGTGCGCCACAATTTAAATAGCGTGCGTCACAAGCAGGGGCGCGCACAAATGAGCGCGAAACCTCAAAATAAGCGTGCGACCCTATTCAAACCGCGACACAAAAGTGTCGCATGAGTAAACTGATTACTATTATGCTTGTTGAAACAAGGTAAAGGTGTGTGCGACACAATTTAGGGAAAAAATATAAAATGGTTTCCAAAAAAAAAACAAAATGGAGAGAGTTAGGAGTCGAGGGTTCTGAAGGAGAGTGGAAAATTTGACTGTTGATCGTGCACAATAAATCCATTGAAATTTTGCTAAAAGGTAAGTAAATGTTCTATTCTAAATTTCAAAAAAGGCTTGATTTGGGAAAAAATAACAATCCAATTTGTAAAACAGGAGTGGAGATTGGTGGTAATAAGAAGACAAACACTCGTCAAAAAAGCATTTGCAAAGGTAAGTCACACTTTAAAATGCAAATTTGAAAAAACTTTAAAAAAATTTGAAGAGAGGCCCAGGAAAAACTAAAAATGTGTTTAGTATTTACCACAAATTGGGATTAAACAAATTTGTAGTGTAAGTTAAAATTAGTCACAAAGTAACAGACCTTATCTGACCAATCTGCCAATATGAGCATAAAAAAATAAATATTCCATATTCTTTCTTCTAGGACAATGGATATGCTTCCGATCGTCTACGTGGCCATTCAAAATGACAGGATCATGGCTAGACAGCGCAGACGGAGGCAGAGGAGGCGTCCTCGAGTGTTCCGTCCTCGTGTGTCCTTTTCAGATTTTACGGACGCGGAGGTGTATCAGCAGTTTCGGCTGGATAGAGCTTCAATCCTAAGCCTCTATGAGAAGCTTGAAGTAGCCATCGGGGAAAAAACCGGACGGTCACATGCAGTGCCTGGACTCACCAACATGGTCTCGGCCATCTATTATATGGCTAACGCGTCCTTCCAGCACTACATTGCTGAGCGTTTTGGTTTTTCGCAACCAACCTTCAGCAGTTTTTTCCACGAGGTAGTGGATGAGCTGTTTAAGCTCTGTACACAGTACATCTCCTTCCCCAAAACTGCTGATGCCATCCGGAGGACGCAAGCGGAGTTTGAGCAAGTAGCGGGGATGCCCAACGTGATCGGGCTAATCGACTGCACACATGTGGCGTTGGTGCCTCCTGCGGCCGATGAATATCGGTACCGCAATAGAAAAATGTTTAGATCTATTAATGTGCAGGTCACCGTGGACCCCAATAACATCATCACTAATGTGGTCGCAAAGTACCCTGGCTCGACACACGATTCCTTTATCTTTGAGAACTGTGCCCTCAATCGCCGGCTCCAGAGTGAATTGTACAGGGACGCCTTTCTGCTTGGTAAGTGAATGTGAATGCTCTTTCAATTACTAAACACTTAAAATGTGGTCATGCTCCATAAGGTCTGTCTTTAATTATGCTTTTCATAAACTGAGAAGAGTTTTGTTTACAGTATTGCCTCTTTTATTCAAAAGTTTACATAATGTAAACAAAAATGTTAACACACACAAATGAAAAAACCAAAAAAAAAAAGGCAAAATAATTTAAACAAAACACATTCTCAGCATATGAAATTAATTGGACAAAACCGGCGTTAAGAGAGAGTGAACAAAGGAAAAAAAAGTGCGGGGTTAAGCCTAATTTACAAATACATACTGAGGGGTATCAGTTACAAACACCTACTTTGTCCATGGACATGTGACTGAACTGGTAAACCTCACAATCTAAAGGGGTTTTCCCACAAAATAAAGTTTAGCCCTATCCACTGGATAAGACCTAACTCCATGATCAGTGCTGAGACCCCCACATATTGCATAAACAATGGAGCCCTCGCCGCTCAGTCAGACTAATGGAGCAGATGGCTGAACATGACTGTTTTGCTCAATTAATCTCTATGGAGGTGAGTGATCTTGCCGAGCACAGCGCTCACCAATCTCTGTCAGCTCCATAGAGATTAATGGAGCTGAATGGGCATGCACGGCCATCTGCTCCATTAGTCATTTTTGCAGTCTGTGGGGGGTCTCAGCACTGATCATGAAGTTAGGCACTATCTCATGGATACGGCTTAACTTTCGTTTGTTGGAAAACCCCTTTAACTACCATCATGTTTTGTGAAAAATATTGTTGAAAAAGAAGACATCCCCAAATGCAAATAACTTGCATTATTGTCACTGATAAACCAAGCAGATTCCAAGCAAAAAACGGATATTGTGAGGATAATCCAAAAATGTCAGTCTAAGCTCGGACTAAGGCTCCATTCACACTACTGTATGGGGGACATATGTACAGCTGCAAACTTACGGCCATACATATGTCCCCATAGATGGCAATGGCCGCACAGAGCAATATGGTGCAGCACACATGCAACACCGTACATGGGGGGGGGGGGGGGAGCTAACACATGTCCTATGTTTCCCTGTGTTACGGGCAGCCCCCATGCATTGCTATGGAGAGCGGTCACCCCTCCTCCTCTCCATTACACGGAGCACACGGACGCCCGGCAGGCAGATGTTTGTGTGAATGCTGCCTCATTTTTGAAATTAAGCTAATTAGCTTTACTTTGTCCTGTTTTTAGGTGATAATGGCTACAAATTATTGCCATGGTTGATGACACCATATTTGCGGCCAAGTACCCCTAAGGAGAGGAGCTTCAACCGAGCACATCGAAGAACCAGAAGTGCCATTGAGAGGACCTTTGGAATTCTCAAGAGTCGGTTCCGCTGCCTGGATTTTTCAGGGGGGGCTATGCTCTACAAACCCCCCATTGTGTGCAAGGTCATTATAGTCTGTTGCATGTTACACAACATTGCGACAGCCAACAGGCTAGAAATTGACCTTGCAACAGATTTAACTGAGCATATAGAGCATCAGGGGGATGTGTCTGCTCAACCCACCAATAGAGCGGGACAACTAAGGCGCATGCAAGTCACTGAGATTTACTTTTAAAGTGATCTGCCAGTTACCAGTTTTTTTTTGTTATACAGATTTGTTATGTCTGTTTTTTTGTTATGTCTGTATATTTTGAATTGCATTAAAGTAAATGCAATGTCAAATTGTATCCATGCTTTTCATTCTTTAGTAAAATAATTTCAGCTCAGAGGAAGACAAAGTAGATCAAAAATTTATTTGTCATTTTTGATCAAAATAAAGAAAAACAAAATAAATAAAGTTAAAAAAAAAAAAAACAAAGAAAATTACGGTTTGGAAGAACGTGATGAACGACGGACAGGCCCCTTCCCCCTTTTTGCCAGATGTGCCCGGTGGATTTGAAGCCGAGGATCTAAGTTCCTCCTTGACCGAAAGTAGGAACGTGGCTTCAGGGGAAGGGCCCAGGACCACTGGAGAGGGACCCCGAATCCTGATCAGTTGGAAGCTGAATCTGGGATTCGGGGGCAGGGCTGGCCTGTGTCACTGGATCCCCACCAGTGGGGACCTGGGGTGGGGAGAATGGAGGGACACTCACACTCCCCCCCTGAGCCGCAGTTCCTTGGTGGATGAGGAGTTCCAGAATATTGATGAGAGCTCTGAAATCTCGACTAATAAGCTGGAACCCCTCCTCCACCATCCGGCCATGCCTTCGGAGTTCCTGCTGAATTAGGCCCATCGCTTCCAGGCTTTTATCCATATAGCTGGAAAATATGCCAAGTGTGATGGGCCTATCTTCAGCAGGCCCAGCTTCAGGAGCCTCATCCCCACTGGACCCACCAAGTGATACGGCTGCAGGAGGAGTGGCTGGCGAAGCACATGGAGGTCTGGGTGCAGCCTCATTTGCTGGTGGTGGTGCAGCCTGCAGTGCCGTGGGTGGAGCAGCCCTCCCTGTTGATAAAACAAAGTAAATTACAATTCAAAAACTATAGAGTGCTGTAACCTTAAATTAAAAATGATAGCCACACTTAAATGGAAGCTACCACCACGAATCTACCTAGAAAGGTAGAACAGGTGGTAGGTGGATGTATAGTACATGTTGAAAGCACTTTTTCAAGCTAATCCTCACGTCCACCATTTTTATTTTAAAATCTTTATGGCCCTGTTCTGTATTTTTTGATAAGCGGGTTCTGGGGCGTGGAGTAGCCGGACATGAGGCAAGATGTCATGGCTACTCCACGCCCCAGTAGCCTCACTGCTCCTCCTAACCTGACATCATCGGTGCGCAGCTCCTCATAGCTTGTCTTATGTGAAGGTTTGGGGCACGGGACAGGGGAGTATGCTATGCTCAACTAATACCAAACACGATTCCCACTGCCAACAATGTATCCTATAGGCACAGTAATTATAATTTCAACCTAGCTATGCTCACCAACTTATACTATGAACAATTACACTGATGGCAATGTATTTTATATCATTAGACATATGTTCCACAACCCTTTAGGCAACGAGCATGGCCACCAGCACCCTGGGCAACAAGCATGGCCACCAGCCCCCTAGTGCACAAGCATGGCCCCCTACCCCCTTGTTTTTGTGTGTGTTTTTTGTTGTCTTCAAGGACCGGGCCTGCTGTGGACTACTTTGGATTCAGTGGACTCCGACGAGGACCTGTAAATAAATCTTGATTAAAATGGCTGACGAGGGTGTGTCTGGCTTTCTTTTAATAAAATATATTTATACAATGATGTGTTTGTGTCATTCTGTATAATTAGCCATAGTAGTGGTGCTGTTTAGTTGACAGTGCTCATTACTAAGGCCTGAACTTATTGTAAAATGTTCATTTTTGTTTTGGCCAAATTTACAGTAACACAGATTAAATTACCCCGGTACCCACCGCCACCAGGGGTGCCGGGAAGAGCCGGGTACAAACCAGCACCTGGCCATCTAAAGATGGTCAGGTTCTGGGGCTGCTGCAGGCTGTTATTGTTGCGCTGGAATAGCCCCCTAACAGAGGGATATCCCAGATCAGTAATGGCAGGCTGCTGCTGTTTTTTTTTTTTATCTGGCTGATGTTAAAAATCAGGTGAGCCTCACATCAATATATTAAATTTTGTTGAAATTTTCACGTAAAAAAAATGACGTGGATTCCCCCCAATTTTTAAAACCAGCAAGATACAAAAAGCAGCAGCAGGCTGCCATTACTGAGCTGGGAAAGCACACTGTTAGGGGGCTATTCCAGTGCAACAATAACAGCCTGCAGCCGCCCCAGCACCTGACCATCTTTAGATGGTCAGGTGCTGGTTTGTACCTGGCTCTTCCCGGCACCCCTGGTGGCGGTGGGTACCGGGGTAATTTAATCTGCGTTACTGTAAATTTGGCCCAAACAAAAATGAACATTTTACAATAAGTTCAGGCCTTAGTAATGAGCACTGTCAACTAAACAGCACCACTACTATGGCTAATTATACAGAATGACACAAACACATCATTGTAAAAATATATTTTATAGAAAGAAAACCAGACACACCCTCGTCAGCCATTTAAATCAATATTTATTTACAGGTCCTCGCTGGAGTCCACCAAATCCAAAGTAGTCCACAGCAGGCCCGGTCCTGTAAGACACAGAGAAGGGGGGGGGGGGAAAGAAAGGGGGGGGCAGGGGGGCCCTGCTCGTTGCCCAGGGGGCGGGGGGCCCTTGCTCGTTGCCCAGGGGGGGGGGGGGGGCCAGCAGGCAAACATATATGCCTAATCCCATAAAATACATTGGTGGCAGTGGCATCGTTGTTGGTATTAGTTGGTGAGCATAGCAGACACACCTGTCCCGTGCCACGAACCTTCAGATATGAGAATGAATGCAATCTGCATAGGTAGACTATGCAGAGCGCAGGCACGTGGCTGTGCAATCTTGGGAACAAAGCCAAAGCTACTGCGCATGCGGAGTACTCCGGCTTATCGGACAAGGGCGCGCAGCTACGAGGAGCTACGTGCCAATGATGTCAGGTTAGGAGGAGTAAAGAGGCTACTGGGGCGTGAAGTAGCCGCAATGTGTAGCCTCATGTCTGGCTACTCCACGCCCCAGTAGCCGCTTACAAAAAGGATTGCAAAATATTTATGGAAAGTGAAACCAAACATTAGTATTAGAGACATAAAATAAAACGTACATACCAACATCAAGATCATCCGTGTCAAAATCCCCGATCCCTTCAGTTTGATCGGGGTGTATAGTTTTGTTAATCTTCTGCTCCACCCACGACATCCGCATGGCCACACTAGGGCCACCACCCGTCCTCCGAGCTGACTCTTTGTGCTTCGCCAGCTTGGCCTTCAGCCTCCTCCTGCAGTCGTACCACTTCTTGCGGACCTCAGGAACGGAACGATATTCCACTCCTGCAAAGTTGAAAACAAAAGAAAAAAAAAAAAAACATTATACAAAGGCCACTCACCTTCAAGATTTAAAATCCAAGTGAGCATAAAAAATTTCAAATACTATTCAAAGTGCAATTTTTACCTAGGCCATTGATCCGCACCGTGATCCCCTGCCAAATGTGGTGTTTGGCTGACAGGGGAATTGAATCGGCCAGCCGGCCAAAAAGATGGTCATAATTTTGTGTAACCTGGAAAAGACAAAAGCCACAAAAAAAAAAAAAAAAAAATCCTTCATTAAAAACACTCTGCAACGGTGGGTAAAGAGTAGAACAGGACACCAACAGTATAAATAAGTAAAAAAAATGTAACAATACCTCCTCAACCAATATTTCCGTTTCACGTTCCGTAAAACGTGCCTTCTTTGCCCGGCCAGGGTCCTCCTCATCTTCAGCACCAGAGCCCCCAGTATCCATATCCCCGGCAGCTGGTGGTCTGTGATCCCCAGGAGCAGCGGACGGAGCAGAGGACGGAGCAGCGGACGGACCAGCGGACGGACCAGCGGACGGACCAGCGGCCGGAGCAGCGGATGCTGGGGCCACAGATGTTGGGGGGGCTTGCCGATTCGCCGCCTCCTCACGTGCTCCGCGGATGGCATAGTCGTACACCTGGGGACACTGCTGCCGGAGTAGCTCCATAAAAATGGCAATGGGAGCATCTGGTGCTGCTGTGGACTGCTCTGGACGCCCAGCCATGATAGATACCAGCTGTGCAATTAGCCTCGCTGTGCACTATTTATGCTTAAATTTTATGGCGCAACTCATGCGCCACATTTATCACGCGTGCGACACAATTAGTGAATGGGCGCATATCCCATTCTAGTCGGAGGGACGCACTTTTTATGCATTCCAATTCGAACTTAGTAAATGTGCCCCATTGTAAAAAAATATTTACATATTGTAAAAATGTTTACATATTGTCAAGATGAAGTTTGCACATTCGAGATTTGACGTCTACATACTTAATATTATGCCACCATTTAGACCGTAGATTGAATATTTAATTACTAATATGTATACACATTTAGTTATTGTATGTATTCGCTAAGTTTATACTATGCACAATACGGTAACTTCCGGCCAACAGGGTTTAAATACCTTGGAGACGTGTATCGTATACGTCTGAGGAAGGGGGCGTGTCCCTCGAAACGTCACAGCAGGTGGACGATACCACTCTGTCCAACAGTCAGAGGCAAGGCAGTCTCAGCCCTGGGGCCTCCGGACATGTGAGTGTTGCGAAGAGAAAAACTGCTAGAACGCCAAATGAGGTGAACTTTTCTATATCTCTAAACTTCATGTGATAGCACACTCACTAGGATATACGTATACTAGCCGAAAATATGTTGTAATAGATAAGAAGATTTAAGAAAATGAAAATGAATTGATGTAAATACATGTATATATTTGAAAGAAGTAAAATTTGATAAAACAAAAAACGGTTTCCAATGGTCGATTTATAGGGCACTATTCATAGATTAGAATTAGGCAGAGTCTGCATATTTATTTATTTTTTTACCTTTATTTCATTTTATAGATCAAACTCTTCTTGCAAAGCAGTGTGCTTTCATTGTAGGCTACAAAATAGCCATAGGAGAACCCCAACGACTTACTTAGGCCTACAATAGCGTTATATTTTCCTTTTTTTTGTTTGCTTGTGGCTAGGCTTTCTGGCATTAGTAGTGCAGCTAGTACCATATTGTGAGGAATTTGCTGGGAGACCTGCGACCGTTGTGTTTAGCTCTTAGTGACACGCATATCCACCTCAAACACCGAAGTGGGACAATTTATTAGGGGTTTGATTAGAATTAGGCAGAGTCTGCTGATTTATTTATTTTTTACCTTTATTTCATTTTATAGCTCAAACTCATCTTGCAAAGCAGTGTGCTTTCAGTGTAGGCTACAAAATAGCCATAGGAGAACCCCAACGACTTACTTAGGCCTACAAGAGCGTTATATTTTCCTTTTTTCTGTTTGCTTGTGGCTGGGCTTGCTGGCATTAGTAGTGGAGCTAGTACCATATTGTGAGGAATTTGCTGGGAGACCTGCAACCGTTGTGTTTAGCCCTTAGTGACACGCATATCCACCTCAAACACCGAAGTGGGACAATTTATTAGGGGTTTGATTAGAATTAGGCAGAGTCTGCTGATTTTTTTTTTTTTTACCTTTATTTCATTTTATAGCTCAAAGTCATCAGGCACAGCACAAAATCCAGTTGTGTGCTGTCAGTGTAGGTTAGAAACTAGCCATAGCAATAGGATAGCATCGTTTTGTAAAAAAAAAAATAAAAATAAAAAAAAATAAACACAAAAAAAAAAATTAAAAGTTTACACTTTAATTTGGAAAATGTTTAACCCGAGGGCTAGGGGTAGAGGACGAGGGCGTGGACGTGGGCGTCCAACTACTGCAGGGGTCAGAGGCCGTGGTCCTGGGTGGGGTGAGACACCACCTGCTGATGAGGGAGCAGGGGAACGCCGCAGAGCTACACTCCCTAGGTTCATCATGTCTCAAGTTACTGGGACTCGTGGTAGAGCACTGTTGAGGCCAGAACAGTGCGAAGAGGTGATGTCGTGGATTGCGGACAATGCTTCTAGCCATTTGTTCACCAGTCAGTCTTCCACGCAGTCCACCCATGTCACCGAAATCAGCACTCCTCCAGCTCCTCCACCTCAGCCTCCTTCCCCCCAGTCTGCCCCCTCCCAGCAAAATTTGGCATTTGAACCGGCATACTCTGAGGAACTGTTTTCTGGACCCTTCCCACAGTCACAAACCACTTGTCCGGTTGCTGCTGAGCAATTTTCCGATGCCCAGGTTTTCCACCGGTCGCAGTCTGTGGGTGATGATGACATTATTGATGTAGTGGAAGAAGTGTGTAAGGAGGTGTCGGACGATGATGAGACACGGTTGTCAGACAGTGGTGAAGTTGTTTTCAGGGCAGGAAGTCCGAGGGGGGAGCAGACTGAGGGATCGGAGGATGATGAGGTGACAGACCCAAGCTGGGTTGATAGGCCGGGTGAACATAGTGCTTCTGAGACGGAGGCGAGTCCTATAGCAGAACAGGTTGGAAGAGGCAGTGGTGGGGCCAGGCGGAGAGGCAGGGCCAGAGCTGGTGCATCAGCTCCAAATGTTGCCCATAGTCAAGCTCCCGTGGCGAGGGCTAGATTTTCAGAAGTCTGGAGGTTCTTTAAAGAAACACCGGATGACCGACGGACTGTGGTGTGCAACCTTTGCCAAACCAGGATCAGCAGGGGTTCCACCACTACTAGCTTAACTACCACCAGTATGCGCAGGCATATGAATGCTAAACACCCCACTCAATGGCACCAAGCCCGTTCACCTCCGGCCGGGCACACCACTGCTCCTTCCCCTGTGTCATCTGCTATTCAGCCCCCTGCCCAGGACCACGGCCCAAACACCTCCCGTGCGAAAACCCCATCTTCGCCTCCATTATCCTCCACAGCATCCACCAGTGTTCAGCTCTCCATACCCCAGACGCTGGAGCGCAAAAGGAAGTATAGCGCAACCCACCCACACGCCCAAGCCCTCAACGTCCACATCTCCAAGTTGCTTAGCCTGGAGATGCTGCCCTATAGGCTGGTAGAGACCGAGGCCTTTCGAAACCTCATGGCAGCGGCCGCCCCTCGGTATTCGGTCCCCAGCCGTGGCACTACTTTTCCCGATGTGCCGTCCCAGCCCTGCACAAGCACGTGTCAGAGAACATCATCCGTGCCCCACCAACGCCGTTTCTGACAAGGTCCACCTGACCACGGACACGTGGACGAGTGCTGCCGGGAAGGGCCACTATATATCGCTGACGGCACATTGGGTTAACTTGGTGGAGGCTGGGACCGAGTCTGACCCTGGGGCTGCTCATATACTGCGGACGCCGAGGATTGCGGGGCCTACCTCGGTCCAGGTCTCAAAGGCCTACTATGCCTCCTCCTCCTCCCACCCATCCTCCTCCTCCTCCGAATTACCATCCGTGGGCATCAGTCGGTAGCTCTAGGCACAGCAGCAGTGCCATCGCTAAGCGACAGCAGGCGGTGCTCAAACTGCTGAGCCTAGGCGATAAAAGGCACACCGCCCAAGAGTCATTACAGGGCATCACGGCGCAGACTGATCTGTGGCTGGCACCGCTGAACCTGAAGCCAGGCATGGTTGTGTGTGACAACGGCCGTAACCTGGTGGCGGCTCTGCAACTCGGCAGACTGACACATGTGCCATGCCTGGCCCATGTGTTAAATCTCATAGTTCAGCGTTTCCTCAAGACATACCCCAATCTGTCTGATTTGCTCACGAAGGTGCGCCGCATCTGTGCGCATTTCAGAAAGTCCAGCACAGATGCTATCACTCTCAGGGCAGCGCAGCGCGGCCTCCAACTGCCGGCTCACCGACTGTTGTGCGACATGCCCACGAGGTGGAATTCAACATTAACCATGTTATCCAGAGTTTACCAGCAGCGCAGAGCGATTGTAGACTGCCAGATGTCAACTTCCACCAGAACTGGTAGTCAGGTCAGTCAGCTTCCTCAAGTCTACAATGAGGAGTACACGTGGATGTCTGATATCTGTCAGGTGCTGAGTAACTTTGAGGAGTCAACACAGATGGTCAGTGGCGATGCCGCCATCATCAGCCTCACCATCCCGCTGCTTGGCCTGTTGAAAAACTCTCTGGTCAGCATGAAGTCGGAAGCTTTGCGCTCGTCACAAGAGACGGGGGAAGAAGATTCCCTTGTTGATAGCCAAAGCACCCTTAGGTCTGTTTCTCAGCGCATATTGGAGGAGGTGGAGGAGGATGAGAAGGAAGAGGAGGAGAATGTTGGCGAGACAGAAGAGGGGACCATTGTTCAGTCCTTCACTGTTTAGCGTGTATGGGCAGAAGAAGAGGAGTTGGAGGAGTTGGAGGAGGAGGAAATGGGCAGTCAGGCCAGTGAGGGGAGTTAATTCTTGCGCGTTGGGACTCTGGCACATATGGCAGATTTCATGCTAGGCTGCCTATTCCGTGACCCTCGCGTTCAAAGAATTTATTCCAGCACCGATTACTGGGTATTCACTCTCCTGGACCCCCGGTACAAGCAAAATCTTTCCACTCTCATCCCTGGAGAGGAAAGGAGTGTGAGAATGCATGAATACCAGCAGGCCCTGGTGCACAAGCTGAAACAGTATTTCCCTTCTGACAGCGCTAGCGGCGGAGGGCGTACTTCTGCGGGACAAGTAGCGAGGGAGAGTAGGCGAGCAGGCAGCTTATCCAGCACTGGCAGGGGTACGCTTTACAAGGCTTTTGCCAGTTTTATGTCACCCCAGCAAGACACTGTCACCTGTCCCCAGTCTCGGCAGAGTAGGGCTGATCTTTACAGAAAGATGGTGAGGGAGTACGTAGCTGACCATACCATCGTCCTAAATGATCACACAGCTCCCTACAACTACTGGGTTTCAAAGCTGGACATGTGGCACGAACTGGCGCTGTACACCTTGGAGGTTCTTGCCTGCCCTGCCGCTACCGTGTTGTCCGAGCGGGTTTTCAGTGCAGCTGGTGGCATCATCACCGATAAGCGTACACGCCTGTCGACTGACAGCGCTGACAGGCTGACGCTTATCAAGATGAATAAAGCCTGGATTTCTCCGGATTTTCATTCTCCACCAGGTGAAAGAAGCTCAACCTGAATAATGCATGCACTCCTTCTTCTCATTGTCCTCCTTCTCCTCCTCTTTGTACACTAAAGCATAGGAAACTGGCTATTTTTTGCCAGGGCCAACTGGCTCTAGCTATAGTACTCTATGTATTTAATTTTTCTGGAGGGCCACCTACCCGGTCCTCTGTTTTAAGCAATTTTTGGGAGTGCCACATACAGGCACTCAATCTATTTAATTTTTCTGGAGGACCACCTACCTGCTCCTCTGGTTTGAAAACTTTTTTGGACTGCCACATACAGGCACTATCCAAATTTAATTGTCTCCATAGCAGCCTCCACACGTCATCCATATAGCTGCTTCCATACATCGTCCCCTTAGCAAACGAGCTGTGTCAGGCAGAATTTTGGGTTGTTTTCATGGCTTCCACATCAAACTTGTTAACTTTGTCACCACCCTGCTGTGTTATCCACAACATATACTGGCAAACTTTTATCATTTACCGATATTATTTCAGAGCTTCTTGCGCATCTGTTAACATTCCCCTCACCCGCCATAACCCAAACTTATAAGAATACTACTACACTTGATCTTATACAAAAGGTTCTTAGAGGGGCGGAGTCAAGCCACACTACTAGATGGCCGCTTGAGTTCAGAGCTCCCGGCACGTATCACCCGAAGCAAGACCTAACAGCACCTTATCCAGACCAGATGGTTAAATACGGCAACCCCAACGCCCCGGAACAGAAGGGGCACGCCAGAACCGGTAAACATCAGCAGGAACTGGATAAATTCCTGAAAAAAAGAATGAAGACGCCACCGAGTAAGGCCTCCAAGATGGCGCCCGCGCTGCCTGAGTTAGATGACGCAGAGGACTCAGAGCAAGACAGTAGTGGTGAGTGCCCAGAGGCACACGAGGAACGCTCCTCGAGCCCAATATCTAGAGACTTTATCAAAAAAGCCCTATACCAGGCCCTGAACCCTATAGCTAAAGAGCTGGCAGATATAAAAGCCGACATAAGGCAAATCGGTTCCAGAGTGGAGAACCTGGAAGGGGCCCAGACGAAGCTGATACATTATTATGGGTTGAAGACCAGGAGAACCGCAGCAGGAGAAAAAACGTGTGCATAAGAGGCTCACCAGAGGACATTATGCATGAAGACCTACCCAAGGTAGCAAGCGCGATTTTCACAAACATACTGGGCCAGGAGAATGCAGACCAGGTCCATATCAAAAGGATCCACAGGGCTCTGAGGCCTAAACCGCGTGCAGCAGAACCACCAAGAGATGTAATTTGCGGCCTGCTGAGATACACAGATGCGGCAGACATTCTGAAAGGAGCTAGAGATTGCAAAGAGCTCCAGTATCAGTCCCAACTTATAACAATTTTTCAGGACATTGCTCCAGCTACACTGGCCAAAAGGTGAATTGTTAAACCACTATTGGAAGCACTAAGGGAGAAGAAGGTTCCTTTTCGCTGGCTATTCCCCTTTGGATTAGCATTCACCATAAACAACAAGCATATCGTCATTAAAACACCAGAGGACTTAAAGAGGGCATGGAGTGCATTAGAAATACCAGCACGAGAAATCCCCTTGTGGATGCCGATGGGAGAAGAGGACGACTTACCAGAACTGCCTGATGCTGCAATATAGCACACTTTATGAAGCCCGAGGAACAGCAGGCAAAAGACGACCAACACCTGAAGAGTCTGTCAGCATCGGGTAACCCCTGACACGGGTTTGGCTTAAAAAGTTACTTTTGGTGTGATGACTCTCATTTACACTGTTTATGACTCTCATTTACACTGTTTATAATATTACTTTTCGGTTCTTAAATGGGGATCACAGCCTACTACCATAGGTAGAGGTCTCTTTGATATTTTTCAATAGATACTGTCTGGGTAAGGAGTTAATAGTTCCATCTGACCTGTAGAGGAGCACTGTGCACTGTAGGAGAGTCAGATGAGTTGAGCGATCAATTGTTAATTTCCAAAGTGTTATTGTTAAAACTCGGGTGATAGTGTTTATAAGCTGCCACATAGATATGTCAATTATATGTACAGTTTCGGCGGTGACAATCTGTCTGTTAGTAGTCCCCGACACTAAAAGGGGCGGCGTCAAAAATTTGGGCGCAGTGCAGACTTGGCTACAGCAGGGTCACCGAGGAAAACCTATAGTAATAGTGACTGGTATTAAGTGGCACTTATTATGTCATTTTTACGTTGTATTTTATTCATGTTCTTTTCTCTTTCCCACCCCCCCCCCCTCATTGCCACCCCCTATGAACCTCCCTACCGATTGGGTATCCCAGTGGAAATAACCCATAAAACACACAATGGTCCCGAAAACAGGAGACATTAAAGTAATATCTTTAAATGCAAAGGGTCTAAATGAGCCATATAAGAGACATCAAATATTAAGACAGATGAAAAAAGAAAGAGCGGATGTTATATGGTTGCAAGAGACGCACTTTAAAACCAATAAGATTCCCTTGTTGCCAAGGAAAGAGTTCTCCCAATGGCATCATAGCACGTACACCTCGGCAGCAAGGGGAACTTCAATTGCGATCAATAAAAGAGTCCCCTTTAAGGCTCTAGCTGAGCTATGTGACTCAGAAGGCCGATATGTATTCCTGAAAGGGACTGTTAACGGCCAATTAATTACGTTTGGAAACATCTATGCACCCAATGTGGGACAAGTCCATTGGCTCATTGATACCTTAAAATTGTTTGCAGATTTCGGTGAAGGTATAATTGTGTTTGGAGGTGATTTTAACCTTACATTTGACCCACTATTAGATACGACCGGGTCCAGACACCTCTCATTCAAAGAACTAGCAAATTTGAAAAGAGCTTTGGAGGAGTGCCAGCTGATTGATGTGTGGCGCCTGATGAACCCCAAAACAAAGGACTACACCTTCTTCTCACAAGCTCACCAGAGCTATCACAGGTTAGACTATATACTACTGACACAGACGCACATAGAACAGATCACGGAAACCGAGATCGGTAGTGTACTGTGGTCAGACCACGCTCCTGTTTCCCTAACTATTAAAATTCCAGCTCTACCTAGTAGAGAATGGAATTGGTCATTAAATACCACTCTGCTAGAGGATGAGGAACACCGTTCAGGGATTTTGGGTAAAATTGAAAAATTCTTTCACTTGGGATGCCCATAAAATGGCAATTAGAGGAGAGTTTATATCTTTAGGGACGTTCGTTAAGAAAAGACGCACTCGGCTCTTAAACTCTATGTTCACCCACATCACTAAACTGGAGCACGCCCACAAGAAGAGTAAAGCACAATCAGTACTAGAAGAATTGACAGAGCTTAGAAACAAGGTTAAAAACCTACTTAACGTAAAGTCAGCTAAATTAATACAGCAATGTAAAGCCAGACAATATATGCATGGAGACAGGGGAAACAAATTGATGTCACTCCTGGTTAAAAAACAAAAAGAGAAGTCATTTATACATTCTCTTAAGATTAAAGACGGCACCATAACTTCAGACACACACAAGATAGCCAACGCATTTAGGTCCTTTTACTCGGATTTGTATAATATAACACCACACCAGGCACAGACGAAACAGAACATTGATGCTTTTCTTGACACCCTCAGTTTAGCACAGCTCACAGAGGCAGACAGAGCTTCTCTCCTTGCCCCTTTCTCGTAGGAAGAACTTGGAAAAGTCCTTAAGTCCATCCCATCTGGGAAATGCCCAGGATCTGATGGGCTACCAATAGTGTACTATAAGAAATTCTCTAGTTGTCTCTTACCACATTTTACCACGGTATGCAATAATCTACTAGCTGGAGGTACCCTACACACACAGGCACTAATGGCTAATATCACAATTATTCATAAAGAGGGTAAGGACCCTGCACAGTGTGGTAATTACCGCCCTATATCACTCCTGAACACAGATGTGAAGTGGTAGGCGAAAGCACTAGCAAACCGCATTAGCGGCCTTATGCCGAAACTGATCTCCCCAGAGCAAACAGGCTTTGTTATGGGTAGACAGGGGAAAGATAATACATGTAGAGTGTTAAGACTGATAGAATATGCGAGGAACACAAAAACCCCACTAGTCCTTCTCGGCACGGACGCAGAGAAGGTATTTGACAGGGTTAGTTGGCTATACATGCACAACACTCTCACAAGGTTTGGTTTCCCAGCAAACTTTATAGCATCAATCTTCTCCCTCTACACGACACCAAGTGCTAGAGTCAGGGTAAATGGCATCCTCTCTCCCCCTTTCTCAATAAAAAATGGAACGAGACAGGGGTGCCCCCTTTCACCCTATCTATATATACTATTCATGGAAATGTTACTCCAAGCAATAAGACAGAATCCAAACATACAGGGCATAAAGGTAACACAACTGCGGCATTTGCAGATGATCTACTGATCATGACCACAAACCCCAAGGTATCTATCCCCATAATCACCCAATTATTCATCGAATTCGGCAAACTATCCAATTTTAAAGTCAATTTTGATAAGTCGGAAATCTTAAATATTACCCTTTCCAGAAAGCTAGCGTCCAAGTTGAAAGCCAATTCAGAATTCCAGTGGCCACAAAACTCACTTAAATATTTAGGCATACAAGTATCAATTCCATTCGTGTCCTGGATAGGGAGAACCAACCTACTCAAAACGTACATCATTCCTAAATTCACATACCTCTTTAATACAGCACCTATCGCGATCCCTAGATCATACCTACTGCGTGCACGTAGACTCTTCTCCTCATTCGTCTGGACATTCAAAAAATCAAGACTTCATTACTTACAACAAATTCAAGCTAAAAAAAGAGGGGAACTGGGGCTACCAGATCTTACAAACATCTCCTGGATAACACACATCCAGGGTTGGTTATCTTTAGTTAAGAACCCAGCAACATCACTTTGTGCCTCTTTGGAACAGAGTCTGCTTACGAACTCTGAACAATTACAACTCTGGAACATCCCTCATAAATATACAACAAGAAGTAATAGCGACCTGATTTCTTTCACTATCAAAGTCTGGCAGACTATTCAAAAGAAACTAGGTCACTTGCCCTCAATTACAGCTGAGATGCCCGCATGGTTGTTACCACAAGTAGTGGACCCTAACCTTCCAATGGACTCCCCAATTGGGAAACAACTAAGAGGGTTCACAGTCAGGGAGTTAAAAATAGCAGCCCCGGATGTGACAACACTTACCAAACTAGTCAAAATGCACAGCCCCCAACTGGATTTTATACGATCGCACAGAATACACAAGATATGCCCACGTATATATTAGATAATATCACAATCACATAAGGACACATGGCTTACAGAACTACTGGGCGGTCCATACCATAGTAAAGGACTGGGCTCCAAAATAAGGCATAAGCTTCTGGATCAGGATCTAGGGAACACACCTCTGTCCTTGATTAAATGGCAAGAAGACTTAGGAATCTCACTGTCCTCAGAGGAGGAAAAAACTATACTAGCCAACGCACATGGCTTCTCTAGATGCATCAGAGTTCAGGAAAACTCATTTAAACTCTTTACAAGATGGTATAAAACACCGCATCAGCTCCACCTAATAGATAGAAAAATTTCAGACACATGCTGGAGATGTAAAGGGGACAGAGGCGACATCTTTCACATCTGGTGGACTTGCCCAAAGATAACAGCATACTGGAAGCAAGTAATAAATAAAATTAACTTTATCTGCAACACTGATATCGAACCTGACCCAGCTTCTGTCTTGATATGGAGACCCAATGACAAATTTACACCCAAAAAATACAACAACACTAATTGAGGCAGCCAAACTATTGACACCAAAGCTTTGGCTTTCAGAAAGCCCCCCCACCTTAGGCATGTGGAAAGAAAGGTGAACGAAATATGTAGGATGGAGGAACTGTCACACTGGGAGCTAGGTACGAGGAAAAGATTCTTAGATATATGGAGACCCTGGAAAGAATACAAAGGGAACTAGTAAGATGTACTAAGTACTCCAACATGATGTTAACCCAACACCCCTCGTTTGTTTATTTGTTACATTTAATCATTTACTAAAATAATACGTATATTATTCTGGTGGTCGAGATGATCGTAACGTATAAAAGGTGGAGGAAAGCTATAGGAGCCGACCTGGGTCTTAGTAGGATTGACTCTAATTTAGAACTGTGTATCGGGTGGATAAGCGACTCCCATGGGAGAGGTCCACCCAAACTAGTATGCACTGTATACCACTGACTGTAATCTATGTAACAGACCAATCCAGAATGCACTGTAATGTAATATGTATGTTTATTTACAAAAATGTTAAATAAAAAGAGTTTTAAAACAAAAACAAAAGGTTCTTAGAAGTGCTGTTTGTTGCCCCTGCCTGCTTTGAAAATTATAATTTTTTCAAAGTAAACGCTTCTGGGCCCCAGGCCCATTTTGGGTGGGGAGGAGTCGAGAGACAGGGGCTTGGACAGCAGCGGACCGCCAGCTCCATCCCAAGATTAGGCAGCCTCAGAGACATCCATGCATACTGCCCCTGCTGTTTCCTGTCCTTTTCGCCTCCACGATCCTCCACAGCGTCCACCAATGTCTCCATGCGCAACTTTCAACTCTCTATACCCCAGACGCTGGAGCGCGAGAGGATATACAGCACATCATCCCCTTATCAAACAAGCTGTGTCAGGCAGAATTTTCAGGTGTTTCACCAGATACATAATGGAACTCGGCGCATCTGTCGCCGCCATGCTGGAGACCTGAAGTTTCAATCATAGCAGCGCAATATGGATGCCCCATACTGTCACTCTTAATCATGGAAGTCGTCTCCATGGCTGCCTCCATATGTTGTCCCCTTATCAAACGAGCTGTGGCAGGCTCATTTTTCGGGTGTTTCACCAGATACGTTATGGAACTTGGTCACTATATCGCCACCATGCTGTGTTATCGACTAAATATACCATCAACCTTTTGTTCACATAGGAAATCATTTCAGCGCTTCTTTTTCACCTCTTTTGGTTCCTTTCTGCCACCCATTGGTTTGAAGCCTGAGTCCATTTGGGGTATGGCATGCAACAAGAACGAAGGGCTAGTGTGCATCGGCATAAAGTACATATAAATTTTATTAATTGAAAAAATTTTTGAACAAATATCATGCATCAAAAAATTTTTGTTTAAAAACAATTAAAAGGCGTGAGAACACACATAAGGAAACAACAAATGGATCAAAACAGTGTAAGTTGATCCACATTCAGCCACAAAAGTTCCTCAGCCCTGAGGAAGTTGCAGGTCTGCGACGGAACGCGTGGGGTGCCTCCAGCCACCAGTAATATTGTGACCGTCTCTTCCCACTTCTTTTGACTCTGTGACCTCTTTTTGACTTGCATATCCAGGATGTTGTCCAGATTCATGGGTTATCCCCACATTTGGCTAGCTTTTCACTCTTAGGGGCCCCTTGGTGATTAATATAGGGACTACTGCAGGAGTCCTTTTTTCATCCAGGACATTCATGTATTGTTTATTTTGATTTGTGGGAATTTATTGTGCACCCTTAAACTTTTGTGGCTGAATGTGGATCAACTTACATAGTTTTGGTCCACTTGTTGTTTCCTTATGTGTGTTCTCACGCCTTTTAATTGTTTTTAAACAAAAAATTTTTGATGCATGGTATTTGTTAAAAAAAATTTTCAATGAATAAAATTTATATGTACTTTATGTCGATGCACACTAGCCCTTCTTTCTTGTTGCATATTATATTTTTTAGTGTGCAGGCAATTTTGTGATTATTTGGTTACTACACACTCGTCCACTTAGTGAGTACACATTTGGGGTATGTCGCCATGCCACTCTCTAGCCTGCCGCTGCCTCTGCATGCCGTCTTCTATAGTGTCAGGGTCAATTATTGGATGTTTTAGATGCTATCTAGCCTCATTCGGTCACTCTGTCATCGCCATGCTGTTGCCCATAATTTTGGCATAATGGTGCGATTAAGCAGCCTCAGAGGCATCCATGCATGCTGCCCCTGCTGTTTCCTGTCCATTTCCGTGGTGTTTCCATCATTTTATGAGGTTTCCAGGTGTTTGGCCAAGCTTCCCTGTGCAGACCCTTGGTCCCCTTGAAAAATGCTCGAGTCTCCCATTGACTTCAATGGGGTTCATTATTCGAGATGAGCAGTCGAGCATCGGGAAAAGTTTGTCTCGAATAACGAGCACCCGAGCATTTTAGTGCTCGCTCATCTCTAGTAGAGAAAGATGGGCGCCATTGGGATTGTCTGATACCCTACCTATTGTTTTCTATAAAAGAAGTACATCAAGCCTCCACAGGGTTTTCACCCTTTTAGCTGTTGTATGGACGACACCCTTGTGGTTTGCTTGATGTGGCTAAGGAGACCTGGGAAGGTGAGGTAACTCCATACAAAAGCGTAATTGAGCATGTTGTACAGATGCAAGAAAGGATAGCTGATGTCATGCCAACTGTTAAGGAACATCTTTTTCAGACCCAAGAAGCCCAAAGTAGGGTATATAATAGATTAGCCAGAATTAGGCAATTCCAGCCAGTTGGTGCTTGTACCCACAGTAGATAGCAAATTCCTTGCAAAGTGGCAGGGCCCATATGAAGTTCTCAAAAAGGTGGGTGAGGTTACCTATAGGATGCACCAGCCAGGTAAAAGGAAGCCTATTCAGTTATATCATGTTAACCTCATCAAGCCCTGGAGATATAGAGACACTGTTGGTTCACCTTGCTTACTTGCCCAGTCAGAGGTGGATTTTAGAGATGTTTCTATTGCAAACAGCCTCTCACCGTCCCAAAAGCAACAGTGCAAGGAGTTGTTAGAGCACAATAAAGATATGTTCTCTGAATTGCCTGGTCTTACCTCTGGAATTGAACATGAGATTGATACTAAACCTCATGATAGGGTAAACCTGTAGCCACATAGAATCCCTAAGCTACGTAAGCAAGTGGTTTCCCAAGAGGTGGAACGAATGCTAAAGTTAGGAGTCATTGAGGAGCAGATGGTCAAGTCCAATATTGTTGGTGCCCAAACCGAATGTAACGATTATAGAAAGCTTAATGAGGTCTCCAATGAGGATGCCTACCCAATGGCAAGGGTGGATGAACAAATTCAAAGGTTAGGGCCAGCCCGTTAAATTACTACACTGCATCTCACAAAGGGGTATTGGCAGATCCCACTGTCAAAGGAGGCCAAGGAAAGACTGCATTTTCCACCTCTGAAGGATGCTACTGATATAAAAGGATGCCTTTTGGGCCGCAGGGGGCTACTGCCACGTTTCAAAGCGTAATGGCTTAATTAAACCCCAAATAAGCAAAGTTGAAGCCATTAAAATTGGTCACGCCCACTATAAAAAAAAACAAGTGAGGGCATTCTTGGGGATTGTGGACTATTATAGGCGGTTTGTCCCTGACTTTGCCACCATTGCTGCCCCACAAACGGAGCTCACAAAAGGGACAAAATCAGTCATAGTGGACTGAAAGAGCCTTTAATGAGCTTAAACTTGCACTGTGTAAACAGCCAGTCCTGGTAGCACCCAATTTTACAAAGGAATTTGTAGTACAAACAGATGCTTCTAATGTAGGGTCGGGTGCAATATTGTCACAGGATATAAATTGAAGAGCACAGTGTAATGTATTTAAGCCGTAAACTTTCCCCAGCACTAGAAAGAGAAAGTGGGCATTAGATTCCCTCAGGTACTATTTACTGGGCAGAAAGTTCAAATTGGTCTCAGATCATGCCCCACTGAAGTGGATGAGGAGGGAAAAGGGGAATAATGCCCGGATAACACGCTGGATTCTTGCATAACAGGACTTCAGGTTTAATGTGGAACACAGAGCTGGCAAATTGCATGGAAATGCAGATACAAGGGTGCACTGTTTGCTGATTCAAGGTGCCCAGCCCCTCGGCAAAGGAGGGGGGTATGTGACAAGGCACAAAGTATCGTGGTTGAGGGCCGATACATCGAGGTGCCTGGCCTAGGTGAAGTAAGCCGCTAATCTTTGTCGGTAACCTTAGGTTTCTGACCCTTATTTAAAAGTAGTATAGCTGCTTGCTGCAGCTGATCCAGGACGGCTTTTACTGGAGTAGTCTGAGAGCTGGGTGGGATGAATACTCCCATGTATCCAGGCCAGGTCTTGCATTTATTAGCCAGGAGGTGTAGCAGTGCTGAGAGTGTGTGGCTCCAAGCCTGAAGTCCAGGTCTGCGGTCTTTCTCCTGCTGTTGTCTCAGGACTGGGTCAGAGACGCTGGAGGACTCTGCTGTAACTTTACTTATATACCTTTCTTATGTTAAAATCTTCCGTTATTGGACATTAATGTTTTGGTGACCTTTGTGACGAAGCCTAGCCCCCACAATATTTTATTTCTTTTAAGCTCTGAATTGCGTATATTCCCTTCATTTCATTTTGGGACACCTTGTTTTGTGACCTGTTTTGTATTCAACTAATATATTTGTACCCCTGTGTGTACCTCGTATTGATTAGCAATTTACAGCATCTGAGCATGGTCCCGTGAAGACTTTAAAGAACACCTGTCATCAGGTCTGTGTCACTATTCCTGTCACTACTACCTGTTGGAGCAGCTCACAAGGATCCCATCCCAGCCTTTATCTAGTTATTTCATACATTAATCATTATAAAGTCATGTATTCTTTATTATGTAAATGAGGGTGGTCACATGGTCAGAGGCAGTGATGTTACTCCTGTTCCCCCTCCCCTCTCCTCCCCCTGCTCATGTCTGTGTGTAATGTATAGTAAAGCATTGCTAGTGTGTGTGCTGAATCTGCTGACATGCTGCATCCTCCTAATACACATGTGTGATACACAGACATCAGCTACACAGGTACCTGACATGGCTGCACTCTGGAGCTGTTGTATCCCTCCTATACACACACAGGCTGCAGGGGGTGTGGCCACCAGTAAGCACATGGAGCAGCCATCACATCATTATACAGCCATCACATGATTATACAGCCTCACATCATTATACAGGCTGTCAGTCATGCACTGGGGGTGTTGCTGTGCCTCCCACTCATGAATAAGCTGGACAGCTTGAATATGCTAACGACTCATTGGACATTTCACAGGTCATTTGCATAAAGCTTTAGGACCTCATTGCTTACGTTTACGGGCATGTAGAGGGACAATAGAGGGATAGAGGTAATGCTCTCTAATGGCAGTTTATGAAAATATATTTAGATTAGGGGGGTTATTTTGCATGACGGGTTCTCTTTAAAGAAAATCTACCATTGCAACGATTGATTACTTCTGCTTGTCAGGCACAGCATAGTGATTACATCATTCTCTAGTGCAGTGCATAACTAATCAGTGTATAACTAATAGTTTTATAATTGCTTTTTCAGCAAAACCAACTCATGCATTAAACCAAACATGCTTTTGCATCAGTGTAGCTACAACATTCTCAAGGTAGGTTTGGTTTATAATGCATGAAATCAAATGGTGGATTTCCTTTAAATGTTGCACAATTTTTGGATTGCAATTTTTTTGAATTATTATATCTTCTCAAAAATTATTTTAAAAAATGATTCTCATCATTTGGAAGTACTTGTTTATTTGTTTATTTTATTATACCCAATTTAAATGAGCCTTTTATTGAGGGTTTGGGGTGGGGGCATTTTTGTCTTAAAGGAAATGTACCATTTGATTTCATGCACGATGAAGCAAACATACCTTGATAATGCTGTGGCTACACTGATACAATATCATATCTTGGTTAATCCCTGAGCTGAGTGGTTTTGCCAAAAAAACTATTATAACATTAAAGGCGTTGGGAAAGCTGGATCAGGCTGGCTGCCTAGATCAGCACATTAGACACTGAGCTTGTAATTACAAATGATGGTTACTCAAGCATGACTAATCAACCTGAGCTGGATCACTCGAACACAGTAGCTTGGGGATAGTGTAGCAATTGATTATTCTGTCTGACAGGGAGAACAGTGATTGCATCATCCTCTCCTGCAGAGAACAACTAACATGCTAGGAGAAGCACTGAACCAGCCACAGAAGTAACAGAGCTTCATTATCATAATGTTATATCCATTTTATCAGCAAAACCACTCCTCTCAGGGATTAACCAAGATATGATCCTGTATTAGAGTAGCTACAGCATTCTCAAGGTATGTTTACTTCATTAAGCATCAAATCAAATGGAAGGCTTCCTTTAATCTCAGGATAATTGGACATATTTTTTTCACTTGTATTGACCTTTCCATCATTTCCGTCATTGACCATGACGTAGCCACCATTATTCCTAGTGCACAAAATTCTGCTTGACACCCAGCTATTTCTGGAACTAAATGCCTGTTCTCTAGGTCCTATTAGTGTTAATTATGGTCTCTTTATGTCCAGGGTTTTGTCACAGCATGCACGGTTTGTGCTAGGTACAAAGTGCCACATCAATCTCCAGAGGGGCTGATTCATCCTCTACCAGGACTATTATATCTATGGAATTTATAACAGATTTGCCCAATTCCTAGAGAAAAGCTGCAATCTGGGTGACATGTGATAGATATTCTAAACTGTGTCACCTGATTCCCTTAAAGAAGCTCCCCAGTGTTAAGATTCTTGCTTCCTTGATTATTAATCACATACTTCGCCTGCATGTGTTCCCAGAGAATATTTAGTCTGACCAAGGTTAACAATTTCTCTCTTGATTCTGGAAAGAATTCTGTAGACATCTTGGCGTGTCTCTTTCTTTCACCTCTGCTTTCCATCCAGAGACAAGATGATTGGTCAGACTCAGAGATTAAACCAGACTCTGGAACCGTTTTTGACGTGCTATGTCTCCAACTCTCAGGAAAAGTGGAAACAATTCCTTTTCCCTGCAGAATTTTCCCTTAACAAAAAAGTATATTCTTTCACCAAGATTTCCCCATTTTATTGTAATTATGGGTTTAACCCCAAATACTCATCCTGTTGAGAATTAGGGAGTAGGGAGTCAGCACGTTCACTGAGACAACATTCCAAAAGCTGAGCTCAATCTGGGCTGAAGATCTTATAAAATTGGCTAAAGTCCAAGACACACAACAGTGTCAGGCTAACAAGAATCAGTCACCTGTTCCTGAGTACGTGTTGGGAGAGCATGTTTGGTTGCCAACCAAAAACCTGCGTCTCAAGGGTCCATCTGGAAAATTTGCACCTCAATATGCGGGTACTTATTAGAGATGAGCGAACATATTTGTCCGAGCTTGATGCTCGTTCGAGCATTAGCATACTCGCAACTGCTCTTTGCTCGGATGAATATTTCGCCAGCTCGAGAAAATGGCATCTCCCACTGTTTTGATTTTTGGCTGCCAGAAACAGAGCCAAACAAGCCAGGAGACTCAGCAGTACACCCAGCATCACGTGGTACACTTACAGGTCGATAGCAGTGGTTGGCTGGCCTGATCAGGTGGCCCTGGAATATACTAGCCACTGCCCGCGGTACTTGGATCATTCTCTGCCTGGATGCCATTAGGGATAGAGCTGCTGCTGGTCAGGGATAGCGTTAGGGTGTTCTATTAGATTAGTGTTAGGCAGGGAGTGATTCTACAAGAACCCAACAGCCCTTGTTAGGGCTACAATAGCGTTATTATTTTTTTTTATTTGCTTATGGCTGGGCTTGCTGGCACTAGTAGTGCAGCTACTACCATATTGTGACGAATTTGCAGGGAGACTTGCGTACGTTATTCTTGGCTCTTAGTGACACACATATCCATTTCAAACAGCTAAGTGGGACAATTTCTTGGGGGTTTGATTGAATTAGGCACAGTCTGCCAATCCAGAAATCCCAATCCACATTCTCTCTGCCGGTGAAGTGTACTGTACATCACGTGTGGTGTAATCTAATATGTTTTTTTGTTCACATTAGTACCGGGACTTTCAGCAATCCGCATTTCAGTTTGCTTTCTGATTTCTTCTGCGTGTTTCATTCATAAATAAATAAATACCGTCCCCATTGCCTCTAAAGGTCGTCTACATAGCAGCCTCCACACGTCGTCCCTTTAGCAACGAGCTGTGTTATGCTACATTTTCAGGTGTTTTACCGGCTGTGATTTTCTGGTATTTTATATGGGTCACTCATTTTGACAATGGATGCAAAGCAGTATGACTGAGTGCGCCCCCCCCCCACATGCCTCCACACGTCGTCTCCATAGCAGCCTCCGCACGTCGTCTCCATAGCAGCCTCCGCACGTCGTCTTCATAGCAGCCTCCGCACGTCGTCTCCATAGCAGCCTCCGCACGTCGTCTCCATAGCAGCCTCCGCACGTCGTCTCCATAGCTGCCTCTGCACGTCGTCTCCATAGCTGCCTCCGCACATCGTCTCCATGGCTGCCTCCGCACGTCGTCCCCTTATCAAACGAGATGTGTCAGGCTCATTTTTGGGTGTTTCACCAGATACGTTATGAAACTTGGTCACTCTGTCGCCACCATGCTGTGTTATCGACTAAATATACCGTCAACCTTTTGTTCACATAGGAAATCATTTCAGCGCTTCTTGCTTCTACCCTCCTTCTACCCTCCATGATGACAATGCTAGCGGTCCTCCCCGAGTTTCTGCACGTCTACGCACTGGCTCCGCCACCGGTCCGCAGAGAGTTAACCCTGCTGCACCCGCGGGGCAGGACGCGTGCGCTTTAGGGTGCATTCACACGTTGCGTTTTGACCTGCGTTTTCATTGCGTTTGAAACACATTACAACAGCTGAGGAGAGGTGATTTGCCTAATTACATTACAGTTAACATTTGCGTTTACAAAACGCATTGTAAACTCGATGTTAACGCATGCGTTACCAATGCGTTAACACATGCGTTTTGTTAAGGCATGCGTTAACAAATGTAAATAGTAATGTAATTAGGCAAATCAACCTCTCCTCAGCTGTTGTAATGTGTTTTAAACACAATGAAAACGCAACTAAAGCGCAACGTGTGAACGCGCCCTCAGGGGAATTAAAGCTGTCTGTCTTCTGAATCAGTCTGGGTTCCTGCTCCTATGGGATTCTGGGGGCGGATCTCAGGTTGCATTAATTGGATCTGGACCTTCCACCTGTGCCAGTGTTTGTCCTTCTGGAACTTACAGCCTAGCTGGTTTCCTGGTCTCCTGTAGCATTGTTTGCTTCACCCTGGTATTGTATCCACAAGTTAGGTTACTCTCCCCTGTCTAGTGGTTTGACCTTGACGTACCCTCTGGTGTGTCCCGGCGGTTTTGTTTACCCTTCTATGTTTAGTGTCTGTACATTTTTATTTCTTTTTCCTTGTGTCTGATTTGCTTTCTTATGCTGTCTTGAAACCCGCTTGTTTCATCCTTGTCCCTGTTTTTTCCCTCTGTCTGAATACTGTCCTAACGCCCACACTTTTCTGTCCGTATCACCTCACTGCGGCTGAACCTATTTGGGTTCCTCTCACCTCCCAGGGCCTTGCATGGTAGTTAGGAGGTTCCTGCGGCAGAGGCTCCCTACCTTCAAGGTTGTTTCTGCCTTGGTAGGGTCTAGTTGGTAGATCAGCGCAGGGTTAGTTCGCCCTCTTGCTCTGTTCTGTCAGCCTGCACTCAGACTGTGTGGTAGTTTTGTGTACAGTATTCCAGACGTAAGATTTCCTAACAGTATCCCTAAGCAAAGTCTTGTCTGGTGATCACTGAGTACTCTAATCCCCATGACAAAAAGGGAATTTATTTGGTTGCTTTAATGGTAAATGTGTCCCTGACTGAAGTAGTAAAATTGGTGGGATTTTGGTACATGGTCCAACATATTAATGCTAATTTGTACCAATTGGCACAATTGAGGGCGCTGATAATGAAAGTGGACATTAGCGCTGGCCATAAATGAATTATTTCCTCTCTCCTGGTAATTAAGAATTGAGCTAGATACCGTAGTTTATTCCTGTCACCACCTCACACATTTCCTACTTGTCCTCTTTTTAATTAAATTTATCCCATATTGAAATCTCTCTCCAAAGAATCTGGTGCTTAATAATTGATGTACCCAATGGCTGCTCCACTAAACTATTTCAATTTGGCTTTTTAAATTCTCATAGATTTCATTATTGGTGTTTTTATAACCGTAAGATTGAAGGACTCACCAACAGCTGTGGGTCAGAGGTCTACCCCCCCCCCTCCTCCATATGCAAGTTCTTTTTGCATGGTTCTTTCTACATGGTACTTAAGTAGTTAAAGCTTCAAACGTGTCATAAAACAGATGTACAAGATGCAGATGCCGTCTAGGTTATGGAGGGGCATCCCTTTAAAGCTTTTTTTTTTAAGAGGGATCTTTTTACATTTTGTTTTTTAGAACTGGCAATTTCAGTACTATTGAAAAGGTGGTTACAACAGATTAATTGTACTGGCTTCCTTAAAATGTACTGCATGTACATGTACAATCACTTACCTCAGCCTGTTCTTAGGTGACTTTGTTAATTTATGTTCATGCATGTAATCCATTTTAAATGATTCTTGTAAAAAGTAGACATCATATTTTAATGGTAATATAAAAAAGTAGATAATGCTCTTCCAATTAAGTATAAAATAAAGAAAGTAATATAAAGGTGCTGTCCAAACAGGTACAACTCTGGGATCAGTTGAGATTGTTCCAGTCAATTCTAATTCCAGTTTCCATTTAGAAGATACTCCAACTTCATACACAATGGGGCAGATTTATCAAGTGTCTGAAAGTCAGAATATTTCTAGTTGCCCATGGCAACCAATCACAGCTCGGCTTTCATTTTACCAGTGCTCATGAATATTTTAAAGGGAGCTGTGATTGGTTGCCATGGGCAACTAGAAAATATTCTGACTTTCAAACACTTGATAAATCTGCCCTAATGTCTGAACACAGGTCTATATAGAGTTGTACGGTAACATCTGTTGGACCGTCACAGATCACAATGATGTGTAAATGAAATCTGTTCATTGATAGATCACAAATAGCTTTAAAATGTCCACAGAATGATAAAATCTATCTCCTGAATACCCAATGGCCCCTCGCCGGCAAAGGTTTTGCATCTTAATACTTCTTACGCCCTTTCATGATGGTGAAACATGAATGGAAGTAAAATTACCAAAATGTAATTTCACTCAACAATATATTCAATTTACACCTTCACAAGGTGTTAAAAGGGAAAATTAATCTCACAATGTTTGGTGCAATTCCACCTGAGTATGCCAGTGGCCATTTTGTCACTTTACACTGCTGTAGGGGCACAGGGCGGGGGGGGGGGGGTGGCATTTGAAATGGAAAGAGCACTGTTCAGACAATATGGCTGAAAAACATTTGGATGCATTTGGAGAGCCTTGTGGTACCAAAACAGAGGGGAACCCCAACAAGTGTCACCATTTTGGAAAATACACCCCTTGGAGAATTTACAAGGTGTAATATGTGTATTTGCCCCTACAAGTATATTTTCCAATTTGGGCTCTAAAAAAGGAAAAATGTGAAAATGCAGTAGAGGGATATTGAGCTTTTAGAAGCCAAATTTGAAAAACAATCCTTTACATGTGTCAGGATGCATTCGGAGAGTCCTAGTGGTACCAAACCGAGGAGAACCCAGAAAGTGGCCTTAAAGAGGACCTGCCACACCAGAATTTCACATCATTCAGAGCATACCACATGCTTCTGCTATCAATCAGGGTTCCTACCTTCTAATTTTTATTTTCCTGTGTTGTGCCATCTTTGTATAACTTGCATTTTATTGTCCTGGAGTGATATGCAAATACACCCACCACCTCCTCCTCTTCTCCAAATCTCACTCCAAATCCCATTAGCTATGATGTCACTGGTGAGAAAAAAAAGCAAGAAAACCATGTGTCAAGTAGCCATGATTGTAGACAATACTTTATTGAAATTAATACAAAACACAAAACTCAAATGGACAAGAAAATATAAAAACTATTAAAACAAGCAGATCAACTGCCTTCGTGACCAAACGTAGCAGGTAATGTCATGTGATAGTGACAAGCAACCTGCTGCAGGGCCCCCCAGGACACACCATGAAAATAAATACAAAATCCCACAATGTTCTCTAGCTGCAGCAAAGATGAACTACACAATGCAGGGGTCTGAATAGCGAGGACTGAGTGTGCATCGATTCCAAAAACGCCACCAGGGCAAATAATGTGTTCGGCAGTCCTCGCAATACCAACAAACAATATGGAGTGCGTAAGTCACACTGTCTATCCAGGTGAAACACGTGTCCCAAATAACCGCAAACAGAGCTAAAGACAGAATGTTACCAAATGTGTAGTGGAGGTCCGGAGGGAGCCCAGGCAATGCCCCACGTGTATCGCCGCAAAATGCGGCTTCCTCAGGGGTGCCCAAATGATGCGGTGTCCTTGTACAAATACCTGGTGTGATGAGAGTGTTCTGCGCTGCCGGTGTGTGGCCCGGGTGTCATGGCGGCGCCCATGCCGGAACACGTGATAAGGAGATCACGTGATCTTCTGATGTCACATCCGGAGACGTGGGTAAGTATACCCGCGCATGCGCACATGCGTGGAATGGCCGGGCAGAAGAGCCATAGGAGAAACCAACTCCTATATTTCTGCCAGCCTGCCAATTTATACAATGTAAGTGCCCAAGAATTAACTCATAAAAAATATGTATAAAAAGTGGAATATAAATTAGGTTGAAGTGGAACATCAACAACTATGGTGAAAAACCGTAAAAAATGACAATTAATGAAAGTGACAATTCATAGAGGTGAAAGGTAAAAAACTGTTAAATATAGTGCATAAATAAAGTGGCAGTGCAGTGGCAAAGCTCGAAATAGATGAAATGGATTAGCAGTTAATAGTATGGACCCAGAATGAAAATTATAATTACATGTACGCATGATTACATATCAACATATGAACAATAAATGTGTATTGTAATAAGACACGCATCCCCATTCACACAAAGCAAATGCACGCATGGGCCCATGCTCTCTATTCAGACCCCTGCATTGTGTAGTTCATCTTTGCTGCAGCTGGAGAACATTGTGTGATTTTGTATTTATTTTCATGGTGTGTCCTGGGGGGCCCTGCAGCAGGTTGTTTGTCACTATCACATGACATTACCTGCTATGTTTAGTCACGAAGGCAGTTGATCTGCTTTTTTGTGTTTGTCTATTTGAGTTTCCTGTTTTGTATTAATTTCAATAAAGTATTGTCTACAAATCATGGCTACTTGACACATGGTTTTCTTGCTTTTTTCTCTCATGTATTTTTCATGTCTGTAGCACCAAAAATTCTTTGGTTTTCCCATAGGGATTATATTCCGTTCTTTGTATCATAATGATGTCACTCGTCACATGTCACTACAGATCAATTGATTGTGATATTGTAGGTATAGTTTCCTGCTGCATGCAGTATGACAACTTGTGTTTAGAGATGAGCGAACATACTCGTCCGAGCTTGATGCTCGTTCGAGCATTAGCGTACTCGAAACTGCTCGTTGCTCGGACGAATACTTCGCCCGCTCGAGAAAATGGCATCTCCCGCCGTTTTGCTTTTTGGCGGCCAGAAACAGAGCCAATCACAAGCCAGAGACTCTGCACTCCACCCAGCATGACGTGGTACCCTTACACGTCGATAGCAGTGGTTGGCTGGCCAGATCAGGTGATCCTGGAATAGACTAGCCCCTGCCTGCGCTGCTCGGATCATTCTGTGTCTGGATGCCGCTAGGGAGAGAGCTGCTGCTGGTCAGGGAAAGCGTTAGGCTGTTCTATTAGAATAGTGTTAGGCAACAAGAACCCAACAGCCCTTCTTAGGGCTACAATAACGTTATACATTTTTTTTTTTATTTGCAGCTAGTACCATATTGTGAGGAATTTGCAGGGGGACTTGCTACCATTCTGTTTAGCTCTTAGTGACACACATATCCACCTCAAACACCAAAGTGGGACAATTTATTAGGGGTTTGATTTCAATTAGGCACAGTCTGCCAGTTTTTTTATTTTACGTTTATTTTTTCATAACTCTGCGTCATCTCATCTGGCATAGCAGTGTGCTTTCATACTTGGCTAGAAAATAGCCATAGGAGAATCCAAACGGCTTACTTAGGCCTACAATAGCGTTATATATTTTATTTCTGGTTGATCTGCTGGTGGCTGGCCTTGCTGTAGTGCATCTACTACCATATTGTGAGGAATTTGCAGTGAGACTTGCGACCGTTGTGTTTAGCGCTTAGTGACGCACATATCCATCGCAAAGACCGAAGTGGGACAATTTATTAGGGGTTGGATTGAAATTAGGCACAGTCTGCCATTTACTTTTTATTTTACGTTTATTTTTTTCATAATTCAGCGTCATCTCATCTGGCATAGCAGTGTGCTTTCATAGTTGGCTAGAAAATAGCCATAGCAATAGGATAGCATCGTTTGGTTTTAAAAACTAAAAAACACAAAAAAAAGTAAAAAAAAAATTAAAGTTATAACTCTCATTTTCAAAATGTTTAACCCGAGGGCTAGGGGTAGAGGACGAGGGCGGGGACGTGGGCGTCCAACTACTGCAGGGGTCAGAGGCCGTGGTCCTGGGCGGGGTGAGACACCACCTGCTGTTGAGGGAGCAGGGGAACACCGCAGAGCTACACTCCCTAGGTTCATGTCTGAAGTTACTGGGACTCGTGGTAGAGCACTGTTGAGGCCAGAACAGTGCGAACGGGTGATGTCGTGGATTGCCGACAATGCTTCGAGCAATTTGTCCACCAGTCAGTCTTCCACGCAGTCCACCCATGTCACCGAAATCGGCACTCCTCCAGCTCCTGCACCTCAGCCTCCTCCCCCCCAGTCTGCCCCCTCCCAGGAAAATTTGTCATTTGAACCGGCATACTCTGAGGAACTGTTTTCTGGACCCTTCCCACAGTCACAAACCACTTGTCCGGTTGCTGCTGAGCAATTTTCCGA
Source organism: Engystomops pustulosus (assembly GCF_040894005.1). Classification (NCBI taxonomy): domain Eukaryota; kingdom Metazoa; phylum Chordata; class Amphibia; order Anura; family Leptodactylidae; genus Engystomops; species Engystomops pustulosus. The sequence continues at coordinate 110,499,187 of NC_092416.1, read as the reverse complement.
TGCCCAGGTTTTCCACCAGTCGCAGTCTGTGGGTGATGATGACCTTCTTGACGTAGTGGAAGAAGTGTGTAAAGAGGTGTCCGACGATGAGGAGACACGGTTGTCAGACAGTGGTGAAGTTGTTGTCAGGGCAGGAAGTCCGAGGGGGGAGCAGACTGAGGGATCGGAGGATCAGCAGGGGTCCCACCACTACTAGCTTAACTACCACCAGTATGCGCAGGCATATGAATGCTAAACACCCAACTCAGTGGCACCAAGCCCGTTCACCTCCGGCCGTGCACACCACTGCTCCTTCCCCTGTGTCAGCTGATAGTCAGCCCCCTGCCCAGGACCCTGGCACAAAAACCCCATCGTCGCCTCCACGATCCTCCACAGCATCCACCAGCGTTCAGCTCTCCATACCCCAGACGCTGGAGCGGAAAAGGAAATATAGTGCAACCCACCCGCACGCCCAAGCCCTTAATGTCCACATCTCCAGATTGCTTAGCCTGGAGATGCTGCCCTATAGGCTAGTAGAGACCGAGGCCTTTCGCAACCTCATGGCGGCGGCCGCCCCTCGGTATTCGGTCCCCAGCCGCCACTACTTTTCCCGATGTGCCGTCCCAGCCCTGCACCAGCACGTGTCAGACAACATCATCCGTGCCCTGACCGACGCCGTTTCTGACAAGGGCCACCTGACCACGGACACGTGGACGAGTGCTGCCGGGCAGGGCCACTATATATCGCTGACGGCACATTGGGTTAACTTGGTGGAGGCTGGGACCGAGTCTGACCCTGCGGCTGGTCATATACTGCCGACGCCGAGGATTGCGGGGCCTACCTCGGTCCAGGTCTTTCAGGCCTACTATGCCTCCTCCTCCTCCCACCCCTCCTCCACCTCCTCCTCCGAACTACCATCCGTGGGCATGGCGCCATCAGTCGCTAGCTCTAGGCACAGCATTCGCGTTCAAAGAATTTATTCCAGCACCGATTACTGGGTGTTCACTCTCCTGGACCCACGGTACAAGCAAAATCTTTCCACTCTCATCCCTGGAGAGGAAAGGAGTGTGAGAATGCATGAATACCAGCAGGCCCTGGTGCACAAGCTGAAACAGTATTTCCCTTCTGACAGCGCTAGCGGCAGAGTGCGTAGATCTGCGGGACAAGTAGCGAGGGAGAGTAGGCGAGCTGGCAGCTTGTCCAGCACTGGCAAGGGTACGCTTTACAAGGCTTTTGCCAGCTTTATGTCACCAAGACACTGTCACCTGTCCCCAGTCTCGGCAGAGTAGGGCTGATCTTTACAGAAATATGGTGAGGGAGTACGTAGCTGACCATACCATCGTCCTAAATGATCACACAGCTCCCTACAACTACTGGGTTTCAAAGCTGGACATGTGGCACGAACTGGCGCTGTACGCCTTGGAGGTTCTTGCCTGCCCTGCCGCTAGCGTGTTGTCCGAGCGGGTTTTCAGTGCAGCTGGTGGCATCATCACCGATAAGCGTACACGCCTGTCGACTGACAGCGCTGACAGGCTGACGCTTATCAAGATGAATAAAGCCTGGATTTCTCATAATTTCCAATCTCCACCAGGTGAAGGAAGCTCAACCTGAATAATTTATGCACTCCTCCTCCTCATTTTCCTCCTTCTCCTCCTCTTTGTACACTAAAGCAGAGGAAACCGGCTATTTTTTGACAGGGCCCACTGGCTCTAGCTATAGTACTTTATGCATTTAATTTTTCTGGAGGGCCACCTACCCGGTCCTCTGTTTTAAACAATTTTTGGGACTGCCACATACAGGCACTCAATCTATTCCATTTTTCTGGAGGGCCACCTACCTACTCCTCTGGTTTGAAAACTTTTTTGGACTGCCACATACAGGCACTATCCAAATTAAATTGTCTCCATAGCAGCCTCCACACGTTGTCTCCATTGCTACCTCCAAAAGTCGTCCATATAGCTGCCTCCATACATCGTCCCCTTATCAAACGAGGTGTGTCAGGCAGAAATTTGGGTTGTTTTCATGGATTCCACCATCAAAGTTGTTAACTTTGTCGCCACCCTGCTGTGTAATCCACAAAATATACTGGCAAACTTTTACCATTTACGGATATTATTTCAGCGCTTTTTGCGCATCTGTTTACATTCCCCTCACCCGCCATATCCCAAACTTATAAGAACGCTACTACACTTAACTTGGTGGAGGCTGGGACCGAGTCTGACCATGGGGCTGGTCATATACTGCCGACGCAGAGGATTGCGGGGCCTACCTCGGTCCAGGTCTCAAAGGCCTACTATACCTCCTCCTCCTCCCACCCCTCCTCCACCTCCTCCTCCTCCGAATTACCATTCGTGGGCATGGCGCCATCAGTCGGTAGCTCTAGGCACAGCAGCAGTGCCGTCGCTAAGCGACAGCAGGCGGTGCTCAAGCTGCTGAGGCTAGGCGATAAAAGGCACACCGCCCAAGAGCTATTACAGGGTATTCCACATCAAACTTGTTAACTTTGTCGCCACACTGCTGTGTAATCCACAAAATATACTGGCAAACTTTTATCATTTACCGATATTATTTCAGCGCTTCTTGCGCATCTGTTTACATTCCCCTCACCCGCCATATCCTAAACTTATAAGAACGCTACTACACTTGATCTTATACAAAAGGTTCTTAGAAGTGCTGTTTGGGGAGTAGCCTAGAGACGGGGGCTTGGATTGGCGAAAGCTCGCCTGGCAGCGGAGCGCCAGCTCAATGCCAAGATCCAACTAACATAGTTTTAACTGCAGCACCTTTAATCTACTACTAGTTCACTGCCTCCATACATGGTCCCCTTATCAAACGAGCTGTGTCAGGCAGAATTTTGGGTTGTTTTCATGGCTTCCACATCAAACTTGTTAACTTTGTCGCCACCCTGCTGTGTAATCCACAAAATATACTGGCAAACTTTTATCATGTACCGATATTATTTGAGCGCTTCTTGCTCACCTCCTTTGCTTCCTCTCTGCCACCCATTGGTTTTAAGCCTGAGTCCATTTGGGGTATGTTGCCAAGACACTCTCTAGCCTGCTGCTGCTGCCGCTGCCTCTGCATGCCGTCCCCTATAGTGTCAGGGTCAATTATTGGATGTTTTAGATGCTATCTAGCTTCATTCTGTCACTCTGTCATGGCCATGCTGTTGCCCATAATTTTGGCATAATGGTGCGATTAAGCAGCCTCAGAGGCATCCATGCATGCTGCCCCTGCTGTTTCCTGTCCATTTCCGTGGTGTTTCCATCCTTTTCTGAGGTTCCCAGGTGTTTGGCCAAGCTTCCCTGTGCAGAGCCTTGGTCCCCTTGAAAAATGCTCGAGTCTCCCATTGACTTCAATGGGGCTCGTTATTCGAGACGAGCACTCGAGCATCGGGAAAAGTTCGTCTCGAATAACGAGTACCCGAGCATTTTAGTGCTCGCTCATCTCTAGTTATCACCAAGAATGGACAATATAGAATTATAGATGAATAATAAGAGGCCACAACTAATGTACTAGCATTAAAAGTGACTATTGCATGTGACTGAATAATAAATTCGGCCACTACAGTAAAATTTATCTTTCAAATAACAAGGCACAATACAGATTTATAGTCTAAATATTGCTATTGATATTAGATCAATTCCCCTGCTTCTACTCAATTGACTTCTATATATATTTTATTCCTTTCATAGATCAAAGACTTCTTGGCTAGACTGCGTGCAAAATTCTGCGGCAAGACACAAAATAAGTCGTTTTCCACAAAACCCGCTTGTAAACCAAAACCTTAGTTACATTGACTTTGAACAACCACCACCCGAAGATCGGATTGATACAACTACTTGGTGCAGATGCACCCATTGTGTACCAATGCCGACCAACTTTGAATCCATCTGCTGCAGAAAAATTGATTCATCCAGAACACTTGCATTTGTGAACATGAGTTCTTCTCAATTTTTTTTTTTTTTTTTGTACAAGACCAGAAACTGTGCGCATCACACATCGTACAATAGGTGAATGGCATCACCCACCACCACATAACACCGAGAACAGGTAATTGTAATTTAAAAAATAAAATACCATAGATGTACAAATTTTTATATAAAACATAAAAAGACTGTTCTGTACAGTAAAAACACCGGTGAAGATAAAGCACCAAGGACCTACTTGGAGCCCTTCTGGCTCATGTGCATATTGTAAAAGGGGATTTTAGAAGGAAGGAGGCACTGGATAACAAATAATAAAAGATGAATACAGTCAGTGTCCCTGGTTTATAGTGATGGATTTCAATTATCTACAAGTAAAAATACTATTCTCACAATCATGGTTGTTGTAATGTAAAGTATCAATACTTGTGTTATATTTCTTATTTCAGGCTACTTCGAAAGACTGCTTATCCAGCTTTTACAGCTTGGGTACGTGGTCCGAAACATCCGAGCTGCTTTTTTTTTAAGAAAGTGGGAATTACACAGGATTTTTGTATGCCTCTGATGCACCGGCTGAATATATGGCATTTGAGTAATTGGTTGGAACTTCTTTTTGTACCCAAGGTAGCCTTTTAAAATGCCTTTGTCAGTATTGTGAATCATTTCAGTAGTTTATATAAGTTTCATTCACATTACTTGGTTCCCTGCCGGCAGCACCTGATGAGTCATGGGGAGGCAGCAGCTACAGCGTGTGTCTCCTCTCTTTCACACTCTTCCAGCTCCCACTTCTTGTAATTGAGCAGGCAGTGGATGGAGGGTGGTGTGATGAAGTTCATGAGAAGGCACAGGCTGCAGCTGCTCTTCCTCGGGACTCACCACATGCTGCTGGCATGGAGCCAGGAAAAGTGAACTATAGTTTTATATACTAGTTACAGTATTCATTCTGACAGACATTTAAAAAAAAAAAATTGAACAGTTTTTGTATTTTGTATAACATGCTGTAACAACAGCTCTGTTTTTGTTGTACATATAAATCAAAATTAGCATATTGTGTAAAAATTAGCAACAAATGTTAATAAATATTTTGAATCTATCACTTGTGTGTTTTTTCTCACTATTGTCCTTAGTTATTTCTCAATTACACTTTATACTGAACATCTTGGCTATCTTCATCATGTATTGAAAGTCCAATCAAAGCATGGTTACTGCGCTGACAAGTGATTTTATAGATAATTTAATTTTTTGTGAAACACTGCTGATTTTGGACTTCCCATATCTGATGATTTGTGTTTCCATCATTTCCATAGGTTTTGTTGCCATAATTTCTATTCAGTGAAAAAAAAAAAAACACCATTATTGAGTCATCACATTTATTTCAGTTATGTTACTGAAACAACCCCAAACAGGGTAGTAGCTTTGACATTACATATAGAGTGAGAACCCAAAAAATGAATGTTATAGAAAATACTAAACTTCTAAATATAATTGGTGGGGGTCAGTTGGAGGGTGTGTGACAGCATGACGTGAGGCTTTCGTCAGTGCCGCGCCTCCCGACACCTCCTGTCTCTCAACTCCTGCGGCGTCCTCCCCTGTTGTGTCCGTTCTCTGCTCCTTACCCCGGGCTCCTACCCCCTCGGCTCGGCGTGGAGCGTCGACAGCAGCCTTCCTCACTGGTGGCTGAAGGAGACTTGGAACCGGGGATCAATCCTGTGGACTGAGGCTGCCTGCGCGAGAGAGGTCCGGCGGCTTCCTCGTTGCTGCAGCCGTGTCCAAAGCTGGGACTTCCTGGAAGTCTGTTTCGGGGTGATACAGTGTGAACACATGTGAACAGAGGGACAAGAGGCTAAGCTGTCGGATGCAAGATCCATTGGTTGCAAGCACGAAAGTGCCGCCAGGAGTTTGGTGGAGGATTTGTCAGTGGAGGACAGATTCCTGGCACCTGAAAAGGACAGCACCACAAATCCGACGAGAGTGCTTGGTGAGATCTCTGTTTTTTTTTTCCTTTACTTTTTTTGTCTGCCATGCACGGTTCTGCTTAATTGTTTTTTCTACGGCAATAACGTGTGTGTGCTATTTTTCTGGATACGGCTGGCAGCTTGATGGCTAACGACTAGCAGATAACTAACAGATTACTATCTAATATTGCTTACTAGCACTGCACTAACCCCATTGAAACATATACATGCTAGCTGGTGGCTGCTCTAACGGACTAACAGTGGATTAATATATACCTTCCGGAGCTGCCCCTTGTTTGGATGTCTGATACGTGTTTTAAAAGGAAAGTTAAGGAAGGAAGGAGAAGAAGAATAAGGAAATGTTATGACTGACTAACACGTGTGTTTGTTGCCAATCTCTATTAAGGGCGCTTGAGATGGTGGTGGACTAACATTGAACTTCAAAGCTGTCACCTCAGTGACATGAAATCGAAGGGTGTTGATTATGACTGTGGACTAACATTTAATTCTTGAGTCACTTCGCTACAGAAGCCCTGATCATATTGCTTTAACCACTATCGATTCGTATCAGGACTGCTTATCTGTGATGATAGACACTGGTTTGCACAGTTTTTAGATTGACTATTCATTCGCCAAGGTAGCCTGAACCATTGCATTGGAAAGAAAAACTGTTTGTTATAAGGGTGGTCCAATATGCACTGCTAATATCATATCTACTTTTATAGATTGTGGACAAAGAGACCTGTTGGGACTGCGGGCCAATATTGTTTTTTTTTTTTAGTTGCGGGGTACTTGCGAATCTACATTGTTGATGTGATTTCTCAGTTTGACCTGCGGGCTTGTATCTCTTTTTTGTTACTATAAGTCTTTAGTTAGCAGGGGCTAGCTTAGGAGGAGGGAAATGCCCCCTAAAAATGTGAGAAAATCTGGTGGGGGTCTGGAGAAAATATGGAAAACCCCTCCTCCGAAAACCAAAATGAGTGCTAAAGAGACCATAAAAGATCAAGGGGGGGGAAGTCTTAGACTTGAGACACTGCATAGGGAAGATCTCCCCCAAGAACTGAACCTGCTCCTTACTGAAATATTGACAGCTGTCAAAGAGACTAAAAGTTTGGTTGAGGAATCTAAGGTGGCAATTGATAACGTAAATGAACATATCAGCAGTTTGAACTCAGACATCAAACTTATTAGGGAAGAAATGAACATGTCAAAAAGTTGTAAGAAACTGGAGTCACGAGTGCAGGATCTTAGGACAGATATTGCAAAGATCAAAGAAGAGCATGCAGGGCTACAACTAAAAATTACGGATATGGAGGATAGATCAAGGAGAGCCAATGTTAGAATTGTAGGCTTTCCAGAGGGAGATGAACCCAGAGACCTATCCAAGAAGATGGAAAAATGGTTAATAGACACTTTTGGGGTGGAGGATTTTTCCGCAGTGTTTGGGGTAGAGAGAGCACATCGGGTCCCATCAAAAAAACCTGCACCAGGGAGTCTCCCGAGAGCGATTTTGGTCAAACTGAGTGTCTCGATCTTGTGAGCTAATATCTTGAGGAAATGTAGAGAAAAGGCAGGAATAACTAATAACGGTGAGAAAATTTCGATATACCCTGACTTCTCTAGGGACAGGCAAAGAGCCAGGGCTAGCTTTTAAAGGAGTAAAGAAAAGAATGGCAGAAGCTGGAATTGAATATTCGTTGTTATTTCCATCTAAATTACGGGTTGTATTTAAGGAACGAACATGGTTTTTTACGGACCCAGAAGAGGCCTCCAGGTGGCTAGATAAACAGGGTATCCGAGTTTATGTGTAAAACCTTGTGGTGGGAAGGGCAGGAGAGGTGTGGGAGGATGACACTAAGGTATTGGGGACCTGTTGAGAAGAAAGAAGACAGGTCATGTGGGATACGGAGGGTTGGGGGGAGGGGTGGGGGTTCCCCAGCAGGGAAGGGTTTTTTTTTCTCTTTTTCTTTTCTCCCCCTTTTTTTTTCTTTTTTTCTTCTTCTTCATTTATATTTCTGAATGGAAGATACGACTAGAATACTAACGTGGAACATTCGAGGGGCCAGTAATAAGATCAAGAGATGTCAAGTATTTGACATTGTGAACAAACATCTGCCAGCTATTGTTTGTCTGTTGGAAACCCATCTAATTGAAAAATTTGTATACAGATTTAGGAAAAAATGGGCCGCTAAAGAAATTCACTCTTTCGGCAACATCTTCTCTAGAGGGGTCACAGTGTAGATACATGCAGATATAGATTTTGTTATATGTCAGCAAAAAGTTGATAAGGAGGGGAGATATATTTTCCTCTACGGGAAATTGTATGGAACTACAGTGATTCTAGCGTTTATATACAATCCTCCTCCTTTCAATTTTAAGTTTTTACATGAATTGCTCCTGTTTGTGAAACATAAAGATAATTGTGCTCTTATGATCATGGGTGATTTCAACTCCACTATGGATAACCATCTTGACAGATTGTCGCTAAATAATAGTTTCTCTTCAGGACCGGGGAAGAGGGAGCCCTTGGCACGTCTTTGTGACAAGTTAAGTTGGGTAGATGTGTGGCGTAAATTGTACGGTAACCGGAGAGCTTTCTCCTGTGTGAGCCGGTCGTATGGAACTCTATCCCATATTGACTTATGTCTAGCGAATCCCTCTTTTTTTAGTATGATTCACAAAATGAAATATGAAGCTCACTCTATATCACGGTCCAGTTATGATCATGGTTAAAAAACATGAGGGGAGGACAGAGCGATTATTTAGGTTCAATCCATACTGGATCTCGATCCTTGAATCTCAGATAAATATGGAAACAATAATTATTGAATTCTGGTCCAGAAATAGTAGAGGCAATGATAGTAGGTGGGTCTAGGACTCCCTCAAGGCCTTTATTCGTGGAATATATAGCAAGAATATCATATATGCCAGAAATAGGTTTGGTGGCAAGCAAAGGGAATTGAAAGAAACGTTGATGAGTCTAAAGAAAGCCTTTTTTGTTGCCCCGGTTGAAGAAAACAGAAGGTTAATGAAGCCAGGGCCAGGCTCCTGAAATTTCTAAAACAGAAGGCACAGCACAAAGTTTTTTTTCAGGGCCAAAAATATTTTCTGGAAGGTAGTAAGCCAGGAAAATTACTATCTAATATGGTTCAAACCTCCAGGGCAAACAGTAAGGCTATCTCCGCGATTAGGGATGAGGAGGGAATTATACAGAGGGCTCCGGGACAGATTGCACAGGAATTTAGTAGATTCTATTCCAATTTACCGTATTTTTCGGCCTATAAGGCACACCGGACTACAAGGCGAACCTCTAATAAATGCCTGCTAAGACATCTAGGTTCATATATAAGGCGCACTGGAGTATAAGGCGCAGGATCAAATGCAGTACCTAAAAATGACCAGCAGGTGGCAGACCTGTGCACAGTTCAAGCCAGCTACACTTTCCGGGAAACTTGTCTTCAGCGTGTCAGAGAGCTCCGATCTCAGAGGTATGGCTGCTGGGGGTTAATGCAGGGTTATGCAGCAGGGGTTAAGCGGTCTCCCTCTGCACCTTCTCCTTCCCTCCTCAGCCAGGGTGTTATTCCTGTGGGGTTCCCTGTGGCTCCTTCTCTTTCCCCTGTTACAGGGCTGTCAGGAATGGGGGTTGTTTACTGATGATGATGATGATGATTGCCTCGTGGTCGGCACTATGGCGGCTCCGGTCTCTCCGTGCTAGGGGAGGGCAGGATCCCTCACTATCTGCGCTCTCCTGGGGGGACGTGCGGCGGGATGGCGCCAATCCCAAGATGGCAAAGGCCTCGCGGAAAACACAGCTGAGCCGTGCCCCCGAGGGCGTGGTCCATGCGTCATCCCCCTCTCCCCGGTCAGCTGACGCGGGGGAGGCGGAGCCGCTGCATTGCGACAACCAACAACAGTAGTACCTGATAAGGCCTTTGAATGTGTGGTTGCTATAGGAACCTAACGCAGCTAGGGAAAACTATATTCACACTCTAGTGAGAAGAGGGTGTGAGTGATGGGAAGCAAAACGTGTGGGGACGGATGTGGGTGGTGTGATATAGCCATATACAACATTAAAATGTCACATAATCATAGTGACAAGGCTAAATAGTGGATAGTTGCATGTCTTCAGATATAACGATAAATTTATACACGCATCCACTAATGGAACAAAAAGTACAGTTTAACAGTTTATGCTTTCTTAAGATGCCACGAAATATTGTGTGAGTCTGGGAGATACAAATCTATATCTCTTGTGGGGTTATGATATGAGGAGAGGGGGACTATAATGTATGAGGGGAGGGGGGGTTTTGTGATTTAGAGGAAGATACTCATGTCTCTTTTATCATTGAGTCCTAAAGGTCCTAGGGCCCCTGTCTGTAGAATCCATCTCCCTTCTTTTTGTAATAGGAGACGCTGTCTATCACCTCCTCCTCGTAACACTGGGATTCGTTCTATGCCTGCAAATCGTAAAGACTTAGGGTCGGAGTTATGGTGGGATCTTATGTGTTCTATCAGTCTTGGGGCTCCATGTCCTGTTCCTAATGACCTTATATGCTCTGAAAAGCGTGTGTTGAGTTTCCTTATAGTTTTACCTATATAGAATTGAGAACATGTACACAAGATTACATAAACAACAAAATCCGTCTTGCAAGTTATGAATTGGTTAACAGTGGCTTTTTGGTCGCCACATATAATTTCTTTAGTTTTTATGAATTGCGAGCAATGGTTGCAGTGTCCACATGGGTAATTACCTTTTGGTAAAGACGTATGTAACCAATTTTCTTTTGTGGGATTGAAACTACTCTTAACTAATTCAGACTTTATTGTTTTACCTCTGCGAAATGTTACTAGCGGTCCTCTGGCAACTATTTCATTCAATTCTCTGTCAGCTTCAATTATATGCCAATTGGACCTGATAGTGGATTTTATTATGTCAGCTTGGGGTGTGAAATTGAAGGAGAACATGAACCTTTCATCTTTGGATCTACCTCTATTTGTGATCTTAGTTTTGTTCTTCTGTATATTTTCCCTAGATTCTCTGGCTTTCTGAAAGGCTTCGTCTATGAGGAATTCTGGGTATCCCCTTGCAAGAAGTCTCAATTTCAATTCTTGTGACTGTGTATAGAAGCCTTCCTCTGTATTGTTGATGTGCGACACCCTGACGAACTGGCCGTATGGGACGGCTTTTTTTTACATAAGATGGATGGTAGCTGCGATAGTGGAGAAGGGCATTCTTGGCTGTTATTTTCCTGAAGACCCACATTTCTAAATTATTCTCTTTCACCTCCACTAAGACGTCTAAGAATTCAAGGCGTGTGCCTCCTATATTATATGTGAATTGCATATTCATTGTGTTCTGCGTGTTTAAGTATTCCACCATATTCTTAAACTGTTTATCAGAGCCAGTCCACACAATAAACACGTCATCGACGTAGCGTTTATAGACCTGTAGATATGTTAGGAATGGATTATTTTCTGAGAATATATATCTATCTTCAAATATAGCCAGAATGAGGTTGGCGTATGTGCAGGAAACAGGTGTCCCCATCGCCGTTCCCTCTCTCTGGCCATACCAGATGTTGTCATGTAGAAACACATTATGTGTTAAGATGAAATGTAAAGCATCGCAGACAAACTGTACATAGTCTGCATGTTTCTTGGCTTGTTTAAGTATATTTTCTATCGCTTATATCCCTGTGTTGTGTGGAATTCTAGTGTATAAACTCTCCACATCTATTGACATTAAACGATTTCCTGGTTGCCACGACAAATGATGTACTAAATCAAGAAAGTGGTTTGTATCCTTTATGTATGATGGTACATTGTGTAATAGAGGTCTTAATAGCCAATCTAAATATTGCGAAAGTGGTTCAGTAATTGAACCTATGGCGGCTACGATAGGGTGGCCTGGGGGGGTTTCTTCATTTTTATGAATTTTCGGGACAAAATACCAATTTGGTTTATTAGGATATAGGAGCAATAACCTGTCAGCCATTTTTGTGGAAAGTAGCCCTTTCTCTACATTGCTCCTCAAAAAAGTTCTCAATTGGGATATATATTTTTGTGTCGGATCGCCCGTGAGTTTTTCATATCTACGTTTATCTCCAAGGAGACGTGCTGCTTCTTGTCTGTAGTACTCCTCAGTGGGGAAGACCGTGCCCCCCCCCCCCATTTGTCCGCCTGCTTCACAGATTTTCCTCTCTTTTCAGAGATTTCAGAGCTAGCCATTCATCTTTTGTTAAATTGGGCTCATCTTGTTTGTAGAGTAATGCTTTGACATCTTTTGTAACTTGTTTCTTAAAAATTTCAATGGTACTACCAGGTGGAATTTGGGGAGTAAATCTGGAGGCTAAACCTCCTCTAAAGTGTTGTTCTAAAGCTACTGCTAGCTTTGGTGGTAAATTTTGTCTATGGTCAACTTTTTGTGCAAACATTTTTTTCAGAGCCATTTTTCTGGTGCCTTTAAGCAAATCTATTTTGAAATCTACACTATTGAAGTTTTCTGTTAAACAATAATTTAAGCCTTTTTGTAACAGGGATATATGCCTTTCCCCCAGTTCAACTTGTGACAGGTTCGTGATTAAGTCCCCATCTTGACTCATTTCCACGAAACTTGTTTGCGTTTTTGATTCCTCTTTCTTTCTTTTTGGTCGTCCTCTTCTTGTCCGTCGTTTCTTTGAGATTTCCCTAAAGGGACTTGTGCCTGTGTCGCTGTGCTTGTCGGTGGTCCTTCATCTGAGTGGCTTGACTCTGAGTCGGTCGTCCACTAATCCTTTTTCTCCTTATTGGTGTTTTTCCTGTGTTTTCGTTGGTAGAATCTGTTGGATCGTGTGTTCTTTTTTGCGTGCCAGTTAAAGATCTGATTATTTTCGTAGTCTTGTTTATCCCTCATGAATTTATCTTTCATTTTCTCTTTTTATTGAGGCTTGAACTGGCACCAGTTGTTTTTCCAAGCTTTTTATAAACGAATCCATTTGTGGAGTGTGTCTCCTCCTTAATTCTAATTTCGCCTTGCAGAGGTCTGAAGTAACTGTCTCATATTCCTTTTCACTCCTCCTGAGTACTAGTATCATTAGGTTTTTGGAATGTTCGTGGTGAGCTTCTTCCCATGCTTTCACATATCCAGTATCATGTTTAAACTGCGACGGTGGTTTGTACACCCTTAGGCCTCTGAGCACTCTTCCGCTTAGGACTTCAGTGAATTGATGGTCCAGAATAGTCTCACCTCTTTTTCTGCCAACCCTTTTATTTTAAATTCCAGACTCTTAGTACTGATTACTTGTATGTCATCTTTTTCGTTACATTGTACAAAAAATGAGTTTGCGTCCTCCCTCCCTTTGTTGTAATAGGACTTCTTCTTCTGACTTAGTAGTATCCATTTCTGCATCCCATTTCATTTTCTATGTCTGTAGGTAAGACGAGGTTCTGAACATCGAAGATGGAGTGTGCTCTATTCCAGAAAACAGTTCAATCGTAGTAAAAGGGGATGAGAGGGTAGATGGAATGGCACTACTTCATTGAGTTAAATGTTCATTATACGTGATGTTGTTGGATATGTATACGGGATACGGGACAGGACTATAAATGAGTCCCCTGCACACCAATAGGAAGCTCGAAAATGGTGGGGGCGGGCTTCTGGGAGGTTTTAAAAAGCCATACTTTCATGTGCTGTGGAATGGGCAAGTCAGACGAAGCGCTACTGCGCGAAACAGCTGTCATGTACCCTGTATATGTGTGAGTCCCTGCGTTCATCCCTCCCTCTGCATGTATTTTCACGCCATGTATTTCGTGAGTATCACTAATAAATCAGAATGAATTAAGGAAGAAACGTGGTGAGTGCCAATCTACAGTTTTTTCTATCTCAAAAAGAATACCTAGACTCGGAGTTAACATTAGAGGAAGTTTCAGAGGCACTAAATCAGTGTACTAGGGACTCCACTCCAGGTCCGGATGGACTCCCTTTTAGTTTTTACAAAAATACAGAAAAGAGATTCTTCCATGTTTGTTAGAAATATTTAGAGTGGGGTTTGATTTAGGATTAGTTTCAAAAACTATGGGGGAAGCTATTATTACCCTGATTCCAAAAAAAGGAAAGGATTTGTTATATCGTCCAATATCCCTACTTAATACGGATATTAAAATCCTCGCCAATGCTTTAGCACTGAGGTTGCAAAAAGTTGTCAAGGATATTGTGCATATAGATCAGAAAGGGTTTATCCCAGATAGGAAAATAAGTGAGTGTATGTTGAGGATATTCTCAGCAATAGAAATGGGACAGGGTGGCCACCGCTCCATCCTGTCATTGGATGCCGTTAAAGCATTCAACAGGTTGGAGTGGGGTTTTTTATGGAAAGTTTTGGCCAGATTTGGTATAGAGAATAAATTTATCAGCTTTGTGAAAAGCATGTATAATTGCCCTGTAGCAAGAATTAAAACGGGGGATACCATTTCCAAATCTTTTTTTGCTGACTAGGGGCACTCGACAAGGCTGTCCCATATCCCCACTTTTATTTGCGCTATATATAGAGCCGTTGGCTATTATGATTAGGGAAGACCCTGAGATTCGGGGCAGTGGGTGTTGTGGTATAATCGATAAAAGCTGCCTATATGCTGACGACATGGTACTATATCTGAGTGACTCCTTGCAATCTGTCCCGAGAGTATTCGATTTGGTTAATGAATTTGGGAGGTTTTCTGGACTGGATATAAACTGGCAAAAATCAATATTGTTGCCACTATGCCCAGAAGTGCAAGGGTTCTTTTTGAGTAAGAATGAATTCATATATATATCATTTTACATATCTTGGCACAGTGGTTTAAAAAAAAAATAGGTGATTTTGATAATATGAATTTGAGACCTCTGATACAAGAAGTAAGAGGTAAAGTGACAACGTGGGGCAAAGTGCCCTTGACGAGAGCCGTTAAGATTGGCTTAATTAAAATGGTCTTACTTCCCAAAGTTCTATTTACTCTAATGGCTTGCCCTATCTGGATAGATGAAAGTTTTTTCAAGCTGCTGGAAAAAATTCAGAATGATTTGCTATGGGGGAGAAAGGGTTAGAATAATAAAAAAAAAAAAACTTCTAAATATAATGTACCTCGACGTAACTGTCTCTGCAATATGACCTGGCAGGACCAGGTGGAACAGGTAAAGTGATGAGCGAGTGAACACGACACTCCTATGACATGGCCTATAATACAAAGTCTCATAGGCACTCTGTTAACGTTAGGTAGGACTAGTGTAACAGTAAACTTGATGGTAATTGTCCTTTTAACCTGTTCAAGTATCTAAAGTAAAATTTACAGAGTGCATTCTCTTCTGTTTTCCAACATTGCTGATCTGCAAAATATAAAAGAATTAGAGCTATAAATATGGATTGCTTTACATGTATAAAGAAGAATAAACAATGATAGAAATACAAACCTTGAAAAACTGATGAACAGCTGATTAGACTGATTCTTCTAAACAATTCATAACCTTGATAACAAAAACTTAGAACATTTTTAAATAAAACAACTGTTCAGAGCTTTTAAAACTGAATTGTTAATCATTAAGAGATGAATAACTTTTCAAATAGAAACGTGCCTTCTGGTTTGGAAACAAGTTAATTTTCTTTTTACATCTTCTTTGTTTGGTCTTTCCAAATTAGAAATATTTGGCGGTAGCAAGGGTACTCTTGAAGACCAATGTGACACAAGTTCCCCTTTTACAATTTTCAACAAAGAAACCTTTTCCTACACATTTCTGACTATCCAGCATTTTCTTCCTTTTGGGGCTACTAGCTTAGTTCTTTGTGTGCCTTTTGGTTCTGTGTTACATTTGGGATTCCTGACGGTGGCCAATTCCCAGCCAACATTATTGTTATGTGTTCGTATTGCCAATTTAGTTCTGGCCTCCATTCCATCAATTCCGAAATGTATACGCTTTGTTCTGTAAAGCTGTTTTTAAAGCTAGGCTGTGGAAATTTTCCATTCCAAGGTCCAGTATGACAATTGTTTACCAAATGTGGTAGGTCAGCTATCAATTGGGGATTACTCACAATTTTTTGGATGCTGAGAAATGACGCTCCTTCTTTGTTGAGCCAAAGAACGGGTTGATCTGTATCAGCCTCATCCAGTGGCCCGTATGAACACTGATTGTAAAGTTCCCCCTCCCATGTGTGCTGGTTGCAGATATGTTGAAGCAGAGAAAGCCATCGCTCCTCTAAATCTTTGACATTATTTTCACAGGTCCCTATAGACCACCAAAAGTGAAGAACAATTTTGTCTATCCAGGGTGTAATTGATTTGCAAAATTTTTGGCGAGTTCTTTGAGTTAGCTTCTTACTGATAGACTTGGCATTATGCAAGACATCAAATTGGTGATGTATAAGGGGATAGTCGGTCCTCTTTTTTTTTTTTGAATGCCAGCGCGTCTATCAGAAGCAAAAATGTGAAACTTATAGCCTTCCTCCAATAAACGATTCATGACTTTTTCGAATCCAAATTTTTCCATTGCAACGGAGGAGGAACATTGCGAACGCTGTACAACTTCAAAGTCAAGATTTTTCTCGCTCAAGCAATCCATAACTGTGTAAACACAATACTTAATATTGTGACCAGGACTGTCACATTGACCTTCACCAGCTACACACAAGCGGGTTTTCAAGGATTCACGGTTTTGACTCTTTTCAAGCAAGATCGATAGCGGGAAACAGAAAGTTAGACTGGTAATGATAGAAAGTCTTTTCAGAAATTCCCACAAGACCAAAGATATTGAAAAACTCGTTAACTTTCTGAAAATTCAAACCGCTAAACAAAATAGATGCTGCTAGGAGAATATTTCCTGACTGATGGCGTCCTATCTTTGGTTGAGTTTGCACAATTAGAAAATGTTGCCCCGTATAACACATGCCAGTAATCCGACAACTTGAACCTTCAAATTTCTTGAATAATTTTTTGACTAAATAATTGCAGCCAGATGAGTGTTGACATTTAACTTTATACAAAAGGTTGTCAAGACATGATTCAAAAATGATGAATTTTCTGTCTTGAACCTGTTGCAGTTCTGATTGTGGTTCCAGTGCGGGAGCAGTTGGAATATTCTGTCCATAAATTAGATGAGCAAAGCCGATGAAATCTGATTCATCTAAACTTGTTTGAGGGGCATAATCTAGATCATTTTTTTTGGATAGGTCATCTGGGACTAAATTACTTTGATCTGTCATGTCCAAACAGTCTGTAGACCCTTCAATTGTAGACAGCGGTCTAATTCCTGGCATTAGTTCATCCCCTGAAATCTCCTCCTCTTCTAAAACTACATCCTCCAATGTAGCTTTTTTTTTTTTCAATGATTGAACAATTTTGCAAGGTAAAATCTGTTTGTGTAGAAACAGAAAATTTGCCTCCATGCAGTTCCTCAAACTGATAAATTTGATTGCTCATTTCTGAAATTGTGTCCACCATTTGGGAACTACCGTATATACTCGAGTATAAGCCGACCCGAGTATAAGCCGACACCCCTAATTTTACCACCAAAACTGGGAAAAACTACTGACTCGAGTATAAGCCGAGGGTGGGAATTCAGCAAGCCCCTAGTAGTATACAGCAAGCCCCTAGTAGTATTCAGCAGCCCCTAGTAGTATTCAGCAGCCCCTAGTAGTATACAGCAAGCCCCTAGTAGTATACAGCAAGCCCCTAGTAGTATACAGCAAGCCCCTAGTAGTATACAGCAGTCTGCCCCCGCGACCCTTTCGGGTCAGGGAGCCGCGCTGACATCGGAGGGTGAGTATTTAAGTTTATTTTTTTTAAGTGGGTAATTTTTTTTTGTAATACACTCAGTATTTTACGGTAGATTGCCCATTATATCTTTTCCTTTTTAGGGGTTTCTGCTTTTTTAAAGTTTTTTTCAAAGACATACCTTCAGGTGGCTGTTGAAAAATGGATCAGTTTTCCCTTTTTTGACAAAGAATAACAATCTTCACTAAAGTGCAATGAACACATTCTGTATTTGTCACTCTTCTTCCCTTCCATTATCATAGCAGCCATCCCATCAGATATATCTATACCAGTCTGAAGTAGCCACTGTTTTATCCTCTCTATATTTTTGGGAAAGGGGTGCATAATTATTTCCTTATCTTGATACTTGTGTCCCGTTCTACTGAGGCAGCCATTCACAATACAAGATGGCATGTTGTTAAATGCTATAAAAAAAAAAAAAAAAAAAAAAAAAAGTAAAATGGATTTAGACGTTTAACATATTGAATATGGCTTTAAAAAGTAAAATTTACACTTACCAGAAAATATATTTTGGAATATGTAAGAGAGATAATATTCTAATTGTGCACCCAATAGTGACGAGATGAAAAGGTTCCTAAAATAATTTTTTAGAAAAATATTCAAAAACAATACTTTTGATTTCAAATTAATCAAATGAACTAAATACATTTTTGCTCACCAATTCACAGATATCAATCCTAAAATTACTTTTAAAATTTTGAAAATATTCTGCAAACTATCTTTCCTATTAAAAAAGAAGAAAGCATTAGTTTATATAGAACCAAAAAGGATTAATGCAAAACCATGTCACTAAGTGAGCAATCTTCAGTGCAGGAAACTACACAAATCTGAGTAAAACATTTGGTGATGTTGACTGCTACATAAGAAATAACGCCGCACAGCCGGGAAAATGTCCGGACGGCCATTGCCGTCTATGGTGCCGCATGTATGTCCCCCAGTCAGCCGTGTGAATGAACCCTTAGTCTACATTCACACGGCCGTATGCATTTTCTGTCCTGTATTGACAGCTGTATTCTGGTCGCAAATACAGGCCGTATGACATCTGTATGTTGCTTGTATTTAACTCGTATTTTCAGAGTATTCTATTTGGGTGCATTTAGATGAATGTATGAACACTGGGCCATAGACTGGCGTTCATATGTCCAGGGACATGGTGATGAGGAGGGGCATCCCCTCCCTGTCCATAGCGGCCGGCCCTGACACGTCCTATCTTTTCCCCGTGTACGGAGCAGTACGGTGCTGCACGTGTGCAGCACCGTATGGCTCCATGAACCCATTAAAGTGTATGGGGAACGTATATAGGGCCACAAGCATGAATATGTCCCCCATATGTTCGTGTGCATGCCCCCCCCAAAAGATTTAGTGGGTTGGCAAATGATATCACTAACTTAGCTAAACCTAAATTTGGCCCCAGACCAGCCCAGACTGGATATATACATCTACGTGCTTGTATCATTTATACATGCATATCTACATATATATATATATACAGGATTGGAGTAGTGGTACTGTGTCCCCCTAGACCTTGGCAATGAGTACTTTTTTTTTTTTTTTTTTTTTTTATTTCTGGACTGTGAATGCTGAGGACGCATTCAGATTGTTAGGATTACGATAACTTATTTTTTTCAATAAATCTTACTTTTGGTTATTAAAAGTGTGGTTTTTTTCGGTGTCACTTTGTATAATTTGCCATAGCAGTGGTGCTAATTGACGGTGCTCATTAGTAAGGGCTGGCCTTAGTGTTTGCCCTTTTTAGGGCAAATTTACACTAACACCAATACTATTAACTTGGTACCCACCACCACCAGGGGCGCTGGGTACAAACCAGTACCTGACCTGTCTATAGATGGCCAGGTAGTGGGGCGGCTGCAGGCTGTTATTGTTGCAATGGAATAGTCCCCTAACAATGGGCTATCCCTGCTCAGTAATGGCAGGCTACAGCTATTATTTTTGTATCAGGCTGATTTGGACAATTGGAGGGGCCCCACATTTTTTTGGCCAGAAATTAAAAAAAAAAATCATCTGGATTTCCCCTAATTAATTGATGGGGACCCCACATCCTCTTTTTCTTAATTTTTGGCCAAAAATGGGGAAAAAATGATGTGGGATCCCCCTTATTAATAGGGGGGTACCCCCTATTGTCCGAATAAGCCTGATACAAAAAAACAGCAGCAGCCTGCCATTACTGAACTGGGATAGCCCGCTGTTAGGGGACTATTCCAGGGCAACAATAACAGCCTGCAGCCGCCCTACTACCTGACCATCTATAGACGGTCAGGTACTGGTTTGTACCCGGCTCTTCCCGGCACAACTGGTGGCGGTGGGTACCGAGGTAATAGTATTGTATTGGCGTTAAAGTAAATTTGTCCAAAAAAAGGGCAAACACTAAGGCCAGCCTTTAGTGATGAGCACCGTCAACTAAAAAGCACCATTACTATGGCAAACTATACAAAGTGGCACAAAAGATTTTTAATAACAAAAAGAAAGTTTTACTGAAAAAAAAGCACACACACACACTCGTTGACCATTTTATTTGTAAAAAAAACATGCTGGTCATCGATGTAATCCTTTGAATTCGAAGTATTCCACTGCATGCATGGTCCTGGAAGACAAAAAAACAAACACATACACAAAAAAAGGGGTTGTTGCCTAGGGAGCGAGGTACATGCTCGTTGCCATAGGAGGTGAAGTACATGCTCGTTACCATAGGGAGTGCGGTACATTATCGTTGCAAAAGGGAGTGAGGTATATTATCATTGAAATAGGGAGTGAGGTACATGCTCGTTGCCATGGGGAGTGAGGTACATGCTCGGTGCCATGGGGAGTGAGGTGCATGCTCGTTGCCAAGGGGAGTGAGGTGCATGCTCGTTGCCAAGTGAGTGAGGTGCATGCTCGTTACCATAGGGAGTGAGGTACATGCTCATTGCCATAGGGAGTGAGGTACATGCTCGTTGCCATAGGGAGTGAGGTACATGCTCATTGCCAAGGGAGTGAGGTACATGCTCGTTACCATAGGGAGCGAGGTACATGCTCGTTGCCATAGGGAGTGCGGTACATTATCGTTGCCATGGGGAGTGAGGTGCATGCTCGTTGCCATGGGGAGTGAGGTGCATGCTCGTTGCCATGGGGAGTGAGGTGCATGCTCGTTGCCATGGGGAGTGAGGTGCATGCTCGTTGCCATGGGGAGTGAGGTGCATGCTCGTTGCCATGGGGAGTGAGGTGCATGCTCGTTACCATAGGGAGTGAGGTACATGCACGTTGCCATAGGGAGTGAGGTACATGCTCATTGCCAAGGTGAACTAAAATACTGCGGCATGATGCGCATATATATATATATATATATATACACATACATACACACTCACCGGCCACTTTATTAGTTACACCATGCTAGTAACGGGTTGGACCCCCTTTTGCCTTCAGAACTGCCTCAATTCTTTGTGGCATAGATTCAACAAGGTGCTGGAAGCATTCCTCAGAGATTTTGGTCCATATTGACATGATGGCATCACACAGTTGCCGCAGATTTGTCGGCTGCACATCCATGATGCGAATCTCCCGTTCCACCACATCCCAAAGATGCTCTATTGCAGTGATGGCTAACCTATGGCACTGGTGCCAGAGGTGGCACTCGGAGCCCTTTCTGTGGGCACTCAGGCCATCACCAGAGATTAATCCAGGTATCTTCCTGTAGTCCCAGACAGCCCAGGACTTGCTGTGCACAGAGCTATTTTAAAGTGACAGCTGTACCTGGGACTATTTTCTGCTTTATTGGTGTCCTCAGGGTGCTGGTATCAATGAAAACTGTGACCGAGAAGGGAGTATAAATCACAAATGAAATTTCTGTGTTGGCACTTTGCGATAAATAAGTAGGTCTTTGTTGTAGTTTGGGCACTCGGCCTCTAAAAGGTTCGCCATCACTGCTCTATTGGATTGAGATCTGGTGACTGTGGAGGCCATTTGAGTACAGTGAACTCATTGTCATGTTCAAGAAACCAGTCTGAGATGATTCCAGCTTTATGACATGGCGCATTATCCTGCTGAAAGTAGCCATCAGATGTTGGGTACATTGTGGTCATAAGGGGATGGACATGGTCAGCAACAATACTCAGATAGGCTGTGGCGTTGCAACGATGCTCAATTGGTACCAAGGGGCCCAAAGAGTGCCAAGAAAATATTCCCCACACCATGACACCACCACCAGCCTGAACTGTTGATACAAGGCAGGATGGATCCATGCTTTCATGTTGTTGACGCCAAATTCTGACCCTACCATCCGAATGTCGCAGCAGAAATCGAGACTCATCAGACCAGGCAACGTTTTTCCAATCTTTACACTCGGGAGGAATTGGGTATCAAATGTTGCAGTGTGTTTCATCATTAATTTAGTCAGTTTGGCCTAAATGAATGTATTTTCCCAAAAAATTCCATAGTTTCTAAATCGCAGGTCCATATTGTTTTAACCCATGTGAAACACTTAAAGGGTTAATGGACGTAATAGAAGTTGTTTTGCATACGTTGAGGGGTGAAGTTTCTATAGTGTGGTAATTTATGTGGTTTTACTATTATTTAGGCCTTTCAAAGTCACTTGGAAGCTGAGTTGTCCCTCAAAATGTAAGTTTTGGCAATTTTCATGAAAATGAGAAAAATTGCACCTAAAGTTCTGCGCCTCATAATATCCTAGAAAAATGAGAGGATGCATAAAATATCATCTCAACATAAAGCAGACTTTCCGTAAATGTTAATTATCAAGCTTTTGGGGTATTTTTACTTCCTGTCTGGAAAGCAGAACATTTCAAACTTGGAAAATGAAGAATTTTTACAAACTTTTGCCAAATTTTCACTTTTTTTCAGAACGAATCGCAAAATTTATCACTTAAATTTTATAACTAACATGAAGTACAATGTATCACGAGAAATCATTCTCAAAATCACTAGGATATGTTAAAGCGTTCCTAAGTTATAACCAATTGTCGTGAGACATGTCAGATTTGAAAAATTGAGTCTGGTCATTGAGCTGAAAACTAGTGTCGGTGATAAGGGGATACACACAAACACACACACACACATTTATATATGCAAAATCCCCCACCGGGGGATAGCCTTTTCTTGGGGCCTGGAGACAGCCGGGGCCCGGAATACCTGAGTGGCTGGTGGTTGCGGCCTAGGCACGCTAGTGTCACGGTGCTTGGTATAGCGGTATAGCTATAGCGGTTTTCCCTGGGGCAAGCCTTCAGCTTCAGCTTATCCTGGGTTGCTTCAGATATAACCCCTTAAGGTAGGATGATACCCCCTTTCTCTCACTAACTAGCTCTTCACTCCACTCAGGCAGGGAGCTGAGCTATCCTGCTCTGGTCTCACTTGCTAGCTGTACTGGATGCACTGTACTGAGAACTCTCTGACAGACTCCTGTCAGACTAACTGTTCTCTTCTTCTGAAACACACACACACACACACACACACACACACGTATACACACACACACGTATACACACACACACACACACACACACACACACACACACACACACACGTATACACACGTATACACACACACCGGAGAGTATACTTACTGGTGGTAAGTAGTGAGTGGAGACCACGGTGGATCAGCACAGTGACAGGGCCTCGTCGTCTCTCTTCGCCTTTGCTAAGGCGCCTGCGCAGTCTTTCCCCGCGGGCGCAGACAGGCAGATCAGGGAACATGCAGGCCGCATCAGAGAGCAACTGACAAGGCGCTTGCGCACTGGATGCCATTGTCGCCTGCATCCAATGCGCAAGCGCGAGAACTGGAACCCGGGGGGTGGAGGATGGAATACAAGTAAGAGTGCTAGCACGCCCTCCTAATGAATATAGCCAACTGCAGGAAGACAGGTCCGTGGATCCGACCTCTTATTTGTTAAGAGGTCGGAAAATCAAGGTAGATTTTAATGCATTTTTACTGAAGACAGGAGGATACATTTAATTTCAATAGAAAGGGGCTTGGGAGTGGATTAGATGACCAGGAATTTTAGGGGGCATAATTTAGGCTGACAGGTCCTCTTTAATTTTTGAAAATCCTGAAGAATTTGCCAAGGTATAATGTGTGTATTATCATGTGGTATATTGAGCATTTTAAACATACAGGTGGTTTCCATATATGATGTGCAATGGATGCCCAAGATGGAAATTGCAATTATTTCTGGAAAGTTTGGTGCCACTGTGAAATGTCAACTGTCTGAATAAAACCCCACATTTAATCCTAAATGCTAGCAAGAAAATACAACTGGGCTCCCCAATGATAAAGCACCCTGTGTATTTGGAGAATTACAAAGGGTTTATTAACAAATCCAGATGCTTGGAGGGGAAAAAGAAAACCAAAAAGAAATAAAACAAACAAGTGACCCTAGTTTGCAAACTACACCCCTCATCAAAATAATATAGTGTCCAATTTGACCTAACAGATTTTACAATAATTAATTCACAAACAAAGGTTGGACGTAAACCGTCACTGCATTGCGCATAAGGTGGTGGAATATACCAGGGAAGCAACTAAACTATTATTACTCTGTAGTTGTATGTTATATACTGAACAATCTTTAATGCAGGGGCCAGGTTTTCTTAGTGCACATCTCGCAATGGTATATGGTGTCCTTCCTAACCACCCATTAGGAACAGACTGCATCTTTTCCGAGTCTGGGAAAATGTTGCCCTAGCACAACACGGTGGACATCTAATCCAGAGGTACTGGTATTGGTCCTGTCCATCCTGTCCAAATATTAGTGCCTTAATCAGTGGCTTAGTGATAGAAAACAGACGGTCGTCATGAATGGCACATTCTCAGATTGGGTTGACGTTACCAGTGGAGTGCCACAGGGGTGAGTATTGGGGACACTTCTTTTTAATATTTTTATTAATGACCTTGTAGTGGGTTTACACAGTCAAGTTTCAATATTTGCAGATGATACTAAGCTGTGTAAAGTAATAAATACTGAGCTAGATAGTTTAGCATTACAGAGGGATTTGTTGTTAGCTTGAGGAGTGGGCAGAGAAATGGTTGATGAGGTTTAATGTAGATGAATGTAAAGTTATGCACTTGGGCCAGGGAAACAAAAAGTATAATTATGTTCTAAACGGTCAATTACTTGGTAAAACTGGAGCTGAAAAAGACTTGGGGGTATTGGTGGATGGTAAACTTAATTTTAGTGACCAGAGCCAGGCGGCTGCTGCTAAAGCAAATAAAATTATGGGATGTATCAAGAGAGGAATAGATTCTCATGATAAAGACATAGTTTGGCCCTTATACAAATCCCTGGTCAGACCACACATGGAATATTGTGTACAGTTTTGGGCACCAGTGTATAAAAAGGATATAGTAGAGCTGGAATGGGTGCAGAGGAGAGCAACCAGGATTATTAGGGGAATGGGGGGATTAGAATACACTGACAGATTACAAAATTTGGGATTATTCAGTTTAGAAAAGGGGAGACCTCATTACAATGTACAAATACCTGAACGGACAATACAAGGATCTCTCGAAAGATCTTTTTATACCTAGGCCTGTGACCAGGACAAGGGAGCATCCTCTGCGCCTGGAGGAGAGGCGATTTTACCATCAACATAGATAGAGGTTCTTTACTGTAAGAGCAGTGAGACTGTGGAACTCTCTGTCGCAGGAGGTTGTTATGGCGGACTCTATGTACATGTTCAAGAGAGGCCTGGATGCCTTTCTGAAGAGAAAAAATATCACGGATATGGGGATAAAACATTTATTTAATTCTTAAAGGTTGGACTTGATGGACTTGTGTCTTTTTCCAGCCTTATATACTATGATACTATGATCACCATCTCTTGAAAATGGAGTAGTGATACAGCATAACCTGCACATTGGCATAATAATAATTATTTATTTATATAGCGCACACAGATTACGCAGCACTGCACAGAGCTTTCCAAACCCTGTCCCCAATGAGGCTCACAATCTAATCAACCTACCAGTATGTTTTGGAGTGTGGGAGGAAACCGGAGGACCCAGAGGAAACCCACGCAAACACGGAGAGAACATACAACACAGTACACGGCCTGCTTTTTCTACCATATCTTCATTTTCAGTAGGGTGCTGTATGGCTTTAGCACCTGATCTGACAGATCTATTCCACCCATGTATTTATGCAGTAAAGCTTGGTGTTGGTATCTCATACAGGGGTGAGGATGCTGGATTTCCCATGACTTGTGGTCAAATCAAGGATATCTCTCTTGACCATCACTGTATTGTTAATGTTTTTTATGGTATTGTTTAAGTCTTTTTTTTTAAGTCTTGTTTGTAATTTTTAAACTGGTTTGTGACATCCCCTTTTTGGGGGACAATAAATTATTATTATTATTTTGTTGTGATCACTCTGAGTGATTTGAATGCCCTGGAAAAGGCGTCAGAAAGGGCTTAAAGGCTATACAATCTTAATTTTGCACATTTGGACATATATGGGCTTATATTTTTATTTTAGTGGGTCTTTAACTCATTTATGAGGTTTAATTAACTCTTTATTAACTCTCATTTATATAGTTTTCTTTATATTTGTCCAATTTTAAAATAAAACTAAAATAGAAAGAGGCATGACTTCAGAATTTTTTGGATGACCAGTTGTTCTTTTCAGTAATACCATTTTGTTGCTTGAAACATTTTCGATCACATTTTACAACTTTTTGTCCGATGGGATTTGATAAAAATTTACAAGTGTTCGCTGACTGGGTCCAATAATGATTCTGATTTATTGTACAGATGTGGCAATACCAAATATGTAGGGGGTTTTGAACTTTCCTCTTTGGCTACTTATTTCAAAGAGGATTTCACCACTGCTGTATCTTACTGAGTGCAATTCAAAATTAAATATATTGAGGGGGTCACCTTTTCCATTAGACAGATAGATATAGACATAGATATAGTGCTAGCCCCCCATTCATTTATATGAGACACAGCAGCCTATCATTTAGATCAACTAGATTTATTTAGTCTGAAAAAGAGACTACTAAGAGGGGACATGATTAATTTATATAAATATATGAATGGTCCTTACTAATAATATGGTGGACAGTTGTTCCGGATTAAATTTAATCAAAAGACAAGGGGGCACTGTCTCCATCTGGAGAAAACAAGGTTTAATCATCAGAGGAGACAGGGCTTTTTTACTATGAGAACTGCCAATCTATGGTATAGCCTGCCTCAGTTTCTGGTCCCAGTAGGGACAGCAGAGAGCTTCAAGAAGGGTATAGATGCCTTTTTACAGCTAAATAACATTCACAGTTATACATACAATTATACAGTTATGCTATATGGAACTGTTTCTGCTAAATCACTTCCTCATCCAACCCCTTCCCTTACTTGGTTGAACGTGTTGGACATGTGTCTTTTTTCAACCATATAAACTATTATACTATTATTTATCAATGTTGTTGAACAGCATTCCCTCGTCAATTTATACACAATCGGCAGAGAGCAGCCTCCCTTATTAATATAATGGTCAGCGACAGCCTCCCTTAGTAATGTAATGTGCTGCAGCTTCCCTTATAATTATAATATCCAGCAACAGCTTCCCTTAATAATGAAATGTACAGCAGCAGCCTCCCTGTAGACTGTAAGTACTTTCAAGCCATGCCCTCATTCCTATTGTTTCAGCTATGTTATTACTCTATGAAATATGATAGACAAAACAAAAAAAAAAATTTGTTGCAGCTCACTCCAAGTTGTCCTGGAGATTTCAGCATCTTCGGATTCCACACAGACCAGGTGCGCGAATGCTCACAATTGAAAGGTAGGAAGTGAATCCAGTGCCTGTATCCAGGTTTCTAGTTTAAAATTTCATCTTCATTCAAAAAAGCTTGTTCCAATACATCTTAAAATGCACGATACCGCCTATATCATATAACATCTGCTGGCTATATAAAGTTGTTGGGAGCCTAGCTTAGCCTACGCGTTTCCAGTGTCATCAGACACTCTTATTCATGGCTAGAGTCACGGACGCCAAGAGGAAACTATATGCAAAGTAACCGGAAACACCGCTGTGAAAAAGCGGAGAATAATAATGTCTGTTATGGATTCCTCGGTGTGCATGAGACTCAGCGCTTTTTAGTTGGTGTTTGTTTAAGTGTGAACACACATTTAGTTACACAAGTTTACATGAATTTGTTGTACATTCAAAAGGTATCCGCAATATTAAAAACAACCAATTTGATTAAAAACAAGTACAGGCATCCTATGTTCAACCGCATGTGGTTGAAGCTGTGCTAATTAGACAAAAGGACCCTTATGGAATATGATGGCTTTAAATAGATTTATATTATTATAATGCACATCTGCACACTCCCTTATTATATAATGTCCAGCAGCTGCCTCCTTTAATAATATAATGTCCAGCAGCAGCCTCTGTTAAAATTATAGCATCCAATAGCCTCTCTAAATAATATAGTGTCCATCCAAACTTACCTACAGGAATCTAATGGTTTGTTTGATTTAAAATGCATTCTACCAAATGGCAGATTTTCTTTAAAGGACATTCACCACCAGGATTAAGGATTGTACACCATGGACACTGACATAATAGTGTGTGCCCCTCTGGCAGGATCTGCTCTTCTTTAAGTTTTTTTGCCCTGCATTTTAGAAAAAAAAGTCTTTTTAAAATGATGCCCGAGGGGCTTCAGGCTCCATAGGTGTTAATGGAGCTCCTCAGGCTCATTTGCATAATTTAAAGCCTTTTTTTCAGTAAAAAAGAGGGCATAAGAAGCAAAAAGAAGAGCAAATCCTGCCATATGGGGCACACACCAGTATGTCAGTGTGCTTGGTTTACAATCCTTCATCCTGTTGTGCTTTTACATTTTTTTTCTGATATTCTTTTGTGTGGGTTTTATTGCAAAAAAGTAGATCTGGAGGTATTTTACTTTCATAATCTGTATATTGTGTGGGGGGTATAGGGAGGCATTCACCTTGCTTAGACAGTATAGTCACAGGTGCTGCCTAATTAATTGGTGTGTGGCTAATTAGAGGCCTTTATTTACTTCTGCGGTCAATTTGTTTGGTGGTTTGCAGCCAGATCTTGTTGCAGTGAACACAGTGGCGTAGTGTGGCCAATAACCTTTTTAAGAGCATTCAGAAAAGTGAGTGTGCATTGATCCTAAGTGTGTGCAGTGTCCAAAGTGGGATTTAGGATTAAGGGACTTAAGTTTGAGGGACTTTAGCAAGTAACTGCTGTATTTTGTGTTACTTTTATTGTGAATTCTTCTTTTCCTCCGTATTTTTCTTGTATTCCCCATTAGCACATAATTGGCAATGCCACACAGTGTACATCCTGTGTCATGTATGCTTTCCTTGAACTGTTCGAGTTGGAATACTGCTGTGTGGGATGTGTGAAAATTGCTCATCTGGAAGCCCAAATTCTGGATCTAAATGGCCAAGTTTCAAAGCTTTGGGCAATTGATAATATGGAGCGAAGTTTTCTGCTCCTGGAGCACAAACTCTCGGGGGAAGATGGGTGTGGGGACGGAAGTATGGAGGTGCAGAGTGAGGGGGCAGCTAGTTGGTTAACATGTAGAGAGAAGAGTTTCAGGAAGTCTAGTCCTGATCTGGTGCACCCAAATAAGTTTGCCAGGCTGGCAGATGATGGGGATATCAGCTCTGGGGTAGCATTGCTGCAGCAAGACATGGCTTCTAGCAACCATGGGATTGTCTGCTCCAGTAAGAAGGGTAATGGGAGCACAGGAAAGGCCAGACAGGTGCTGGTAGTGGGAGATTCGATTATTAGGGGAACACACAGGGCAATCTGTCACAAAGACTGTGCATACCGAACAGTGTGTTGTTTGCTAGGTGCTTGGGCTTGGCATGTTGCGGATCGGGTTGACAGATTACTAGGAGGGGCTGGTGAGGAACCAGCCGTCATGGTCCACATTGGTACTAATGACAAAGTAAGAGGTAGTTGAAAGGTCCTTAAAAATGATTTCAGTGATTTAGGCCATAAGCTCAGGTCAAGGACCTCAAAGGTAGTTTTCTCGTGCCACACCAGAAAGGCAGAGGGAGATCAGGGAAGTAAATAAATGGCTCAAAAGTTGGTAATGGAAGGAGGGATTTGGGTTCATGGAGAACTGGGCTGACTTTGCTGTCGGCTACAGGCTGTACAGTAGGGATGAGCTGTACCTCAATGGGGAAGGTGCAGCTGTTTTGGGGGAAAAATGTCTAGAAGGTTGGAGGAGTGTGTAAACTAGAGACTTGGGGGGAGGGCAACTACACTTTTGCAGGGCAAAAAGACAGTGTAGATAGGGAGCTGGGAAGAGTCATAATCCATGGGGGAGGAAGGGGGGCTGGAATAAGATTGGGGAATAAGAACAAAAAGAATAGGGATATGGAAAACCATATAAAGCGCGTGTACACAAATGCCAGAAGCCTCACAAACAAAATGGAGGAACAATGGCTTGTGAACATAAGTGAAGAGTTGAATGTGTGTGTTAAGAGTGAATCTGTTGTTTGGGTGATTGTGGACTATAGAGTGTATAGGTAATAGCAGGGCACTTTTCTTAGTGTCACAATTAAAATATTTTTTTTTTTCTCCTTTCTTTGCCTGGTCTGCTAATTGGGAGGAGGGATTATCGTTCACACCTGATTCTGGCCCGCCGGAATACCGGAGAATCCTCCAGTGGGCCCTGGCACCTGCCCATGCTAACATGCCGGCACGGCCCCGGTGCTCCCATCCCTTTTTCTATGTTGGGGTTGGGGATGAGGCCCTTTTTCTATGCTGGGGTGGGGGATGAGGCCCTTTTTATATCCTGGGGGGGGGGTTGAGGCCCTATTTGTATCCTGGGTTGGGGGGTGAGGCCCTATTTCTATCCTGGGGTGGGGGGTGAGGCCCTATCTCTATCTCTATCTCTATCCTGGGGTGGGGGGAGGCCGTATCTCTCTACAGGAGCAGTACACAGCCATACATGGAGCTGCAGTCACAGTACACAGCCATACATGGAGCCACAGCCGCAGTACACAGCCATACATGGAGCTACAGCCGCAGTACAAAGCCATTCATGGAGCTACAGCCACAGTGCACAGCCATACATGGAGCTACAGCCGCAGTACACGGCCAAACATGGAGCTACAGCCACAGTACACAGACATACATGGAGCTACAGCTGCAGTAAACAGCCATACATGGAGCTACAGCCGCAGTAAACAGCCATACATGGAACTACACCAACAGTACACAGCCATACATGGAGCTACAGTTGCAGTACACAGCCTTACATGGAGGTACAGTTGCAGTACACAGCCATACATGGAGCTACAGCCGCAGCACACAGCCATACATGGAGCTACAGCCGCAGCACACAGCCATACATGGAGCTACAGCCGCAGCACACAGGCATACATGGAGCTACAGCCGCAGCACAAAGCCACACATGGAGCTACAGCCTCAGTACACAGCCACACATGGAGCTACAGCCGCAGTACACAACCATACATGGAGCTACAGCCACAGTACACAGACGTACATGGAGCTACAGCCGCAGTACACAGCCATACCTGGAGCTACAGCCACAGTACACAGCCATACATGGAGCTACATGAGCAGTACACAGCCATACATGGAGCTACAGGAGCAGTACACAGCCATACATGGAGCTTCAGCCTCAGTACACAGCCATACATGGAGCTACAGCCGCAGTACACAGCCATACATTAAGCTACAGCCGCAGTAGACAGCCATACATGAAGCTACAGCCGCAGTACACAGCCATATATGGAGCTGCAGACGCAGTACACAGCCATATATGGAGCTACAGCCATACATGGAGCCACAGCAGCAGTATACAGCCATACATGGAGCTACAGCCACAGTGCACAACCATACATGGAGCTGCAGCCACAGTACACAACCATACATGGAGCTGCAGCCACAGTACACAGCCAGTGTACTAGAAGTAGGAGAAAAAAACAAAACAAAGGCAAACAAGAGGACGGCGCCTCGTGTAATACTGTGAGGATAAACGGAAAGAGGGATGGTTTAGAAAACCAAAAGAGGGCTGGAACGCCGCTTTTCGGACAAGGATCTTTAAAGGGGTAAAAAGCTTTATTCCATAGTAGACGCGTTTCGGGCTAATCAAGCCCTTCTTCAAGTACAATTGGATAAAATCTAAACATTTACAAAAACCAAATTCAGAATGACATATAATGACATATAGATGGGATTTGAACCCAAAATATTATATATATATAGCCCATATATATATATAAAAATATATAAAAATTGCCAAAAATTAATGATATATACACATATGAGATTAAAAAAACATATAAATATAAATATACAGATAAATAAATACATGGAGAACATTAAAGGAGTTAATAGATTAGTAAATCAGTAAAATTAAGGTATATACATAACCTATATCACGTAGGCAACGTCAAAAAGTTGGATAGTAATTCTAGTATTTTGGTGCTTCATTGTAGCCTATAGTCTAGTGAATGGAGTAAATAATACATTCAGCAAAAGTATAGCGGTGACGATCTCCTAGCGCGCTGAGTGGAATGTAGGTATAAGAGGTGTACTTACAGGAGGTGATTTTCAGCGGCAGCTTAATCCGCCAAACCAATAACGCCAGCATCCCTCTCGTCGCTCATATTAGCGCGATCAGAGCAGAAACCTCAGGTCATGTGAACCGGAACTGGCAGCACTGACAGGTGGCGTCTAGTGCTGGATCTTTAAACTTAAGACTTTAATACCAAATGGCTTGAATGAGTTTTTAGAAGACCCTCGATAATGCTTTCGCTACTTGGACCATTATAGTCACTTATAGTAGCAACCCGAGGTCAAATACACATTCCATCTCAGATCTTACATTATTAAACATAGTCACTGACCAGAGGTCGCGATAACGCCTCTACACGCTCATAGACGCGTTTAGAGGCTGATTTACTCCCCCAAAAATCACCAAGCGTATTAATACGCTTGGTGATTTTCCTATGAGCTGCCGGCTGCATGATCGCAGCGCTGAGTGACTGGAGGCAGGACAGGGAGGGACTTCCTGCTCACCGTCCGAGCCTCTCCAGCGGGACGCCGAGAGATAGGTGAGGAGATGGAGGAGCCGAGCGAGGGGAGGGGGCGGGGCCGGGCGAGGGGAGGGGCGGGGCAGAGCGAGGGAGGGGCAGCCAATCAAGAGGAGGGGCGGAGCATCTGTTGCCGGGGCTGTGCTCCTGATCTGTGTGCGATCGTGCACACAGACAGAAACAGGATCGTGCTGTCTATGTGACAGGGGCCCGATTATTATCTGTCTCTTGTCACAGCAGCCCTTGTATACACGAGAGGCTGCAGGGAAGGTGCTGTATGCATCCTCTCTGCATGTCTCTGTATACAGATCACTGATGACAGTGATCCAATGGGCTGTTACCAGTAGATCACTGTTATCTGTGATCTATATAAAAGAAAAGCAGGGAACACATATATTATGTGTTCCTCCCTAAATGTGCCCCTGTAAGAAAAAAAAAAAAAGTTCCCAAACCGCAGCAAATTTATTATATAATTTTATTAATTAAATAGTCCACTCTGTAGACAGTAAGGCTGCATTTAAACAAACCGTATGCCCACCAGGCCGTAGCCGTGCAGGCATTGAAATACAATTTTAATACATTGGGTACTGGCCGCAACACGCGGTATCACTCCGTGCGGCCATCTATTGGGGACAGATGTACAGCCGAAAGCTTGCGGTTGTACATTCGTCCCCCACATGGTTGTGTGCATGAGGCCTAAGGCTGGTGCCACACGTAGCGCTTTGTCTGCACTTGCAAATGCAGACAAAGCGCAAAACACCGGCAGCTTGTTCCCGATCACAGACATTTCCATAGAAACGCCGATGCGATTGGGCCGAGGCACGCCCCGGTGGGTGCGACTTTGTCTGCGTTTGCAAGCGCAGACAAAGCGCTAGGTGTGGCACTAGCCTAAGGCTACATGCACACTGCCGTGTGCCCGCCGCACCGTAGCACGGCGGGCACACGGCAGCGCGGGGAGAGGAGGAGGAGGTGAGCGCAGCTCCATTGCATTTGCTAAAACGCAATGTTACTTAACCCCTTAAGGACGCAGGGTTTTTCGGCTCATTTCTCGCTCTCCAACTTCAATAATCCATAACTTTTCCATTTTTACGTGTACAGAGCTGTGTGAGGGCTTATTTTGTGCGTAACAAATTTTACTTTCCCGTAATGTTATTTATTTTAACATGCCGTGTACTGCGAAGCTGAAAAAAAATTCCAAATGTGGAAAAATGGGCTCAGTTCTTGTGGGCTCAGTTTTTACGACTTTCACTCTTCGCTCCAAATAACACGCCTACTTTATTCTTTGGTTCGATGCGATCGCGGTGATACTAAATTTATATAGGTTTTATTGTGTTTTAATACATTTTCAAAAATTAAACGAATGTGTACAAAAAAGAAAAATAATTTTTTGCCATCTTCTGACGCTAATAACTTTTTCATACTTTGGCGCACGGAGATGTGTGAGGGGTAATTTTTTCCAAAATGAGGAGACGTTTTCATTGCTACCATTTTGAGGTCTGTGCGACATTTTGATCATTTTTTATTTCATTTTTTATGTTATGTAAAAAGGTGTAAAAGTCGCATTTCGGACATTTGGGCGCCATTTCCCGTCTCGGAGGTCACCGCCGGCCGTAAACGTTTTTATATTTTGATATATCGGGCATTTTGGGACGCGGTGATACCCAATATGTTTGTGATTTTTACTGTCTATTATGTTTTGTATCCGTTCTAGGGAAAGGGGGGTGATTTGAACTTTTAATATTTTATTAATTTTTTTTATTTTTTAAACTTTTTTTTTATTTTTTTTTCACTATTTTATAGACCATCTAGGGTGCAATACTACAGTATTGCAATATATGGCATTTTTGCACACTATACATTACAATGAGCCACAGGCGCATTGTAATGGATATGCAGAAGCCATGTATCCTCGGGTCAAACAAAGACCCGAGGCTACCATGGCAACCGATCGCCGCCCCCCGATGACGTTCAGGGGCGCAGCGATCGTAATAAATGCTGCCGCCGACTTTGCCGGCGGCAACGGAGGGGTTAATAGCCGCGATCGGTGCAAGCACCGACCGCGGTTATTAGCGGTGGGGGTTTTATTCAATATGCAAAAACCCCCACCTCTGTATGAAGAAGACTCAGCCGTGAGCCCTCTTCATACATCCCTTATACCTCTGCGCCGTAGAGCTACGGCGCAGAGCGTTAAGGGGTTAAACATGTGAAGCCTTTGGATGCGTCAAAAACGCATAAAAAAGGCGTGAATGCACCCCAAAGGGGTTTTCCCAAGAATTCAAATTAGACCCTATCCCGTGTATAGGGCCTAACTTGAATTTGTGGAAAAACCCTTTTAAGCACAGAAAACAGGAGCTGTAACTTTTTCCTTGTATTAATAGACGTCTTATAACACTATATATATATGCTAGGAGTTATACATTTATTAGTGAAAATTTCGTACTCCTCCTCGGTTAAAAATACTCCTCAAAAATTGTGAGAGGAGTATTATTACCCTTCTGGAAAAATGTTAGTGTGACCTCTGTCACTGACCATAACTTCCTTCTATTTGAACACCCATCTAATTAGCACTAGATTCAGAATATTCAGTTACTCTTTACCCCTGTAACGAACGATTATTTAAAAACTTTAAATACCCTAATATTGCCTAGATTAGGAGTTAACTTACCAGTTATGATCGGATTGCCATAGCAACTAGACGCAACCTGTCAGTGCTGCCAGTTCCGGTTCACATGACCCGAGGTTTCCGCTCTGATCGCGCTTATATGAGCGACAAGGGGGTTGCTGGCGTTATTGGTCTGGCGGATTAAGCTGCTGCTGAAAATCACCTCCTGTAAGTACACCTCTTATACCTACATTCCACTCAGCGCGCTAAGAGATCGTCACCGCTATACTTTTGCTGAATGTATTATTTACTCCATTCACTAGACTTTAGGCTACAATTAAGCACCAAAATACTAGAATTACTATCCAACTTTTTGACGTTGCCTACGTGATATAGGTTATGTATTGTAAGAGTGTGAACCTAGGGGGCGCTGGAGAGCGACCCACAACCAGGGTTGAAAAGGACCTTGACCACTCCCATCCCTGGCCAACTCTAGAGGGAGAGCTCACAGCAAGCCAGTGCTGTGTGTCCTACAGTCAGCAGGAGGACTAGGGACCGGTTGGAGACAGACAGGTGGTCTGTCCAAAGAGGACTGGATTCCAGTAAGGACATTGTTTTGTTTGAGCTCACTGAAAGCCAGAGCGCTGAGGAGGAACACCAGCAGTTTTCCTTGAACCTAGAAGGGAGTTAGGGTTCAAGAAGTGAGGTAGTGCCCTAAGTAGAGGCTAAGCTGTTTATTATTTTTGTTCCTGTAAATGTTGTAAAGCTGAATAAAGCAGTTTTCTTTTGGATTGCTACAAGCTCCTACGTTACTGTTTTTGGCGCTCAGCACCACAAAAGTCGCCTGTGAGGTCCGGAAGCTTCTACCTTTGATGCTAAGTTACCCCCAAACCCTACAGTATATACCTTAATTTTACTGATTTACTAATCTATTAACTCCTTTAATGTTCTCCATGTATTTATTTATCTGTATATTTATATTTATGTTTTTTTAATCTCATATGTGTATATATCATAAATTTTTGGCAATTTTTATATATTTTTATATATATATATATATATATATATATATATATATATATGGGCTATATATAATATTTTGGGTTCAATTCCCATCTATATGTCATTATATGTCATTCTGAATTTGGTTTTTGTAAATGTTTAGATTTTATCCAATTGTACTTGAAGAAGGGCTGATTAGCCCGAAACACGTCTACTATGGAATAAAGCTTTTTACCCCTTTGAAGATCCTTGTCCGAATAGCGCCGTTCCAGCCCTCTTTTGGTTTTCTAAACCATCCCTTCTGTCTAGTACACAGCCATACATGGAGCTAAAGCCGCAGTACAAAGCCATGCATGGAGCTACAGCCACAGTACACAGCCATACCTAGAGCTACAGCCACAGTACACAGCCACACCTGGAGCTACAGCCACAGTACACAGCCATACATGGAGCTACAGCCACAGTACACAGCCATACATGGAGCTACAGGAGCAGTACACAGCCATACATGGAGCTACAGGAGCAGTACACAGCCATACATGGAGCCACAGCCGCAGTACACAGCCGTACATGGAGCTACAGCCGCAGTACAAAGCCATACATGGAACTACAGCCACAGTACACAGCCACACATGGAGATACAGCCGCAGTACATGGCCAAACATGGAGCTACAGCCACAGTACACAGCCATACATGAAGCTACAGCCACAGTACACAGCCATGCATGAGGCTACAGCCGCAGTACACAGCCACACATGGAGCTACAGCCATACATGGAGCCACAGCAGCAGTACACAGCCACACATGGAGCTACAGCCGCAGTAAACAGCCACACATGGAGCTACAGCCGCGGTACACAGCCATACACAGAGCTAAAGCCGCAGTACACAGCCATATGTGGAGCCACAGCAGCAGTACACAGCTATACATGGAGCTACAGCCGCAGTACACAGTGTGAGACACTGAAGGGGTTAACTGTGGATGGGCGGTATGTTTCCCCTAGGTTTTGCTATTACGCAAGGCCTTAGTGCTGAGGTTGTGTTGTCCAGCACCTTGGACACAGGTGATGGGAGCAGCCTAATGAGTCTGCATAAGTGGCTGAGCAGAGCTCAGAGTGTTGTCTCTCTCTGGAAGGAGGCTGGAGAGCACACAGCCCTGACCTCTGTGCCTGCCTGGAGCAGCCAAGTGATTTTTGTTAGTGGTGAGTTAGAGAATCACTGTATAGTTAGCACCCTGACGGGTAGGATATTATTTGTTTTGATGCCTGAATGTGAAGGCTGTTTTATTTTGTACCTGCTGAAATAAACACAGGCGAGACCTGTTTTGGACTGTACTTTGGTGTCACTGTCGTGAACTGCATCCCAGCACCCCGCTACCACGGTCTCTACTGGGCCAAATCTCCCACATATGGTGCTTCGGATTGCGGGCAGTTCAAAAGACACACACCTGAAAGGCTCGCTACATCCTGCAACATTGCATGGCCTGGGTGAAAGCAGCAGACAAATTGCAGGATAAAGCCAAGATGGAGGTCTTTATTAAAGCCATGCTCCAGCAACAGGAGGAGAGGTCCCGCCAGCAGCAGGAGGAGGCCAGAGCTAATCGGCAGCAGCAGCAGGAAGAGTCCCAGGCTAATCGGCAGCTGCAGCAAGCCATGCTCCAGCAACAGGAGGAGAGGTCCCGCCAGCAGCTAGCCATGCTCCAGCAGCAGGAGGAGAGGTCCCGCCAGCAGCAAGCCATGTTCCAGCTGCAGGAGGAGAGGTCCCGCCAGCAGCAGGAAGAGTCCCGAGCCATGTTCCAGCTGATGATGGAGAAGCTTTCTGGCATTATGGCAGCACCGCAAGCGACGACTACTGAGGGGTCCCATACTGGTCTGCAAGGGTACCCGGTTGTCCAGCGTTCCGCACGGGCTGCAGTGCAGAAGGCTTTAAAAAAGATGACAGCGACCGACAATGTGGAGGCGTATCTCACTGTGTTCGAGCGAGTAGCTGAGCGAGAGGAGTTACCGGCTGAGCAGTGGGCAGATGTCCTGGCACCGTTCCTGACCGGCGAGTCACAGAAGGCTTACTACGACCTGAGTGAAACGGAGGCCCGTGAGTACCCCCAGCTAAAGGCGGAGATTCTGGCTCATCTTGGGGTCACCGTTCAAGTTCGCTCCAGCCGGGTCCACCAGTGGGCTTACTCAGAACAACTACCCCCACGCTCCCAAATGCATGACCTAATCCATCTTGTCCGGAAGTGGCTACAACCAGAGGACTGCACCCCAGCACAGATGGTGGAGAGAGTGGTCCTCGACAAATTTACCCGTTCTCTGCCCTCTCGGCTCCAGCGGTGGGTTGGACAGGCCGGTCCCACAAAAGCTGAGGAGCTTGTGTCCCTAGTAGAGAGGTATCGGGCTACGGAGGACCTTCTACTTACCTCTCCCACACGAAGCAGTGCCAGTGACAGGGTCACCAAACCAGCTGGTAAGACTGCTACTGCGGAAAAGGGGAGACATGTCAGGTTGGGAGGGGGTTCATTGGGGGGCGTGGATACCCAGAAACCCAGTGAGGCTCATGACAGAGGTCATGGCCGTATCCAGTGCTGGCGATGCCATGAAATGGGCCATATTGCTGCCAACTGTCCACTGTCAGTGGAGCCAATGGACTGCAACCAGACCCGGCGAGTGTCCCTGTTTGCCCGGCCGGTTCTGGCGGCCGAGTCAGTCACGGATGCAGAACCCCAAGTGTGCATGGTCACAATCGGTGGTCACACAGTGGAAGCCTTGCTAGACTTAGGGAGTCTGGTCACCCTGGTGCGGGGAACTTTGGTTGATCCTGGACTATACAGTGGGCGGAGAGTGGGAGTGTTGTGTATACATGGGGACACTCGCGAATATCCCACTGCTGTCATCAACCTACATACCCCTTGTGGTACTATTGCCCATGAAGTGGGGGTGGTGGGGACCCTGTTTCATGAAGCTATTATCGGCAGAGACTTACCGGTGTTTTGGGATCTCTGGAGACGAAGACCCACCTCAGGTGCTGTTGCAGATAATGGACATCAGGTATGTCCGGCCTTGGCCCCTGAACCCTTTGAGGCCGATGTACCCACACCAGCAGTAGGGGTGACCCCATGTGATGAATTCTCTCCCCTAGAGGTCCTAGCTGGTGAGGTCGAGGGCCACGAGGAGGTGGCCAACATGCCGGACTTTGAGATTTCCCGTGAAAATTTTGGGGCTGCACAGCTACAGGACCCTACCTTGTTTAAAGCACGGGAGAATGTTAAAGTGATAAATGGGGTACTCCAAATACCAGGGGCTGACAAAATATACCCCCGAATGGTGATTGTTGGGGAACTGTTGTACAGGGTCGACCAGATACGGGGTGAGGAGGTTGAGCAACTTGTAGTACCCCAATCTCACCGTAGGCTGGTGCTAGAGTTGGCACACAAACATGTGCTGGGAGGGCATTTAGGTGCTGAGAAGACCCGAGAGAGGATCCTGCAGCGATTTTTTTTTTTTTCTGGCCCGGGGTGTGGGAGGAGATAAACTGGTATTGTAGCTCCTGCCCTGAGTGTCAACTTACTGCCCCGGTCTCCCACTTCAGGAGTCCTTTGGTCCCGCTACCAATCATAGAGGTGCCATTTGAACGGATTGCAATGGATCTGGTTGGCCCCATAGTCAAATCCTCAAGGGGGCACCAATACATCCTAGTTATCCTGGACTACGCTACGCGGTATCCCGAGGCGATACCATTAAGGAACACCTCCTCCAAAAAAAATATTGCTAGGGAGCTGTTCCAGGTGTTCTCACGCAAAGGCCTCCCCAAGGAAATCTTGACTGACCAGGGAACCCCATTCATGTCTAGGGTAATGAAGGAGATGTGTAAGTTACTGCAGGTAAAACAGCTCCGCACCTCTGTGTATCATCCTCAGACAGATGGCCTGGTCGAGAGGTTTAATAAGACCTTGAAGGGGATGCTAAAGAGGGTGGTCAGCAAAGATGGGAAGGACTGGGATTGTTTGTTGCCCTATTTGATGTTTGCCATACGTGAAGTTCCCCAGTCCTCCACGGGTTTCTCACCCTTTGAGCTGTTATATGGCCGTTCCCCACGTGGGCTTTTGGATGTAGCTAAGGAGACCTGGGAACAGGAGAGGACCCCCCACCGTAGTGTGATTGAACACGTCTCCCTTATGCAGGACCGCATAGCGGCGGTAATGCCCCTTGTAAAGGAGCACATGACAAGGGCACAAGAGGCCCAATCTGGGGTCTACAATAGGTCAGCCAGACTCAGGACCTTTAACCCAGGTGACAGAGTGCTAGTTCTGGTGCCCACCGTTGAGAGTAAGTTCTTGGCAAAATGGCAAGGTCCATATGAGGTCTTGGAGAAAGTGGGGGAGGTAAACTACAAGGTATCTCAGCCGGGGAGGAGGAAACCCAAACAGATATACCACGTGAACCTCCTAAAGCCTTGGAGGGAAAGAGAGTCCCTGATGGCCGTGGGAGTAGAAAAAACATCTGTCCCCAAGAAGGTGACACCGGAGGTAGGTGTACCCGATGCCAAGGTGCCTGAAGCGCGCCGGCTTGCCATATCAGAAGAAGTCAGGCAGATGTTAGACCTGGGGGTTATCGAGGAGTCTAAAAGTGACTGGTCGAGTCCTATTGTGTTGATTCCCACACCTGATGGTTCCCTACGGTTCTGCAATGACTTTAGGAAGTTGAACGAGGTGTCCAAATTTGATTCTTATCCCATGCCCAGGGTTGACGAGTTGATAGAACGACTTGGACAGGCTAGATTCTTCTCCACCCTTGACCTGACGAAAGGGTATTGGCAGGTACCCCTTACTGACAGGGCCAAAGAGAAGACCGCTTTTGTTACTCCTGATGGGCTTTTTCAGTACGTGGTACTCCCCTTTGGGCTACATGGGGCTCCCGCCACATTCCAGAGGTTAATGGATCTCGTGCTAAAACCTCACCGGAGATATGCCTCGGCCTACCTGGATGACATCATAGTCTACTGATCACCCCTAACTTCACCAAGACCTTTATTGTGCAGACTGACGCTTCTGACGTGGGCTTAGGGGCTGTCCTGTCCCAAGTAGTGGAGGGTGAGGAACATCCCGTGACATTCCTGAGCCGCAAGCTCACACCCCCTGAGAAGAACTATAGCATAGTTGAGAGGGAGGGCTTGGCGATAAAATGGGCTCTGGAATCCCTGAGATACTACTTGATAGGGCGACAGTTTACACTGGTGACCGATCACTCTCCCCTCACCTGGATGAGTCAGGCCAAAGAGAGGAACGCCAGGGTCACAAGGTGGTTCCTAATGCTGCAGAATTTCAAATTCACGGTGGAACATCGAGCAGGAAAGCTGCATAGGAATGCCGATGCCCTGTCTCGTACCCACTGTCTGATTGCCAAAAGTGTTCGCCCCCACAGGGTCAAACAGAGGGGGAGGGTATGTGAGACACTGAAGGGTTTATTTATCTGTATATTTATATTTATGTTTTTTTAATCTCATATGTGTATATATCATAAATTTTTGGCAATTTTTATATATTTTTATATATATATATATATATATATATATATATATATACATATATATATATATATATATATATATGGGCTATATATAATATTTTGGGTTCAATTCCCATCTATATGTCATTATATGTCATTCTGAATTTGGTTTTTGTAAATGTTTAGATTTTATCCAATTGTACTTGAAGAAGGGCTGATTAGCCCGAAACACGTCTACTATGGAATAAAGCTTTTTACCCCTTTGAAGATCCTTGTCCGAATAGCGCCGTTCCAGCCCTCTTTTGGTTTTCTAAACCATCCCTTCTGTCTAGTACACAGCCATACATGGAGCTAAAGCCGCAGTACAAAGCCATGCATGGAGCTACAGCCACAGTACACAGCCATACCTAGAGCTACAGCCACAGTACACAGCCACACCTGGAGCTACAGCCACAGTACACAGCCATACATGGAGCTACAGCCACAGTACACAGCCATACATGGAGCTACAGGAGCAGTACACAGCCATACATGGAGCTACAGGAGCAGTACACAGCCATACATGGAGCCACAGCCGCAGTACACAGCCGTACATGGAGCTACAGCCGCAGTACAAAGCCATACATGGAACTACAGCCACAGTACACAGCCACACATGGAGATACAGCCGCAGTACATGGCCAAACATGGAGCTACAGCCACAGTACACAGCCATACATGAAGCTACAGCCACAGTACACAGCCAAGCATGAGGCTACAGCCGCAGTACACAGCCACACATGGAGCTACAGCCATACATGGAGCCACAGCAGCAGTACACAGCCACACATGGAGCTACAGCCGCAGTAAACAGCCACACATGGAGCTACAGCCGCGGTACACAGCCATACACAGAGCTAAAGCCGCAGTACACAGCCATATGTGGAGCCACAGCAGCAGTACACAGCTATACATGGAGCTACAGCCGCAGTACACAGTGTGAGACACTGAAGGGGTTAACTGTGGATGGGCGGTATGTTTCCCCTAGGTTTTGCTATTACGCAAGGCCTTAGTGCTGAGGTTGTGTTGTCCAGCACCTTGGACACAGGTGATGGGAGCAGCCTAATGAGTCTGCATAAGTGGCTGAGCAGAGCTCAGAGTGTTGTCTCTCTCTGGAAGGAGGCTGGAGAGCACACAGCCCTGACCTCTGTGCCTGCCTGGAGCAGCCAAGTGATTTTTGTTAGTGGTGAGTTAGAGAATCACTGTATAGTTAGCACCCTGACGGGTAGGATATTATTTGTTTTGATGCCTGAATGTGAAGGCTGTTTTATTTTGTACCTGCTGAAATAAACACAGGCGAGACCTGTTTTGGACTGTACTTTGGTGTCACTGTCGTGAACTGCATCCCAGCACCCCGCTACCACGTTCTCTACTGGACCAAATCTCCCACAACAGCCATACATGGAACTACAGCCGCAGTACACAGCCCTATATGGAGCTACAGCCATACATGGAGCCACAGCAGCAGTATACAGCCATACATGGAGCTACAGCCACAGTACACAGCCATACATGGAGCTACAGCCGCAGTACACAGCCATACATGGCGCTAAGGCCGCAGTACACAGAAACGAATAAAGCGGGACTAGCACACCTAAGATAAGTATAATGAGGGTCAAGGCTATACATATAAACTATGGAACTCACAAGAAAACAGAAGTATGCCAC
This sequence comes from Engystomops pustulosus, assembly GCF_040894005.1. NCBI lineage: Eukaryota > Metazoa > Chordata > Amphibia > Anura > Leptodactylidae > Engystomops > Engystomops pustulosus. The sequence continues at coordinate 110,455,685 of NC_092416.1, read as the reverse complement.
AAGACCAAAAAAATAAAGCATAAACAACTTTTATTGATATGGATTACACCACAACACAAAAAAAAAACATAAAAACATTTAAAAGTGTGAACAACACACAAACAAACAATCCAGCAAGGGGACCTAGCATGTGATAGTGCTGGTCACCCCTACAAACCACCAGCTCCCCCTCCTGAGATAACACCCCCCTAGCCGCACAAAATCCAGAAATGTATCTTATAGTGGATGAAATATCCAGTGTAAGTGGTCAAAGCTCATAATCCCGGGAGAATCAACAAAAAGTAAACCAGCAATCCTCCAAAAGAACAATCTATAAGCAAGTGCAATGAGGTGCATGTACAAAATGGATACACATATCTACCTGCTACAACCGGGATGAACGCAATGGGGAGGTGAGGGGAAGCTGGGGCACACAGCCCCACGCGTATCGCCACCCAACTGGCTTCCTCAGGGGTGTCGTGGTGTTGGCTGTTGTCCTATTTATGTGCTGGCGTCTCTCATGGGGCAAAACGAGCCGCAGCTGATGACTTCCGGTCCAGACCAGAAGTCTAGTATGTCTCTGTCATGTGCATGTTAGCGCGGTCTCAGAAGTATAAGTGATCGCGCGTGTGCCAGAATTTGGCGCACGCAGCTGCGCACACGCCACAAACTGGCGCACGCTCCCGATCATGTCCCCTGCTGTTCACAAACGGTATTGCACAATAGTGGCCGGTGAATATGTGAACTTACATCGTGTGGGCAGTAACCCCAAATATGGGGTAAAGTGACATCGTGCATGCAGACTCTAGAATGCATCAAGCAGTCTGGAGTCAGGGAAAGGATACATGGATGTTATGTATTGGTGTATCCTGAACTCTTGGATTGCAATTGAAAAATTAGTGTTCAAGTGGGTACACATATGAAAATCCTATTTAACAGTCTGATACAATATAATATAATTATACAGCTAAATGACAAACTAATCTAGATGAACAATTCATTATGCATTTATGTGTCAGTGATTGAAGTTGCGCCCAACAAGGGTATTCATACCCACGCGTATGCCAAGATATACATTCATTCTTTCATGGGCCCATGAACCATACATCCACACACCCATTCAACATACATACCAAAGTGCAGGAGGCCTGTGTGACAAGAAGAGCAAGAGGAGCACATGCCAAGCAACATAGAACCAGAACAACATAATGTAGTACTATAATCAATAGAAACACATATATCTCAAGTAGAAATAGAAAAGATCATAAAAATACATGATCTTACAACAGTCTTATATCATAAATTTACAATTTCAACCGCTGGTGCATCCGGCATGGGAGTCAGGATTTTTGAAAAGCAAGTCGTCCAGTTGGGCTGTTCAATGGATGTTATTATCCTATATAGTCAAAAGGTCAGGAGGGGTCATGGAGTAGATCGATCAGACACGAATCTCAGAGTGGGAAGGGCAAGGTGGAACATAACCCTGTACGGTAAGTATACAATTAATGGAGTTAGGTGAAATGTAAAGTGCAAGGAAAACAAGGGGGGGCAAGAGCTGGGGGAGGGGGAAGGGGGAACAAAAACAAGGGGGAGGCGGGGGGCGGGAGGGTTAGGGGAGTGAGTGATCGGGCCTGGGTGCAACTGCCAAGTACACAAGGCGGAAAATAGTGAAAGTGAACAATGGTGACGTGGTCAGTGCCCAATGGTGGTGTGAGAACAATGAGGGGAATATGAAATGGATGTACACAATAGGGAAAGTGAACATGCACCAAGTGTGATGTGGGCTACTTACTAACCCAAGAGGTGAAAAACTGTGAAGAAGGGGTCACATAAAAACCAGTTGCCATGCCATGTAAGGTGACCCAAGGAGTGCAACGTGTCAAACCAAAGGAAAAAGTGGGGGGATGAGAAGGCCGTGGTATGGGACCTATTAAATGAAAGTGAAGGTGTGTGTTTGCAAGGGGCTAACATCGTGCACCGGCAATGGAATAAGTGAAAACTGATGTCCTACTTACCGCTTGTAAAAACCGCCAAAGAAAAGATCTTCATTCATCCCTGATGGGGCTTGGCACTTGAGACGGAAAATCCATTTAGATTCTGCCCTCAAGAGGGCTGGTGTGATGTCTCCACCACGAATGTTGGATTGTAGTTTCTCAAGCCCACTAATGCGAAGTCCCTGTGGGTCACCCCGATGGTATTGGAGAAAATGTTTGGCCACAGTTGTCAATGTTTTGCCTTGTCTCAAATCATTATTGGCATTGATGATTGTGGAGATGTGCTTCTGTGCCCGTTTTCGCAGTTCTTGCGTAGTTTGCCCCACGTACAAAAGGGAGCAAGGCCACCGTAGGCAGTAGATGACATTTCTGGAACGACAATTTATGAAGGACCACAGGTTGAAGGTTTGTTGACTATGAGGGGTCTGAAACACAGCCCCTCGTTGTATAAAGGGGCAAATTGAATAGCCCCCACAGGGGTATGTGCCCTTAAGCCGTTGACCATGTCCAAGGCTGGTGGCCGGTCTTTTAAAATGGCTGTGTGTCAGTGAGTCCCGAAGGTTTCTCGCCCTCCTAGCCACCACTCGCGGTTTTTCCGGGACATGCGGTAAAAGTCTGCGGTCACTCTTCAATATCCCCCAATTTTTACAAAGTATCCGGTAGACATCTTGCCACTGATTATTGAAATTAGTAACCAGGACCGGTTTGTCATCCTTTGGTCTAATTGTTGGTTGAAAAGTCGTGCTTCGGTCGGTTCGACACGCTCTCTGATATGCCCTTGCTATAGTTTTACGTGGATACCCCCGATCTTGGAATCTCTGTGACAGTTCTTTAGCATGGCTCCTGAATTGTTCAGGTTCGCTGCAATTTCTCTTCAAGCGGAGGAATTGTCCCACCGGGATAGCATTCTTCATATGTTGGGGATGAAAACTTGAATGATGTTAAAGGCTATTTGTGGCCGTTTTTTTACGAAATAGAGTGGTCTGAATCTTGCCTTCCTTCACTGAAATTCGCAAATCCAAAAAATCAACTTCCGAGTTGGAGATAACTGGTGTGAGCTTGATCTGACAGTTGTTGGTATTGAGATCTTGTACAAAGACATTTAGAGCATCCAAAGGACCCTTCCAAAAGAAGAGTATGTCATCAATCAAGCGATACCATGCCAGAACATGTTCCCTAAAGGTAGGCAAGGGGTACACGTGCTCCCCCTCCCACCACCCCAGAAAGAGGTTCGCGTAGGAGGGGGCGCAACGCGCACCCATCGCCGTCCCGGAGATCTGGCGATAGAACGTTCTATCGAATACAAAGAAGTTTTGTTTGAGGATGAATCCCAAAAGTTCAATCAGAAAGTCTTGGTGTCGAGCATCCCCACCTTCCATGTTTTGGAAGAAATAGTTGACCGCATCCAAGCCTACCTGATGGATAATATTCGTGTATAATACCTCCACATCCATTGAGACAATCCACAGATCTTCGGCAGGTAGGACAAGTTCTTCAATTTGTGTTATAAGGTGCGATGAGTCACGGATAGAGATGAGCGAGCACTAAAATGCTCGGGTACTCGTTATTCGAGACAAACTTTTCCCGATGCTCGAGTGCTCGTTTCGAGTAACGAGCCCCATTGAAGTCAATGGGAGACTCGAGCATTTTTCAAGGGGACCAAGGCTCTGCACAGGGAAGCTTGGCCAAACACCTGGGAACCTCAGAAAAGGATGGAAACACCACGGAAATGGACAGGAAACAGCAGGGGCAGCATGCATGGATGCCTCTGAGGCTGCTTAATCGCACCATTATGCCAAAATTATGGGCAACAGCATGGCCATGACAGAGTGACAGAATGAAGCTAGATAGCATCTAAAACATCCAATAATTGACCCTGACACTATAGGGGACGGCATGCAGAGGCAGCGGCAGCAGCGGCAGGCTAGAGAGTGGCATCCTAAATGGACTCAGGCTTCAAACCAATGGGTGGCAGAGAGGAACCAAAGGAGGTGAGCAAGAAGCGCTCAAATAATATCGGTACATGATAAAAGTTTGCCAGTATATTTTGTGGATTACACAGCAGGGTGGCGACAAAGTTAACATGGAAGCCATGAAAACAATCCAAAATTCTGCCTGACACAGCTCGTTTGATAAGGGGACCATGTATGGAGGCAGTGAACTAGTAGTAGATTAAAGGTGCTGCAGTTAAAACTATGTTAGTTGGATCTTGGCATGGAGCTGCCAGATGAGCTTTCGCCAATCCAAGCCCCTGTCTCTAGGCTACTCCCCAAACAGCACTTCTAAGAACCTTTTGTATAAGATCAAGTGTAGTAGCGTTCTTATAAGTTTGGGATATGGCGGGTGAGGGGAATGTAAACATCTGCGCAAGAAGCGCTGAAATTATATCCGTAAATGAAAAAAGTTTTCCAGTATATTTTGTGGCTTACACAGCACGGTGGCGACAAAGTTAACAAGTTTGATGTGGAATGCCCTGTAATAGCTTTTGGGCGGTGTGCCTTTTATCACCTAGGCTCAGCAGTTTGAGCACCGCCTGCTGTCGCTTAGCGACGGCACTGCTGCTGTGCCTAGAGCTACCGACTGATGGCGCCATGCCCACGGATGGTAATTCGGAGGAGGAGGAGGTGGAGGAGGGGTGGGAGGAGAAGGAGGCATAGTAGGCCTGAAACACCTGGACCGAGGTAGGCCCCGGAATCCTCTGCGTCGGCAGTATATGACCAGCCCCAGGGTCAGACTCGGTCCCAGCCTGCACCAAGTTAAGTGTAGTAGCGTTCTTATAAGTTTGGAATATGGCGGGTGAGGGGAATGTAAACAGATGCGCAAGAAGCGCTGAAATAATATCCGTAAATGGTAAAAGTTTGCCAGTATATTTTGAGGATTACACAGCAGGGTGGCGACAAAGTTAACAAGTTTGTTGTGGAAGCCATGAAAACAACCCAAAATTCTGCCTGACACAGCACGTTTGATAAGGCGGCCATGTATGGAGGCAGTGAACTAGTAGTAGATTAAAGGTGCTGCAGTTAAAACTATGTTAGTTGGTTCTTGGCATGGAGCTGGCGCTCCGCTGCCAGGCGAGCTTTCGCCAATCCAAGCCCCTGTCTCTAGGCTACTCCCCAAACAGCACTTCTAAGAACCTTTTGTATAAGATCAAGTGTAGTAGCGTTCTTATAAGTTTAGGATATGGCGGGTGAGGGGAATGTAAACAGATGCGCAAGAAGTGCTGAAATAATATCCGTAAATGGTAAAATTTTGCCAGTGTATTTTGTGGATAACACAGCAGGGTGGCGACAAAGTTAACAACTTTGATGTGGAATCCATGAAAACAACCCAAATTTCGGCCTGACACACCTCGTTTGATAAAGGGACGATGTATGGAGGCAGCTATATGGACGACTTTTGGAGGTAGCAATGGAGACAACGTGTGGAGGCTGCTATGGAGACAATTCAATTTGGATAGTGCCTGTATGTGGCAGTCCAAAAAAGTTTTCAAACCAGAGGAGCAGGTAGGTGGCCCTCCAGAAAAATTGAATAGATTGAGTGCCTGTATGTGGCAGTCCAAAAAAGTTTTCAAACCAGAGGAGCAGGTAGGTGGCCCTCCAGAAAAATTGAATAGATTGAGTGCCTGTATGTGGCAGTCCAAAAAAGTTTTCAAACCAGAGGAGCAGGTAGGTGGCCCTCCAGAAAAATGGAATAGATTGAGTGCCTGTATGTGGCAGTCCAAAAAAGTTTTCAAACCAGAGGAGCAGGTAGGTGGCCCTCCAGAAAAATGGAATAGATTGAGTGCCTGTATGTGGCAGTCCAAAAAAGTTTTCAAACCAGAGGAGCAGGTAGGTGGCCCTCCAGAAAAATGGAATAGATTGAGTGCCTGTATGTGGCAGTCCAAAAAAGTTTTCAAACCAGAGGAGCAGGTAGGTGGCCCTCCAGAAAAATGGAATAGATTGAGTGCCTGTATGTGGCAGTCCAAAAAAGTTTTCAAACCAGAGGAGCAGGTAGGTGGCCCTCCAGAAAAATTGAATAGATTGAGTGCCTGTATGTGGCACTCCCAAAAAGTGTTTAAAACAGAGGACCGGGTCGGTGGCCCTCCATAAAAATTAAATGCATAAAGTACTATAGCTAGAGCCAGTGGGCCCTGTAAAAAAATAGCCAGTTTCCTCTGCTTTACTGTACAAAGAGGAGGAGAAGGAGGAAAATGAGGAGGAGGAGTGGATAAATTATTCAGGTTGAGCTTCCTTCACCTGGTGGAGATTGGAAATTAGGAGAAATCCAGGCTTTATTCATCTTGATAAGCGTCAGCCTGTCAGCGCTGTCAGTCGACAGGCGTGTACGCTTATCGGTGATGATGCCACCAGCTGCACTGAAAACCCGCTCGGACAAGACTCTAGCGGCAGGGCAGGCAAGAACCTCCAAGGCGTACAGCGCCAGTTCGTGCCACATGTCCAGCTTTGAAACCCAGTAGTTGTAGGGAGCTGTGTGATCATTTAGGACGATGGTATGGTCAGCTACGTACTCCCTATCCATCTTTCTGTAAAGATCAGCCCTACTCTGCCGAGACTGGGGACAGGTGACAGTGTCTTGCTGGGGTGACATAAAGCTGGCAAAAGCCTTGTAAAGCGTACCCTTGCCAGTGCTGGACAAGCTGCCTGCTCGCCTACTCTCCCTCGCTACTTGTCCCGCAGAACTACGCACTCTGCCGCTAGCGCTGTCAGAAGGGAAATACTGTTTCAGCTTTTGCACCAGGGCCTGCTGGTATTCATGCATTCTCACACTCCTTTCCTCTCCAGGGATGAGAGTGGAAAGATTTTGCTTGTACCGTGGGTCCAGGAGAGTGAACACCCAGTAATCGGTGCTGGAATAAATTCTTTGAACGCGAGGGTCACGGGATAGGCAGCCTAGCATGAAATCTGCCATATGCGCCAGAATACCAACGCGTAAGAATTCACTCCCCTCACTGGCCTGACTGTCCATTTCCTCCTCCTCCAACTCCTCTTCTTCTGCCCATACACGCTCAACAGTGAAGGACTCAACAATGGTCCCCTCTTGTGTCTCGCCAACATTCTCCTCCTCTTCCTCCTCATCCTCCTCCACCTCCACCTCCTCCGATATGCGCTGAGAAACAGACCTAAGGGTGCTTTGGCTATCAACAAGGGAATCTTCTTCCCCCATCTCTTGTGAGGAGCGCAAAGCTTCCGACTTCATGCTGACCAGAGAGTTTTTCAACAGGCCAAGCAGCGGGATGGTGAGGCTGATGATGGCGGCATCGCCACTGACCATCTGTGTTGACTCCTCAAAGTTACTCAGCACCTGACAGATATCAGACATCCACGTCCACTCCTCATTGTAGACTTGAGGAAGCTGACTGACCTGACTACCAGTTCTGGTGGAAGTTGACATCTGGCAGTCTACAATCGCTCGGCGCTGCTGGTAAACTCTGGATAACATGGTCAGTGTTGAATTCCACCTCGTGGGCACGTCGCACAACAGTCGGTGAGCGGGCAGTTGGAGGCGGCGCTGCGCTGCCCTGAGAGTGGCAGCATCTGTGCTGGACTTCCTGAAATGCGCACAGATGCGGCGCACCTTCGTGAGCAAATCAGACAGATTGGGGTATGTCTTGAGGAAACGCTGAACTATCAGATTTAACACATGGGCCAGGCATGGCACATGTGTCAGTCTGCCGAGTTGCAGAGCCGCCACCAGGTTACGGCCGTTGTCACACACAACCATGCCTGGCTTCAGGTTCAGCGGTGCCAGCCACAGATCAGTCTGCGCCGTGATGCCCTGTAATAGTTCTTGGGCGGTGTGCCTTTTATCGCCTAGGCTCAGCAGTTTCAGCACCGCCTGCTGTCGCTTAGCGACGGCACTGCTGCTGTGCCTAGAGCTACCGACTGATGGCGCCATGCCCACGGATGGTCGTTCGGAGGAGGAGGTGGAGGAGGGGTGGGAGGAGGAGGAGGCATAGTAGGCCTGAAACACCTGGACCGAGGTAGGCCCCGCAATCCTCGGCGTCGGCAGTATATGACCAGCCGCAGGGTCAGACTCGGTCCCAGCCTCCACCAAGTTAACCCAATGTGCCGTCAGCGATATATAGTGGCCCTGCCCGGCAGCACTCGTCCACGTGTCCGTGGTCAGGTGGACCTTGTCAGAAACGGCGTTGGTCAGGGCACGGATTATGTTGTCTGACACGTGCTGGTGCAGGGCTGGGACGGCACATCGGGAAAAGTAGTGGCGGCTGGGGACCGAATACCGAGGGGCGGCCGCCGCCATGAGGCTGCGAAAGGCCTCGGTCTCTACTAGCCTATAGGGCAGCATCTCCAGGCTTAGCAATCTGGAGATGTGCACATTAAGGGCTTGGGCGTGCGGGTGGGTTGCACTATATTTGCGTTTCCGCTCCAGCGTCTGGGGTATGGAGAGCTGAACGCTGGTGGATGCTATGGAGGATCGTGGAGGCGACGATGGGGTTTTTGTGGCAGGGTCCTGGGCAGGGGGCTGACTATCAGCTGACACAGGGGAAGGAGCAGTGGTGTGCACGGCCGGAGGTGAACGCACTTGTTGCCACTGAGTGGGGTGTTTAGCATTCATATGCCTGCGCATACTGGTGGTAGTTAAGCTAGTAGTGGTGGAACCCCTGCTGATCCTGGTTTGGCAAATGTGGCACACCACAGTCCGTCGGTCATCCGGTGTTTCCTTAAAGAACCTCCAGACTTCTGAAAATCTAGCCCTCGCCGCAGGAGCCCTCGCCACGGGAGCTTCACTAGTTGACACATTTGGCGCTGATGCACCAGCTCTGGCCCTGCCTCTCCGTCTGGCCCCACCACTGCCTCTTCCAACCTGTTCTGGTCGAGGACTCTCCTCCGTCTCAGAAGCACTGTGTTCACCCGGCCTCTCAACCCAGCTTGGGTCTGTCACCTCATCATCCTCCGATCCCTCAGTCTGCTCCCCCCTCGGACTTCCTGCCCTGACAACAACTTCCCCACTGTCTGACAACCGTGTCTCCTCATCGTCGGACACCTCTTTACACACTTCTTCCAGTACGTCAACAAGGTCATCATCACCCACAGACTGCGACTGGTGGAAAACCTGGGCATCGGAAAATTGCTCATCAGCAACCGGACAAGTGGTTTGTGACTGTGGGAAGGGTCCAGAAAACAGTTCCTCAGAGTATGCCGGTTCAAATGGCAAATTTTGCTGGGAGGGGGCAGACTGGGGGGGAGGAGGCTGAGGTGCAGGAGCTGGAGGAGTGCCGATTTCGGTGACATGGGTGGACTGCGTGGAAGACTGACTGGTGGACAAATTGCTCGAAGCATTGTCGGCAATCCACGACATCACCTGTTCGCACTGTTCTGGCCTCAACAGTGCTCTACCACGAGTCCCAGTAACTTCAGACATGAACCTAGGGAGTGTAGCTCTGCGGCGTTCCCCTGCTCCCTCATAAGCAGGTGGTGTCTCACCTCGCCCAGGACCACGGCCTCTGACATCTGCAGTAGTTGGACGCCCACGTCCCCGCCCTCGTCCTCTACCCCTAGCCCTCGGGTTAAACATTTTTAAAATGAGAGTTATAACTTAAATTTTTTTTTTAACTTTTTTTTGTGTTTTTTTTTTTTTGTGTGTTTTTTAGTTTTTAAAACCAAACGATGCTATCCTATTGCTATGGCTATTTTCTAGCCAAGTATGAAAGCACACTGCTATGCCAGATGAGATGACGCTGAGTTATTAAAAAAATAAACGTAAAATAAAAAAGGAAATGGCAGACTGTGCCTAATTGAAATCCAACCCCGGGCCCTAATAAATTTTCCCACTTCGGTCTTTGCGATGGATATGTGCGTCACTAAGCGCAAAACACAGTGGTCGCAAGTCTCACTCCAAATTGCTCACAATTTGCTAGTAGATGCACTGCAGCAACTACAGCCACCAGCAGATCAACCAGAAATCAAATATATATAACGCTACTGTAGGCGTAAGTAAGCCGTTTGGATTCTCCTATGGCTATTTTCTAGCCAAGTATTAAAGCACACTACTATGCCAGATGAGATGACGCTGAGTTATGAAAAAAATAAACGTAAAATGAAAAAGGAAATGGCAGACTGTGCCTAATTGAAATCCAACCCCGGGCCCTAATAAATTTTCCCACTTCGGTCTTTGCGATGGATATGTGCGTCACTAAGCGCAAAACACAGTGGTCGCAAGTCTCACTCCAAATTGCTCACAATTTGCTAGTAGATGCACTGCAGCAACTATAGCCACCAGCAGATCAACCAGAAATCAAATATATATAACGCTACTGTAGGCATAAGTAAGCCGTTTGGATTCTCCTATGGCTATTTTCTAGCCAAGTATTAAAGCACACTACTATGCCAGATGAGATGACGCTGAGTAATGAATAAAATAAAAAAGGAAATGGCAGACTGTGCCTAATTGAAATCCAACCCCGGGCCCTAATAAATTTTCCCACTTCGGTCTTTGCGATGGATATGTGCGTCACTAAGCGCAAAACACAGTGGTCGCAAGTCTCACTCCAAATTGCTCACAATTTGCTAGTAGATGCACTGCAGCAACTACAGCCACCAGCAGATCAACCAGAAATCAAATATATATAACGCTACTGTAGGCGTAAGTAAGCCGTTTGGATTCTCCTATGGCTATTTTCTAGCCAAGTATTAAAGCACACTACTATGCCAGATGAGATGACGCTGAGTTCTGAAAAAAATAAACGTAAAATAAAAAAGGAAATGGCAGACTGTGCCTAATTGAAATCCAACCCCGGGCCCTAATAAATTTTCCCACTTCGGTCTTTGCGATGGATATGTGCGTCACTAAGCGCAAAACACAGTGGTCGCAAGTCTCACTCCAAATTGCTCACAATTTGCTAGTAGATGCACTGCAGCAACTACAGCCACCAGCAGATCAACCAGAAATCAAATATATATAACGCTACTGTAGGCGTAAGTAAGCCGTTTGGATTCTCCTATGGCTATTTTCTAGCCAAGTATTAAAGCACACTACTATGCAAGATGAGATGACACTGAGTTATTAAAAAAATAAACGTAAAATAAAAAGAAACTGGCAGACTGTGCCTAATTGAAATCAAACCCCTAATAAATTTTCCCACTTTGGTGTTTGAGGTGGATATGTGTGTCACTAAGAGCTAAACACAACGGTAGCAAGTCCCCCTGCTAATTCCTCACAATATGGTACTAGCTGCACTACTAGTGCCAGCAAGCCCAGCCACAAGCAAATAAAAAAAAAAGTATAACGTTATTGTAGCCCTAAGAAGGGCTGTTGGGTTGTTGTAGAATCACTCCTGCCTAACAGTAAGCTAATAGAACACCCTAACGCTTTCCCTGACCAGCAGCAGCTCTCTCCCTAGCGGCATCCAGACAGAGAATGATCCGAGCAGCGCGGGCAGCGGCTAGTCTATCCCAGGGTCACCTGATCTGGCCAGCCAACCACTGCTATCGACGTGTAAGGGTACCACGTCATGCTGGGTGGAGTGCAGAGTCTCCTGGCTTGTGATTGGCTCTGTTTCTGGCCGCCAAAAAGCAAAACGGCGGGAGCTGCCATTTTCTCGAGCGGGCGAAATACTCGTCCGAGCAACGAGCAGTTACGAGTACGCTAATGCTCGATCGAGCATCAAGCTCGGACGAGTATGTTCGCTCATCTCTAGTCACGGATGTAGGATGGTAAACTGGTGACAAAGGTCTGCAAGAAGAAGTCAACATATATGCATGCTTTTTCACATAAGCCCCCGATCCCAGCCACAATAGGCCTAGCTGGAGGACAGTCTAGGGATTTATGCACCTTCGGGAGCATGTAGAAGGTTGGAGTCACAGGATTCTTGACCGTCATGTAGGCCCTCTCTTGCTTGGTTATTATAACTTGATGGAATGCCACATCTAAAAGGCGATCTAAATTTTTTCTTAAAGACCTCCGTTGGATCTGAGGGTAATGTGGTGTAATAGGCACTGTTAGACAACTGTCTCTTGGCTTCTTGCACATACATCTCAATGGGCCACAACACTATATTACCTCCTTTGTTTGCTTCTTTTATGGTAAACATGTTGTTCCTTTGGCCGCAGTACACAGCCATACATGGAGCAACAGCCGCAGTACACAGCCATACATGGAGCTACAGCCACAGTACACAGCCATAAATGGAAATACAGGAGCAGAACACAGCCATAAATGGAAATACAGGAGCAGAACACAGCCATACATGGAGCTATAGGCACAGTACACAGCCATACATGGAAATACAGGAGCAGTAAACAGACATACATTGAACTACAGTCGCAGTACACAGTCATACATGGATCTACAGGAGCAGTACACAGCCATACATGGAGCTATAGCCTCAGTACACAGCCATACATGGAGCTACAGCCACAGTACACAGCCATACATGAACCTACAGGAGCAGTACACAGCCATACATGGAGCTATAGCCGCAGTACACAGCCATACATGGAGCTACAGTCACAGTACACAGACATACATGGAGCTACAGCCACAGTACACAGCCATACATGAAACTACAGGAGCAGTACACAGCAGTACACAGCTACAGGAGCAGTACACAGCCATACCTGGAGCTACAGCCACAGTACACAGCCATACATGGAGCTACAGCCACAGTACACAACCATACATGAAACTACAGGAGCAGTACACAGCCATACATGAAACTACAGGAGCAGTACACAGCCATACATGGAGCTACAGCAGCAGTGCACAGCCATACATGGAGATTCAGCCACAGTACACAGCCATACATTTAGATACAGCCGCAGTACACAGCGATACATGGAACTACAGGATTTGTACACAGCCATACATGGAGCTACAGTCACAGTACACTGTAATACAATAAGATGTTTTCCCAGCGAGGATTGGACACAGTTAGTGTGCATTCACACTGCCGTTGTGGGGACGCATATATGGCTGCAACCTTGGCTACAGTAATCATAGTATCATAGTATATAAGGCTGGAAAAAGACGCAAGTCCATCAAGTCCAACCTTTAAGAATTAAATAAATGTTTTATCCCCATGATAAAACCCGTGATATTTTCTCTCTCCGGAAGGGTAGCCAGGCCTCTCTTGAACATGTACATAGAGTCCGCCATAACAACCTCCTGCGGCAGAGAGTTCCATAGTCTCACTGCTCGTACAGTAAAGAACCTTTTCCTATGTTGATGGTAAAATCGCCTCTCCTCTAGGCGCAGAGGATGCCCCCTTGTCCTGGTCACAGGCCTAGGTATAAAAAGATCTTTGGAGAGATCCTTGTATTGTACATTGTAATGAGGTCTCCCATCAGTCGTCTTTTTTCTTAACCGAATAATCCCAAATTTTGTAACCTGTCAGTGTATTCTAATCCCCCCATTCCCCTAATAATCCTGGTTGCTCTCCTCTGCACCCGTTCCAGCTCTACTATATCCTTTTTATACACTGGTGCCCAAAACTGTACACAATATTCCATGTGTGGTCTGACCAGGGATTTGTATAAGGGCAAAACTATGTCTTTATCATGAGCATCTATTCCTCTCTTGATACATCCCATAATTTTATTTGCTTTAGCAGCAGCCGTCTGGCTCTGGTCACTAAAATTAAGTTTACTATCCACCAATACCCCCAAGTCCTTTTCAGCTCCAGTTTTACTAAGTAATTGACTTTTGTTTCCATGGCCCAAGTACATAACTTTACATTTATCTACATTAAACCTCATCAACCATTTCTCTGCCCACTCCTCAAGCTTCCACAAATCCCTCGGTAATGCTAAACTATCGACCTTCGTATTTATTACTTTACACAGCTTAGTATCATTTGCAAATATTGAAACTTGACTGTGTAAACCCACTACAAGGTCATTAATAAAAATATTAAAAAGAAGTGGCCCCAATACTGACCCCTGTAACACTCCACTGGTAACGTCAACCCAATCTGAGAATGTGCCATTAATGATCACCCGTTTTCTATCACTAAGCCAATTACTTACCCAAATACACAGATTTTCTCCTATTCCCAGCACTCTCATTTTATATACCAACCTTTTATGTGGCACGGTGTCAAATGCCTTTGAAAATTCCAGATATACAACGTCCACAGCGTCCCCCATGTATGGACCTCGATTCTAGCTCTGTATCTAATGTTTGATAGAACGTGATTAACACTTACATTAGGAGTAGTCTGGTAGTCTTTCTTATTACATGAAGGGTGGGCCCCCCTGGGCCCCCCCCAAATTTTTTCTGGTGGGCCCAAGGTACACCAGTCCAACACTGCACCTGATAAATTAAGTTACTCAGTTTTGAGCTTGCTCAATTTTGGCTTGTGGTTCTAAGTGGCTTGTGAACATAAGTGGAGAGTTGAAAAAGAGAAGTCCACAGAACTGTAAGTAATCTACATTTTATATCTCTTGATTTATATACTCATCGCAGTTTTGTAACTAGGATATGACTAGCAAGATTGGTGGTATGCTCCAATGCAAACTCTGCCGTATGTATACACTGCTGGAGCAGGAGTTCCAGGGTGAATACCGCTGTGACAGATGTACCCATATTTTTCTGTTGGCAGCTCGTGTTAGCGATCTGGAGGAAGATATTGCATGGCTGCGAGCAATCGACAGTCTTGAGAGGAGTATGCTGCTCATTGAGCAAGCAATAAGCGGGGTAGAAGTGGAGGGTGGAGATGTAAGCCAGCAGGACCAGGTGGGTAGCTGGGTTACTGTAAATAGAGGGAGTAGAAAGGGGTCAAAGAAAAGGAAGGCCAACTTTGACTCTGAACATCCAAGCAAAATTGCAAAATTGTGCAATAATGTAAGGACGCCAGTGTCAGAAATGGGAGCCCTAGCGGATCCTGCTCTCCCTAACAGCCGGGGGAGCAGACCAGCTAGTAGTAGGGTGGATGGAAGTGCAGGTAAGCCAAGGCAGCTAGTGGTTGTAGGGGACTCTATAATCAGGAAGACGGATAGAATAATTTGTTACCAAGACCGCCTCCACCGAATGGTTTGCTGTCTCCCTGGTGCCAGGGTTCGGCATGTGGAGAAAGGGTGGATAAATTACTGGGAGGGACTGGGGATGACCCAGCTGTTGTGGTCCATATTGGTACCAATGATAGAATAGATGGTAGGTGGAGGAGCCTGAAGAATAATTTTTAAAAATTAGGTTCAAAGCTTAAGGAAAGGACCTCCAAGGTAGTATTCTCATTAATTCTACCAGTGCCATGCACTACATGGAGCAGACAGCGGGAGCTCAGGGAGTTAAATGCATGGCTTAGATCCTGGTGTAGAGCTGAGGGATTTGGGTTCCTAAAGCACTGGGCTGACTTGTCATTGGGGTGCAAGCTGTTTTCCGCAGATAATGTGCTCCTAAATTGAAGGGGTAGAAAGGTCAGAGAGGGGGCAGGTTATGTTGGTGAGTGGTGAGGTGGGCGGTGTATGTGGGACCGAGCCACTGGATAAGGAGATCCACAAGTTACAAAACAGTGGTGAGGATATTTGTGCCGGCAAAATAACTTTAAATCAGCTAAATAAATGTGGGAAATTAAACTGTATGTTCACAAATGCCAGAAGTATCACATGCAAAATGGGCGAGCTTGAGGCTCTGGTATTAGAGGAACAGTTAGATGTTGTTGGTATAGCAGAGACATGGCTTGAGGCATCACATGATTGGGGTGTTAATATTCAAGGTTTTTGCACTGTTTAGGAAAGACAGGGCATAATAGGAGGGGAGGTGGTGTATGTCTGTATGTCAAATGAGACTTACAAGCGATTGTGAATGAGACAGTGGTCTCAGAGTGTGAGGAGGCTGAAACTTTGTGGGTTGAAATTCAAAGCCAAGAAAGCTTTGAGAAAATTATTTTTGGTGTCATATATAGACCCCCTAACATCTCTCTAGGAAATAGAGGGTCACCTATATAAACAGATGGATCGGGCTACACAAGAGGGGACCATAGTGATAATGGGAGGCTTTAACTTTCCAAATATAAATTGGGGTCAGGGCCCTTCTTCATCTGTGAAGGGGAGACATTTTATTAGCGTTCTGCAGGATAATTTTATGATGCAGCTTGTGGGGGTTATGCATTGTTGGACCTTGTGATTTCCAACAATGAGGAGATTGTCCAAAATGTCAGTGTCCGGGAACCCCTTGGGAACAGCGATCATAATATAATTAATTTCCTCTTAAACTGTACAAAGCAGAAACAGGTGGAAAAATCAAAAACTTTGAATTTTGAGAGGGCTAATTTCCAGAAATTCAGGGCTGCACTAAAGGATATAGACTGGGATCAGATTCTGTCAAATGATGATACTAATGTTAAATGGGAGAAATTCAAATCTATCCTGGGTTTTTATACTTCTAAATTTATTCCAATAGGTAACAAGTATAGACGGGCTAGATTACACCCCACGTGGCTTACAGCTACAGTTAAAAGGGCAATTAATGAGTAAAAGAGTGGATTTAAAAAATATAAATCTGACGGGTCATCTGAGGCTTTCAATACTTACAAAAAACTTACCAAAATCTGTAAAAAGGAAATCAAATCAGCCAAAATACAAAATGAAAGATAGGTGGCTAAAGATAGCAAAACAAATCCCAAGAAATTTTAAGTATATCAGTGCAAAAAAAAATAAAAAATGGTTTAGAACAGGTTGGACCCCTTTGTTCTGAAAACGGACCATCGGTGTCTGGAGACCAAGAGAAGGCGGATATACTTAATAGGTTTTTTAGCTCCGATAGAAGAAAGAACTTCTGACATGGGTGGTTCCAGTGCGGGTCATGCATCTTGTAATATACTAGACTGGCTGAATGTAGACATGATCCAATCTAATCTCAATAAAGTCAATGTGTACAAGCCTCCTGGACCAGATGGGTTATACCCCAGAATTCTTAAATAACTCAGTTCTGTTATTGCTGTACCGCTGTCAAAAATCCTCCAAGATCCCGTAATGTCTGGTGTGGTGCCAAGTGACGGGCGCAAGGCAAATGTGGTGCCAATATATAAACAGGGCTCTAGAACTTCGTCAGGCAATTACAGGCCTGTAAGCTTAACTTCCATTGTGGGGAAAATATTGTAAGGGTTTGTAAAAGACTATATGCTGGAGTATGTGACATCAAATAGTATAATAAGTGACAGTCAACATGGGTTTACTAAGGATAGAAGTTGTCAAACTAACCTGATCTGCTTTTATGAGGAGGTGAGCAGATGCCTGGATGGAGGAGCAGCTGTGGATATTGTGTTCTTGGACTTTGCAAAGGCATTTGAAACTGTACCTCTTAGACGCCTGATGGGTAAAATTAGGGCTGTTGGTTTGGCAGAAATCATTTCCAATTGGATTGAGAACTGGTTGAAGGATTGTATTCAGAGAGTTGTGGTCAATGATTCCTACTCTGGTCACCAGTTATGAGTGGTGTACCCCAGGGTTCTGTGCTTGGTCCACTACCATTTAATATATTTATTAATGATATAGAGGTAGGAATTAATAGCACTGTGTCTATTTTTGCAGATGACACCAAGCTGTGTAGTATAATACAGTCTATGGAGGATGTTCATAGGCTGCAGGATGACTTGGACAAACTGAATGTTTGGTCATCCACTTGGCAAATGAGGTTTAATGTGGATAAATGTAAGGTTATGCACCTAGGGGCTAATAATCCAAAGGCAAAATATGTCCTTGGGGAGTAAATGTGGGAGAGTCCCTTGTTGAGAAGGACCTGGGGGTACTAGTTGATCATAAATTGAATAACAGCATGCAATGTCAATCAGCTGCCTCTAAAGCCAGTAGGATCTTGTCATGTATCAAAATTAGTATGGACTCTCGGGATAAGGATGTAATATTATCAGTGTAAGCATTGGTTCGGCCTCACCTGGAATATGTTGTCCAGTTCTGGGCACCGGTCCATAAAAAGGATGCCCTGGAGCTAGAGAGGGTTCAACATAGAGCCACAAAAATAAGGGGTGTGGAGGGTCTCAGTTATGAGGAAATATTAAAACAACTAGATATATTTAGTCTGGAAAAGAGACGACTACGAGGGGACATGATTAATCTACTTAAATATATGAATGGTCCATACAAAAAATATGGTGGTTGATGGTTGTTTCAGATTAAATCAAATCAAAAGACGGAGGGGCACTGCCTCCGTTTAGAGAAATCAAGGTTTAATCACCAGAGGCGACAGGGCCTTTTTACTATGAGAACTGTCAATCTGTGGAATAGCCTGTCTCAGGCTCTGGTCACAGCAGGGACAGCAGAGAGCTTCAAGAAGGGTCTAGATGCCTTTTTACACCTAAATAACATTGATGGCTATGTTATATAGAATTGTTTCTCCTAAATCCCTTCCTCATCGAATCCCTTCCCTTCCTTGGTTGAACTTGATGGACAAGTGTCTTTTTTCAACCGTATAAACTATGACTATGAACTGGAACTCTTAATGTTGGAGCGCAAATATGATATAGTGTGTATCAGCGAGACATGGCTGGACAGTATCTATGACGGTTATAGATGGTTACACTTTTTAAGGGAATGGGGGATTTAATTGAGAAGAAATGATAAGATGTCACACATCTAAAGAGAACTAAATACATTAAAAAGAAAGAGATGTGTATGTATGACACATAAAAATTTTTATTAAGTAAAGCATAAAAACACACTAAAAATCCAATTAAGTGTACATACCTCAAGAAACTCCCCAAGCAGGCATTTGATAAATAACAAGGAATATCACACTGAATGATATCAAGGTAAGTAGAAACATATAAAAGAATACACAATCAGTATGCAAAGGATACCTAGGACCACAAATTTATAATGAATAACATACAAGTGTATACCATAGACGCCAGGTCCTGGTGACGGTAAAGTGCAATATAATAAAGTGCAAAGGCTACATTACCAATCGATGAGAATAAAGTCTGGGGAGGAGGGAAGTGCCCCACGCGTATCGCCCGGCTCGCGGGCTTCGTCAGGGGATACTGATAGATGGTTATAGTCTTTTTTAGAAATGATTGTATAAATAAAAAAGGGGGAAGGGGTTTGTTTGTTAAATCCTATCTCAAACCCATCCTTAGAGATGACATCGGTGACGCAAATGAAAATGTGGAGAGAAAGTAAGGGGAGGGAAAAAGAATAATAAAATATTACTAGGGGTTTGTTATAAGGCTCCAAATAAAATGGAGGCAGCAGAGGGAAAGCTGATAACTCAAATGGATGCGGCTTCAAAGCATGGTGAAGTACTTATCATGGGGGACTTCAATTACCCAGATATTGACTGGGGGTTAGAAACCTGCAGGTCCTTCAAAGGTAGCAGGTTTTTGTAGACAACAAAAAACTATTACTAGAGATGGGCGAATTTTTCAAAATTCGATTTGAACAGGTTCACCAAATTTTTTGACAAAATTTGTTTCCTAGCTGCAGAGAGCCTATAGGGTGTTGTAGAAAATTGTGCCATGCATGTATATGGAGAGTGGTTTGGTCTTCAGACAATGCAGTGTTTTTGTACGATATGCACATGACAGCTGCCACTCTTAGAAACACTTCACTCTTTAATTCCTTGGGGACTTACAGAGGCCAACTTAACCAAAAAAAGTGAAGCGGGATCAACCTGACAAGGTAACGTCTGTGCCATCTCGAAAGAACTGAGCTGAGGGTCAAGATCCCACTATAACGTCAAAGAGTTCACTCTTTTTACACTGACATCAGATGATTCAATATATTACTACAGAACCTATTCTGTTAAGCGGGGATACATGTAGAAAACTCCTAAAAGAGTGGAGAGGGTGTCAGCAGTAACGTCATTGCATTGACGTCACTGATCATTTTGCCGTTCTTTTCATCTGTCAGTGTCCGCTTTCAATTGGTCAATAATCCATTAGTATCAATAGTCAATAATCCATCAGTATTGCAAAAGCCAAAAGCAAACAGGAGTTGATCCAAAACAGAGATGACCAGTAAATGGGCTATTTGCATGTCCTCTGTGTTCTGTATCCACTCCTGCTTTTGGCTATCAATCCTGAGTCTTTTCATTCCTTCTGACAGATGAAATGAAGGGGAAAACCAAACACAGTGGCAATGTCATAGAGTGGTGGAGGGTGAAAACAATATTATGGAAATCACCGGGTGTTCTAGGGAGACAACAGTCAGTTGGCAGCAGCATGAGTAGGCCGCAGAGTGGCAAAATGACAAATTATGGAGTAATAAATGAAAAAAAAATCACATTCCCTGGCTGGTCTTGGAGGTAGAGTTCACAGCTGAAGTGCTTCCCTCGCTGTGCTTCCAATAGAGTAAATCCAAAAAGGTAAGAAGGGAGCCAGAGCACTTGAATAAAATCAAATGATTTTTTGTTGCCAATCATGTGCATTGACGGTGTAGGTACATAAGCAGAAAAATCTACGCATTTCAGCTCAACGCCGAGCCTTAGTCATGGTATAACAAACAATGTTAAAAGCAAAACTTTATACACCATTACACACCTGAATAATTAACACACCGACGCATCACATCTGGTTGAGTATACGTGGCCACGTCTTACCGAAGTGAACAATAAATATATACCAAAGATCGTAATGAAATTTACACATTCCAAGAACAATTAATAAATGTAAGTAAGATCATTTTTGGAGTTCATCCTGTTCGGATACCTAGAGTTGAGAGCGAGAATCCAAAACGCCTCTCTCCTAAGGAGAAGTCTTCTCCACTCTCCACCTCTAGTTGGCCAGTTCACATGTACAATGCCAAAAAACTGAAAACCAGAGAGATTTTTATTATGATTCTCTATGAAGTGTTTTGTGGCACCAGAAGCAATGAAGTCACCATTCTTAATACTTGTTAGATGTTGTGCAATCCTGGCTTTCAGTTTTTGTATTGTGCAGCCTACATAGATAACGGAACAGCAAGTGCATTTAATAATATAAACAACATATTGTGTATCGCCATTAATGAACGATGTTATCTTGTCGCTTTTTCTGCCTTCCGCCCTGAATTCAGACATTTTGTTCGCTTCGAATATACAAACATTACATCTATTACCTCCACACTTGAAGAAACCCTTCACTGATAACCATGTTTTCGTTTTAACCTGGGCATTAAAATTGCTAGGTGATAAAATGTTTCACAAAGTTTTTCCACGTTTTGCAAAGCTTCTGTGACCATCCCTCATGACTTCACACAATATGGTATCTTGATTCAATACCGGAATAATGTTTTTAATTGTATTGAATTGTACACTATAGGGGGTACTAAAGGTTGGAACATTGCTGCTTGTTTTATTGGAATTCCTTTTTGGAATTCCTTGTATCCTTACTTTTTAACAGATTTTTTTCTGTCCACTGATTTGGCTCTTTCTTTTGCATTTTTTAATACTGATGAAGAATAGCCTCTTTTAATTGTTCTTTCTATCATGTTGGACTGTTTACTCACCATAGGGGATCGCATGTACTGTATGTGAGGGGTGGCAGCTAGAGGCTGAGAGGATAGTTTCCTGCGAGGGGTTTGGAGAACATAGTGGTAATGACAGTGCTGTGATCTGATGACACCATCAAATTACTGTCCAAAAAATGTATATTGGTAGATAGTTGTTGATGTATTCAACATAATCCACAAATATCTCTACATCACCCTGCCAAACCATCAGTATGTTGTCCACATATCTACCATAAAAAACAATATTCTGTAAAAAAGGATTATGAATGGAAAATATTGTATTTTCTTCCCACCATGCAACAAACAATATGGCCAATGATGGGGAAAATTTTGAGCCCATCAGGGCACCACAGACTTGTAAAAAATACTCACCATTTAATATAAAAAAATATATTTTTTAGTAGATATTCAATACACGATAGTAGAAAAATCTGTAAATCAGGTTTGAATTGGCTATATCTATCCAGATGGTAATGGCTGGCATCAATGGCTGTGTCATGGGGGATACAAGAATATAAATTGACAACATCACATGTACCAAACATGAACGATTTATCCCATTTAAATTCATCAAAAACCTGCAATACATCTAAACTGTCCTTAAGAAAACCTGGAGTTCTAATAACTAATGGTTGTAGATGTGAGTCTACCCAGGCACTGAGACGCTCATTGAGAGACCCAATGCCCAAGATGACATGAACATGATAGAAAGAAAATTAATTAAAAGACGCTATTCTTCATCAGTATTAAAAAATGCTAAATCAGTGGACAGAAAAAATCTGTTAAAAAGTAAGGATACGAGGAATTCCAACAAAACAAGCAGCAATGTTCCAACCTTTAGTACCCGCTATAGTGTACAATTCAATACAATTAAAACATTATCTGAAAATATATTCCAGTATTGAATCAAGATACCATATTGTGTGAAGTCATGAGGGATGGTCACAGAAGCGTTGCAAAACGTGGTAAAACTTTGGGAAACATTTTATCACCTAGTAATTTTAATGCCCAAGTTAAAACGAAAACATGGTTATCAGTGAAGGGTTTCTTCAAGTGTGGAGGTAATAGATGTAATGTTTGTATATTCGCAGCAAACAAAATGTCTGAATTCAGTGCGGAAGGCAGAAAAAGCAACAATATAACAATGTTCATTAATTGTGATACACAGTGGGGCACATTTACTAATGGTCCGACTCACTTTTTTCCTGCCGGGTTTCCCGAATTTTTCCGATTTGTGGCCAATTGCCCTGGGATTTTGGCGCACGCGATCGAATTGTGGCGCATCGGCGCCAGCTTTTCTCCTGACGGATTCGGAAAAACTGCGGAATTTCAAAAACTAATTGTGTCGCAAAATCAATCACTCACATGCACCGGGAATAGGTTGGTGAACTCCAGTGGACCTCGGCGGACTTCAGTGCAGCAGCGAAGCCTGGTGGACATCGGGCGCACAACCTTAGTGAGTCGCCGGAAGACCCGAATCCTCGTCGGAGAACGCACCCCGGGATCGCTACCGGACCAGGTAAATAAATGACCCCCAATATGTGGTTTATATTATTAAATGCACTTGCTGTTCCGTTATCTATGTAGGCTGCACAATATAAGAACTGAAAACCAGGATTGCTCAACATCTAACAAGTATTAATAATGGCGACTTCATTGCTTCTGGAGCCGCAAAACACTTCATAGAGAATCATAATAAAAATCTTTCTGGTTTTCAGTTTTTTGGCATTGAACATGTGAACCGGCCACCTAGAGGTGGAGATTGGAGAAGACTCCTCCTTAGAAGAGAGGCCTTTTGGATTCTCGCTCTCAACTCTAGGTATCCAAATGGGATGAACTCCAAAAATTATCTTACCTACATTTATTAATTGTTCTTGGAATGTGTAAATTTCATTACGATCTTTGGTATATATTTATTGTTCACTTCGGTAAGACGTGGTCACGTATACTCAACCGGATGTGATGCTTCGGTTCAGTCGGTTATTCAGGTGTGTAATGGTGTATAAAGTTTTGCTTTTAACATTGTTTGTTATACCATGACTAAGGCTCGGCGTTGAGCTGAAACGCGTAGAATTTTCTGCTTATGTACCTACACCGTCAATGCACATGACTTGTGTTAAATTTTAAATGAATTTGCAATAAAGAATCTTTGGATTTTATTCAAGTGCTCCGCTCCCATCTTACCTTTCTGCATTGACAAATTATGGAGGTGGCTGAAACATGGTAGGCCTCAGAGTGGCACAATGACAGAGTGTGGAGGTGGTGGCAGCAGCAGCAAGGGGTCAGAGAGTGGCACAATGACAAAGTATTTAGCTGGCAACAACATGGTAGGCCACAGAGTGGCACAATGACAGAGTGTAAAGTTGGGTGACAATTCCAGTCCTTAATAAAGATGGGAGGTGGGAGGCAGATGGAGCAACTGGCAGCAGATGTGTGGCATCAGGCGGGTGGCAGCACCAGAATAGTGGATGAGGCAGGTACGTTAGAATCTAAACTCATTTCTCAACATTTGGGGGAGGCGTCATGGATGATCTATTCTGATGCATAAGGCATTGGTGAGTTGAAATCCTGGCCAATCCAAGCCTGATTCATCTTGACAAAGGTCAGTCTCTCCACATAACACGTGGATAAGCGGGTTCTCTTTGGGGTAACGATGGCCCCCGCAGCCCTGAACACCTGCTCTGATGCTACACTACTGGCTGGGCAGGAGAGCTTCTCTATTGCAAACTCTGCAAGTTGCGGCCACGCATCAAGTTTGGCTGCCCAGTAGTCCAGGGGATCCTCTGCCTGGGTTGGTAAAGTGCTGTCCAAGAAGCCCACCACCTGCTGGTGCAGGGTCTGCTCCATGTCCTGCTGCTGCTGGTGGTAGCTACCCTCCTCACTAGGCAGATGAAGGAAACTGCTCATTAAGGAATCCAGACTTAAGCTGCTGCTGATGAAGCTGCTGCTGCTCCTACCCCTCCATCTCCCCAAAGCAGCTTAGGCAGAAATACGAGAGCGATGACTGCCAGGAATCCCCTGGTCAGACCTGACAGAGGATGGATGATGGCGCACATAGGCAGTGGCCAACTGGCTTTTTAGTATTTCCCTATAGTACGCCAATTGTTCCTCCCTCTCGGCAGCTGGAAAAAAGTCACCCATTTTTGACCGGTAGCGAGGGTCCAAGAGGGTGGAGAGCCAAAAGTTATCCCTTTGCCGCATGTTCACTATTCGGCTGTCACTAGTTAAGCAAAGCGGCATGCTGTGGGCCATCTGCGCAAGTGACTCTGAGGGACTCCCGGGCCTCCATCTCCACTGTATACTGACACGGTGCTTCTGGATCAACTGCCTTGTCTTCGACCTCCTCTGGATGCTTCTGCTTCTCCTCTCCTGTCACCTGACATTTTTAGAATGCCTTGCAGATAGGTGGATAGGTTGATGAACCTGTTGACAACCAGATTTAAAATGTGCACCATGCAGGGCGCATGGACCATGCCTCCTCGATGCAGCGCGGACACAATGTTCCTCCCATATTGTCTTCTTGCATGAGGGGAGTTCCTGTGTGAATTCGTTCGCCCAGACAAATCAGGTGTAGAACTGCGTGACAGCGCTGTGCCCTGCACATGTGGTATGATGGAGGAGAAAGAGGCGTCTCCTGTTCAAGCTGCTGGTGTGGCTGGGCTGGAAGCACATTCACCCAGTGGGTCATAAAGGACATGTACTGGCCCTGACCATAGTTCTAGCTCCACACGTCTGCGCTGCCATGCACCTTAGAAGAAACAGATAAGCTCAAGGACTGGCCCACCTTCTGTTCTTCATATTCAACATGTTCTTCAACATACAGTTGTCTCTTTGTATTCACCACTTTCTATGACTGCTGCCGCCATGCATAAGCGCGGAGCAGGAGCATCTGGACAGGGAGATGATGTCAAAGACAAACAGCTCCCTTCGGCAGAGGTGCTAGAGCCTTGACTGCCACTAGGTGCTGCGGCTGTTGCTGCGGCAGCAGGGTGACCACCACGTCTGAGCCACTTTCTCCCAGGCCAGTGGATGGTAACGCTGCATGTGTTAACACAGGGCCATGGTGCCAATGTTAGCTCCTTGGCCATGCTTCGCCTTCTGACCACAGATTCTACATATACATACGCTCTGCTTCTCTGGTATCTTAACAAAAAACTGCCACACTGCCGAGGTGGTGATTTTACTGCCAACACTCTGCACGGAGTGACTACTAACACCGCTGCCTCGCTGAGCCCCTGTGCCACCGCTGCGAAGCGAGGTTTGTACCACAGGGCCGTTTGGATCCTGTCCTCGCACTGCTGCCACCCTGCTGACTCATGGTCACATTAGCGACTTGCTGCCTGCTTCCCTCCCTGCCTGACGTGCAAGCTGACACCCTCTTGTCCCGACGATGATGATTAATTCCTAGCTTCACCCGGCTACAACATCATCGATTTGTGTTTCCCTGTCACTGTTTTCCTCCTCAACGGTCTCAGTATGTACTGGCCGACTACTTGCAAGTGCAACATAACCTCCCATGCCACTCTCCACATCTCAACTTTCCCACCTGCTGCACAAAGCAGCGGATGTCTGCCTCACCTCTACACTGCCGAGCAGCTGCTGACTGTCCCTAAAGAATTCATCCTCGCTGTATAGTGGCGCTGAGCCCAGACCACCTAGCAGATTTCTGGCTGAGGGAAATGAACTGGACAGAGGATGGTTGAGTATAGGTGAGGGCTGCTGACCTGCTTCTGGGCCATGCCAACTAAGGGTTGTATCTGTGAACTCACGGACTCTTGTTTGGGGTGTCAAATGTTATTTGGGAAGAAGTGGATGACCTAGTCAACCAATCAACAACCTTTGGGTTGTTTATAAACACACTGGGGTTCATTTACTAAGGGCCCGATTCACGTTTTTCCCGACGTGTTACCCGAATATTTCTGATTTGCGCCGATTGTACCTGAATTGCCCCGGGATTTTGGCGCACGCGATCGGATTGTGGCGCATCGCCACCGGCATGCAGGCAACGGAAATCGGGTGGCGTGGCCGAACGAAAACCCGACGGATTCGGAAAAACCGCCGCATTTAAAAAAGGAAATTGTGTTGCAGAGCTTGCACTCACCTTCATCCTGGATAGGATCGTGAACTTCAGTGCATTTCAGGGAACTTCAGCGCAGCAGTGCCACCTGGTGGACGTCGGAGGAACTGCCTTGATGAATCCCGGCCGGACCCGAATCCAGCGCAGAGAACGCGCCGCTGGATCGCGAAAGGACCAGGTACGTAAATCTGCCGCGACGTCCGCTTGCTGTGCTGCGAGCCACCTCTCTGTCTGACATATTGGTTAATCAGATGGGTAATTTGACACAGATCTACTTTATCTACCAAAAAAATTTGGGGACACCCTGGAATAGGAGCAAAAACCAGAGCTGCAACTATGTGGAATTTACTCTGATTTCTTGCTATTAACTTTAACAACATAAAAGACGAGCAATTTGGGGTATACAGATCCCCCAAAACTGACACCCTGAAATTAGAGCAAAAATCACTGCTGCAACCAGGGGCGGACTGGGAAATTAAATAGGCTCTGGAAAAAATTCTAAGAGTGTCATGTGATGTCGGTTGAGTTCACAAAATGTTTACTCAGAGCCACATAACAAGAAAGTTTTAATTACCTTTCTTCAGTTTCATATATGTGTAACACAGAGAAAACAGAGATTGATACTGTTTCCTTTGTACTCCTAGCTACTGTACCACTATTACAAAAATAAAACTTAATATTGAATATACTAAAATCCTGCCCTTTCATAGACAAGAATATACCTGCTATAATACTGCGCCCTATGTACAAGAATATAACTACTATAATACTGTCCCCTATGTACAAGAATGTAATTACTATAATACTGCCTCCTATATAGAGGAATATAACAATTATAATACTGCCTCCTATATAGAGGAATATAACTACTATAATACTGCCCCCTATGTAGAGGAATATAACTGCTATAATACTGCCGCAATACTGCACATGAGCAGTGTACACACCCGTTCATTTTTTAATTCTGTTTTTACTCCGCTCATCCAAAAAGCTATAACTGTTTAAATTTTTCCATTGACAGAGATGTATATGGGCTAGTTATCTTTTTAGTGGCACAATTTATTATTCCACTACAAGTACTAGAAAGCTGGAAAAATATTCCAAGTGTAGTGAAATTGACAAAAGAAACACAGTTGCAGCTTTTTCTGTGGGTTCTGTTTCTACGTCTTTCACTGTGCTCTCCGAATGACACCTGCCCTTTATTCTTTGGGTCGGTACGATCTAATGTATACTAAATTTTAATAGGTTTTATTAGGTTTTAGTAGATTTTAAACAATGTAAATGTACAAAAAAAATCCCAAAAAATCCATTTTGCCACATTCTGAGGCCAATAACTTCATATTAGCACTTGTGTAATGTGGCATTTTTTTCCTATATTCAAATATTTATGGATGGAAAAATTGTGAAAAATTTGTGATTCAGACATTTGGGCGCTATGTTCCATTCTTTGTTTATATTTTAATAGATTGGACATTTGTGGAAATACCTAGCATGTTTATGGTTTTTACTGTTTATTTATTTTCATGTTCTAGGGAAAGGGGGCCAATTTAAACTACTTTTACAGCTGATCTCTATTGTATGGAAAGATCTCAGCCTGTGAGCTTTCTCCATACAACCCCAGCAGAATTACTAGTACATACTGATAAACATACAGTACATATATGTAAACTTACATACATATATATAATGTCAATAACATGTAAGCACAAACTTTACACATTTCTGCACTTACTATTTATGGAGAGTAACTAAGTTCTTTGTGGAGAGAATCAATGTGCAGGTAAACAGCTGCCTAGCAGGGCTGAGATCTTCATACACATGGCATTAGAAGTCCTCCCCAGCCCTCTCCGTCCCATCTAGCAGCCTCCTGCTTATTGGAATCTGCCTCCTGTTTATGGGAGGAGGGGGGAATAGTGCCGTGTGACTGACCTCAATGCTGCCCTATGAGGAGCCGTGCAGAGCTCTGTGTAGCTGCTAATCAGCTGTCTGCTATTCACAGAGGCAGCTGCTTGTATCGGACTGTCTGCTGCTGACCCTAGGACAGAGTATGGGCTGCCTGTAGTGTAGGTGAGGCTGCTATCTGTTCTAATAGAATGTCAGCCTGCACTGTACTATGTCAGATTCTCCTGCACTGACCGGCCCTAGATCACTCAGATGGGTCGGCCAATCAGGATTTCCCCCCATGGAGTTAATGGTCAATCCAACCCTGGAATTTTTAGTTTAATTTCTTGCTATTAACTTCAGCAACAAAAAAGACCAGCAACTTGGGGTATACATATCCCCCAAAACAGACACCCTGGGAATGGAGCAAAAATCTCTGCAGCAACTATGTGGATTTTACTCTGATTTCTTGGAATGAACTTATAGTTTCATAGTTTATATGGTTAAAAAGACACTTGTCCATCAAGTTCAACCAAGGAAGGGAAGGGATTGCATGAGGAAGGGATTTAGGGGAAACAATTCTATATAATATAACCATCAATGTTATTTATGTGTAAAAAGCCATCTAGACCCTTCTTGAAGCTCTCTGCAGTCCCTGCTGTGACCAGCACCTGAGGCAGGCTATTCCACAGATTGACAGTTCTCATAGCAAAAAAGCCCTGTCGCCTCTGGTGATCAAACCTTGATTTCTTCAAACGGAGTCAGTGCCTCCTCGTCTTTTGATTTGATTTAATCTGAAACAACTTACCACCATATTTCTTGTATGGACCATTCATATATTTATATAAATTAATCATGTCCCCTCATAGTCGTCTCTTTTCCATACTAAATAAATCTAGTTGTTTAAATCTTTCCCAAACCTATCTACAAAAAAAGTTATTCCAACCAAAAAATTGCAAAATACAATTACATCTTTATTATAAATCAAATGACAAACAATTTAAAAGCAAAGAGAACAGGCTGGTCACATATAAGGGAAATCTTTCCTCATAACTAAGACTATCCATACCCCTTATCATTTTTGTGGCTCTACGGCAGCAATAAATAAGACCAGTAATTTGGGGTATACAGATCCCCCAAAGCGGACACCCTTGGAGCAAAAATCACTACAGCACGGTACAGTACAAGCAGCTGGACGCTACAGACAGCACATGCAGTGTGAAGTGCTGGAATTGAAAATGGCTGCCTGTTTTTATAGGGCTGTGTGACATCACATACACTCACCGGCCACTTTATTAGGTACACCATGCTAGTAACGGGTTGGACCCCCTTTTGCCTTCAGAACTGCCTCAATTCTTCATGGCATAGATTCAACAAGGTGCTGGAAGCATTACTCAGAGATTTTGGTCCATATTGACATGATGGCATCACACAGTTGCCGCAGATTTGTCGGCTGCACATCCATGATGCGAATCTCCCGTTCCACCACATCCCAAAGATGCTCTATTGGATTGAGATCTGGTGACTGTGGAGGCCATTTGAGTACAGTGAACTCATTGTCATGTTCAAGAAACCAGTCTGAGATGATTCCAGCTTTATGACATGGCGCATTATCCTGCTGAAAGTAGCCATCAGTTATTGGGTACATTGTGGTGTGAGAAGGTACAAGGGGCCATTATTGATGGCAGATATGTGTCACCGAGGTGCCTGGCCTCAGTGAAGTGAGCCGGTTAATGTTTGATCAGGAACCTTAGGTTTCTGACAATTGTTAATGTAGCAAAGCTGCTTAATGCAGTTGATCCGGGACGGCTTTCATTGGAGTAGTCAAGAGCAGGGTGGGTGACTACTCCCACATATCCAGGCCAGGTTTTGGCTGACAGATAAAGCCAGGAAGCTCAGGTGAGCTGGGGGATGTGTGTTTGCAGTCTGGAAGTCTCTGCTATACTGCATGCAGAGCTGGAGGTGTTACACAGCCAAGGATCAGCAATAGTGACATTGTTTGGTTATGCTGCTGGATGGAGACACAACCTACAAAGGACTGTGAGTCAAGCCTGTTTATATGGACTGTGTTTTCTGTTATATGCTGAAGCAAGCGATTCTGTTTCGTTAAACTGTTTTGGAAAGAAATAAAACAGCTACCTGGACTGTTACTGAAGTTGCCATTTGAGTTGATCCCTTACAATTGGTGCTTTGGATGTGGGCATAATCCTCTGGATATATTGTTTGTGTAGAGAAAAGCCTTCAGCTCAGAGCCAGCACACAGCAGCTGCCATGGAGGAGGTGATCAAGCACTTTGTGCAGTCAAACTTGCAGCAACAGAGAGCACATGCTGAGGCTTTGCAAGCCCAACAGGAAACCAACAAGCACCTTGTCCAGCAGATGGCAGTACTGACAGACGCCGTCCGCATGCGGGAGAGTCCAGTTCTGCCAAACCAAGATGATGGTCATCGTGTCAGAAAGACTGTAAGGGAAGCATTACAGAAGATGACCCCGGAGGATGATGTTGAGGCGTTCCTCACAGTATTTGAGCGAGTGGCTGACCGAGAGAAGCTGCCGCCAGGTCAGTGGGCTGAAGTACTGGCTCCATATTTAACTGGCGAGCCCTAAAAGGCGTATTATGACCTGGCCCTGCAGGATGCCAAGGAGTACCCCAAATTAAAAGCGGAAATACTGGCACGGCTTAGTGCCACTTTAGCAGTCCGGGCACAGAGGGTGCACCACTGGGCCTATAGCCTGGACAAGCCGCCAAGATCACAGCTGTTTGACCTTTTGCATCTAGTCCAGACGTGGTTGCAACCAGACACCTGCTCTCCAGCCCAGATTGTCGAACGAGTGGTTGTAGACCGATTTATGCACTCGCTTCCCCATGCCATACAGTGCTGGGTTGCACAGGGTGACCCCCAGAATGCAGATGATCTAGTGGGATTGGTAGAGAGGTTCCACACTATGGAGAAATCCCTGGTAGGGCCAGGGGATATGAAATCCGTATACTGGGAGCCCCAAAAAGATTGGAACTGTCAGAGACTGGGGCCTAAAACCTCTCATGATGGTCGCACCAAGGACAAAGGGGGGTACAAACCAGTGACCAAAGGGATACCCTGGGAGATAATCTGTTGGAGATGTCACGCTCCGGGTCATATGGCGGCCCAGTGTCCCCTCACCACAGAGCCCATGGATTGCTATGTGGCTCGCCGCAGTTCCCTTTTTGCCCAGCCTGCATGTAGTGCCATACCAGCCAAGGGGGAGGGACCACAGATGTGTACCCTGATGGTTAATGGGACTCTTGTTTCAGGACTGTTGGACTCAGGTCACTCTCATCTCGGCCACTCTCCCTCACATTATGGCCCCTGGGAAAACTCTGGGTGTCACATGCATCCATGGGGACACCAAAGTTTACCCAGTGGCTCAGGTTATGCTTGGGACAGACCAGGGTACTGTGTTGCACAATGTGGGGGTTGTTAAACAACTGATGTATGAGGTAATTGTTGGATGTGATTGCCCTCTGTTCTGGGACCTATGGGCCAAGGCAGCTTTGCAAAGTTCCCCAGAGAACCCAGTCAACTCTGTTGATGGAAATCCTGAGGAAACACCAGGGTTCCCTCTGAATGTCCTAATAGGGGAGAATGAGGAAGATTCAACTTCAGAGGAGGCAGCTGTCCCTGACTTAAATGTATCCAGGGAAAATTTTGGCACAGCCCAACTCTGAGACATGACATTAAAAGGGGCGCTAGAGAATGTTACAGTGTTAAATGGGGCTGCTCAAGAACCTGGGGCAGACAACCGGTACCCACATTTTGCCCTGAATCAGGACCTTTTATATCGGGTGACTAAAATAAGGGATGAGATAGTGGAGCAGCTACTAGTCCCAGGGCCATATAGACGTATGGTTATGGATATGGCCCATTCACATGTGTTGGGAGGTCACCTAGGGGTGGACAAAACACTTGAGAGGGTACTACAACGATTCTATTGGCCAGGTTGTTACCGGGAAATCAGAGATTACTGTCAATCCTGCCCTATCTGCCAGATCACATCCCCAGTGGCACATTTCCGCAGCCCTCTGGTCCCTTTGCCAATTATTGAGGTCCCATTTGAAAGAATAGCAATGGATCTGGTAGGACCCTTAGTGAAGTCAGCTCGGGGGCATCAGTACATCCTAGTCATTGTGGATTATGCAACACGTTACCCCGAGGCTGTCCCCCTAAGGAACCCCTCCTCCCGAAATATTGCCAGGGAGTTGTTCTATGTTTTTTCCCGTGCAGGGATTCCCAAGGAGATCTTAACGGACCAGGGAACCCCGTTCATGTCAAAGGTGATGAGGGAACTGTGTAAGGTGTTAAAAGTCACCCAGTTGC
The DNA here is from genome assembly GCF_040894005.1 of Engystomops pustulosus. Classification (NCBI taxonomy): domain Eukaryota; kingdom Metazoa; phylum Chordata; class Amphibia; order Anura; family Leptodactylidae; genus Engystomops; species Engystomops pustulosus. Next base: position 110,422,999 of record NC_092416.1, on the reverse strand, counting down.
GCACATCAGTGTACCACCCCCAGACAGATGGTCTTGTGGAGCGATTTAATAAGACCCTGAAAGCCATGCTGAAAAAGGTGGTAGAGAAGGATGGGCGAGACTGGGACGGTCTTTTACCGTATCTTTTGTTTTCGATTAGAGAAGTGCCCCAATCCTCCACCGGGTTTTCACCCTTTGAATTACTTTCTGGCAGGCACCCCAGAGGTCTCTTAGATGTGGCAAAAGAAACTTGGGAAAATGAGGTTACACCATATAAAAGTGTGGTTGAGCATATAGCTCAGATGCAGGAAAGGATGTCCAGGGTGATGCCAATTGTAAAGGAGCATCTTCTCCAGGCCCAAGAGTCACAGGCCAGGGTCTATAATAGATCTGCTCGTGTGAGACAGTTCCATCCAGGAGATCGCATACTGGTGTTAGTCGCTACTGTGGAGAGCAAGTTCCTAGCAAAATGGCAGGGGCCCTATGAGATAGTGGAAAAGGTTGGGGAGGTCAACTATAGGGTCCATCAGCCAGGGAAGAGGAAGCCCTTCCAGATCTATCATGTCAATCTGATCAAACCCTGGAAAGAGAGAGACCCCCCTGAGGCTTCTTGCCTAGTAACTCAATCGGAGTCAGCCATCGAAGCCGTAAAAATTTCATAGACCTTATGCCCTTCCCAAAAACAACATTGTAGGGAAATGCTGCAGAGGAACAAGGATCTCTTCACAGAAAGCCCTGGTTGTACTAATGTGATAGAACATGAAATCCTCACAGAGCCTCATGTCAGGGTAAATTTAAAGCCATACAGGATCGCTTAGGCCCGTAGGGAGGTAATCTCCAAAGAAGTCCACAGGATGTTAGAACTGGGAGTGATTGAGAGGTCCAAAAGTGGGTGGTCCAGCCCCATAGTGTTAGTGCCAAAGCCAAATGGTGAATGGAGATTCTGCAACGACTACCGCAGACTCAATGAGGTATCCACAGTGGATGCTTACACCATGCCCAGGGTGGATGAGCTAATAGAGCAATTAGGGCCAGCCAGGTACATCAGCACCCTAGACCTTACTAAGGGATATTGGCAGATTCCATTGTCTAAAGAGGCTAAGGAAAAAAACAGCTTTTTCCACACCTGAGGGGAGTTTCCAGTACGTTCGAATGCCATTTAGGTTGCACAGGGCCCCTGCCACTTTCCAGAGAGCCATGGACCAGGTTCTACGTCCTCACAGGAAGTATGCAGCAGCGTACTTGGATGATATGGTCATTTTCAGTCATGACTGGGAAAGTCACCTCATTAAGCTTCAGGCTGTCCTGAATTCTCTACGAAGGGCTGGATTTACGATTAATGCAAATAATTGTGCCCTAGGAATGGACGAAACCAGGTACCTGGGTTACATAGTGGGAAGAGGAGAAATGAAACCCCAACTGAATAAAGTGGAAGCTATTCAGAATTGGCCCCGCCCACTTAACAAGAAACAGGTCCGGACATTTCTAGGAATTGTGGGATACTACAGGCGATTTGTCCCCAGGTTTGCAGAGATAGCAGTTCCTTTGACTGACCTCACAAAGGGTACAAAGTCGGCAATGGTGCAGTGGTCTCCAGAAGCAGAGGGGGCTTTTAAAGAGTTAAAGGAAGCCTTGTGTAGTCAACCAGTGTTGATAGCTCCTGACTTCTCCCGTGAGTTTGTGGTCCAGACAGATGCGTCTGATGTTGGTCTGGGTGCAGTTATGTCTCAAGTAGTCAATGGGGAAGAGCACCCAGTAATTTATCTTAGCAGGAAACTGTCCCCAGCGGAGAAAAATTATGCCATCATTGAGAAAGAATGTCTGGCCATAAAGTGGGCACTAGACTCCCTCAGGTACTATTTATTGGGAAGGAGGTTCAAACTAGTGTCAGACCATGCCCCACTAAGATGGATGCGGGAGAAGAAGGGAAAAAATGCCCGGGTCACCCGCTGGTTCCTGGCCCTACAAGATTTTTCTTTTACGGTGGAGCACAGGTCAGGAAAAATGCATGGAAATGCAGACGCCCTGTCCAGGGTGCATAGTCTGGTGGCTAAAGGTGCCAAAACCCCCGGCTTTTGTCAGAGGAGGGGGGTATGTGAGAAGGTACAAGGGGCCATTATTGATGGCAGATATGTGTCACCGAGGTGCCTGGCCTCAGTGAAGTGAGACGGTTAATGTTTGGTCAGGAACCTTAGGTTTCTGACAGTTGTTAATGTAGCAAAGCTGCTTAATGCAGTTGATCCGGGCCGGCTTTCATTGGAGTAGTCAAGAGCAGGGTGGGTGACTACTCCCACATATCCAGGCCAGGTTTTGGCTGACAGATAAAGCCAGAAAGCTCAGGTGAGCTGGGGGATGTGTGTTTGCAGTCTGGAAGTCTCTGCTATACTGCATGCAGAGCTGGAGGTGTTACACAGCCAAGGATCAGCAATAGTGATATTGTTTGGTTATGCTGCTGGATGGAGACACAACCTACAAAGGACTGTGAGTCAAGCCTGTTTATATGGACTGTGTTTTCTGTTATATGCTGAAGCAAGCAATTCTGTATCGTTAAACTGTTTTGGAAAGAAATAAAACAGCTACCTGGACTGTTACTAAAGTTGCCATTTGAGTTGATCCCTTACAGTGGTCATAAAGGGATGGACATGGTCAGCAACAATACTCAGGTAGGCTGTGGCGTTGCAACGATGCTCAATTGGTACCAAGGGGCCCAAAGAGTGTCAAGAAAATATTCCCCACACCATGACACCACCACCACCAGCCTGAACCGTTGATACAAGGCAGGATGGATCCATGCTTTCATGTTGTTGATGCCAAATTCGGACCCTACCATCCGAATGTCGGAGCAGAAATCGAGACTCATCAGACCAGGCAACGTTTTTCCAATCTTCTACTGTCCAATTTCGATGAGCTTGTTCAAATTGTAGCCTCAGTTTCCTTTTCTTAGCTGAAAGGAGCGGCACCCGTTGTGGTCTTCTGCTGTAGCCCATCTGCCTCAAAGTTCGACGTACTGTGCGTTCAGAGATGCTCTTCTGCCTACCTTGGTTGTAACGGGTGGTGATTTGAGTCACTGTTGCCTTTCTATCAGCTCGAACCATTCTGCCCATTCTCCTCTGACCTCTGGCATCAACAAGGCATTTCCGCCCACAGAACTGCCGCTCACTGGATGTTTTGTGTGTGAAAATCCCAGTAGATCAGCAGTTTCTGAAATACTCAGACGAGCCCTTCTGGCACCAACAACCATGCCACGTTCAAAGGCATGGTTGATTTGTTCCCACCGTAAAATTTGGGTTTGTGACAAAACAAAGTTTTCCTGAAATTCTTACTGAATTCCGATTTGTTAGAATCAATTCGCCCATCTCTAGAAGTTGACCCCTAAATATATTTTTTGTTTTGAATTATAACCAGTACCATAAAACAGTGGGTGTCAAAGTAGGCAAAGGGGAAGGTAACCTCCTGAATATATAAAATTTTGAATTACACCCACTAACAAATAGCAGTGGATGTTAAAGTAGTCATAGAATAAGCTGACCCAATAATAGATTCAATTATGAATAACAACCAGTAGGATACAGGGTAGATGTTGAAGTTGTTTAAGGTGATGGTGACCTCCTCAAAATATTCCTCTTTGAATTGCAGCATGTAAGATCTACCAAAGGGCTACCAATATTTTTTACATAAACAATTAGAACCATGCAGGAAATTAATTGTGTTACTCAGTAACTAGGGGGAAGGTGAAGCCCAATCTATATTTTTTATCACAAGCAATTGTAACCAGGCAGATAATGCAGTGAAGTTCACAAACACTAAAGGGGAAGGTGCCCCAATATAATATTATTCCACAAATAATTGTATGCAGGCTGATAATGCAGTGTAGTTTACACTAGCTTCTTTTTATTCATATATTTATTGTTTTTATAGAATGATCCGAGCAGTGCAGGCAGGGGCTAGTATATTCCAGGGTCACCTGATCAGGCCAGTCAACCACTGCTATCGACATGTAAGTGTACCACATGATGCTGGGTGTACTGCAGAGTCTCCTGGCTTGTGATTGGCTCTGTTCCGGCCGCCAAAAATCTAATACTCGTCCGAGCACCAAGCGAGTATTAACTTAGACCATCTAATACTACGTTCTGTGGCTGAAGTTAGACAGAGATTAAGTTAAGTCCTAGCCTCTTCTATTTCGGCCTTAAGATCCCTACTGGGATTCTCTTTATGATAAGTTAGTAAAGAACCTGTTTCCACAGCCTCAAAGCTGATTGCATAAGAAGACCTCAAATCAATACCTCGTGTCCCTCCCAGCTACCTGCTGGCGAAGTAGGAACCCTCTGCTCCTCACTGTAATATGATTTAATAAACTTTTCTATTCTATCAGCTATATCCAGATGAGTAGGGACTAGAGATGAGCGAACATACTCGTCCGAGCTTGATGCTCGTTCGAGCATTAGCGTACTCGAAACTGCTCGTTGCTCGGACGAATACTTCGCCCGCTCGAGAAAATGGCAGCTCCCGCCGTTTTGCTTTTTGGCGGCCAGAAACTGAGCCAATCAAAAGCCAGGAGACTCTGCACTCCACCCAGCATGACGTGGTACCCTTACACGTCGATAGCAGTGGTTGGCTGGCCAGATCAGGTGACCCTGGGATAGACTAGCCGCTGCCCGCGCTACTCGGATCATTCTGTGTCTGGATGCCGCTAGGGAGAGAGCTGCTGCTGGTCAGGGAAAGGGTTAGGGTGTTCTATTAGAATAGTGTTAGGCAGGAGTGATTCAACAAGAACCCAACAGCCCTTCTTAGGGCTACAATAACGTTATACTTTTTTTTTTTGTTTGTTTGCTTGTGGCTGGGCTTGCTGGCACTAGTAGTGCAGCTAGTACCATATTGTGAGGAATTTGCAGGGGGACTTGCTACCGTTGTGTTTAGCTCTTAGTGACACACATATCCACCTCAAACACCAAAGTGGGAAAATTTATTAGGGGTTTGATTTCAATTAGGCACAGTCTGCCATTTACTTTTTATTTTACGTTAATTTTTTTAATAACTCAGTGTCATCTCATCTGGCATAGCAGTGTGCTTTCATACTTGGCTAGAAAATAGCCATAGGAGAATCCAAACGGCTTACTTACGCCTACAGTAGCGTTATATATATTTGATTTCTGGTTGATCTGCTGGTGGCTGTCCTTGCTGCAGTGCATCTACTAGCAAATTGTGAGCAATTTGTAGTGAGAGTTGCGACCGCTGTGTTTTGCGCTTAGTGACGCACATATCCATCGCAAAGACCGAAGTGGGAAAATTTATTAGGGGTTGTATTTCAATTAGGCACAGTCTGCCATTTCCTTTTTTATTTTACGTTTATTTTTTTAATAACTCGGCGTCATCTCATCTGGCATAGCAGTGTGCTTTCATACTTGGCTAGAAAATAGCCATAGCAATAGGATAGCATTGTTTGGTTTTAAAAACTAAAAAACACAAAAAAAAACTAAAAAACACAGAGGCCGTGGTCCTGGGCGGGGTGAGACACCACCTGCTGATGAGGGAGCAGGGGAACGCCGCAGAGCTACACTCCCTAGGTTCATGTCTGAAGTTACTGGGACTCGTGGTAGAGCACTGTTGAGGCCAGAACAGTGCGAACAGGTGATGGATTGCCAACAATGCTTCGAGCAATTTGTCCACCAGTCAGTCTTCCACGCAGTCCACCCATGTCACCGAAATCGGCACTCCTCCAGCTCCTGCACCTCAGCCTCCTCCCCCCCAGTCTGCCCCCTCCCAGCAAAATTTGCCATTTGAACCGGCATACTCTGAGGAACTGTTTTCTGGACCCTTCCCACAGTCACAAACCACTTGTCCGGTTGCTGCTGAGCAATTTTCCGATGCCCAGGTTTTCCACCAGTCGCAGTCTGTGGGTGATGATGACCTTGTTGACGTAGTGGAAGAAGTGTGTAAAGAGGTGTCCGACGATGAGGAGACACGGTTGTCAGACAGTGGGGAAGTTGTTGTCAGGGCAGGAAGTCCGAGGGGGGAGCAGACTGAGGGATCGGAGGATGATGAGGTGACAGACCCAAGCTGGGTTGATAGGCCGGGTGAACACAGTGCTTCTGAGACGGAGGAGAGTCCTCGACCAGAACAGGTTGGAAGAGGCAGTGGTGGGGCCAGACGGAGAGGCAGGGCCAGACCTGGTGCATCAGCGCCAAATGTGTCAACTAGTGAAGCTCCCGTGGCGAGGGCTCCTGCGGCGAGGGCTAGATTTTCAGAAGTCTGGAGGTTCTTTAAGGAAACACCGGATGACCGACGGACTGTGGTGTGCAACATTTGCCAAACCAGGATCAGCAGGGGTTCCACCACTAATAGCTTAACTACCACCAGTATGCGCAGGCATATGAATGCTAAACACCCCACTCAGTGGCAACAAGCCCGTTCACCTCCGGCCGTGCACACCACTGCTCCTTCCCCTGTGTCAGCTGATAGTCAGCCCCCTGCCCAGGACCCTGCCACAAAAACCCCATCGTCGCCTCCACGATCCTCCACAGCATCTTCCACAGCATCCACCTGGAGATGCTGCCCTATAGGCTAGTAGAGACCGAGGCCTTTCGCAACCTCATGGCGGCGGCCGCCCCTCGGTATTCGGTCCCCACTACTTTTCCCGATGTGCCGTCCCAGCCCTGCACCAGCACGTGTCAGACAACATCATCCGTGCCCTGACCAATGCCGTTTCTGACAAGGTCCACCTGACCACGGACACGTGGACGAGTGCTGCCGGGCAGGGCCACTATATATCGCTGACGGCACATTGGGTTAACTTGGTGGAGGCTGGGACTGAGTCTGACCCTGCGGCTGGTCATATACTGCCGACGCCAAGGATTGCGGGGCCTACCTCGGTCCAGGTGTTTCAGGTCTACTATGCCTCCTCCTCCTCCCACCCCTCCTCCACCTCCTCCTCCGAACTACCATCCGTGGGCATGGCGCCATCAGTCGGTAGCTCTAGGCACAGCAGCAGTGCCGTCGCTAAGCGTCAGCAGGCGGTGCTCAAACTGCTGAGCCTAGGCGATAAAAGGCACACCGCCCAAGAACTATTACAGGGCATCACGGCGCAGACTGATCTGTGGCTGGCACCGCTGAACATGAAGCCAGGCATGGTTGTGTGTGACAACGGCCGTAACCTGGTGGCGGCTCTGCAACTCGGCAGACTGACACATGTGCCATGCCTGGCCCATGTGTTAAATCTGATAGTTCAGCGTTTCCTCAAGACATACCCCAATCTGTCTGATTTGCTCACGAAGGTGCGCCGCATCTGTGCGCATTTCAGGAAGTCCAGCACAGATGCTGCCACTCTCAGGGCAGCGCAGCGCCGCCTCCAACTGCCCGCTCACCGACTGTTGTGCGACGTGCCCACGAGGTGGAATTCAACACTGACCATGTTATCCAGAGTTTACCAGCAGCGCAGAGCGATTGTAGACTGCCAGATGTCAACTTCCACCAGAACTGGTAGTCAGGTCAGTCAGCTTCCTCAAGTCTACAATGAGGAGTGGACGTGGATGTCTGATATCTGTCAGGTGCTGAGTAACTTTGAGGAGTCAACACAGATGGTCAGTGGCGATGCCGCCATCATCAGCCTCACCATCCCGCTGCTTGGCCTGTTGAAAAAATCTCTGATCAGCATGAAGTCGGAAGCTTTGCGCTCGTCACAAGAGACGGGGGAAGAAGATTCCCTTGTTGATAGCCAAAGCACCCTTAGGTCTGTTTCTCAGCGCATATCGGAGGAGGTGGAGGTGGAGGAGGATGAGGAGGAAGAGGAGGAGAATGTTGGCGAGACACAAGAGGGGACCATTGTTGAGTCCTCCACTGTTCAGCGTGTATGGGCAGAAGAAGAGGAGTTGGAGGAGTTGGAGGAGGAGGAAATGGACAGTCAGGCCAGTGAGGGGAGTGAATTCTTACGCGTTGGTACTCTGGCGCATATGGCAGATTTCATGCTAGGCTGCCTATCCAGTGACCCTCGCGTTCAAAGAATTTATTCCAGCACCGATTACTGGGTGTTCACTCTCCTGGACCCACGGTACAAGCAAAATCTTTCCACTCTCATCCCTGGAGAGGAAAGGAGTGTGAGAATGCATGAATACCAGCAGGCCCTGGTGCACAAGCTGAAACAGTATTTCCCTTCTGACAGCGCTAGCGGCAGAGTGCGTAGTTCTGTGGGACAAGTAGCGAGGGAGAGTAGGCGAGCAGGCAGCTTGTCCAGCACTGGCAAGGGTACGCTTTACAAGGCTTTTGCCAGCTTTATGTCACCCCAGCAAGACACTGTCACCTGTCCCCAGTCTCGGCAGAGTAGGGCTGATCTTTACAGAAAGATGGTGAGGGAGTACGTAGCTGACCATACCATCGTCCTAAATGATCACACAGCTCCCTACAACTACTGGGTTTCAAAGCTGGACATGTGGCACGAACTGGCGCTGTACGCCTTGGAGGTTCTTGCCTGCCCTGCCGCTAGCGTCTTGTCCGAGCGGGTTTTCAGTGCAGCTGGTGGCATCATCACCGATAAGCGTACACGCCTGTCGACTGACAGCGCTGACAGGCTGACGCTTATTAAGATGAATAAAGCCTGGATTTCTCATAATTTCCAATCTCCACCAGGTGAAGGAAGCTCAACCTGAATAATTTATCCACTCCTCCTCCTCCTCATTTTCCTCCTTCTCCTCCTCTTTGTACAGTAAAGCAGAGGAAACTGGCTATTTTTTGACAGGGCCCACTGGCTCTAGCTATAGTACTTTATGCATTTAATTTTTCTGGAGGTCCACCGACCCGGTCCTCTGTTTTAAACAATTTTTGGGACTGCCACATACAGGCACTCAATCTATTCAATTTTTCTGGAGGGCCACCTACCTGCTCCTCTGGTTTGAAAACTTTTTTGGACTGCCACATACAGGCACTCAATCTATTCCATTTTTCTGGAGGGCCACCTACCTGCTCCTCTGGTTTGAAAACTTTTTTGGACTGCCACATACAGGCACTATCCAAATTAAATTGTCTCCATAGCAGCCTCCACACGTTGTCTCCATTGCTACCTCCAAAAGTCGTCCATATAGCTGCCTCCATACATCGTCCCTTTATCAAACGAGGTGTGTCAGGCAGAAATTTGGGTTGTTTTCATGGATTCCACATCAAAGTTGTTAACTTTGTCGCCACCCAGCTGTGTTATCCACAAAATATACTGGCAAACTTTTATCATTTACCAATATTATTTCAGCGCTTCTTGCGCTTCTGTTTACATTCCCCTCACCCGCCATATCCTAAACTTAGAAGAAAGCTACTACACTTGATCTTATACAAAAGGTTCTTAGAAGTGCTGTTTGGGGAGTAGCCTAGAGACACGGGCTTGGATTGGCGAAAGCTCGCCTGGCAGCGGAGCGCCAGCTCCATGCCAAGATCCAACTAACATAGTTTTAACTGCAGCACCTTTAATCTACTACTAGTTCACTGCCTCCATACATGGTCCCCTTATCAAACGAGCTTTGTCAGGCAGAATTTTGGGTTGTTTTCATGGCTTCCACAACAAACTTGTTAACTTTGTCGCCACCCTGCTGTGTTATCCTCAAAATATACTGGCAAACTTTTATCATTTACCAATATTATTTCAGCGCTTCTTGCGCATCTGTTTACATTCCCCTCACCCGCCATATCCCAAACTTATAAGAACGCTACTACACTTAACTTGGTGCACGCTGGGACCGAGTCTGACCCTGGGGCTGGTGATATACTGCCGACGCAGAGGATTGCGGGGCCTACCTCGGTCCAGGTCTCAAAGGCCTACTATACCTCCTCCTCCTCCCACCCCTCCTCCACCTCCTCCTCCTCCGAATTACCATCCGTGGCCATGGCGCCATCAGTCGGTAGCTCTAGGCACAGCAGCAGTGCCGTCGCTAAGCGACAGCAGGCGGTGCTCAAACTGCTGAGCCTAGCCGATAAAAGGCACACCGCCCAAGAGCTATTACAGGGCATTCCACATCAAACTTGTTAACTTTCTCGCCACCCTGCTGTGTAATCCACAAAAGATACTGGCAAACTTTTATCATTTACCGATATTATTTCAGCGCCTGGCAGCGGCGCGCCAGCTCCATGCCAAGATCCAACTAACATAGTTTTAACTGCAGCACCTTTAATCTACTACTAGTTCACTGCCTCCATACATGGTCCCCTTATCAAACGAGCTGTGTCAGGCAGAATTTTGGGTTGTTTTCATGGCTTCCATGTTAACTTTGTCGCCACCCTGCTGTGTAATCCACAAAATATACTTGCAAACTTTTATCATGTACCGATATTATTTGAGCGCTTCTTGCTCACCTCCTTTGGTTCCTCTCTGCCACCCATTGGTTTGAAGCCTGAGTCCATTTAGGGTATGTCGCCATGCCACTCTCTAGCCTGCCGCTGCTGCCGCTGCCTCTGCATGAAGTCCCCTATAGTGTCAGGGTCAATTATTGTATGTTTTAGATGCTATCTAGCTTCATTCTGTCACTCTGTCATGGCCATGCTGTTTCCCATAATTTTGGCATAATGGTGCGATTGAGCAGCCTCAGAGGCATCCATGCATGCTGCCCCTGCTGTTTCCTGTCCATTTCCGTGGTGTTTCCATCCTTTTCTGAGGTTCCCAGGTGTTTGGCCAAGCTTCCCTGTGCAGAGCCTTGGTCCCCTTGAAAAATGCTCGAGTCTCCCATTGACTTCAATGGGGCTCGTTATTCGAGACGAGCACTCGAGCATCGGGAAAAGTTTGTCTCGAATAACGAGTACCCGAGCATTTTAGTGCTCGCTCATCTCTAGTAGGGACTCATTAAGCCTCTATGGTGAGCTTGGGGGTCTCAACCACAGTGATTCCATAGTCAATATAACCGCATCATGGTCAAACCAAGATATAGGAACTACTTTTGCTGAAAGCAGATGAAAGGTCAGATGCGTCTGGATGAAGACATGATCTATTCTTGAATAAATGGCATGGGCTGCCGAAAAATAAGTATAATCTCTACCAGAAGGGTTTTTGGTCCTCCAGGCATCTAATATGTTGAAGAAGTGCAAAAGCTTAGCGAGACTCAGTTCTTGCTTAGGTTGCGGACACAATGTTGGATTGGGGGTGTGCGATTTATCTAAAATATGGTCTAATGCTAAATTAGAGTCCCCTCCTATAAAAACGTTCCCTGAGAAGTGAGGTGATAGATCCTTGGTCCCTGGACCAAGCCCTTAAGAAGTATATATCTGGGCCACCAATCAAATGGTCCAGAGTAAAAGGGACTTTTCTGGAAAAAAATATGCCCACTTCTCATTTTTTTTCTGGTGGTACATGTATCTGGGACAATATGTAGTGGAGAAATGGAGTTCCTGGAGGAAGACCACATCACTGTGCATGGAATTAAATAATTTGAATGCTGCCCCACTTTTAATTGCAGAATTAAGTCCCTGTACATTGTGGGAAGTCAATTTAAATGACTGTATAGGTGAAGAATGTTCAGCAGCCATCATTATCCCCTTGTACTCTAAGCATTCTCTCTCAAACAAAACCAGGCAAGGGGGGGAGGGGATATAGGGGAGACGATAAACATCTGACAAAAAAACAATCAACATATAAAGAACCATAAAGACAGTTACTTTGTCTATCAATGTAAGGCCACGGTCAAACACCATAACCAGAAAGCAGAGTTTGGATCCATCCCAGGGACAGGCCAGCTGGTCACCAGGGCGGGTCACAAACTTAATGGAGGTCAAGCGACAACCTCACAGACCTAAGGCTATCCTGCCATCCTTCACGCAGCAACAAAAATGTATTAAAAATATTAACAATAGGTTAACCTCCAACTTTGTAATGTCTTTCTACCAGCAAGGTTTGCTTAATTATAACCTCAGGTAGTTGGGTTTCTTCTTCCAGATTGGAGAGAGTGGAGTTATCTTGCGAGGCAATCGGAGAGTGGTGGATTTCTGGGATGATCTCAAATCAATGCGGCCCTGCTCTTTCTGCAACAGGCCCAGTTCGGCTAAAACTTCTTCTCCTTCCTGTAAAGACGAAAACTGATGCAACTTGTTGTGATAGTGAAACAGTAATTTAAATGGAAAAGCCTGTCTATATTTAATGTCCTGTGAGTGCAAGACCTGGAGAGGTGGTTTTAAGTTCCTTCTTCGTTGTATAGTACGGGATGTTAAGTCAGTAAAAAATTGTATTTCAAAGTCCCAGACTTGTATAGAATCAGTACTAGAGATGGGCGAAATTGTTGAAATTCGGTTCGCCCGAATCGAATCATGACGAATCATGTTAAAAACAGGAATTTCCTGGCTTCAGAGAGCCTGTAAGGTGTTGTAGAAAGTTGTGTCAAGCTCAAAAATGCATAGGAAGCGTGGTTTGGTATGTGTTTTAGTATGACATGCACATGACAGCGGCAACTCTTAGAATCGCTTCACTTTTCAATTCCATGGCCAACTTCACCAAATAAGTGAAGCGGGAACGCAGCCAGCTTGAAAGGACTGAGCTGAGGGCCAATATCCCACTATAACATCAGATGATTCTATAGATTATGACAGAACCTGTTCCGTTAAACACGGATACATACGTTAAACCCCCCAATGGTGTGGAGAGGGTGTCGGCAGTAATTTTACATTGATGTCACTGATCATTTTGCCCTTCTTTTCATCCGTCAGTGTCCACTTTGAATCGGTCAATAATCCATCAGTATTGCTAAAGCCAAAAACAAACAGGAGTGGATCCAAAACAGAGATGACCAGTAAATGGGATATTTGCATGTCCTCTGTTTTCTGTATCCACTCCTGCTTCTGGCTATCAATCCTGAGTCTTTTCATTCCTTCTGACAGATGAAATGAAGGGGAAAACCAAACATAGTGGCAACGTCATAGAGTGGTGGAGGGTGAAAACAGCATTATGGAAATCACAGCATGTTCCAGGGAGACAGTGGTTAGTTGGCAGCAGCATGAATAGGCTGCAGAGTGGAAATATTATGTCTGGTGAGGGCAGCAGCATGAGGTCAAAGAGTGGCACAATGAAAAATTCTGGAGCTGGCAGCAACATGGGAGGTCACAGAGTGGCACAATGACATAGGGTGGAGTTGGCGGCAGCAGCAGGAGCTCATAGAGTGGCACAACGACTGAGTGCAGGGGGCAGTAACACGGTAAGCTGCAGAGTGGCACAATGATATAAGGTGGAGGTGGTGTCAGCAGCAGCAGGAGCCCACAGAGTTGCACAATTACATATTGTGGAGGTGATGGACAATTCCAGTCCCTAATAAGGATGGCGGGAGGTAGATGGAGCAACTGGCAGCAGATGTGTGGCATCAGCCGGGTGGCAGCATCAGAATAGTGTCTGGGGCAGGTAGTTAAAATCCAGACTCATATCTCAATGTTTGGGGGACGCATCATGGCTGATCTAATCTGTTGCATAAAGCATTGATGTGTTTAAATCCTGGCCGATCCAAGCCTGATTCATCTTGACAAATCAGTCTCTCCACATTACGGGTGGACAAGCGGGTTCTCCTTGGGGTAACGATGGCCCCCACCGCACTGAACACTCCTATGATGCCACACTACTGGCCGGGCAGGACCGATTCTCTCCTGCAAACTATGCAAGTTGTGGCCATGCATCAAGTTTGGCTGCCCAGTAATCCAGGGGATCCTCTACCTGGGGTGGAAAAGTGCTGTCTAAGAAGTCCTGCCACCACCTCCCATGTGCTGACCAGACAGATTTTGCAGCATGAGTTCCAGGACATGAAGCAGTGGAATTACATTATTCATCCCGCAATCCTGGCGACTGACAAATAACGTGGCCTCTTCAAAGGGCCTGAGCAAACGGCAGGTGACAGTAGCTGAAATCAAAGTTACACAGGGGAGTACTCCTGTCCACATGCATCATCAAACAATCATTAATGGCTTTTCTCTGTTCATACAGATGGTCTAACATATGGAGGATGGAATTTCAACGGGTGGAAACATCGCATATCAGACTATATTGAGGGAGGCCATTCTGCCGCTACAACTCAAGGATGGGTGTGCTTGGCTTTGTAAGAATGGCTGAAATGCATGCACAGTTGGCCATCCTGGCCCTTTTTAGAATGTCTTGCAGATAACTGGAAGACTTGAGGAACCTGTTGACAACCAGATTGAACACTGTGCAGGGCACATGGGCCATCCCACCTCGGTGCAGCTCGGACACCATGCTCCTCCCATTGTCTGTCACCATGGTTCTAATTTTCAATTGTCATGGAGAAATCACAGATTGATTTCTTTTTGCATGACACGGAGCAGTTCCTCCCCGTGTGACTTCATTCGCCAAGGCAAACCAGGTGTAGAACTGCGTGACACCACTGTGCCCTGCACATGTAGTATGATGGAGCAGCACTTAGACTTGTGGAGGCTGAGATGGTGGTGGAGAAGGAGGAGGAGGTGGACACTGACGCATGAGCAGCAGTTTGACAATGTGGAGGAGAATGTGGCGTCTCTTGTTCAAGTTTTTGGTGTGGCTGGGCAGGAAGCACATTCACCGAGGACATGTACTGGCCCTGACCGTAGTTACATTTCCACACATCTGAGCTGCCATGCACCTTAGAAGAAACCAATAAGCTCAAGGACTGGCCCACCTTCTGTTCCACATATTTGTGAAGGGCTGACACTGCCCTTTTGGAAAAAAAATTCGGCTCGGAACTCTCCACCTTGGTTCGGCACATTAGATCCCTGAAGGGTGCAGAGTCCACAACTTGGAAAGGGAGGGACTGCACTACCAACAACTTGGACAAGAGCATGGTCAACTTCTGCACTTTAGGATGGCTGGACACATACAGTTGTCTCTTTGTAATCGCCTTGTGCAACGACTGCTGCCACCATGCGTAACGAGGAGCAGGAGCATCTGGACCAGGAGATGAGGTCAAAGACAAACAGCTCCCTTTGGCAGGGATGCTGGAGCCTAGACTGGCTGAAAGGGCATGTGTGCCACTAGGTGCTGCTGTTGCAGCAGGATGGACCTCCACATCTGTTCCACGTTTCTCCCAGGCCATTGGATGATGACACAAGGACTTGGTGCCAATGTTATCTCCCTGGCCATGCTTCACTTTCTGCCCACAGATTCCACATATACACACGCTCGGCTCCTCTGGTGTCTTAACAAAAAACTGCCACTCTGCCAAGGTGATGATTTTACTGCCAACACTCTGCACTGAGTGATTACTAACACCGCTGTCATGCTGAGCCCCTGTGCCACTGCTTACTTGGACCTGCGAAGACTTGCTGCCTGCTTTTCTGCCTGACACGCAAGCTGAAATCCTCTTCTCCTGACGACAATGATGATGAATCCCAAGTGTGATCGGCTATATCCTCGTCGATTTGTGTTTTCTCCTCAACAGTCTCAGTATGCACAGCCCGACTACTTGCAAGTGCAACATACCCTCCCAAGCCACTCTCTACATCTCTACTTTCCCATCCCCTGCACAAAGCAGCAGATGTTTCCCCCACCTTTTCACTACCAAGCTGCTGACGGATCTACTTTATCTACCAAAACTTGAAATTTGGGGTATACAGAAGCACAAGGACAGACACCCTGGAATAGGAGCAGAAATCACTTCAGAAAATATGTGGATTTTACACAGAATTCTTCCTATTCTCTTCAGCAACAAAAAAGAACTGCTATTTGGGGTGTACAGATCCCCCAAAACGGATACCCTGGATTCGAGCAGAAATCACTACAGCACAGTACAGTACAACAGCTAGACGCTGGAGACAGCACATGCAGTGTGAAATGCTGTGATTGGAAAAGGCTTCCTGTTTTTATAGGGCTGTGTGACATCACATAAGCCTGCCGAGCAATGATTGGGTTACAGGTCTGCACAAGTGATCGAGGGTGTTCCTTTCTTCTTCCCAGAGTTCTCTGCCACATGTAACATATTGTGCTCGCCCCCATTTTGGTAATAAAGGAGGGAAAAAAAACTTTGTTCCCACGAATCACCGTAAACTTCGGATTGGTGACGAAGTTTTCCTGAAATAATAACCAAATTCCGATTTGTTAGAATCAATTTGCTAATCTCTAATCAGCACCCCTAGTTGCCTTAATGAATTGTTCTTGAAGTGAAAAAAGTGGGGTCCCAAGGAAGCCCATTTGCTCTAGGTGCAGTAAGGGCTCTTTGTACCCGGTCCCCATCATGGTATCTATTTGAAAGGTCGGGTAGTGTTGTCTTGAATATATAATCTACAAATTGTTCTAGGTCAGTAACTGTCTTGGGAAGGCCCCTAATCCTTTTTTTTCTCTGCAGGACCTATTCTCTAAGTCCTCAATTTTGGGCCATGCCTCCTTCAGCTGGCCATGGATATCTGAGATGAGCTGGTGAATGCAGATTAATGTGGGCTACTGTCGAGTCCACCTTAGCCTCAATAGAATCAATAAGGTTGCCCAACATTTGAAAGTCCTCTTTTAAATCTGAGGTAAAGATGGGCAAATCTATTCAAAAGATTCTAACTTTGGTTAGAATTTTAGGAAAAATTCTATTTGTCACGTAGATGAAGTTTATGCTGATTTGCGGGAACAAAGTAGTTTTTTTTCCCCCTCTTTTTTCAGCTAAACGGGCTCCTTCTGGGAAGGAGAAAGGAACACCCCCGATGACAACTGCAGACCTGTAAGCCAATCAGCGACCGGCAGGCTTATGTGATGTCACACAGCCCTATAAAACCAAGACATTTTCAATCTTGCCACTTCACACTTCATGTGCTGTCTGTAGTGTCTAGATTCTGCTACTGTTCTGTGTAGTAACGATTCTTGCTGCAATCCCTGGTTGTTCTTTAAGGGGGATCTGTAAAACCCAAATATCATTTCTATTTAGTGACAAAATCGAATGGGAACAAATCTGTTTGGTTTTCATGCATTTGTTTCTGCAGCTGCTGTAGTGAATTGTGGACCTCTCACTGGATGTCAGTTGTGGGGTATTTGTATAACACACATTACCATACATTTTTGGGCTATAGCTTACAGCCAGATTTATGTGTCAAATCCACATAGTTTTTACAGTGATTTTCGCTGAAATTACACTGTCAGTTGTGGGGTATCTGTATAACGCACATTGCCATACCTTTTTGGGGCTACAGTTTACAGCCAGATTTACTTCTGAAATTCACGTAGTTTATAAACCATTATGTCAGACAGAAAGGTGGCAGGTGGAGCAGGAAGAGGTGGCAGCACGTTAAGGGGATGTCGCAGCAGGGGTGAGGCCAAAACTGCAGTTGTCATCTAGTGGCAGTGTGTTGATAAACAACTCAAAGGTTGTTAAATGGTTGACTAGGTCATCCAATTCCTCAAGTATAACATCTGACAACCCCAGCCAAGAGTCCGTGGGTTCATTAGATACAACAATTAGTTGGCATAGCCCAGGAGCAGGTCAGCGGCCCTCACCTGTCCTCAACCAGTCTCTGTCCTGTTCCATTCCAGCAGCCAGTGAGCTAATAGTTGGTCTGGGCTCAGCGCCACTATTCAGCGAGGGCTAAGTGTTTGAGGACAGTCAGCAGCTGCATGGCAGTGAAGAGGTGGGGCAGACTTCCGCTGCTTCGTGCAGTAGGCAGGCTGTGCATACTGACACCGGTTAGGAGAGTAGCAGTGACTGGGAAACACAAATTGACGATGATGTAGCTGATCGCACTTGTGAGCTGGTTGTAGCAGGGGATTCATCATCGTCTGGCGAAGACAGTGTCAGCTTGCGCGTCAGGCAGTGGAGCAGTTAGCAAGTTGCTACTGTGGCCATGAGTCAGCAGGGTGGCAACAGTGTGAGGACTGGATCCAAACGTCCGCAGGGTACAAATCCCGATTCGCAGGTCCAAGTAAGCACTGGCTCAGTGAGGCAGTGGTGGTAGTAGTCGTTCAGTGCAGAGTGCTGGCAGTAAAATTACCACCTCGGCGGTGTGGCAGTTTTTTGTAAAGACACAAGAGGAGCCGAGCGTGGGTATAAGTTGTATCTTCGGGCAGAAAGTGAAGGCGTGGCAGGGAGCTAACCTTGGCACCACAGCCCTGCGCCAACACATGTAGCATCACCATCTAATGGCCTGGGAGAAACGGGTGTCAGATGTGGTCCATCCTGCATGCGCAGCAACAGCAGCAGCACCTAGTGGCACACATGCTGGTTCAGCAAGTCAAGGCTCCAGCACCTCTGCCGAAGGTAGCCTTTTGTCTTTGACCTCATCTCCCGGTCCAGATGCTCCTGCTCCTCGCTACGCATGGCTCCAGCAAAGAGACAACTCTATGTGTCCAGTCATCCTAAGGTGCAGAAGCTGACCATGCTCTTGTCGAAGTTCTTGGTACTGCAGTCTCTCCATTTCCAAATCGTGGACTCTGCACCCTTTAGAGAACAAATGGCTTGTGCCGAACCAAGGTGGAGAGTTCCAAGCCGTAGAAGGTGGGTCAGTCCTTGAGCTTATCAGTTTCTTACAAGATGCACGGCCGCTCAGACGTGTGGAGCTGTAACTATGGTCAGGGCCGGTACATGTCCTTTACAGCCCACTGGGTTAATGTGCTTCCCGCCCAGCCACACCAACAACTTCCACAAGAGACGACACATTCTCCTCCTTCTCCACTACAACCTCAGCCTCCACAAGTGCTGCTCCATCATACCACATGTGCAGGGCACAGCGGTGTCACGCAGTTCTACACGAACAAAGTCACACATGGGAGGAACTGCTCCGAGTCAAGCAACAAGAAATCAATGTGTGGCTTTCTCTGTGACATCTAAAAATCAGAACCATGGTGACAGACAATGTGAGGAACATGGTGTCCGCGCTGCACCAAGGAGGGATGATCCATGTGCCCTGCATGGTGCACGTGTTCAACCTGGCAGTCAACAAGTTCCTAAAGTCTTACACCCATCTGCAAGACATTCTAAAAATGGCCAGGACACTGTGCATGCACTTCAGCCATTCTCACAAAGCCAGGCACACCCTCCTCGAGTTGCAGCGTCAGAATAGCCTACCGCCTGTATGAACAGAGAAAAGCCATTAATAATTTTTTGATGATGCAAGCGGACTGTAGGACTCCCCTGTGTATCTTTGATGTCAGCCACTGGCAGCTCATGCGTGACACCTGCCGTTTGCTCAGGCCCTTTGAAGAGGCCACGTTATTTGTCTGTCACCAGGACTGCGGGATGAATAACGTTATAACTAGAGATGAGCGAACATACTCGTCCGAGCTTGATGCTCGATCGAGCATTAGCGTACTCGTAACTGCTCGTTGCTCGGACGAATATTTCGCCCGCTCGAGAAAATGGCAGCTCCCGCCGTTTTGCTTTTTGGCGGCCAGAAACAGAGCCAATCACAAGCCAGGAGACTCTGCACTCCACCCAGCATGACGTGGTACCCTTACACGTCGATAGCAGTGGTTGGCTGGCCAGATCAGGTGACCCTGGGATAGACTAGCCGCTGCCCGCGCTGCTCGGATCATTCTCTGTCTGGATGCCGCTAGGGAGAGAGCTGCTGCTGGTCAGGGAAAGCGTTAGGGTGTTCTATTAGCTTGCTGTTAGGCAGGAGTGATTCTACAACAGCCCTTCTTAGGGCTACAATAACGTTATCCTTTTTTTTTTTATTTGCTTGTGGCTGGGCTTGCTGGCACTAGTAGTGCAGCTAGTACCATATTGTGAGGAATTAGCAGGGGGACTTGCTACCGTTGTGTTTAGCTCTTAGTGACACACATATCCACCTCAAACACCAAAGTGGGAAAATTTATTAGGGGTTTGATTTCAATTAGGCACAGTCTGCCAGTTTCTTTTTATTTTACGTTTATTTTTTTCATAACTCAGTGTCATCTCATCTTGCATAGTAGTGTGCTTTAATACTTGGCTAGAAAATAGCCATAGGAGAATCCAAACGGCTTACTTACGCCTACAGTAGCGTTATATATATTTGATTTCTGGTTGATCTGCTGGTGGCTGTAGTTGTTGCAGTGCATCTACTAGCAAATTGTGAGCAATTTGGAGTGAGACTTGCGACCACTGTGTTTTGCGCTTAGTGACGCACATATCCATCGCAAAGACCGAAGTGGGAAAATTTATTAGGGCCCGGGGTTGGATTTCAATTAGGCACAGTCTGCCATTTCCTTTTTTATTTTACGTTTATTTTTTTCATAACTCAGCGTCATCTCATCTGGCATAGTAGTGTGCTTTAATACTTGGCTAGAAAATAGCCATAGGAGAATCCAAACGGCTTACTTACGCCTACAGTAGCGTTATATATATTTGATTTCTGGTTGATCTGCTGGTGGCTGTAGTTGTTGCAGTGCATCTACTAGCAAATTGTGAGCAATTTGGAGTGAGACTTGCGACCACTGTGTTTTGCGCTTAGTGACGCACATATCCATCGCAAAGACCGAAGTGGGAAAATTTATTAGGGCCCGGGGTTGGATTTCAATTAGGCACAGTCTGCCATTTCCTTTTTTATTTTACGTTTATTTTTTTCATAACTCAGCGTCATCTCATCTGGCATAGTAGTGTGCTTTAATACTTGGCTAGAAAATAGCCATAGGAGAATCCAAACGGCTTACTTACGCCTACAGTAGCGTTATATATATTTGATTTCTGGTTGATCTGCTGGTGGCTGTAGTTGTTGCAGTGCATCTACTAGCAAATTGTGAGCAATTTATAGTGAGACTTGCGACCACTGTGTTTTGCGCTTAGTGACGCACATATCCATCGCAAAGACCGAAGTGGGAAAATTTATTAGGGCCCGGGGTTGGATTTCAATTAGGCACAGTCTGCCATTTCCTTTTTTATTTTACGTTTATTTTTTTCATAACTCAGCGTCATCTCATCTGGCATAGTAGTGTGCTTTAATACTTGGCTAGAAAATAGCCATAGGAGAATCCAAACGGCTTACTTACGCCTACAGTAGCGTTATATATATTTGATTTCTGGTTGATCTGCTGGTGGCTGTAGTTGTTGCAGTGCATCTACTAGCAAATTGTGAGCAATTTGGAGTGAGACTTGCGACCACTGTGTTTTGCGTTTAGTGACACACATATCCATTGCAAAGACCGAAGTGGGAAAATTTATTAGGGCCCGGGGTTGGATTTCAATTAGGCACAGTCTGCCATTTCCTTTTTTATTTTACGTTTAATTTTTTCATAACTCAGCGTCATCTCATCTGGCATAGTAGTGTGCTTTAATACTTGGCTAGAAAACAGCCATAGGAGAATCCAAGCGGCTTACTTACGCCTACAGTAGCGTTATATATATTTGATTTCTGGTTGATCTGCTGGTGGCTGTAGTTGTTGCAGTGCATCTACTAGCAAATTGTGAGCAATTTGGAGTGAGACTTGCGACCACTGTGTTTTGCGCTTAGTGACGCACATATCCATCGCAAAGACCGAAGTGGGAAAATTTATTAGGGCCCGGGGTTGTATTTCAATTAGGCACAGTCTGCCATTTCCTTTTTTATTTTACGTTTATTTTTTTCATAACTCAGCGTCATCTCATCTGGCATAGCAGTGTGCTTTCATACTTGGCTAGAAAATAGCCATAGCAATAGGATAGCATCGTTTGGTTTTAAAAACTAAAAAACACACACAAAAAAAAAACACAAAAAAACGTAAAAAAAAAATTAAAGTTATAACTCTCATTTTCAAAATGTTTAACCCGAGGGCTAGGGGTAGAGGACGAGGGCGGGGACGTGGGCGTCCAACTACTGCAGGGGTCAGAGGCCGTGGTCCTGGGCGGGGTGAGACACCACCTGCTGTTGAGGGAGCAGGGGAACGCCGCAGAGCTACACTCCCTAGGTTCATGTCTGAAGTTACTGGGACTCGTGGTAGAGCACTGTTGAGGCCAGAACAGTGCGAACAGGTGATGTCGTGGATTGCCGACAATGCTTCGAGCAATTTGTCCACCAGTCAGTCTTCCACGCAGTCCACCCATGTCACCGAAATCGGCACTCCTCCAGCTCCTGCACCTCAGCCTCCTCCCCCCCAGTCTGCCCCCTCCCAGCAAAATTTGGCATTTGAACCGGCATACTCTGAGGAACTGTTTTCTGGACCCTTCCCACAGTCACAAACCACTTGTCCGGTTGCTGATGAGCAATTTTCCGATGCCCAGGTTTTCCACCAGTCGCAGTCTGTGGGTGATGATGACCTTGTTGACGTAGTGGAAGAAGTGTGTAAAGAGGTGTCCGACGATGAGGAGACACGGTTGTCAGACAGTGGGGAAGTTGTTGTCAGGGCAGGAAGTCCGAGGGGGGAGCAGACTGAGGGATCGGAGGATGATGAGGTGACAGACCCAAGCTGGGTTGAGAGGCCGGGTGAACACAGTGCTTCTGAGACGGAGGAGAGTCCTCGACCAGAACAGGTTGGAAGAGGCAGTGGTGGGGCCAGACGGAGAGGCAGGGCCAGAGCTGGTGCATCAGCGCCAAATGTGTCAACTAGTGAAGCTCCCGTGGCGAGGGCTCCTGCGGCGAGGGCTAGATTTTCAGAAGTCTGGAGGTTCTTTAAGGAAACACCGGATGACCGACGGACTGTGGTGTGCCACATTTGCCAAACCAGGATCAGCAGGGGTTCCACCACTACTAGCTTAACTATCACCAGTATGCGCAGGCATATGAATGCTAAACACCCCACTCAGTGGCAACAAGCGCGTTCACCTCCGGCCGTGCACACCACTGCTCCTTCCCCTGTGTCAGCTGATAGTCAGCCCCCTGCCCAGGACCCTGCCACAAAAACCCCATCGTCGCCTCCACGATCCTCCACAGCATCCACCAGCGTTCAGCTCAACATACCCCAGACGCTGGAGCGGAAACGCAAATATAGTGCAACCCACCCGCACGCCCAAGTCCTTAATGTGCACATCTCCAGATTGCTAAGCCTGGAGATGCTGCCCTATAGGCTAGTAGAGACCGAGGCCTTTCGCAGCCTCATGGCGGCGGCCGCCCCTCGGTATTCGGTCCCCAGCCGCCACTACTTTTCCCGATGTGCCGTCCCAGCCCTGCACCAGCACGTGTCAGACAACATAATCCGTGCCCTGACCAACGCCGTTTCTGACAAGGTCCACCTGACCACGGACACGTGGACGAGTGCTGCCGGGCAGGGCCACTATATATCGCTGACGGCACATTGGGTTAACTTGGTGGAGGCTGGGACCGAGTCTGACCCTGCAGCTGGTCATATACTGCCGACGCCGAGGATTGCGGGGCCTACCTCGGTCCAGGTGTTTCAGGCCTACTATGCCTCCTCCTCCTCCCACCCCTCCTCCACCTCCTCCTCCGAACGACCATCCGTGGGCATGGCGCCATCAGTCGGTAGCTCTAGGCACAGCAGCAGTGCCGTCGCTAAGCGACAGCAGGCGGTGCTCAAACTGCTGAGCCTAGGCGATAAAAGGCACACCGCCCAAGAACTATTACAGGGCATCACGGCGCAGACTGATCTGTGGCTGGCACCGCTGAACCTGAAGCCAGGCATGGTTGTGTGTGTCAACGGCCGTAACCTGGTGGCGGCTCTGCAACTCGGCAGACTGACACATGTGCCATGCCTGGCCCATGTGTTAAATCTGATAGTTCAGCGTTTCCTCAAGACCTACCCCAATCTGTCTGATTTGCTCACGAAGGTGCGCCGCATCTGTGCGCATTTCAGGAAGTCCAGCACAGATGCTGCCACTCTCAGGGCAGCGCAGCGCCGCCTCCAACTGCCCGCTCACCGACTGTTGTGCGACGTGCCCACGAGGTGGAATTCAACACTGACCATGTTATCCAGAGTTTACCAGCAGCGCCGAGCGATTGTAGACTGCCAGATGTCAACTTCCACCAGAACTGGTAGTCAGGTCAGTCAGCTTCCTCAAGTCTACAATGAGGAGTGGACGTGGATGTCTGATATCTGTCAGGTGCTGAGTAACTTTGAGGAGTCAACACAGATGGTCAGTGGCGATGCCGCCATCATCAGCCTCACCATCCCGCTGCTTGGCCTGTTGAAAAACTCTCTGGTCAGCATGAAGTCGGAAGCTCTGCGCTCCTCACAAGAGACGGGGGAAGAAGATTCCCTTGTTGATAGCCAAAGCACCCTTAGGTCTGTTTCTCAGCGCATATCGGAGGAGGTGGAGGAGGATGAGGAGGAAGAGGAGGAGAATGTTGGCGAGACACAAGAGGGGACCATTGTTGAGTCCTTCACTGTTGAGCGTGTATGGGCAGAAGAGGAGGAGTTGGAGGAGTTGGAGGAGGAGGAAATGGACAGTCAGGCCAGTGAGGGGAGTGAATTCTTACGCGTTGGTACTCTGGCGCATATGGCAGATTTCATGCTAGGCTGCCTATCCCGTGACCCTCGCGTTCAAAGAATTTATTCCAGCACCGATTACTGGGTGTTCACTCTCCTGGACCCACGGTACAAGCAAAATCTTTCCACTCTCATCCCTGGAGAGGAAAGGAGTGTGAGAATGCATGAATACCAGCAGGCCCTGGTGCACAAGCTGAAACAGTATTTCCCTTCTGACACCGCTAGCGGCAGAGTGCGTAGTTCTGCGGGACAAGTAGCGAGGGAGAGTAGGCGAGCAGGCAGCTTGTCCAGCACTGGCAAGGGTACGCTTTACAAGGCTTTTGCCAGCTTTATGTCACCCCAGCAAGACACTGTCACCTGTCCCCAGTCTCGGCAGAGTAGGGCTGATCTTTACAGAAAGATGGTGAGGGAGTACGTAGCTGACCATACCATCGTCCTAAATGATCACACAGCTCCCTACAACTACTGGGTTTCAAAGCTGGACATGTGGCACGAACTGGCGCTGTACGCCTTGGAGGTTCTTGCCTGCCCTGCCGCTAGCGTCTTGTCTGAGCGGGTTTTCAGTGCAGCTGGTGGCATCATCACCGATAAGCGTACACGCCTGTCGACTGACAGCGCTGACAGGCTGACGCTTATCAAGATGAATAAAGCCTGGATTTCTCCTAATTTCCAATCTCCACCAGGTGAAGGAAGCTCAACCTGAATAATTATCCACTCCTCCTCCTCCTCATTTTCCTCCTTCTCCTCCTCTTTGTACAGTAAAGCAGAGGAAACTGGCTATTTTTTTACAGGGCCCACTGGCTCTAGCTATAGTACTTTATGCATTTAATTTTTATGGAGGGCCACCGACCCGGTCCTCTGTTTTAAACAATTTTTGGGAGTGCCACATACAGGCACTCAATCTATTCAATTTTTCTGGAGGGCCACCTACCTGCTCCTCTGGTTTGAAAACTTTTTTGGACTGCCACATACAGGCACTCAATCTATTCAATTTTTCTGGAGGGCCACCTACCTGCTCCTCTGGTTTGAAAACTTTTTAGGACTGCCACATACAGGCACTCAATCTATTCAATTTTTCTGGAGGGCCACCTACCTGCTCCTCTGGTTTGAAAACTTTTTTGGACTGCCACATACAGGCACTCAATCTATTCCATTTTTATGGAGGGCCACCTACCTGCTCCTCTGGTTTGAAAACTTTTTTGGACTGCCACATACAGGCACTCAATCTATTCAATTTTTATGGAGGGCCACCTACCTGCTCCTCTGGTTTGAAAACTTTTTTGGACTGCCACATACAGGCACTCAATCTATTCCATTTTTATGGAGGGCCACCTACCTGCTCCTCTGGTTTGAAAACTTTTTTGGACTGCCACATACAGGCACTCAATCTATTCAATTTTTCTGGAGGGCCACCTACCTGCTCCTCTGGTTTGAAAACTTTTTTGGACTGCCACATACAGGCACTCAATCTATTCCATTTTTATGGAGGGCCACCTACCTGCTCCTCTGGTTTGAAAACTTTTTTGGACTGCCACATACAGGCACTCAATCTATTCCATTTTTCTGGAGGGCCACCTACCTGCTCCTCTGGTTTGAAAACTTTTTTGGACTGCCACATACAGGCACTCAATCTATTCCATTTTTCTGGAGGGCCACCTACCTGCTCCTCTGGTTTGAAAACTTTTTTGGACTGCCACATACAGGCACTATCCAAATTGAATTGTCTCCATAGCAGCCTCCACACGTTGTCTCCATTGCTACCTCCAAAAGTCGTCCATATAGCTGCCTCCATACATCGTCCCTTTATCAAACGAGGTGTGTCAGGCCGAAATTTGGGTTGTTTTCATGGATTCCACATCAAAGTTGTTAACTTTGTCGCCACCCTGCTGTGTTATCCACAAAATACACTGGCAAACTTTTACCATTTACGGATATTATTTCAGCGCTTCTTGCGCATCTGTTTACATTCCCCTCACCCGCCATATCCTAAACTTATAAGAACGCTACTACACTTGATCTTATACAAAAGGTTCTTAGAAGTGCTGTTTGGGGAGTAGCCTAGAGACAGGGGCTTGGATTGGCGAAAGCTCGCCTGGCAGCGGAGCGCCAGCTCCATTCCAAGAACCAACTAACATAGTTTTAACTGCAGCACCTTTAATCTACTACTAGTTCACTGCCTCCATACATGGCCGCCTTATCA
Source organism: Engystomops pustulosus (assembly GCF_040894005.1). Lineage (NCBI taxonomy): Eukaryota > Metazoa > Chordata > Amphibia > Anura > Leptodactylidae > Engystomops > Engystomops pustulosus. The sequence goes on along the minus strand of NC_092416.1, from coordinate 110,396,594 downwards.
AACGTGCTGTGTCAGGCAGAATTTTGGGTTGTTTTCATGGCTTCCACAACAAACTTGTTAATTTTGTCGCCACCCTGCTGTGTAATCCTCAAAATATACTGGCAAACTTTTACCATTTTACGGATATTATTTCAGCGCTTCTTGCGCATCTGTTTACATTCCCCTCACCCGCCATATCCTAAACTTATAAGAACGCTACTACACTTGATCTTATACAAAAGGTTCTTAGAAGTGCTGTTTGGGGAGTAGCCTAGAGACAGGGGCTTGGATTGGCGAAAGCTCGTCTGGCAGCGGAGCGCCAGCTCCATGCCAAGAACCAACTAACATAGTTTTAACTGCAGCACCTTTAATCTACTACTAGTTCACTGCCTCCATACATGGCCGCCTTATCAAACGTTCTGTATCAGGCAGAATTTTGGGTTTTCATGGCTTCCACAACAAACTTGTTAACTTTGTCGCCACCCTGCTGTGTAATCCTCAAAATATACTGGCAAACTTTTACCATTTACGGATATTATTTCAGCGCTTCTTGCGCATCTGTTTACATTCCCCTCACCCGCCATATTCCAAACTTATGAGAACGCTACTACACTTAACTTGGTGCAGGCTGGGACCGAGTCTGACCCTGGGGCTAGTCATATACTGCCGACGCAGAGGATTGCGGGGCCTACCTCGGTCCAGGTGTTTCAGGCCTACTATGCCTCCTCCTCCTCCCACCCCTCCTCCACCTCCTCCTCCTCCTCCGAATTACCATCCGTGGGCATGGCGCCATCAGTCGGTAGCTCTAGGCACAGCAGCAGTGCCGTCACTAAGCGACAGCAGGCGGTGCTCAAACTGCTGAGCCTAGGTGATAAAAGGCACACTGCCCAAGAGCTATTACAGGGCATTCCGCATCAAACTTGTTAACTTTGTCGCCACCGTGCTGTGTAAGCCACAAAATATACTGGAAAACTTTTTTCATTTACGGATATTATTTCAGCGCTTCTTGCGCAGATGTTTACTTTCCCCTCACCCGCCATATCCCAAACTTATAAGAACGCTACTACACTTGATCTTATACAAAAGGTTCTTAGAAGTGCTGTTTGGGGAGTAGCCTAGAGACAGGGGCTTGGATTGGCAAAAGCTCGCCTGGCAGCGGAGCGCCAGCTCCATGCCAAGATCAAACTAACATAGTTTTAACTGCAGCACCTTTAATCTACTACTAGTTCACTGCCTCCATACATGGTCCCCTTATCAAACGAGCTGTGTCAGGCAGAATTTTGGATTGTTTTCATGGCTTCCATGTTAACTTTGTCGCCACCCTGCTGTGTAATCCACAAAATATACTGGCAAACTTTTATCATGTACCGATATTATTTGAGCGCTTCTTGCTCACCTCCTTTGGTTCCTCTCTGCCACCCATTGGTTTGAAGCCTGAGTCCATTTAGGGTATGTTGCCATGCCACTCTCTAGCCTGCCGCTGCTGCCGCTGCCTCTGCATGCCGTCCCCTATAGTGTCAGGGTCAATTATTGGATGTTTTAGATGCTATCTAGCCTCATTCGGTCACTCTGTCATGGCCATGCTGTTGCCCATAATTTTGGCATAATGGTGCGATTAAGCAGCCTCAGAGGCATCCATGCATGCTGCCCCTGCTGTTTCCTGTCCATTTCCGTGGTGTTTCCATCCTTTTCTGAGGTTCCCAGGTGTTTGGCCAAGCTTCCCTGTGCAGAGCCTTGGTCCCCTTGAAAAATGCTCGAGTCTCCCATTGACTTCAATGGGGCTCGTTACTCGAAACGAGCACTCGAGCATCAGGAAAAGTTCGTCTCGAATAACGAGTACCCGAGCATTTTAGTGCTCGCTCATCTCTAGTTATAACACTTATTCATGTACTGGAACTCATGCTGCAAAATCTGTCTTGTCAGGGCACAGTTAAAGTGGAGATGACATTTCATGGCCACATGAGTCCGGTGGGGGCTGATCTGGAGTCTAATGAGGAGGAGGACATTGGAGCACAAGCAGAGTCTGGAGAAATCAGTGGTTTTTCCACTCAGGTGAGTGGAAGTGAAAGAGAGGAGGAACAGGAGCATCCAGAGGAGGAAGAAGACGAGGCAGATGACCCAGAAGCACCGTGGCAGTATACTGTGGAGATGGAGGCCTGCAGTCCCTCAGAGTCACTTGCGCAGATGGCCCGCACCATGCTGCTATGCCTAACTAGTGACAGCCGAATAGTCAACATCCGCCATTGAGATGACTTTTGGCTCTCCACCCTCTTGGGCCCTCGCTACCGGTCAAAAATGGGTGACTTTTTTCCAGCTGCTGAGAGGGAGAAACAACTGGCATACTATAGAGAAATACAGTGCAAACAGTTGGCCACTGCCTATGTGTGACATTGTCCATCCTCTGTCAGGTCTGACCGGGGGATTCCTGGCAGTCATCGCTCGTGTACTACTGCCACGGCTGCTGTGGGGAGCTGGGGTGGTAGGAGCAGTAGCAGCTCCATCAGCAGCAGCTTAAGTCTTGATTCCATATTGAGCAATTTCCTTCACCCGGCTAGTGAGGAGTCTAGCCGCCACCAGCAGCAGGAGAGTTTGCAGTAGAGAAGCTGTCCTGCCCGGCCAGTAGTGTGGCATCAAAGCGGGTGTTCAGGGCAGTGGTGGCCATCGTTTTCCCAAGGAGAACCCGCTTGTCCACCTGAAATGTGGAGAGACTGACCTTTCTCAAGATGAATCAGGCTTGCATCGGCCAGGATTTTAACTCACCAATGCCTAATGTATCAGATTCGATCAGCCATGACGCCTCCTCCAAACGTTGAGAAATGAGTCGGGGTTCTAACTACCTGCCTCAGCCACTATTCTGATGCTGCCAACCACCTGATGCCACACATCTGCTGCCAGTTGCTCCATCTACCTCCTACCATCTTTACCAGGGACTGGAATTGTCCGCCACCTCCACACTATATCATGGTGCCTCTCTGCAGGCTCCTGCTGCTACTGATGCCACCTCCACACTATATCATTGTGCCACTTTGCGGGCTCCTGCTGCTGCTGCTGATGTCACCTCCACACTATATCATTGAGCCACTCTGCAGGCTCCTGCTGCTGCTGCTACTGATGCCACCTACACACTATGTCAATGTGCCACTCTGCGGGCTCCTGCTGCTGCTGCTTCTGATGCCACCTTCACACTAAATCATTATGCCACTCTGTGGGATCCTGCTGCTGCTGTTGCTGACACCACCTCCACACTATATCATTGTGCCACCCTGAGGGCTCCTGCTGATACTAATGCCACCTCCACACTATATCATTGTGCCACTCTGTGGCCTTTCATGTTGCCGCCACCTCCATACCTCTGACCTCATGCTGCTGCTGATGCCACCTTTGGAGTTCTTTTTTGTCAAAGACCTGATATTTTCAGGAAAACTGTAATGTATAATGGATATGGAGCCTCAAATCTACAAATTAAAATTTACATTGAATACTTTGAATTCAAATTCATTTCAAACTTCATTGTTGTGCCACAATGTGGCCTCCTGATGCTGATGCCACCTCCACACTATATCATTGTGCCACCCTGCGGGCTCCTGCTGATACTGATGCCACCTCCACACTATATCATTGTGCCACTCTGTGGCTTTTTATGTTGCTTCCACCATGTTGCTGCCACCTGTGGGCTCCTGCTGCTGCCGCCACCTCCACACTCTTATCATTGTGCCACTTTGTGACTTTCCATGTTGCTGCCACCTGTGGGCTCCTGTTAATGCCACCTTCACACCATATCAATGTGCCACTCTGTGGCTTTCCATGTTGCTGCCACCTTTGGACTCCTGCTGCTGCTTCTGCTGCCGCCGCAACCTGCACACTCTGTCATTGGACCACTCTGTGGCTTTCCATGTTGTTGCCACCATGTTGCTGCCACCTGTGGGCTCCTGTTGATGCCACCTCCACACTATATCATTGTGCCACACTGTGTCTTTTCATGTTGCGGCCACCATGTTGCTGCTAGCTGTGGCCTCCTGTTGCTGATGCTGCTGCTGCCACCTCCACACTTTTCTCATTGTGCCACTTTGTGGCCTACCATGTTTCCGCCACCTCCATAATTCATCATTGTGCCACTCTGCAGCCTACACATGCTGCTGCCAATTGACCGATGTCTCCCTGGAACACCCTGTGATTTCCATAATGCTGTTTTCACCCTACACCACTCTATGACGTTGCCAGTGTTAGGATTCCCCTTCATTTTATCTGCCAGAAGGATGAAAAGGATTGATAGCCAAAAGCAGGAGTGAATACAGAACACACAAGACATGCAAGTATCCCATTTGCTGCTCATCTCTATTCTGGATCAACTCCAATTTGTTTTTGTCTTTAGCCATACTGATGGATTATTGACCGATTGAAAGAGCACACTGACGCATGAAAAGAAGGGCAAAATGATCAGTGACGTCAATGCAAAATTACTGCCGACACCCTCTCCACTCTTTTGGGGGGATTCTACATGTATCCTCGTTTAACTGAACAGGTTCTGTGGTAGTCTATGGAATCATCTGATGTCAGTGTAAAAAGAGTGCACTCTTTGATGTTATAGTGGGATCTTGGCCATCAGCTCGGTCCTTTTGAGCTGGCAAAGCAGTTACCTTGTCAGGCTGCATTCCCGCTTCGCTTATTTGGTGAATTTGGCCTATGTAAGTGCACATGGAAGTGAAGAGTGAAACGGTTATAAGAGAGGCAGCTGTCATGTGCGTGTCATACTAAAACACATCATGCTCCCTATGCATATTTAAGCAGGGCATAACGTTCTACAACAGCCTATATGTTCTCTGCAGCCAGGAAATATCTGTTTTTCAACGTGATTCGTTATGATTCGATTCAGGTCGAAACAAATTTTTTCTAAACCTTGGCTGGCTGGATGCAATTTCGGCCATAGTTTTATCCAGGGCTCCTGATGAATCCTGCGAAGCCCTTGGACTCTCCTGAGATGGATCTGGGGCAGTCCTCCTATGTCTACTGGCACAATGTGGAGAGGGTTAGTGCTCAAAATTGCTGATAAATTGATGCTTTCTGTCTGGTGAGGCGTGGAGCTCTACGAACTTGCGGCCTCCTCGAGCACTGCGTGCATGTGCCTCCCACAACCACTTATTTTTGGGGTCTTAAAACCTGCTTGGGCAGACCCTGTGGCCACTGTATTGCATGCCCCAATATGGAACCAGCAACTACATTTTCTGATCTAAGAGGTGGTCGCGAATTTAAGATCCATTGGACTAAAACAGTGGTCTATTATGCTTGCTGCCTCAAAATTTGTACCATATATACTCGTGTATAAGCTAAGTTTTTAAGCACAAAAAATGTGCTGAAAAACCTCACCTCGGATTATACACAAATCAGTTAAAAAAAATAAACGTACCCACTCACCCTCTGATGTCCCCGATGCTTGGTGCGGCTCCTCTTCTTTCTTCTTCCTGCTGTATTAGCCGGCAGAGAAGCATCCACGCGATCAGCCGGCCGGCGCACACTGTGATGCGGTGGTGTTGCAGCTGATGACGTCATAGTGCCAGCCGGCAGATCACGGGGACGCATCTCTGCTGGCTAATACAGCAAGAAGAAGAAAGAAGAGTAGCCATAGAGACCGGAACATCGGGGAGCTGCGCTGGGCATCGGGACCGAAGGTGAGTATGTACTTTTTTTTTATATGCTTACTTTATGTGCAGGCTGGCTTGCTGTATACTACATGGGACGGGCTGGCTGTATACTACATGGGACTGGCTGGCTGTATACTACAAGGGGCTGGCTGGCTGTATACTACATGGGGCTGTTTGTATACGACTGCAAGCTGGATGGCTGTATACTACAAGGATCTGGCTGACTGTATACTACATGGGGGCTGGCTAGCTGTATACTACATGGGGGCTGGCTGTATACTACATGGGGGCTGGCTGGCTGTATACTACAAGGACCTGGCTGGCTGTATACTAAATGGGGGCTGGCGATATACTACTACTTGACCTTGAGTCAATAGGTTTTCACAGATTTTGGTGGTAAAATTACGGATTTCAGCTTATACTCAGATCAGTTTACTTGCCATTTATTGTTTAGGTTTGTTCACCCATTTGTCACATTGCACTTTGCACTTGCGCAGATTAGCACTTTATACGCACGGTTTTGCACACCTTTTCATTAGTTTAGTAATAAATTTATCATTATATGAGATATATTTTTTGCTTTTTTGTCCATCTTTATTCACTATTTGTGGGCTCATACCAGTTTTATGGATATTCATGTATTTTGGTTATCTGTGCATTGTATACTCATGTTTTTGGTGGCACACCACCTTTATGTCTAGCACTTTATTAATATACATTATGGATTGTATATATCTTTACATATTTATTATTTCTGTTACTATGCATGTATATTAATGTCACCTTATTATGCTGTACATTGTGTTAGAGAATTTATGTTTTCTGCTACTGTCTTGCTGCTACCGTCTTGTTTGTTCCCGGCCACCACTAGAGCTAGGTTTATTTTATTTGCCTACATTTCTTACCATGTTATCGTTCACACTGTTTTCCTCCCAATTACCTTCACCACCATAGTTATCTTTTGTCATTTTACCTTCTCCGTGACGCATCAGCGACTGTGCTCCTGACGTCACGGTGAGTGGTGTTGCCTCAGCCCCCTACTGACGTTGCGGGCCTCCCTCCGATCCATCTGACATAATGGTGGGTGGTAGTATCTACACCCCCTGCACATGCGTCCGACACACAGGTGGGTTAAGCTCTCATTGCTAATGCCTTGTCATTGGTCCAGGTTTTTCTAATGTACCAATCTTTTCATCTGGCGTTATCCCTTGACAAACACCTGCTGTGGTTGAAATGTGCCAGGTAATAGCTTGTCCTCCGTTCCTTCAGTCTTCTTACTACTTTCACCATTTTAGTTCCCGTTCACTGAATCAAAATTTGGACCCAGTTTCACCTTCATGCTCGAGATAGATTCAGAGGAAGAAAGTATGCAGGAGAAATTTTAGATAGAGCACTCAAGGAGATTTCGGAGTCTAGTCATAGTATGAGTCAGTATAGTAGGGAAGAAAGGAACCCAATGACTCCTGTTTTTGTCACTAATTACTGTAGGGAGGCACTGGAAGTGAAAAAGTCTTGTGACCAATGACCCAGTCTTGAATAAAATTGTATCGCCTAAACCAATGACAGTATTTAAAAGGGCCAATAATATTAAGGACATACTTCCAGCTATGTGAGAGAGGAAAAGAGTAAGGGAATGAGGATACAAGGATTTTGTAACTGTAAAAAATGTCAACGATGTAAATATAGGGATTGGACAGATAAAGGAATAGAGAAGGAATTTGATGGGAAAAATTACTCTTCATTTAAAATAAGAGATTATACAAACTGCGATACCTGTGCAGTTATATATTTAATTATTAGCCCTTGTGGGTTAAAATACGTGGGGAGGACTGGTAAAAAAAAATATAGGAGAGTGTCAGGATCAGTGGATCCTCTGGACCACCGCGGGAGATGGAACTAGCCGACACCTGGGACCGGAATCCAAGTGGCACCTGGTTTTCACCAGAGCCCGCCGCAAAGCGGGTTGGACTTGCTGCGGCAGGATACCAAAAGGTCGTTCCCAGGCGCGACCAGCCCAAGGTGGCAGCCGAGGTCGAGGTACCTTAGCAGAAGACAGTCTCGTAGTCAGGTCCAGGCTCTGGGTCAGGGCAGGCGGCAGAGATGCGAGGTCAAGTCCAAATCCGGGGTCAGCAACGGGAGGTCCAGGCAGGTGGGAACGGGAACACAGGCACACGGAACACAGCAACACGGAGGAACTCGGGTAACACGGCAACATAGGACTTGGGAGCGGAGACACACAGGAACACAGGAATACATAGGAACGCAGGAATAATCACCAGGAAGCTTTCTCTTAGGCTGTGAGGCACAAAGATCCAGCAGGGAACACAAGAAGAGGCAGGATTCTTAAAGGTGAGGTGTTCAGCCAGTGCACCAATTAGCGGTGCGCTGGCCCTTTAAATTTTCGGCAGGAGCCGCGGGCGCGCCCTAGGAAGTGGGGACGCGCGCGCACGGCAGTCTGGGGAAGAGCAGGAGCCGGGAGAGGTAAGTGAGACCGGACAGCAGCGGGGGCACGAGGAGGAACAGGGATCCTCCGAGACAGGGATCGCGGGAGCACCCGTGACAGAGACCATGTAAGAAATATTAAAAAAGGCTTGAAAACTCGGGTCTATTGGCAGATTTTCGGGACAGACACAATCAGAACCCTAAGGGGCTGTGTTTTTTTTGGTCTCGATATAGTTAAAGCCAATTGGAGGGGTGAAGATCTAAATAAAAAAAACTTAATATTAGAGAAGGCTTTTGGATTTATCATTTGGAAACTTTCCAGCCTGTTGGTATTAACATAAACTTTGAGTTGAAGAGTTTCCTGAACTGAAAAGGGGAGTGTGATAGAGCCACTATAGAGATGTATAAAAATTTATGGTTTGCGGAGAATCCATTGCTCTGTGTCTAGAATATAATATGAACTATCTCCATAAGGGATATGCTCATATTTTTAGAAGAAGGTATGTATGGGTACAAGAGTTTATAGAATAATACAAGTTGCATCACGTGGAATGCCTATAGCATTGAAAAAATACCTCATTTGTTTGTGGTAGGGGCGTCGCTAGGTCAAAAGATCCGGGGCTCGTGCCCCGGATCTCCCCGGGTCAGCAGGACATTTGTCCTCCCCGGGTATCCTTCCCTCTCTCAACATGATCTGTGTCCTCAGGACACAGATTGTGATGAGAACTTGTGCATTGCTTTCCCCTGAAGGTCCTAGCCTCTAGGAGAATAAGACTCCCGGAGTCTGAAGGATATGTGATGATGTCGTGATCACATGACTGGCAGGGGAAAGTAATGCACACAGCGCTACATCAGTGAGGTGAGGATAAAAAATCATAGCAGCAGGAAGGGGGAGAACATGGGGGTCTGTGTGGGCACATTACTTACTGGGGGCTGTGTGGGGGTCATTACTGGGGGGTGGGTAACCGTGTGGGTACATTACTTACTGGGGGGATGTGTAGGGGACATTACTGGGGGGGACTGTGTGGGCACATTTCTTACTGGTGGGAGCTGTTCGGCACATTACTTACTGGGGGCTGTGTGGGGGACATTACTTACTGGGGGTAGCTGTGTGGGGCACATTACTGGGCGGGCTGTGTGGGCACATTACAGGGGGGCTGTATGGGGGACATTACTGGGGGTAGCTGTGTGGGGCACATTACTAGGGCTGTTTGGTGCATATTACTGGGGGTAACTGTGTGGGGCACATTACAGGGGGGCTGTGTGGGGAACATTACTGGGGGCTGTTTGGGGCATATTAATGGGGGTAACTGTGTGGGGCATGTTACTGGGGGGATGTGTGGGGCACATTTCTTGGGGCACGTTCACAGGTGGCACTAGGACAGGCCTCGGTTTGATCTCACATGTTTTCCAGTGAAACACATGTGATGGGTAATGAGCACCTGGTTTTGTTTAAATGCAAGACAAACGTGTGAATGTAGCCTTACAGGAGATTGTTAGGGGGAACCAAGATGTAGGGGCAATGAGGAACATAAGATGTGTTGATGACTAATGGTGAAGATGGAGGACACGTCACCTGCAGTCACTGGGTGTAACCATTGGGGCTTTCTCTGGTGTTTCTGTAGCTGTATATACCCTCAGGGGACATTACTGAAAGTTCAATACACATGCATTGGGGCTCGTGCCCTGGATCTTTTACCACCCTAGCGCATCTTGATGGCACATAATACTGTGCTAGATTGAGAATGGAATAGGAGAAGAACGTGGATTGCAAGATTGCAACATATACCTCTTATCCAATATGAACGATTCCTGATACACTCTGTATCCGTTGCATTGCGAAGGTGGTGGATCTCTACGGTGATTGCCAGGAGTGACCTTGTGATTAGATGAAAGTAAGAGGCTGGTTGTAGTTGTGTGCTGAAGCCGATCACTGATTGACCTCAGAGTAAGGATTCAGGATTTGCTGGAACTACAAACGGCACACATTCCGAAAACAATTAGAAAATGTATCCCATTTATATATGGTCTATGCAGAGGCGGTTTAGTACCTGCTATAAATGTTTGAAATATATGAATATCAACTGAAGTGACAAATGTAGGTGTGGGACTGGGGAACCTAATGGTTTAACTATGCTGCACTAATTAGATTAGTAATAAATCTGTCTATCAATGTTCTGCAATGTTGGATGGATAGAACATGATTTTTCTAGGTTTTGTATGTTTTTTTGAACATTAATGTAGTATGTTGTATTGAAACATTTTTTGCATTTAAACACCGGAGATTGTGTCAAACGCCATGCCCCAGAGGAAGCCTGAAGAGGCGAAAACTAGGTGTTTGCCCTCCTTTTAAAATTTTGATATGCAGGTTTTTACTGTTTTTTGTGAGTATATAAAATAAATTACTTACCCTTTACCTTGGTGAACTACACTATTTGTTTATAATTCCCAGCACATGATCAACAGTGAACTTGGAGCGTGGAGGTGAAACGGGGTCCACATTTTGATTCAGTGAACGGGAACGGAGAAAGGAATAGGATTCCAAGGAGACCTTTTATTTTTAACCAAAGAAGAGGTGGTGAGATTGCCTATCGATATTCATAAATGAGTATATAATGTGGAGTCGAGCACTGACCTTTTTTGACTTTGTAAGGAATTTTGGCTTTTGTGGGAGTATGCCCAGTCAGTGGCTCCTCTGGACTTTTAACTCGAACTTTTGTAGAATGAAGAACTGTTTCTTGTCTCCTCTTTTTTTTTTCTGCTTTCGGTATTTCTAGCAATTGTGTGTAGCTTACAATAACTGAAGTAGAAGGGGAACTCAATAATTTTATTCCACAAAGAATTTTAACTGGGCAGATAATACTGTGCAGTTCACACTAACTAAAAGGGAAGATGATTCCCAAAAATATTATGCAATGTGCTAGGTGCCAGAAGAGGATAGAAATGCACCAGGCACAGAGTAAACAATACAGCATAAACCAGCAAGTTGTAGTTTACAACTGAATGAGAAAATGACCTCAATATTTTTTTCAGCAGCAGTAATACATATATACAGGGCCGGTCAAAGATGCAACTGGTCAAAGATGGGTCGCGGAACTAGCAGACTGTAATTTCAGTATTAAATAAGTCTAACACAGATGCAGACGTCTTGTCAAGAATGCCACTTGAACCAGATGACTACATGCAACAATGTTCAGAAGAAGTGAGAATGGAAGATATTGTGAGTGTCAAGCCATTCAAATACAACAAGAGGAATACATGCCCACCTGGTGCCCTCTTGCTGTGGAAATAACTGTAAAGGATCAGGAATTGGTCTCAATTGTTTCAATTCGTCAGTTGTCCAAAGAGACAATCAGAAAGGCTCAGAAAGAAGACAGAGTTATTGGAAGAGTACTCCACTATCTAAGTCAAGATAGACTTCCAAGCAAAAGAGAGAGAGAAGCTGAGTCACCAGCTATCAATACTTTATTGAAGGAGTGGCCTAAGCTCTATTTGACTTCAGATGGGATTCTACATCGAAAGAGAGGACCTAATTCACAACTTGTGTTACCAAGAGTCTACCACCATACAGTGTTTAGAGAACTCCATGAAGACATGGGTCATTTAGGAGTTGAAAGAACAACTAACCTAATTTGAGAAAGATTCTTTTGGCCTTATATGCAGAAAGACATTGAAAGATATGTGACCAAGGAATGTGGTTGTTTAAAAGACAAACGCCCTCATAAACCTATCAGAGCACCCATGGGAAACATCACAACAACTTACCCGTTTGAGATGGTGTCCATTGACTTCTTACATCTAGAACAATGTAAAGGAGGTTATGAATACATCCTTGTTGTCATGGATCATTTCACTAAGTTTGCACAGGCTTATATGCAACTACCAATAAGTCTGGGAGAACAGCTGCCGAGAAAATCTTCAATGATTTTGCCCTCAAGTTTGGCTTTCCAACCAAGCTCCACCATGATCAAGGTAGAGAGTTTGAAAATCAGCTCTTTCATACCCTTGGAAGATACTGTAGAATTCAGAAATCACATACCACCCCATATCATCCAGAAGGAAATGGCCAAGTGGAAAGATTCAACAGAACTCTTCTATCCATGTTGAGAACTCTTACCTCAGAAGAGAAAAGAGATTGGAAAAATTCACTGTCTGAGATGGTGCATGCCTACAATTGTACCAAAAGTGAAGCCACAGGATATTCACCCTTTTATCTTCTATTTGGCAGATCACCCCATCTTCCAATAGACATAATGTTTGATACACCAGTTTCAGACAAGACCTACCCTGACTATGTTCGTGCTTGGAAACAACGCATGACTAAAGCCCATAAAATAGCTTCTAAAGTTGCCACTGAAGGACAACACAAAAATAAAGACCACTATGATCGGAAATGTCATGGAGCTGATTTGTTACCTGGAAACAGAGTGTCAGTTAGAAATCTGCTTGAAAAAGGTGGACCTGGTAAACTTGGGAAGACAAAATCTATGTTGTTGTCAGAAGAAGGAGTAAAGATAGTCCTGTATATGAAGTGAAGCATGAAGCAGGAAACAACAATGAAACAAGAATTCTACACGGAAACTTGTTATTGCCTTTTGACTACCTACCACCAGATAAATTCAATCGTGAATTAAGGAATCAACCTAAACCTTCTAAACCTTCAAGAAGACATCAACTTGAAGAACCACTTGAAGAACCTGAAGAAAATTACTTAGACAGCTCAGATGAAGAAGTTAATACTTACATCTTGAGAATGCCTACTAGGAGCAGTAATCCTCAAAACCGAAATACATTAAACCCTGAAGCCTCAGAGTTTACAGCTAGAGATGAGCGAACATGCTCGTCCGAGCTTGATGCTCGTTCGAGCATTAGCGTACTCGAAACTGCTCGTTGCTGGGACGAATACTTCGCCCGCTCGAGAAAATGGCAGCTCCCGCCGTTTTGCTTTTTGGCGGCCAGAAACAGAGCCAATCACAAGCCAGGAGACTCTGCACTCCACCCAGCATGACGTGGTACCCTTACACGTCGATAACAGTGGTTGGCTGGCCAGATCAGGTGACCCTGGGATAGACTAGCCGCTGCCCGCGCTGCTCGGATCATTCTGTGTCTGGATGCCGCTAGGGAGAGAGCTGCTGCTGGTCAGGGAAAGCGTTAGGGTGTTCTATTAGCTTACTGTTAGGCAGGAGTGATTCTCCAAGAACCCAACAGCCCTTCTTAGGGCTACAATAACGTTCTACTTTTTTTTTTTTTTATTTGCATCTAGTACCATTTTGTGAGGAATTAGCAGGGGGACTTGCTACCGTTGTGTTTAGCTCTTAGTGGCACACATATCCACCTCAAACACCAAAGTGGGAAAATTTAGTAGGGGTTGGATTTCAATTAGGCACAGTCTGCCATTTTTCCTTTTTTATTTTACGTTTATTTTGTTTAATAACTCAGTGTCATCTCATCTGGCATAGTAGTGTGCTTTCATACTTGGCTAGAAAATAGCCATAGGAGAATCCAAACGGCTTACGCCTACAGTAGCGTTATATATTTGATTTCTGGTTGATCTGCTGGTGGCTGTACTTGCTGCAGTGCATCTACTAGCCAATTGTGAGCAATTTGTAGTGAGACTTGCGACCGCTGTGTTTTGCGCTTAGTGACGCACATATCCATTGCAAAGACCGAAGTGGGAAAATTTAGTAGGGGTTGGATTTCAATTAGGCACAGTCTGCCATTTGTCCTTTTTTATTTTACGTTTATTTTGTTTAATAACTCAGCGTCATCTCATCTGTCATAGTAGTGTGCTTTCATACTTGGCTAGAAAATAGCCATAGGAGAATCCAAACGGCTTACGCCTACAGTAGCGTTATATATTTGATTTCTGGTTGATCTGCTGGTGGCTGTACTTGCTGCAGTGCATCTACTAGCCAATTGTGAGCAATTTGTAGTGAGACATGCGACCGCTGTGTTTTGCGCTTAGTGACGCACATATCCATTGCAAAGACCGAAGTGGGAAAATTTAGTAGGGGTTGGATTTCAATTAGGCACAGTCTGCCATTTGTCCTTTTTTATTTTACGTTTATTTTGTTTAATAACTCAGTGTCATCTCATCTGGCATAGTAGTGTGCTTTCATACTTGGCTAGAAAATAGCCATAGCAATAGGATAGCATTGTTTGGTTTTAAAAACTCAAAAACACAAAAAAAAAAAAAAAACACAAAAAAAAGTTAAAAAAAAATTAAAGCTATAACTTTCATTTTAAAAATGTTTAACCCGAGGGCTAGGGGTAGAGGACGAGGGCGGGGACGTGGGCGTCCAACTACTGCAGGGGTCAGAAGCCGTGGTCCTGGCCGGGGTGAGACACCACCTGCTTATGAGGGAGCAGGGGAACGCCGCAGAGCTACACTCCCTAGGTTCATGTCTGAAGTTACTGGGACTCGTGGTAGAGCACTGTTGAGGCCAGAACAGTGCGAACAGGTGATGTCGTGGATTGCTGACAATGCTTCGAGCAATTTGTCCACCAGTCAGTCTTCCACGCAGTCCACCCATGTCACCGAAATCGCCACTCCTCCAGCTCCTGCACCTCAGCCTCCTCCCCCCCAGTCTGCCCCCTCCCAGGAAAATTTGGCATTTGAACCGGCATACTCTGAGGAACTGTTTTCTGGACCCTTCCCACAGTCACAAACCACTTGTCCGGTTGCTGCTGAGCAATTTTCCGATGCCCAGGTTTTCCACCAGTCACAGTCTGTGGGTGATGATGACCTTCTTGACGTAGTGGAAGTGTGTAAAGAGGTGTCCGACGATGAGGAGACACGGTTGTCAGACAGTGGGGAAGTTGTTGTCAGGGCAGGAAGTCCGAGGGGGGAGCAGACTGAGGGATCGGAGGATGATGAGGTGACAGACCCAAGCTGGGTTGAGAGGCCGGGTGAACACAGTGCTTCTGAGACGGAGGAGAGTCCTCGACCAGAACAGGTTGGAAGAGGCAGTGGTGGGGCCAGACGGAGAGGCAGGGCCAGAGCTGGTGCATCAGCGCCAAATGTGTCAACTAGTGAAGCTCCCGTGGCGAGGGCTCTTGCGGCGAGGGCTAGATCTTCAGAAGTCTGGAGGTTCTTTAAGGAAACACCGGATGACCGACGGACTGTGGTGTGCAACATTTGCCAAACCAGGCTCAGCAGGGGTTCCACCACTACTAGCTTAACTACCACCAGTATGCGCAGGCATATGAATGCTAAACACCCCACTCAGTGGCAACAAGCCCGTTCACCTCCGGCCGTGCACACCACTGCTCCTTCCCCTGTGTCAGCTGATAGTCAGCCCCCTGCCCAGGACCCTG
Organism: Engystomops pustulosus; assembly: GCF_040894005.1. NCBI lineage: Eukaryota > Metazoa > Chordata > Amphibia > Anura > Leptodactylidae > Engystomops > Engystomops pustulosus. The sequence goes on along the minus strand of NC_092416.1, from coordinate 110,381,217 downwards.
CCACAAAAACCCCATCGTCGCCTCCACGATCCTCCACAGCATCCACCAGCGTTCAGCTCTCCATACCCCAGACGCTGGAGCGGAAACGCAAATATAGTGCAACCCACTCGAACGCCCAAGCCCTTAATGTGCACATCTCCAGATTGCTTAGCCTGGAGATGCTGCCCTATAGGCTAGTAGAGACCGAGGCCTTTCGCAACCTCATGGCGGCGGCCGCCCCTCGGTATTCGGTCCCCAGCCGCCACTACTTTTCCCGATGTGCCGTCCCAGCCCTGCACCAGCACGTGTCAGACAACATCACCCGTGCCCTGACCAACGCCGTTTCTGACAAGGTCCACCTGACCACGGACACGTGGACGAGTGCTGCCGGGCAGGGCCACTATATATCGCTGACGGCACATTGGGTTAACTTGGTGGAGGCTGGGACCGAGTCTGACCCTGGGGCTGGTCATATACTGCCGACGCCGAGGATTGCGGGGCCTACCTCGGTCCAGGTGTTTCAGGCCTACTATGCCTCCTCCTCCTCCCACCCCTCCTCCACCTCCTCCTCCGAACTACCATCCGTGGGCACGGCGCCATCAGTCGGTAGCTCTAGGCACAGCAGCAGTGCCGTTGCTAAGCGACAGCAGGCGGTGCTCAAACTGCTGAGCCTAGGCGATAAAAGGCACACCGCCCAAGAGCTATTACAGGGCATCACGGCGCAGACTGATCTGTGGCTGGCACCGCTGAACCTGAAGCCAGGCATGGTTGTGTGTGACAACGGCCGTAACCTGGTGGCGGCTCTGCAACTCGGCAGACTGACACATGTGCCATGCCTGGCCCATGTGTTAAATCTGATAGTTCAGCGTTTCCTCAAGACATACCCCAATCTGTCAGATTTGCTCACGAAGGTGCGCCGCATCTGTGCGCATTTCAGGAAGTCCAGCACAGATGCTGCCACTCTCAGGGCAGCGCAGCGCCGCCTCCAACTGCCCGCTCACCGACTGTTGTGCGACGTGCCCACGAGGTGGAATTCAACACTGACCATGTTATCCATAGTTTACCAGCAACGCAGAGTGATTGTAGACTGCCAGATGTCAACTTCCACCAGAACTGGTAGTCAGGTCAGTCAGCTTCCTCAAGTCTACAATGAGGAGTGGACGTGGATGTCTGATATCTGTCAGGTGCTGAGTAACTTTGAGGAGTCAACACAGATGGTCAGTGGCGATGCCGCCATCATCAGCCTCACCATCCCGCTGCTTGGCCTGTTGAAAAACTCTCTGATCAGCATGAAGTCGGAAGCTTTGCGCTCCTCACAAGAGACGGGGGAAGAAGATTCCCTTGTTGATAGCCAAAGCACCCTTAGGTCTGTTTCTCAGCGCATATCGGAGGAGGTGGAGGTGGAGGAGGATGAGGAGGAAGAGGAGGAGAATGTTGGCGAGACACAAGAGGGGACCATTGTTGAGTCCTTCACTGTTCAGCGTGTATGGGCAGAAGAAGAGGAGTTGGAGGAGTTGGAGGAGGAGGAAATGGACAGTCAGGCCAGTGAGGGGAGTGAATTCTTACGCGTTGGTACTCTGGCGCATATGGCAGATTTCATGCTAGGCTGCCTATCCCGTGACCCTCGCGTTCAAAGAATTTATTCCAGCACCGATTACTGGGTGTTCACTCTCCTGGACCCACGGTACAAGCAAAATCTTTCCACTCTCATCCCTGCAGAGGAAAGGAGTGTGAGAATGCATGAATACCAGCAGGCCCTGGTTCACAAGCTGAAACAGTATTTCCCTTCTGACAGCGCTAGCGGCAGAGTGCGTAGTTCTGCGGGACAAGTAGCGAGGGAGAGTAGGCGAGCAGGCAGCTTGTCCAGCACTGGCAAGGGTACGCTTTACAAGGCTTTTGCCAGCTTTATGTCACCCCAGCAAGACACTGTCACCTGTCCCAAGTCTCGGCAGAGTAGGGCTGATCTTTACAGAAAGATGGTGAGGGAGTACGTAGCTGACCATACCATCGTCCTAAATGATCACACAGCTCCCTACAACTACTGGGTTTCAAAGCTGGACATGTGGCACGAACTGGCGCTGTACGCCTTGGAGGTTCTTGCCTGCCCTGCCGCTAGCGTCTTGTCCGAGCGGGTTTTCAGTGCAGCTGGTGGCATCATCACCGATAAGCGTACACGCCTGTCGACTGACAGCGCTGACAGGCTGACGCTTATTAAGATGAATAAAGCCTGGATTTCTCATAATTTCCAATCTCCACCAGGTGAAGGAAGCTCAACCTGAATAATTGATCCACTCCTCCTCCTCATTTTCCTCCTTCTCCTCCTCGTTGTACAGTAAAGCAGAGGAAACTGGCTATTTTTTGACAGGGCCCACTGGCTCTAGCTATAGTACTTTATGCATTTAATTTTTCTGGAGGGCCACCGACCCGGTCCTCTGTTTTAAACAATTTTTGGGAGTGCCACATACAGGCACTCAATCTATTCCATTTTTCTGGAGGGCCACCTACCTGCTCCTCTGGTTTGAAAACTTTTTGGGACTGCCACATACAGGCACTCAATCGATTCCATTTTTCTGGAGGGCCACCTACCTGCTCCTCTGGTTTGAAAACTTTTTGGGACTGCCACATACAGGCACTCAATCTATTCTATTTTTCTGGAGGGCCACCTACCTGCTCCTCTGGTTTGAAAACTTTTTGGGACTGCCACATTCAGGCACTCAATCGATTCCATTTTTCTGGAGGGCCACCTACCTGCTCCTCTGGTTTGAAAACTTTTTGGGACTGCCACATACAGGCACTCAATCGATTCCATTTTTCTGGAGGGCCACCTACCTGCTCCTCTGGTTTGAAAACTTTTTGGGACTGCCACATACAGGCACTCAATCGATTCCATTTTTCTGGAGGGCCACCTACCTGCTCCTCTGGTTTGAAAACTTTTTGGGTTTGCCACATACAGGCACTCAATCGATTCCATTTTTCTGGAGGGCCACCTACCTGCTCCTCTGGTTTGAAAACTTTTTGGGACTGCCACATACAGGCACTCAATCTATTCTATTTTTCTGGAGGGCCACCTACCTGCTCCTCTGGTTTGAAAACTTTTTGGGACTGCCACATACAGGCACTCAATCTATTCTATTTTTCTGGAGGGCCACCTACCTGCTCCTCTGGTTTGAAAAATTTTTGGGACTGCCACATACAGGCACTATCCAAATTGAATTGTCTCCATAGCAGCCTCCACACGTTGTCTCCATTGCTACCTCCAAAAGTCGTCCATATAGCTGCCTCCATACATCGTCCCTTTATCAAACGAGGTGTGTCAGGCAGAAATTTGGGTTGTTTTCATGGATTCCACATCAAAGTTGTTAACTTTGTCGCCACCCAGCTGTGTTATCCACAAAATATACTAATAAACTTTTATCATTTACCAATATTATTTCAGCGCTTCTTGCGCATCTGTTTACATTCCCCTCACCCGCCATATCCCAAACTTATAAGAACGCTACTACACTTGATCTTATACAAAAGGTTCTTAGAAGTGCTGTTTGGGGAGTAGCCTAGAGACAGGGGCTTGGATTGGCGAAAGCTCGCCTGGCTGCGGAGCGCCAGCTCCATCCCAAGATCCAACTAACATAGTTTTAACTGCAGCACCTTTAATCTACTACTAGTTCACTGCCTCCATAATAATAATATTAATCTTTATTTATATAGCGCCATCATATTCCGTAGCGCTTTACAAATCATAGGAAACAAATACAAATGTAATGTAACAGAGCACAACATTTGTATGGAACAACAGGAGTGAGGTCCCTGCTCGCCAGAGCTTACGGTTTATGAAGATGATGGGGTAACACGAGGTAAAAGAATATTTAATGGTCAAGCCATTCTTCTTAGGGAATAGAACAAAATATAATAAATGGAATTGCTGTCGCTTGAACCACTCAGCCGTCATCTTATATACCAGGTCCAGGGTGAATGGGACTGTAGAGAAGTCTGGTGCCTGTTGGTTGCTGGATAACAGATGGGAGGACGACACAGGACGGGTTAGTAGAAGAGTTAAAACTTCATGCAGTTAATGAGTGTTATAGGCTTGCCTAAAGAAATGGGTTTTAAGAGCACGTTTGAAACTTTGGAGGTTAGGTATTAGTCTGATAGTCCAGGGCAGAGCATTCCATAGAATTGGTGCAGCTCTAGAGAAGTCTTGGAGACGCGAGTGGGAGGTCCGCACTAGGGTAGAGGTTAATCTAAGATCACTGGCGGATCTAAGAGCACGGGTTGGGCGATAGACTGAGATAAGAGAGGAGAGGTAGGGGGGTGCAGCATTATACAGAGCTTTATGGATGAGGGTTATTATTTTAAACTATTCGAAAGGAGACTGACAGCCAGTGCAGCTACTGGCATGAACTGTAAGCATACATGGTCCCCTTATCAAACGAACTGTGTCAGGCAGAATTTTGGGTTGTTTTCATGGCTTCCACAACAAACTTGTTAACTTTGTCGCCACCCTGCTGTGTAATCCACAAAAAATACTGGCAAACTTTTTTCATTTACCGATATTATTTCAGCGCTTCTTGCGCATCTGTTTACATTCCCCTCACCCGCCATATCCTAAACTTATAAGAACGCTACTACACTTGATCTTATACAAAAGGTTCTTAGAAGTGCTGTTTGGGGAGTAGCCTAGAGACAGGGGCTTGGATTGGCAAAAGCTCGCCTGGCAGCGGAGCGCCAGCTCCATGCCAAGATCCAACTAACATAGTTTTAACTGCAGCACCTTTAATCTACTACTAGTTCACTGCCTCCATACATGGTCCCCTTATCAAACGAGCTGTGTCAGGCAGAATTTTGGGTTGTTTTCATGGCTTCCATGTTAACTTTGTCGCCACCCTGCTGTGTAATCCACAAAATATACTGGCAAACTTTTATCATGTACCGATATTATTTGAGCGCTTCTTGCTCACCTCCTTTGGTTCCTCTCTGCCACCCATTGGTTTGAAGCCTGAGTCCATTTAGGGTATGTCGCCATGAGACTCTCTAGCCTGCCACTGCTGCCGCTGCCTCTGCATGCCGTCCCCTATAGTGTCAGGGTCAATTATTGCATGTTTTAGATGCTATCTAGCTTCATTCTGTCACTCTGTCATGGCCATGCTGTTGCCCATAATTTTGGCATAATGGTGCGATTATGCAGCCTCAGAGGCATCCATGCATGCTGCCCCTGCTGTTTCCTGTCCATTTCCGTGGTGTTTCCATCCTTTTCTGAGGTTCCCAGGTGTTTGGCCAAGCTTCCCTGTGCAGAGCCTTGGTCCCCTTGAAAAATGCTCGAGTCTCCCATTGACTTCAATGGGGTTCGTTATTCGAGACGAGCACTCGAGCATCGGGAAAAGTTCGTCTCGAATAACGAGTACCCGAGCATTTTAGTGCTCGCTCATCTCTATTTACAGCACAAACATCTTGTGAAGAAACTCCTGGAAGTACTGAAATTGTACCAGAGTCAACTACAGTTGAACCAGAAGCTGAAACAGATCAGGAACCTGAACTTGAACCAATTCCGGAAGTTGATGCTGATGATCCAATACCTGAGACTGGAATCAGATCAGAGAAAGAAGAAGACCTCTTACTTTAACCTATGACACATTGGGTGAACCAAGTGCCGTACCAAGATTTGTTCAATTAAAACAAGTTTCATTGCCTGTTACCCAGGAATTACAACCTGAGTGGTACCTACCAACCACTTGTTTTTCCGAACCTTTTTGAACACTGATTTTTGAATCCTTTTTCTCATATTTTTTTTGATGGACTAAGGACATACAAATGTTCTATCAGTTAAGTTAGTGTTAGCTTAGGTTTCAAGCTTCAAGGAACAACAGACCAACCCAACAAGATCTCAAGAAACTGTTTATATATATTAATGCAATGTTTAATTCATCTTTAACATTCTTTATCTCCTTTAACCCGTTCACGACCCATGCCCTCTCCATAGCCGGGAAGTCTTTGCTGCATATTGCCCGCTGATTGCCGCTGGCAAAGATGCCGGCGGCTTCAAAAGGATTGCGAGGATCGCCGCTCCCCGTGACGTCATCGGGGAGCGGCAGTCCGTCGCCATGGTAACCTCGGGTCTCACGAAGACCCGTGGCTACTTCGGGTTAACCCATGCATTACAATGTGCTATCAGCACATTGTAATGTATGAGTAGTAAAATACACATATACTGCCATACTGTAGTATGGCAGTATATGATAGGATCGTGCAGACACCCTAGAGTTAAAGTACCCTAGGGAGTCTGAAAAAAACTAAAAATAAAAAAAGTTAAAAAAAAAAATATATAATAAAAAACCCTAAAAACTCAAATCACCCCCCTTTCCCTAGAACTGATATAAATATAAATAAACAGTAAAAATCATAAACACATTAGGTATCGCCGCGTCCGAAAATGCCCGATCTATCAAAATATGATAACGGTTTTTCACTGTGTTTAATCCCGTAACGGAAAATCGCGCCCAAAGTCGAAAATGGCACTTCTTTTTGTCATTTAAAAAAATAAAAAAATTCTATAAAAAGTGATCACAAGGTCGAACAGTCCTAAAATTGATAACATTGTAAACGTCATCAAAATCCGCAAAAAAAACGACACCACCCACAGCTCTGTAAACCAAAGTATAAAAAAGTTATTTGCGCCAGAAGATGGCAAAATCCCCCAAAAAATTTTTGTACAGGAGGTTTTAATTTTTTTAAATGTATGAAAACATTATAAAACCTATATAAATTTGATATCCCCGTAATCTCACAGACCCAAAGAATAAAGTAGACATGTCATTTGGGGCGCACAGTGAAATCCGTAAGATCCAAGCCCACAAGAAGACAGCACAAATGCGTTTTTTTACCAATTTCACTGCATTTGGAATTTTTTTGCCGCTTCCTAGTACACGGCATGGAATAGTCAATACCATCTCTATGAAGTGCAATTTGTTACGCAGAAAATAAGCCGTCACACAGCTCTGTACATGGAAAAATAAAAAAGTTATGGATTTTTGATCATGGGGAGTAAAAAATGAAAATGAAAAAACGAAAAAGGGCCAGGTCCTGAAAGGGTTAAGCAGGAAATTCTTCGAGAATGTTGGTTAGAATTTAGAAAATAGGATGTTATTGTTTTTACTGTAACCTGTTTAAATGTACATCTATTAATATGTCAGGCCATCACCTCCCTTGTCACCTCACAAAAAGGACAGATCAAGCAATATACATCTACCACGGTGGAAACCTGGTTCACATGCCTTAAACCAGTTTACCAACTGGACCACTGGAAGTGTAGACGTCCACTACCCAGAGGAAACCTTACCAGGGGTTACAACCCTATACCAGGAAAAAACTGGGAAGACTAGTTCCAATCAATCCTGTCTTCACCAGTGTAACTCACTGATGTCGAGGATGACATTAAATTCAGAGGGGAAGAGTGTAACCCAGGGGTATCATCATCTCTACATCCCTGCCTCACAAACACAGCTAAACTGTGCACATACTCATGTGTATCATACTACTACACAGCAACTATAGAGTTAACTAAACAAAGCTGCTGTAGTGACATCACACAATATTGTTACATTTGCAGCAACCTGTAGCAGCAGAAGACACCTCAGCAAAGCTGGGAAGAGATTGCACATTATAAAGAACTGGAAGCACCAGATATTTTTGTACTGTTGAGAATAAACTGTTCAAACAGACTGTGGAACATGTGCTTACCTTTCTGGGCCTTATATCCCCTAAACTACACACCCTCAGAATCCTAAAAGAACTCGCCCCTGCTAGCCCATCGTGGTCTGGCGTGTGTGGCTGTTACAAGAACCTCACTTCTTTTTTCCTATGAAATAAGATAGAGTCTCCTCTTTTCTATGAATCTAAGTGTCAGGAAAACTGAGATATTAACTGTTAAACTGCCGTCGGGAGTGATTTTTATATATAAAAATGGCACCTGATATTGTCACTTTAAACCTAAATATCTCTGGATCCATGGCACCTAGAAACAAAATTCCCTGGGCAATGTATGTGCAACACCCTCGCCGATGCAATGGCGAGGGAGTGTTTGCGAATACGTCCCACCTGCATGTACCCACATTACACTACATGGTCCTTCATAGTTTCATAGTTTCTACGGTTGAAAAAAGTTCAACCAAGGAAGGGAATGGATTGGATGAGGAAGGGATTCAGGGGAAACAATTCGATCGAGCATTAGCGTACTCGTAACTGCTCGTTGCTCGGACGAGTATTTCGCCCGCTCGAGAAAATGGCAGCTCCCGCCGTTTTGCTTTTTGGCGGCCAGAAACAGAGCCAATCACAAGCCAGGAGACTCTGCACTCCACCCAGCATGACGTGGTACCCTTAAACGTCGATAGCAGTGGTTGGCTGGCCAGATCAGGTGACCCTGGGATAGACTAGCCGCTGCCCGCGCTGCTCGGATCATTCTCTGTCTGGATGCCGCTAGGGAGAGAGCTGCTGCTGGTCAGGGAAAGCGTTAGGATGTTCTATTAGCTTACTGTTAGGCAGGAGTGATTCTACAACAGCCCTTCTTAGGGCTACAATAACGTTATCCTTTTTTTTTTTATTTGCTTGTGGCTGGGCTTGCTGGCACTAGTAGTGCAGCTAGTACCATATTGTGAGGAATTAGCAGGGGGACTTGCTACCGTTGTGTTTAGCTCTTAGTGACACACATATCCACCTCAAACACCAAAGTGGGAAAATTTATTAGAGGTTTGATTTCAATTAGGCACAGTCTGCCAGTTTCTTTTTATTTTACGTTTATTTTTTTCATAACTCAGCGTCATCTCATCTGGCATAGTAGTGTGCTTTAATACTTGGCTTGAAAATAGCCATAGGAGAATCCAAACGGCTTACTTACGCCTACAGTAGCGTTATATATATTTGATTTCTGGTTGATCTGCTGGTGGCTGTAGTTGTTGCAGTGCATCTACTAGCAAATTGTGAGCAATTTGGAGTGAGACTTGCGACCACTGTGTTTTGCGCTTAGTGACGCACATATCCATCGCAAAGACCGAAGTGGGAAAATTTATTAGGGCCCGGGGTTGGATTTCAATTAGGCACAGTCTGCCATTTCCTTTTTTATTTTACGTTTATTTTTTTCATAACTCAGCGTCATCTCATCTGGCATAGTAGTGTGCTTTAATACTTGGCTAGAAAATAGCCATAGGAGAATCCAAACGGCTTACTTACGCCTACAGTAGCGTTATATATATTTGATTTCTGGTTGATCTGCTGGTGGCTGTAGTTGTTGCAGTGCATCTACTAGCAAATTGTGAGCAATTTGGAGTGAGACTTGCGACCACTGTGTTTTGCGTTTAGTGACACACATATCCATTGCAAAGACCGAAGTGGGAAAATTTATTAGGGCCCGGGGTTGGATTTCAATTAGGCACAGTCTGCCATTTCCTTTTTTATTTTACGTTTAATTTTTTCATAACTCAGCGTCATCTCATCTGGCATAGTAGTGTGCTTTAATACTTGGCTAGAAAACAGCCATAGGAGAATCCAAGCGGCTTACTTACGCCTACAGTAGCGTTATATATATTTGATTTCTGGTTGATCTGCTGGTGGCTGTAGTTGTTGCAGTGCATCTACTAGCAAATTGTGAGCAATTTGGAGTGAGACTTGCGACCACTGTGTTTTGCGCTTAGTGACGCACATATCCATCGCAAAGACCGAAGTGGGAAAATTTATTAGGGCCCGGGGTTGGATTTCAATTAGGCACAGTCTGCCATTTCCTTTTTTATTTTACGTTTATTTTTTTCATAACTCAGCGTCATCTCATCTGGCATAGTAGTGTGCTTTAATACTTGGCTAGAAAATAGCCATAGGAGAATCCAAACGGCTTACTTACGCCTACAGTAGCGTTATATATATTTGATTTCTGGTTGATCTGCTGGTGGCTGTAGTTGTTACAGTGCATCTACTAGCAAATTGTGAGCAATTTGGAGTGAGACTTGCGACCACTGTGTTTTGCGCTTAGTGACGCACATATCCATCGCAAAGACCGAAGTGGAAAAATTTATTAGGGCCCGGGGTTGGATTTCAATTAGGCACAGTCTGCCATTTCCTTTTTTATTTTACGTTTATTTTTTTCATAACTCAGCGTCATCTCATCTGGCATAGTAGTGTGCTTTAATACTTGGCTAGAAAATAGCCATAGGAGAATCCAAACGGCTTACTTACGCCTACAGTAGCGTTATATATATTTGATTTCTGGTTGATCTGCTGGTGGCTGTAGTTGTTACAGTGCATCTACTAGCAAATTGTGAGCAATTTGGAGTGAGACTTGCGACCACTGTGTTTTGCGCTTAGTGACGCACATATCCATCGCAAAGACCGAAGTGGGAAAATTTATTAGGGCCCGGGGTTGGATTTCAATTAGGCACAGTCTGCCATTTCCTTTTTTATTTTACGTTTATTTTTTTCATAACTCAGCGTCATCTCATCTGGCATAGTAGTGTGCTTTCATACTTGGCTAGAAAATAGCCATAGCAATAGGATAGCATCGTTTGGTTTTAAAAACTAAAAAACACACAAAAAAAAAAAAAAACACAAAAAAAAGGTAAAAAAAAAATTAAAGTTATAACTCTCATTTTCAAAATGTTTAACCCGAGGGCTAGGGGTAGAGGAAGAGGGCGGGGACGTGGGCGTCCAACTACTGCAGGGGTCAGAGGCCGTGGTCCTGGGCGGGGTGAGACACCACCTGCTGATGAGGGAGCAGGGGAACGCCGCAGAGCTACACTCCCTAGGTTCATGTCTGAAGTTACTGGGACTCGTGGTAGAGCACTGTTGAGGCCAGAACAGTGCGAACAGGTGATGTCGTGGATTGCCGACAATGCTTCGAGCAATTTGTCCAGCAGTCAGTCTTCCACGCAGTCCACCCATGTCACCGAAATCGGCACTCCTCCAGCTCCTGCACCTCAGCCTCCTCCCCCCCAGTCTGCCCCCTCCCAGCAAAATTTGCCATTTGAACCGGCATACTCTGAGGAACTGTTTTCTGGACCCTTCCCACAGTCACAAACCACTTGTCCGGTTGCCGATGAGCAATTTTCCGATGCCCAGGTTTTCCACCAGTCGCAGTCTGTGGGTGATGATGACCTTGTTGACGTAGTGGAAGAAGTGTGTAAAGAGGTGTCCGACGATGAGGAGACACGGTTGTCAGACAGTGGGGAAGTTGTTGTCAGGGCAGGAAGTCCGAGGGGGGAGCAGACTGAGGGATCGGAGGATGATGAGGTGACAGACCCAAGCTGGGTTGAGAGGCCGGGTGAACACAGTGCTTCTGAGACGGAGGAGAGTCCTCGACCAGAACAGGTTGGAAGAGGCAGTGGTGGGGCCAGACGGAGAGGCAGGGCCAGAGCTGGTGCATCAGCGCCAAATGTGTCAACTAGTGAAGCTCCCGTGGCGAGGGCTCCTGCGGCGAGGGCTAGATTTTCAGAAGTCTGGAGGTTCTTTAAGGAAACACCGGATGACCGACGGACTGTGGTGTGCCACATTTGCCAAACCAGGCTCAGCAGGGGTTCCACCACTACTAGCTTAACTACCACCAGTATGCGCAGGCATATGAATGCTAAACACCCCACTCAGTGGCAACAAGCGCGTTCACCTCCGGCCGTGCACACCACTGCTCCTTCCCCTGTGTCAGTTGATAGTCAGCCCCCTGCCCAGGACCCTGCCACAAAAACCCCATCGTCGCCTCCACGATCCTCCACAGCATCCACCAGCGTTCAGCTCTCCATACCCCAGACGCTGGAGCGGAAACGCAAATATAGTGCAACCCACCCGCACGCCCAAGCCCTTAATGTGCACATCTCCAGATTGCTAAGCCTGGAGATGCTGCCCTATAGGCTAGTAGAGACCGAGGCCTATCGCAGCCTCATGGCGGCAGCCGCCCCTCGGTATTCGGTCCCCAGCCGCCACTACTTTTCCCGATGTGCCGTCCCAGCCCTGCACCAGCACGTGTCAGACAACATAATCCGTGCCCGACCAACGCCGTTTCTGACAAGGTCCACCTGACCACGGACACGTGGACGAGTGCTGCCGGGCAGGGCCACTATATATCGCTGACGGCACATTGGGTTAACTTGGTGGAGGCTGGGACCGAGTCTGACCCTGCGGCTGGTCATATACTGCCGACGCCGAGGATTGCGGGGCCTACCTCGGTCCAGGTGTTTCAGGCCTACTATGCCTCCTCCTCCTCCCACCCCTCCTCCACCTCCTCCTCCAAACGACCATCCGTGGGCATGGCGCCATCAGTCGGTAGCTCTAGGCACAGCAGCAGTGCCGTCGCTAAGCGACAGCAGGTGGTGCTGAAACTGCTGAGCCTAGGCGATAAAAGGCACACCGCCCAAGAACTATTACAGGGCATCACGGCGCAGACTGATCTGTGGCTGGCACCGCTGAACCTGAAGCCAGGCATGGTTGTGTGTGACAACGGCCGTAACCTGGTGGCGGCTCTGCAACTCGGCAGACTGACACATGTGCCATGCCTGGCCCATGTGTTAAATCTGATAGTTCAGCGTTTCCTCAAGACATACCCCAATCTGTCTGATTTGCTCACGAAGGTGCGCCGCATCTGTGCGCATTTCAGGAAGTCCAGCACAGATGCTGCCACTCTCAGGGCAGCGCAGCGCCGCCTCCAACTGCCCGCTCACCGACTGTTGTGCGACGTGCCCACGAGGTGGAATTCAACACTGACCATGTTATCCAGAGTTTACCAGCAGCGCCGAGCGATTGTAGACTGCCAGATGTCAACTTCCACCAGAACTGGTAGTCAGGTCAGTCAGCTTCCTCAAGTCTACAATGAGGAGTGGACGTGGATGTCTGATATCTGTCAGGTGCTGAGTAACTTTGAGGAGTCAACACAGATGGTCAGTGGTGATGCCGCCATCATCAGCCTCACCATCCCGCTGCTTGGCCTGTTGAAAAACTCTCTGGTCAGCATGAAGTCGGAAGCTTTGCGCTCCTCACAAGAGACGGGGGAAGAAGATTCCCTTGTTGATAGCCAAAGCACCCTTAGGTCTGTTTCTCAGCGCATATCGGAGGAGGTGGAGGAGGATGAGGAGGAAGAGGAGGAGAATGTTGGCGAGACACAAGAGGGGACCATTGTTGAGTCCTTCACTGTTGAGCGTGTATGGGCAGAAGAAGAGGAGTTGGAGGAGTTGGAGGAGGAGGAAATGGACAGTCAGGCCAGTGAGGGGAGTGAATTCTTACGCGTTGGTACTCTGGCGCATATGGCAGATTTCATGCTAGGCTGCCTATCCCGTGACCCTCGCGTTCAAAGAATTTATTCCAGCACCGATTCCTGGGTGTTTACTCTCCTGGACCCACGGTACAAGCAAAATCTTTCCACTCTCATCCCTGGAGAGGAAAGGAGTGTGAGAATGCATGAATACCAGCAGGCCCTGGTGCACAAGCTGAAACAGTATTTCCCTTCTGACAGCGCTAGCGGCAGAGTGCGTAGTTCTGCGGGACAAGTAGCGAGGGAGAGTAGGCGAGCAGGCAGCTTGTCCAGCACTGGCAAGGGTACGCTTTACAAGGCTTTTGCCAGCTTTATGTCACCCCAGCAAGACACTGTCACCTGTCCCCAGTCTCGGCAGAGTAGGGCTGATCTTTACAGAAAGATGGTGAGGGAGTACGTAGCTGACCATACCATCGTCCTAAATGATCACACAGCTCCCTACAACTACTGGGTTTCAAAGCTGGACATGTGGCACGAACTGGCGCTGTACGCCTTGGAGGTTCTTGCCTGCCCTGCCGCTAGCGTCTTGTCCGAGCGGGTTTTCAGTGCAGCTGGTGGCATCATCACCGATAAGCGTACACGCCTGTCGACTGACAGCGCTGACAGGCTGACGCTTATCAAGATGAATAAAGCCTGGATTTCTCCTAATTTCCAATCTCCACCAGGTGAAGGAAGCTCAACCTGAATAATTTATCCACTCCTCCTCCTCCTCATTTTCCTCCTTCTCCTCCTCTTTGTACAGTAAAGCAGAGGAAACTGGCTATTTTTTTACAGGGCCCACTGGCTCTAGCTATAGTACTTTATGCATTTAATTTTTATGGAGGGCCACCGACCCGGTCCTCTATTTTAAACAATTTTTGGGAGTGCCACATACAGGCACTCAATCTATTCAATTTTTCTGGAGGGCCACCTACCTGCTCCTCTGGTTTGAAAACTTTTTTGGACTGCCACATACAGGCACTCAATCTATTCCATTTTTATGGAGGGCCACCTACCTGCTCCTCTGGTTTGAAAACTTTTTTGGACTGCCACATACAGGCACTCAATCTATTCCATTTTTATGGAGGGCCACCTACCTGCTCCTCTGGTTTGAAAACTTTTTTGGACTGCCACATACAGGCACTCAATCTATTCCATTTTTCTGGAGGGCCACCTACCTGCTCCTCTGGTTTGAAAACTTTTTTGGACTGCCACATACAGGCACTATCCAAATTGAATTGTCTCCATAGCAGCCTCCACACGTTGTCTCCATTGCTACCTCCAAAAGTCGTCCATATAGCTGCCTCCATACATCGTCCCTTTATCAAACGAGGTGTGTCAGGCCGAAATTTGGGTTGTTTTCATGGATTCCACATCAAAGTTGTTAACTTTGTCGCCACCCTGCTGTGTTATCCACAAAATACACTGGCAAACTTTTACCATTTACGGATATTATTTCAGCGCTTCTTGCGCATCTGTTTACATTCCCCTCACCCGCCATATCCTAAACTTATAAGAACGCTACTACACTTGATCTTATACAAAAGGTTCTTAGAAGTGCTGTTTGGGGAGTAGCCTAGAGACAGGGGCTTGGATTGGCGAAAGCTCGCCTGGCAGCGGAGCGCCAGCTCCATGCCAAGAACCAACTAACATAGTTTTAACTGCAGCACCTTTAATCTACTACTAGTTCACTGCCTCCATACATGGCCGCCTTATCAAACGTGCTGTGTCAGGCAGAATTTTGGGTTGTTTTCATGGCTTCCACAACAAACTTGTTAACTTTGTCGCCACCCTGCTGTGTAATCCTCAAAATATACTGGCAAACTTTTACCATTTACGGATATTATTTCAGCGCTTCTTGCGCATCTGTTTACATTCCCCTCACCCGCCATATTCCAAACTTATAAGAACGCTACTACACTTAACTTGGTGCAGGCTGGGACCGAGTCTGACCCTGGGGCTGGTCATATACTGCCGACGCAGAGGATTGCGGGGCCTACCTCGGTCCAGGTGTTTCAGGCCTACTATGCCTCCTCCTCCTCCCACTCCTCCTCCACCTCCTCCTCCTCCTCCGAATTACCATCCGTGGGCATGGCGCCATCAGTCGGTAGCTCTAGGCACAGCAGCAGTGCCGTCACTAAGCGATAGCAGGCGGTGCTCAAACTGCTGAGCCTAGGTGATAAAAGGCACACCGCCCAAGAGCTATTACAGGGCATTCCGCATCAAACTTGTTAACTTTGTCGCCACCGTGCTGTGTAAGCCACAAAATATACTGGAAAACTTTTTTCATTTACGGATATTATTTCAGCGCTTCTTGCGCAGATGTTTACATTCCCCTCACCCGCCATTTCCCAAACTTATAAGAACGCTACTACACTTGATCTTATACAAAAGGTTCTTAGAAGTGCTGTTTGGGGAGTAGCCTAGAGACAGGGGCTTGGATTGGCAAAAGCTCGCCTGGCAGCGGAGCGCCAGCTCCATGCCAAGATCCAACTAACATAGTTTTAACTGCAGCACCTTTAATCTACTACTAGTTCACTGCCTCCATACATGGTCCCCTTATCAAACGAGCTGTGTCAGGCAGAATTTTGGATTGTTTTCATGGCTTCCATGTTAACTTTGTCGCCACCCTGCTGTGTAATCCACAAAATATACTGGCAAACTTTTATCATGTACCGATATTATTTGAGCGCTTCTTGCTCACCTCCTTTGGTTCCTCTCTGCCACCCATTGGTTTGAAGCCTGAGTCCATTTAGGGTATGTTGCCATGCCACTCTCTAGCCTGCCGCTGCTGCCGCTGCCTCTGCATGCCGTCCCCTATAGTGTCAGGGTCAATTATTGGATGTTTTAGATGCTATCTAGCCTCATTCGGTCACTCTGTCATGGCCATGCTGTTGCCCATAATTTTGGCATAATGGTGCGATTAAGCAGCCTCAGAGGCATCCATGCATGCTGCCCCTGCTGTTTCCTGTCCATTTCCGTGGTGATTCCATCCTTTTCTGAGGTTCCCAGGTGTTTGGCCAAGCTTCCCTGTGCAGAGCCTTGGTCCCCTTGAAAAATGCTCGAGTCTCCCATTGACTTCAATGGGGCTCGTTACTCGAAACGAGCACTCGAGCATCGGGAAAAGTTCGTCTCGAATAACGAGTACCCGAGCATTTTAGTGCTCGCTCATCTCTAATAACCATCAATGTTATTTAGGTGTAAAAAGGCATCTAGACCCTTCTTGAAGCTATCCGCTGTCCCTGCTGTGACCAGCGCCTGAGGCAGGCTATTCCACAGATTGACCGTTCTCATAGTAAAAAAGCCCTGTCGCCTCCGGTGATTAAACCTTGATTTCTCCAAACTGAGACAGTGCCCCCTCGTCTTTTGACTTGATCTAATCTGAAACAATTTACCACCATATTTTTTGTATGGACCATTCATATATTTAAATAAATTAATCATGTCCCCTCGTAGTCGTCTCTTTTCCAGACTAAATAAATCTAGTTGTTTTAATCTTTCCTCATAACTGAGACCCTCCATACCCCTTATCATTTTTGTGGCTCTAAGTTGAACCCTCTCCAGCTCCAGGGCATCCTTTTTATGGACCGGTGCGCAGAACTGGACAGCATATTCCAGGTGTGGCCGAACCAGTGCCTTGTATAGTGGTAATATTACATCCCTATCACGAGAGTCCATACCACTTTTGATACATGACAAGATCCTACTGGCTTTAGAGGCAGCTGATTGACATTGCATGCTGTTATTCAATTTATGATCTACTAGTACCCCCAGGTCCTTCTCAACAAGGGACTCTCCCAGATTTACTCCCCCAAGGACATATTTTGCCTTTGGATTATTGGCCCCCAGGTGCATAACCTTACATTTATCCACATTAAACCTCATTTGCCAAGTGGACGACCAAACATTCAGTTTGTCCAAGTCACCCTGCAGCCTATGAACATCCTCCATAGACTGTATTACACTACACAGTTTGGTGTCATCTGAAAAAATAGACACAGTGCTATTAATTCCTACCTCTATATCATTAATAAATATATTAAATAGTAGTGGGCCAAGCACAGAACCCTGAGGTACACCACTCATAACTGGTGACCATTCCGAGTAGGAATCATTGACCACAACTCTCTGAATACGATGCTTTAGCCAGTTTTCAATCCAATTGCAAATGATTTCTGCCAAACCAATAGTCCTAATTTTACCCATCAGGCGTCTATGAGGGACAGTGTCAAATGCCTTTGCAAAGTCCAAGAACACAATATCCACAGCTGCTCCTCCATCCAGGCATCTGCTCACCTCTTCATAAAAGCAGATAAGGTTAGTTTGACAACTTCTATTCTTAGTAAACCCATGCTGGCTGTCACTTATTATACTATTTGATGTCACATACTCCAGTATGTAGTCTTTTACTAACCCTTCCAATACTTTCCCCACAATGGAAGTTAAGCTTACAGGCCTGTAATTGCCAGGCGAAGTTCTAGAGCCCTTTTTATATATTGGCACCACATTTGCCTTGCGCCAGTCACTTGGCACCACACCAGACATTACAGAATCCCTGAAAATTTTAGCCAGCGGTACAGCAATAACAGAACTGAGTTCTTTAAGAACTCTGGGGTGTAACCCATCTGGTCCAGGAGCTTTGTACACATTGATTTTATTGAGCTTAGATTGGATAATGTCTACATTTAGCCAGCCTAGTATATCACAGGATAGGACATAGGGGTATTGCAGTGGTGAATCCTGCCTGGCAAGGCAAAGGTTAAGTATTTTGTATGATGTAAGATTCTGTCATCCAATGATCTGTGTTGCATCCTGTCCTTTGTAAGCTGAGATGTGATTGGAGGAGCAGCCACCACCTGACCAAAGGGAGGTAATAAAACCCCTGGCCAGGAATGTTCTGGAGATATAGAAGATACTGAGAACTCTGGAGAAGTCTCTCCCAGATGAGAAGAGGAGAAGATCTTGTAGACTTAGAGTGAGTGAGTGAGTGAGTAATCTCAGTCTAGCCCATACCAGAGCAGGAAGAGCTTAGCCCCTGCCTCTGAAGAGTGGAGCATTATACTAGAGTTAGTGTAGTGAGGAAAAGGGGTATCATCTTACCTTTAAAGGTGATACCTGAAGCCCTACAGGACAAGCTGAAGCTTCCTAGCAGGACACAGCTGCCTCCCAGCCTGCCCTCTACATCCAGGCTGGTGAACTATCTCCTGAGGCTCCCTCCAACTCACATCTCAGCACTCCATCTACCTGTTAAAGGCACGTTGCTGCGGTTCCTGCCGGTTCAAATAAAGAACTGTAAGTTGTTTTCTTCAACTTCTGTCTCCGTCTGGTCCCTGCTAATACGGCTGCCTTCATCACCGGCACCCTGTCCATCACCCAGAGACTCACACTTGGGACATTAAGGGGTTGCCCCAGGGAGATCCGCTATAGCAGCCTCTCCCTCATCATTTCTTGCCAACACCACCCTGCTGGAGACCTGCCAGGCTGTAGGACAGCCCTCCGGTTGCTTAAGCCGCAACCGCCAGCCACTCCGGTACCGCGGGCCCCGGCTGTCTCTAGGCCTCACTTCAAAGGCTAGGCCCCGGTGGGGGATGTTGCAAGTGGCGTCACGAACAGGATTGATACTTCTGTGCCTTATTACGGCATTAAAGACTTTCCTTTATTAAAAAGACTGTGCTGCCTAACCCTGCTGCCATCCGGGTTTAGGCCCAAGTGATTGTGTGTTTCTGGATTGAACTGTGTTAATGCTGCCACGTGCTGTCGAGCGCCGCTCCAGCACTCAAGAGGTTAATCCCTGCAAGAACTGTACCAGCTCTGCTACATCCGGCGCTGCCGCGCCTGAAGATTTTACCTCACGAAACTGTGGCGCAGCAAGTAATTCCAGCCCGCCAAAACTTTCACTGGCGGGAAACCCAGAGACATCGCTAAGCTCCGCCCCCTGTGCGTATGGCGCGAATCCTGCCTCAGCGCGCTGTGGCGCAGCAGAAAATTCAGCCCGCCACAGCTCCTGGCGGGAAAGACTCAAGCTCCGCCCTCTGGCGCGAAACTCTCCCGCGCTGCAACGCCAGTGAGAGCCAACGAGGTACCTCAGAGTCAGCGCAGCCGCCATCCAGCATCAGAGAGGTTAATCGGCCATCTTGGATTTCTCCACGTGCTGTCTCCTGTCCTGCCGACATGCCGCACAGCCTCCGAGATGAAGAACCAAGTGTCGCATGGCTTGCCCACGAGCCTCGGGCACCTTTCACTGCTGCACCGCTTACTGCTGTCTCCTGTACGCAGTCTCCAATGGCGGATTCTCCACAGCGGCTGCCTCCTCCGATGACGGACCTCCTGAGGACCACCGCGGAAGTGAGTACCATGGCCCCCAGGACCTATATCACAGTGACTGTGACTATATCTCCCTTAGCCCCGGCTGGGGTACAGTCCGGCCTCCCTGCAGAGGATCAACATCTCCCCATAGGAGGCCCGGCTACAAAAGGGACTCTCTTAAAGGGGCCTGACCCCTTATCTAATGCTGCTGATCGTCCTGCGGAGTATCCAGGACCACCTGCTAAGAGGCCCAGGCTGTCCGGTGAGAACGCCCTGCCAGCTACAGAGGTTACCACTGCCAGCGCAACAGCGCCCCCAAGAGCTGCAGGTCAGTCCAGGAACAACAATCCTTCAGCTGTCAGCAGTGAAGAAGTTACAGCTCTTGCGGTCATCATCATGCGCTCCACAGCGCCCCCAGCTACAGAAGGTCAGCCAGAGAAGTGCCTGTCTCCTTCCTTTGCTGAGATGCCTGCCGCCGCAGATGACCTCCCTGCTGTTCCAGCTTCTGGGTGTTCCATGTCAGCAGTCCCAGTGTCTACCACCAGATGTCTTCAGGTGACGGATTTCAACACTGATTTCTTCACCCAGGCTGATGATGTCCCTGCTGCAGTTCCTGCTCCCATGCCTGCAGCCATTGCTCTTGAGCAGCAAGATTAACCCCTGAAGGGCTGTAGCCCACTTCAGGTACTGTGTACATATTGTGTATTTATCTCCATTTTCCCTAAAGAGCCAGAGACTTTCCTGAGACTCTCATCCCTATTTATCTCAGTCAAGAGACATACCTTGAACTGATTATTGTCCTGTGCTATGATAGCACCCCTTCCTCTGCCACAGCAGAGATTCCTACCAAAGGACTCTGTCCCTCTACACAAAGAGGAGACCCTTTGCTTCTCAGTGCACTTTTCCCCACATCAAGGGCTGTACCCAGAAGATGGACTTTGTCACTAGAGACCTTCTGTGAGACTTTTGCCAGATACTACCAGGAAAAGTTGCCATGTAATTTATTATCATTTTGCACTTAATGCCTTCCTTTTTAGGTACCGACATTATGTTTGCACTTCCATGCCTTTTCTTTGCAGGAAAAGAGACATTTGCTATTCTGCCACCCTGAGTAGCCTATCTACCTCTGTAACGTTTGTAACGTTCAAGATGTGTACCCATTGGGCTCCTAAGCCAATGTGAATTTATCACCTGTTTGCACACTGTCATATATGCCAGTAGTCTGCATTAACCCTTTCATAGGCTTTACAGGTTGTAGTGTGGCTGTGTCGGACCGTCTTTTTGTGTAAAACACTGACCGCTACCTGATCCCTCAAACCGAGGTTTGCACATGGGGGTAGTCCGTAAACTGCGGGTCTTTAGGGGACCGGGGGTGTTACACAGTTAGCACCTGGATGCCACCCATACATGGGTAAGGATGCCAGTCAGGAGGTACTCGTGTCGCATATGCTAACGCAATGCATATACACACTATGTAATTGCCGCCAGGGAAGAAGCGTTGATACAACAAATATACAGGCCTTGGTGCAAGGAGTGGATTACAGGACATGACACCACACCTTTCCTACTGTACAGTTCGGTTTAATGGCGTCAGCGACCAACTGTCATACAGCTATATGTTTTTGTCTCAGTCCGACACCAACCCAGGTGCCTGTCTCCAGGACCATGGGCGGTTTGTCCCTACACCTCACATAGCCTGCACTTCCCAGAAGTGCCCTTAGCCCCCTCTGTGCCCCAAAACATCTATAGTCGAGCCGAGGGCGGCTCTTTCAATTGCCCCCGGGGTATGCAACACCCTCGCCGATGCAATGGCGAGGGAGTGTTTGCGAATACGTCCCACCTGCATGTACCCACATTACACTACATGGTCCTGATAGGACATAGGGGTATTGCAGTGGTAAATCTTGCCTGGCAAGGCAGAGGTTAAGTATTTTGTATGATGTAAGATTCTGTCATCCAATGATCTGTGTTGCATCCTGTCCTTTGTAAGCTGAGATGTGATTGGAGGAGCAGCCACCACCTGACCAAAGGGAGGTAATAAAACCCCTGGCCAGGAATGTTCTGGAGATATAGAAGATACTGAGAACTCTGGAGAAGTCTCTCCCAGATGAGAAGAGGAGAAGATCTTGTAGACTTAGAGTGAGTGAGTGAGTGAGTAATCTCAGTCTAGCCCATACCAGAGCAGGAAGAGCTTAGCCCCTGCCTCTGAAGAGTGGAGCATTAGACTAGAGTTAGTGTAGTGAGGAAAAGGGGTATCATCTTACCTTTAAAGGTGATACCTGAAGCCCTACAGGACAAGCTGAAGCTTCCTAGCAGGACACAGCTGCCTCCCAGCCTGCCCTCTACATCCAGGCTGGTGAACTATCTCCTGAGGCTCCCTCCAACTCACATCTCAGCACTCCATCTACCTGTTAAAGGCACGTTGCTGCGGTTCCTGCCGGTTCAAATAAAGAACTGTAAGTTGTTTTCTTCAACTTCTGTCTCCGTCTGGTCCCTGCTAATACGGCTGCCTTCATCACCGGCACCCTGTCCATCACCCAGAGACTCACACTTGGGACATTAAGGGGTTGCCCCAGGGAGATCCGCTATAGCAGCCTCTCCCTCATCATTTCTTGCCAACACCACCCTGCTGGAGACCTGCCAGGCTGTAGGACAGCCCTCCGGTTCCCCCGTACCAAGCACCGTGACAATAGCGTGTTTAGGCCGCAACCGCCAGCCACTCCGGCACCGCGGGCCCCGGCTGTCTCTAGGCCTCACTTCAAAGGCTAGGCCCCGGTGGGGGATGTTGCATATGTGTGTGTATATATATATATATATATATATATCCAGAGAAAAGGCAGTATGTGGAACAGGGTGAATCTTTTATTCCATGTGCAATGTTTCGGCGTGAGATCACGCCTTTTTCAAGCATGCTTGAACATACTACGGAGTGCTGCCTCTTCTCTGGATATATGTGTGGACCCTCGCCAGGGGACCTATGGCTTCTGCACCCATATTGACCTGTGCTGCTTTGGACTTTCCTTTTTTCCTTTTTGTATATTTATATACCGTATATTCCGGCGTATAAGACGACTTTTGAAGACAGAAGAATCTTCTGTCTAGTCTGGTTTAATGCAAACCCTGGCGGCTTGTTCCATAGAAACGCCGATGCGATTGGGCCACGGCCTGTCCCGGCGGGTCCGGTTTTGCCTGCGTTTGCTTTTGCAAAAAACGTAACATGGGACAGCGCCCTTAGTCATTTTATAATATGATTAAATAAATAAAATAAAAGTCCCATAATTTCCCCAGTTACAAATAAAATGCAAATAAAGTATATATTAAACAAACAAAAAAACTTACACATCTTGTATCACTGCATCCGTATTAATCTGTACAATAAATATAAATCAATATTGAACCTGCTCGCTGAACGACGTAAAAAAAAAAAAACGAAAAACTTCCCGTAATATACAATTTTCCATCAAACACTATCACAAAAAATGTTCTAAAAAGTGATCAAAAAAGTTACGTTCCCTAATATGACTGAAAGAACAACTCTTTTTTGCAAAAAATAAGCCCTCAACCAGATCTGACAACAGAAAAATACAGAAGTTATGGCCCTGAATAGTAAAAACAATGCAATTTCTCCAATATTGGTTTTGCTCAGTAAAAATGAGCAAAGATACGAAAATCTATATTAATGCAATATCATCGCAATCGTAATGAACCAGAGAATAAAGATAAAATATTATTTTTATGTTACGGTGTGCGGGGGGAGTGCTAAAAATCCAAAATAAAAATAGATTATTTTGTTTGTGCCCCCCTTGAAATGGTTAATAAAATCTCATAAATAAGCTATAGACCCCCAAAATGAATTATCTATACATTGTATCTCAACCCGTTAATAATAAGCTCTCATATGTTCGCATTACCAAAAAAAAATAAATTTATAGCTTGTACAATGTGACAATACAAATCAGCTCTGAATGGCGCTGCTTCTATTCTATGCCTGTCCGTGTGCCCATACAGCAGTTTTCCACCACATATGGGATATCTCGGGAGAAATTGGGCATCAAACTTTGCAGAGCGTTTAATTATTTAACTTATTATGAAACTGTCAGTTTTGGCCTAAATGAATGTATTTTCCACAAAAAAATTAAAGTTTCTAAATTGCAGGTCCATATTGTTTTAACCCATGTGAAACACTTAAAGGGTTAATAGACTTAATAAAAGTACATACAGGGGGGAACTTTTAATAATTATAATTTATTGGGTTTTACTATTATTTAGGCCTTTTAAAGTCACTTGAAAGCTGAGTTGTCCCTCAAAATGTGAGTTTGGGCAATTAAAGTTCTGCACCTCATAACATCCTAGAAAAATGAGAGGACGCATAAAATATCATCTCAACATAAAACAGACTTTCCTTAATTTTGTTAATTATCAAGTTTTTTAGGTAGTTTTACTTCCTGTCTGGGAAGCAGAACATTTCAAACAGGGCAGATTTGAAAAATCAGGTCTGGTCATTGGGCTGAACACTAGTGTCTGTGATAAGGGGTTAAAACAGATTAAAACAGCTGAGATTAGGTGATTTGCCTAATTACATTACTACAGGCAGTCCCCGGGATACATACAAGATAGGGTCTGTAGGTTTGTTCTTAAGTTGAATTTGTATGTAAGTCGGAACTGTATATTTTATCATTGTAACCCCAGCCAGAACTTTTTTGGTCTCTGTGACAATTGGATTTTAAAAATGTTGGGTTGTCATAAGAATCAATATTAACACTAAAGCTTCATTACAGACACCTGTGATAACTGTTACAGTTGTTTATTGTAGCACTAGGACTAAAGTACAATAAATTACCAATATCCAGAGGTCCGTTTGTAACTAGGGGTTGTATGTAAGTCGAGTGTTCTTAAGTAGGGGACCGCCTGTATTAACATTTGCGTTTACAAAACGCAGTGTAAATGTGACATTAACAAAGCGTCAACAAAATGCAAACTTAAATGCATTGTTAACACATGGGTTAACATTGTGTTTACATTGCATTTTGTAAACTCAAATGTTAACATTAACGTAATTAGGCAAATCACCTCATCACAACCAAAATGCACCATGTGACTGCGCCCTCAGGGCGCGTTCACACGTTGCGTTTTGACCTGCGTTTTCATTGCGTTTGAAACGCATATACAACAGCTGAGGAGGGGTGATTTGCCTAATTACATCATTGTTAACATTTCCGTTTACAAAATGCATTGTAAACGCTATTAACATTGCGTTTACAAACAAACGGTAATGTAATTAGGCAAATCACCTCTCATCAGCTGTTGTATATGCGTTTCAAACGCAATGAAAACGCGACCAAAACGCAACGTGTGAACGCGCCCTTACTATGTTACTGAGGAGAGGGTTAGGCCGGCATCACATGTGGCGTTTTGAACCGTTTTTGGGCAGTCCGTTAAAAACTGCATGCATTTTTTTAAAAGCATCAGTTTTCGACAGGTTTTAACAATTATCTGGTCAAAAACGCATGCATTTTTCAAAAATACATGCGTTTTTAAATGGACTGCTTAAAAACGTCCCAAAAACAGGTTCAAAACGCAATGTGCCGCCGACCTTATAAATCGGCATTCACACACGAACCAGTGTTATAACAGAACTAATATATATATATATATATACTGACACCCGAAAGTAAGTTCGCTACACTAACTCCATTCATTTATGCTAGTTGTTGCAATAGAAATAATTCGATGAAATGATGTGCATGGGTTTTTGTTTTGTTTTTATTACAGTACAAGATATTTATAGTATCCTGTACAGCAAATATGTATAGTTGGTTATATGTAGCATTTGTTTTTATATGATTTTGACACTGAAGCTGGCAATACATGTAATTGTCTTCCAGCCCAGGTTTTGGCACCTAAGCACAGGTGCCATGATCAGAGCAGCTCTATTTTAGCTGTGTAGCTCACACATTGTTTAGGTAGCATGATGAAGGATGCATTGTGCTTTTGAAATGTGTTGCTTTAATCTTAATTTGTTGGAGTAACAGTCCCTCAATAAAGCATGAAACATTGTTCTTAGTAAGCCTGATAAACTTTTGACCTGTCGCTGGATCAAGGAACGGAAAGTGTATTGGAGTTACTACCTCGTGTCCGGGAGGGATCCTTTGCGTGGACTACACCTGAATGCGACAAACTGGTAATCTCAACACTTATTACATATATTACTTTATATCCCTGCACTGTCCCTACAGCCTGCTCTCTACCTGCACACAGCCTCTTTCCCTATGCTCAATCAGTAAGTAAATGTCATAGTGTGTGTGAGACATTACAGTGGGCTGGTAGCTATAATTGGCACATGTCTTGACTAGAGATGAGCAAGTATACTCGTCCGAGCTTGATGCTCGGTCGAGTATTCGCATACTCGGACCGGCTCGTTGCTCGGACAAGTATTTTCCCTGATTGATAACGAGCATTTAGTTAATGAAAGAACAGTGAAGAACAACAAATTACAGATGTTTACATATGTTTTCCTTGTAAGAACACATTGAAAGAACACTATTCTTCACATTGCAGGTGTTTGCGTGTGTCTTCCGATAAGTTAGGAGATGTGCGCGAACATCTGAAATGTGAAGAATAGAATAAAAACAGTGAACACAGGATCATTTAAGTGAAGTACACATTGAAAGAACACTATTCTTCACATTCTAGCACATTTCCTAACTTATCGGAAGACACGCGCAAACACCTGCAATGTGAAGAATAGATTTCTTACAAGGAAAACATCTGTAAACATCTGTAATTTGTTGTTCTTCACTGTTCTTTTAATGTGTTCTTTCAGTGAAAAAATGCTCGGGTCTCCCATTGACTTTAATGGGGTTCGTTATTCGATACAAGCATTCGAGCATCAGGAAAAGTTCGTATTGAGTAACGAACATGTGATGTAGTGTTCTGAGGTTTGTCCACATTCAGCCTTACATTAAAACTGGAATTTGTAATGAAACCAAAGTTTTCCTGAAGTTTGGATTGAACTCCACTTCATCTAAATCACTTCACTTGTCTTTTAATGCCCCTCTAATTCATGTTATACAATGCCTCTACTGAGCAATTATTCTTTAAATAATGCTCTCCTTCAACTTATTTACACCTCTTGCCCTTTTATTATATTACACATTTTGTACTTCCAATTAATCATTTTTTCTGAGATGCCCCTAGATATATTGGCCTGTGGAATCATCATTATGTAACATCCCCTCATTTACCGTATTTTCCGGACTATAAGACGCACATAAAAGCCTAGGATTTCCTTAGAAATCCAAAGTGCGCCTTATAGTCCGGTACGCCCTATGTATGGCGCAGGGCAGCGGACCCTACTTACATAGGTCCCCGCTACCGGAGACAGCAGATCTCCAGCGGGAACTGCAGACCACGCGGCACGAACAACTTCTGCCGCGTCGGTCTGCAGTTCCCGCTGGAGATCTGCTGTCTCCGGTAGCGGGGACCTATGTAAGTATGGTCCGCTGCCATCCTCCACCTCCCCCTCACCTTCCCCGCTCACCTTCCCCGCGTTCTCGTCCCGTCGGGTCTCCGCTCCGCCCCCGGACCTCCGCCACGCCCCCGACCCGCGCCTTATAGTCCGATGCGCCTTATATATGGAATTATTACATATATAAGGTGCATCGGACTAATGCGCCTTATATTCCGGTGCGCCTAATGGCCTGGAAAATACGGTATTCATTATTTACATATAATGGCCCTTAAAATGTAACTCAAGGGTCATGTTATAATGCTTTTTACCAAATTTTCATATGTGCTTTCCCCCTTTAAACAAGTAGAACAATGCCCATATTGTGTTGCTCAACCTTTTCTTTCCAGAGCCATGGCATTTTTCGGTACAGCAGCAAAAATCTTTCTCAGCTACAGAGACGGTGGTGCAGATTAACCTTTCCTGTATGTGCCCAGAATGTATATAAAGACTAGACTGGCATAGGTCTCTTCACAGGGAGGAACAGCAACATGTAATAAGAAGTAGAAACCAGTGGCGAAACCGTTAAATGAAGTATATAGTCTGCGATGTGGGAGCACTAAGGGTTAATAACTTCTCTGTTGTGCAGAAAGTTTCCAGAGAGCAAAAGGTTGGAAAGGACTGTAGATGAGTATATGACAGCAAAAGTTTTGCAGAATCAAAAACTGGGATGTAGGTAGTGATAAGTAAAACATATTTTACCTAACTATACAGTGTAGGAGACTTCTGCATCCACCGCACTGAACACACTCGGCTCTGCTACTCCTCATGACTTCTCCCTCCTGGCTTCAGAGTGAGCAGGGAGCCGCAGCCCCTCCCTGCTTTGATTTTCCAGGTTTTTATAGAATTAAAGCGGACCTCTGATTGGTTTCCATGGACAACTAAAATAGTTTTACCTCAGATACTTCTGATAAATCACCCCCTATATCTCTAAAGAACTCTATGGAATGATAAGTGAAATCGGCAAAGCCCAATAGCTACTGATTTGTGAAAAAAATAGATAAGATGGCAGCTGATGACTGGTTAACCCCTCATCACCGACACTAGTTTTCAGCTCAATGACCAGACTCGATTTTTCGATAATTGGTTAGAACTTCGGAATACTTTAACATATTCAGGTGATTTTGAGACTCTTTTCTGGTGACGCATTGTACTTCATGTCAGTTGTAAAATTCAAGTGATTTTTTTACGTTTCGTTCTGAAATAAAATAAAAAGTGTGTAAAATTCTTCATTTTCCAAGTTTGAAATGTTCTGCTTTCCAGACAGGAACAGCACCACCTACTCTGTGTATAAACTACACTGTAAACAAACTCATGATTATAAAATAATACTTTATTGATTACTTGATGTACACTCAAAATTATGATTTCTTCTCAAAAAGGGACATAAAAAGAAGGCATACACAAAGACCATATACAAATGGTTATCCCTAGCACTACAAAGGCTAATATGTTTGGGTATGGACTGTGAAGATTCCACACCAGTCTACCTGGGCAGCAGCAAAAAGACCCACAATAGGGTACAGAATAAATAAGAGGGGACCCAAATAAGGGGTGACATAAACCTCATTTAAAAAGACACAATGGTGGAACAGAGATAACCTGTCAATAATACAGACCGTGAACGCTTGCACAACCCCTGTTGTAAGTTGTTGGTGACTGGTAGTGGTCCCTCATCCAGTTTCACCCCATAAAAACTTTTTGGTAGAATTTCCAGACGGGCAGTAAAACTACCCAAAAAGCATGATAATGGAATGTCTGCTTTATGTTGAGATGATATTTTATGCATCCTCTCATTTTTCTAGGATGTTATGAGCCGCAGAACTTTAGGTGCGATTTTTCTCATTTTCATGAAAATCCCCAAAACTCACATTTTGAGGGACAACTCAGCTTCCAAGTGACTTTGAAAGGCCTAAATAATAGTTAAACCCCATAAATGACCACACTTTAGAAACTTCACCCCTGAACGTATGTAAAACAACTTCTATTAAGTCTATTAACCCTTTAAGTGTTAAACACGGGTTCAAAAAATATGAACCAGCAATTTTGAAACTTTGTGATTTTTGGAGAAAATACATTAATTTAGGCCAAAACAGACAGTTTCATCATTAATAAAATGATGAAACTCTCTGCAAAGTTTGATGCCCAATTTCGCCCGAGTGTAGCAATACCTCATATGTGGTGGTAAACTTCTGTACTGGCGCACCGCCGGGCATGGGATGGAAGCAGCGTCATTCACAGGAGATTTGCATTGTCACATTGTACAGGCTATAAAATTTAAATTTTTTTGGTAATGCGAACATATGAGGCTTATTATTTGTGGGGTGAGAGACTTGTAAAAATAATAAATTTTGGGGGTCTATAGCTTATTCATGAGATTTTAACTATTTAAAGGTGGAAACAAACGAAATCATACATTTTTATTTTGGATTTTTAGCACCCCTCCCCCCACCCCCGCTGATCGTATTGTAATACTAATATTATATCTTTATTCTCTGGTTCACTTCGATTAAGGTGATACCTCATTTATATAGGTTTTCTTATTTTAGCTCAATTTTACTGAGCAAAACCAATATTTTAGAAAATTGCATTGTTTTTACTATCGACAACTTTTCAGGGCCATAACTTCTGTATTTATCTATTGACAGATCTGGTTGAGGGCTTATTTTTTGCGAAAAAAGTTATTCTTTTCAGTCATATCATATTAAAGTGCATAACTTTTTTAATCACTTTAGAATATTTTTTCTGATGGTGTTTGATGAAAAATTGTATAATACAGGAAGTTTTTCGTGTTTTTTTTTTTTTTGTTTGTTTTACGTCGTTCACCGAGCGGGTTCAATATTGATTTAGATTAATTGTACAGTTTATTATGGAGGCAGTGAAACCAAATATGTATTTGGTGTTTTTGTGTTTAACTGGGAAGATTATGGAACTTTAATTTTATTTATTATTATAAAATGATACTTCATTTTTTTTATTTTTACACATTCCATATTTGGGCTTGAACAAACGTTCACCCGATTGCTTGTATTGCAGTATACTATGCGAGTAACTGAGCATGCTGTTACTTACAGCCAGGTCCTGCCAGGAAGGTGGAAGCCTTGGGGCACTCGCCAGACCCCGGGGCTGCGGCAGGAGGGATCGGGTCCTCCAGTAAGTGCACCAGGGGGTCCGATCCACGGGGGACATACTTGTAAGGGGTCAAACACCCGGGATCTGAGTTTTTCCGATTCCCGGGAGTTAGTGCTGGGTCTGGGCTGTGACATCACAGCCTGACACCGGCACAAGCAAGACCCGGTGTCCCAAAATCTTCTTCTGAAAGAAAGGCGTTGGGTCACAAGAAGTACCCTTAATGACCGCCGTAAAAAGCCGATAGGGTGGTCATTAAAGGACACCTGTCATCAGGTCTGTGTCACTTGATGACAGGTCTGTGTCACTTGTCCTGTCACTACTACCTGTTGGAGCAGCTCACAAGGATCCCATCACAGCCTTTATCTAGTCATTTCATACATTATTCATTGTAAAATCATCTATTCTTTATTATGTAAATGAGGCTGGTCACATGGTCAGAGGCAGTGATGTCACCCCTGTTACCCCTCCCCTCTCCTCCCCCTGCTCATGTCTGTGTGTAATGTATAGTAAAGTATTGCTGGTATCTGCGCTGCATCTGCAGACATGCTGCATCCTCCTAATATACAGGTGAGAGACACAGACATCAGCTACACATGAATCTGACATGTTCTGGTATAACATGGCTGCAGCCTGGAGCTGCTGTATCTCTCCTAAACACACACACATGCACACACAGGCTGCATGGGGCGTGGCCACCAGCACCAGGAAGCACATCATTATACAGCCTCACATCATTATACAGGCTGTCAGTCAAGCACTGGGGGTGTGGCTGTGCCTCCCACTCATGAATAGAGTGGACAGCTTGAATATGCTAATGCTTCATTGGACATTTCACAGGTCATTTGCATACAGCTTTAGGACCTCATTGCTTAGGTTTACAGGCATGTAGAGGGACAATGAAGGGATAGAGGCAATGCTCTCTAATGGCAGTTTATGAAAATATATTTAGTTTAGGGGGGTTATTTTGCATGACGGGTTCTCTTTAAGGGGTTAAAGGAGCAGCATTTATTTATTATTATACTATTTTATTTATTTTATTAAATTATGTTTATTTCATTCCCTTATAAAGAATGCCTAGACCATTACTCAAGCTCTTATACCTCTTGTGTCAGCCCTTCACCCTCATAGACAGTAAACTCTTGCAAGTAGGACCCTTTTTCCTATTGTTTCATATGACAATGTTATTACTCTGTAATATCTTATTTAGTTGTACCCCATAATCTGTAAAGTGCTAGGGAATTTGATTGCACTGAATAAATAAAGATTATTCAATTAAATAATAGATACAGACACTGTGAATATGCTAATCTTCATATGTTTGTTATCCATTGCCTACTTCTTTTCAAAATCAACTTTTAAATTATGCAAATGACCTGAGGGGCTACTCTTGCCCCTATGTAATCTGGCTTTGCAGACTGTTACACTGTCTCACCCTCCCCCTGCCCTCTCATCATGTGTGCAATGAGCAGGAACTACTGAGTACTGGTGGATACTATAGCAGAAATCTCTGCCAGATCCAACCTGGTCTTAGGTGTGACCTGGCATAGATTGTGTGAGTATCTTAGCCTCTTTATGGATATGGAGATATGGAAGCCAGAGCGCTGGTGGAGGAAGTGGGGATTTTTCAGACTGGTGTTTTGTTATGTTTGTTTTTTTATCTCCCAAAATGTATTAGTGTATATAGAAACAGGTTACATACATTCCAAAAAAAAGCTTACACAGACTTACTTTGTACAAAATTCATCACATACCAAAATGTTATCCGATTATTTGACTGCTCCACATCATGCAAGAAGAAATCAATGTATGGCTTTCTCCGTGACAACTGCAAATCGGAACCATGGTGACAGACAATGGAAGGAACATGTTGTCTGTGCTGCACCTATGAGGGATGGTCCATGCGCCCTGCATGGCGCATGTGTTCAATCTGGTTGTCAACAGGTTCCTGAAGCCTTCAACCCATCTGCACGACATTGAAAAATGGGCAGGAAACTTTGCATGCACTTCAGCCATTCTTATAAAGCCTAGCACACCCTTCTCGCGTTGCAGCATCAGAATGGCATACCCCAACATAGTCTGATTTGCGATGATTCCACCCATTGCCTCCCAATACCAGCCTCCATATGTTAAACCGCTGGTATGAACAGAGGAAAGCAAATAATGATTTTTTGATGATGCAAGCGGACAGAAGTATTTCCCTGTGTAACTTTGATGTCAGCCACTGGCAGTTCATGCGTGACACCTGCCATTTGCTCAGGCTCTTTGAACAGGCCTCGTTATTTGTCAGTCGCCAGGATTGCGGGATGAGAAAAGAGGAGTGAAAAGATAGATTTTAGAGGTAAAAGATTATAGGTTGTGGGTTGTAGTTTGCTGCAGTTCAAACAATGTTAGTTGGACCTTAGGATAGGAGGATAACGTAAACAGTAGTGCTGAAATAATATCAGTAAATGATAAAAGTTTGGCGGTATATTTTGTGGATAACACAGCAGGGTGGCGACAAAGTTAAAAAGTTTGATGTAGAAGACGTTAAAAAAATCCAAAATTTTGACGGACACAGCTCGTTTTCTAAGGGGACGATGTATGGAGGTAGCTATGTGGACGACGTGTGGAGGCAGCAATGGAGACGACGTGTGGAGGCAGCAATGGAGACGACGTGTGGAGGCAGCAATGGAGACGATTAAATTTGGATAGTGCCTGTATGTGGCAGTCCAAAAAAGTCTTCAAAACAGGGGACCAGGTAGGCGGCCCTCCAGAAAAATTAAATACATACAGTACTATAGTTAGAGCCAGTTGGCCCTGGCAAAAAAGAGGAGGAGAATGAGGAGGAGGAGTGCATACATGAGAATTATTCAGGTTGAGCTGCTTTCACCTGGTGGAGAATGGAAATCATGAGAAATTCAGGCTTGATTCATCTTGATAAGCGTCAGCCTGTCAGCGCTGTCAGTTGTCAGGCGTGTACGCTTATCGGTGATGCTGATAAGGCAGGCGAGAACCTCCAAGGCGTACAGCGCCAGTTCAGGTCAGATGTCCAGCTTTGAAACCCAGTAGTTGTCGGGAGCTGTATGATCATTTAGGACGATGGTATGGTCAGCTACGTACTCCCTCACCATCTTTCTGTAAAGATCAGCCCTACTCTGCCGAGACTGGGGACAGGTGACAGTGTCTTGCTGGGGTGACATAAAACTGGAAAAGGCCTTGTAAAGCGTACCCCTGCCAGTGTTGGACAAGCTGCCTGCTCGCCTACTCTCCCTCGCTATTTGTCCCACAGAAGTACGCCCTCTGCTGCTAGCGGGGTCAGAAGGGAAATACTGTTTCAGCTTGTGCACCAGGGCCTGCTGGTATTCATGCATTCTCACGCTCCTTTCCTCTACAGGGATGAGAGTGGAAAGATTTTGCTTGTACCTTGGGTTCAGGAGAGTGAATACTCAGTAATCGGTACTGGAATAAATTCTTTGAACGCGAGGGTCACGGGATAGGCAGCCTAGCATGAAATC
The DNA here is from genome assembly GCF_040894005.1 of Engystomops pustulosus. Lineage (NCBI taxonomy): Eukaryota > Metazoa > Chordata > Amphibia > Anura > Leptodactylidae > Engystomops > Engystomops pustulosus. Next base: position 110,347,553 of record NC_092416.1, on the reverse strand, counting down.
TGCTAATTCGCAAGAATTCACTCCCCTCACTGGCCTGACTCTCCATTTCCTCCTACTCCAACTCCTCTTCTTCTGCCCATACATGCTGAACAGTTAATAAGGACTGAGCAATGGTCCCCTCTTCTGTCTCGCCAACATTCTCCTCCTCTTCCTCCTCCACCTCCTCCGATATGCGTTGAGAAACAGACCGGAGGGTGCTTTGGCTTGATAGCCAAAGCACCCTCCGGTCTATTCCTCCCCCGTCTCTTGTGAGGAGCGCAAAGTTTCCGACTTCATGCTGACCAGAGAGTTTTTCAACAGGCCAAGCAGCGGGATTGTAAGGCTGATGATGGCGGCATCGCCACTGACCATCTGTGTTGACTCCTCGAAGTTACTCAGCACCTGACAGATATCAGACATCCACGTCTACTCCTCATTGTAGACTTGAGGAAGCTGACTGACCTGACTACCAGTTCTGGTGGAAGTTGACATCTGGCAGTCTACAATCGCTTTGCGCTGCTGGTAAACTCTGGATAACATGGTTAATGTGGAATTCCACCTCGTGGGCACGTCGCACAACAGTCGGTGAGTAGGCAGTTTGAGGTGGCGCTGCGCTGCCCTGAGAGTGGCAGCATCTGTGCTGGACTTTCTTAAATGCGCACAGATGCGACGCACCTTCGTGAGTAAATCAGACAAATTGGGGTATGTCTTCAGGAACCCGTGAACTATCAGATTTAACACATGGGCCAGGCATGGCACCTGTATCAGTCTGTCGAGTTGCAGAGCCGCAACCAGGTTACGGCCGTTGTCACACACAACCATGCCTGGCTTCAGCTTCAGCGGTGCTAGCCACGGATCAGTCTGCGCCGTGATGCCATGTAATAGCTCTTGGGCGGTGTGCCTTTTATCGCCTAGGCTCAGCAGTTTGAGCATCGCCTGCTGTTGCTTAGTGACGGCACTGCTGCTGTGCCTAGAGCTACCGACTGTTGGTGCCATGCCCACGGATGGTAATTCGGAGGAGGAGGCATAGTAGGCCTGAGAGACCTGGACCGAGGTAGGCCCCACAATCCTCGGTGTCGGCAGTATATGAGCGGCCCCAGGGTCAGACTCGGTCCCAGCCTCCACCAAGTTAGCCCAATGTACCGTCAGCGATACATAGTGGCCTTGCCCGGCAGCACTCGTCCACGTGTCCGTGGTCAGGTGGACCTTGTCAGAAACTGCGTTGGTCAGGGCACGGATGATGTTGTCTGACACGTGCTGGTGCAGGGCTGGGACGGCACATCGGGAAAAATAGTGGCAGCTGGGGACTGAATACCGAGGGGCGGCCACTGCCATGAGGTTCCAAGAGGCCTTGTTCTCTACCAGCCTACAGGACAGCATCTCCAGGCTGAGTAATTTGGAGTTGTGGACATTGAGGGCTTTGGCGTTTGGTTACATGGAACTGTATTTCCTCTTGCGCTCCAGTGTCTGGGGTATAGACAGATGAATGCTGTGCATGAAGACATTGGTGGACGCTGTGGAGGATCGTGGAGGCAAAGGTGTGGTTTTCGCGCAGGAGGTGTTTGTGCCGGGGTCCTGGCAGGGGGCTGACTAGCAGAGGCAGCAAATAACACAGGGGAAGGAGCAGTGGTGTGCCCGGCTGGAGGTGAACGGCCTTGGTTCAATTGAGTGGGGTGTTTAGCATTCATATCCCTGCGCATACTGGTGATGGTTAACCTAGTAGTGGTGTAACCCCTGCTGATCCTGGTGTGGCACAGGTTCCATACCACAGTCCGTTGGTCATCCGCTGTTTCCAGACTTCCAGACTTCAGAAAATCTAGCCCTCACTTGGGTAACATGCGAGCACTCCACTGCGTGGAAGACTGACTAGTGGATAAATGGCATCACCTGTTAGCACTGTTCTGGCCTCAACAGTGCTCTACCACGAGTCCTAGTAACTTGAAACATGAAGCTAGGGAGTGTAGCTCTGCGGCGTTCCCCTGCTCCCTCATCAGCAGGTGGTGTGTCATCCCGCCCAGGACCACGGCCTCTGACCCCTACAGTAATTGGATGCCCTCGTCCTCTACCCCTTACCCTCGGGTTCAACATTTTCAAAATTAAAGTCTATTATATAGACAAAACAGAAATATAAACTGTAAATTTTGTTTTGTTTTTCTTTCATTTTTTATTTATGTTTTTGTGTTAGAACAAAACGTGCAGAAGAAATCAGACCGCAACCACAAAAGATGATTGCTATGGCTAGTTTCTAACCTACACTGACAGCACACAAAAGGAGGAATGTGTCACTTTCACAACTGTTGAAAAACGCTAATGTAGCCCTAACAAGGGCTGTTGGGTTCTTGGAGAATCACTCCTGCCTAACTGTAATCTACTAGAACACCCTAACGCCCTGAACACCTGATCAGGCCAGCCAACCACTGCTATCGACCTGTAAGTGTACTACGTGATGCTGGGTGTACTGCAGAGTCTCCTGGCTTGTGATTGGCTCTGTTTCTGGCCACCAAAAATCTAAATGCTGGGAGATGACATTTTCTCGAGCGGGCAAAATACTCGTCCAAGCACCGAGCAGTTGCGAGTATGCTAATGCTCGAACGAGCATCAAGCTTGAACGAGTATGTTCGCTCATCTCTAAAAGTCTAATATAGAATGGTAGGACAACCTTGGACAGTAAGGCCTAAAGCTAGACCCCTCCAGCTGTCCCTGTCTAATTGCCCACCCTACATTAAGCAATAGGTAACAAGGGATCGATATTCCCTGTGCCAAATTAAAAGCCCATAACGCATCCCGAATCCTGACACCTGTATCCACCTTAGGGTAAATGTTATTCATTTGAATGTCCTTATCTGCACCATGGTTGCAAAGGTAGGCCTGTTGTGAAAAGACACCTACAGTCATTTTTATAACAAAGTGCATATTAACCACCACAAGGTGAACAATAAACCAATTGCTGCGTTGTTCGGTGCTACTTTTTGGAACTTTTTTTACACCAATCGGGTAATAGTCCATTTTTCTACTTGCCTTATCTCTGCACTTTTGTTGGAGAGCGGCCAATTCTCTATGAGCTGCGGAGGTTTTATCTTGTGAGTCAGTGCTCAGTGAGCACGAAGCGGGACCTCATTAGGAAGCTAGAACCAAGAAATCTTTCCATATAAAAGTGCACTGAGATTCTCCGGGTCATCACTTGTCGATTAAAGAATTTACGCTCACATGTAGTCTGCTCCTTGCAGCAACTCTGTGATCCTAAAGACACTACAGTCACTTACTATAGTGTCACCTAAATAACACTGTGCTCCTAAATAATATAATATACAGGCGGTCCCCTACTTCAGAACACTCGACTTACATACGACCCCTAGTTACAAACGGACCACTGGATATTGGTAATTTATTGTACATTAGTCCTAGGTTACAATAATCAGCTCTAACAGTTATCAGAGATGTCTGTAATGAAGCTTTCATGTTAATCCTGATTCTTATGACAACCCAACATTTTTAAACTCCAATTGTCACAGAGACCAAAAAAGTTCTGGCTGGGATTACAATGATAAAATATACAGTTCCGACTTACATACAAATTCAACTTAAGAAAAAATCTACAGACCCTATCTTGTATGTAACCCGGGGACTGCCTGTATACCCCTCACATCACAAGTGACCACACTGTGCTCTTGGATAAATTGTGTGTGCTAAATTAATAATATTTACATTACCACTTATAATTTACTATAAAACCTACATCTACCCACTACATTAGATTAACTACAATCTAAATGAATAAATAATCTATACTGTGAATACAGAATTATATTGGTACATTGTAATAGATCATGTGTTATATCCACATATACTGCCGTACAATAGCATTGCAGCGTATGGTAGGACCAATCCAGGGGTATTAAAAATACTAAAAAAAAAAAAAAAAAAAATGATAAAAAAAGCTGAATATTAAACTGGCACCCTTTCCCTAAAACTGAAATAAAAATAAACAGTAAAAATCATAAACATGTAAGGTACATCTAAAAATGTCCTATCTATTAAAATATAATAACGGTTATTCTCAGTGTTGAACCCAGTAATGCAAAATAGCGCCCAAATGTTCAAAACGGCACTTTTTTGCCATTTTGAAACATGTAAATATTTAATAACAAGTGATCAAAGGCCTTGCAGACTTTAAAAAGGTAGCAAAAAAAACATCAGCTCATCCCACAAAAATTCTTTATCTTTACACAGTCCTGTACACCTAAGTATGAAAAGGTTATTTTTCACCAATTTAGCTGCATTTGGAAATTTTTTTTCCGTTTCCCAGTACCTGGCATGGAACATTAAATACTGTCACTATGAAGTGCAACGCAGAAAAAAAAGACCTCACATAGCTCCGTACATGGAAAAATAAAAAGTTACCGAAAAATAGAAACGCAAAAACTAAAAAGGGCTGCGACAGGAAAGGGGTTAATAACAATAGATCTAGAGCCAACCTAATAATAGTACCCCACAATAAGAATAAAGTGCTCCCTTTAAATAGTTTTTGAATAATAAGCCCCCCAGGCCTCTTAATAACAATCTAATGTAGTTTTAATTATAAATTGCTGCACAATAAGTTATTATTATTTAATACTTCACTCTGCTGCTGTCCTTCTCTATGCTCTTACCCTCTCCTGCAGTTCCCATGTTTAGCTGGTGGCTGTGGCGCCGTCCGCTCCCATGTACCGAAACGCAACACATAGTACGTGCTGGCACTCGTCAACACAGGTCACGCAAGCATATCAATTGTGCAACCTGTGTAGCAGAGCGTAACCTATTGATGCAGAGGTGGCGGTGCTGCGCTGCGTCTGTGTGTTAATAGTACCCGCAATATTTGTAAGATGCGCATACTATTGATTACATTTTGTAGGAAGTGCGAGGAGGGGGTGGAGGAGACGCCCCTGAGTATATAAAGTGAGCAGGGGATCAAAGGGCACTATAGATACATACATCTAGTAGGTTAATTCTCTGACTTTTACAGCAAACCTCTATAATATTATACAGTGGGGCATATTTACTAAGATTGTCAAACTGCATTAAAGTGCTCTGCCCATGTATAATGCTGGCTGCGACAGATATCATGAATCTGTCGCTTCCCTGTACTGGCTCAACAGTAACATAGGGCTTGGGACAAACTTTGCATGTTAAATCCGCCGTACCGTCTGTTTGAGGGGCGGTAGGCCCCCTAATTTGTGGTGATTTGGCAGCACTATAAAAGCATTATTATAGTGAAGAAGGGGCAAACCTAGTATATTAACTTGACAAACCTTCTACATTCAACTTAATGGCGCACGTTAACTGACAAATTTGGACAGTTCACTAAAAAGGCATTGTGAGTCTATAAGATTGTGTGCCAGAAATCTTTAATCTGGCACTTATAATTCCAAAGTTAAATACAGCAATGGGTCTGAATCAGTCGGGCTGGCTGACGCGCCCCCTAATTTGTGACACATGGAAGCCAGTGCAACTGTGCCACAAAAGGGTTGTGTGCGACACAATCTCAGCGCAAACACTTCATAAATACCAGTGCAAGCCGTTTTAGCCATTAAGAATGGGCACAATCTGACAAAAGAGCACTGTCCGTCCTAAAATGCACTGAGCTTGGAATTTTGGAGCAAAAGGTTTGGGAAGTTAAATGGCTGTCAATCATCACAGAGCCACAATCCTTACAGCTGTCATTGAACCTTTAATTAAATGTTATTGAGTGTTGCCATTGACCTCTTTATGTGCACAGGGTTAATATAAGGTAACTTTCTGGATTTAAGGACAAACTTGTCTATTCCCTTCCCCAACCAAATAATGCAGCTGTTTTTTTCACACATTTAGGCAAAAATGCCCAACTGGTGAGTCTATATCAAAGAGTCCTTTATAAGCATTCCACATGTTGCTACAGCTGTTTTGTCTGACCAACTTTATGAAATATTACTGTGTATGAATGAAATATTGTACCATACTGAACTGTGTCCAAAAGTACTTAGAAGATCTTCTATTGTTTCATTTTTAAGTGTCTTTTAATATCGCATGACTCCCAATCACATTTTGTACTTCAATTCAATTTTTTTTAGTAGAAACAGTATTTTATAATAAATACCTGTGCAAGACTAAAACGTATTACTGTAGAGTATCTCTACAGTATAAAGGTTTGGATAGACTAGAAAACAATATGTAAAATTGAGCATAGAACTCTGTAGATGGTTTATAATACTAACAAGTAATTCTGCAATATATGGCACACGAAGTCTCCGCTCCAATGTGAAAGTGTTGTACTGTAGCCATGTTTTTAGTAAAGCTCTGCAAAGAAACAAGAAAAGTACATTAGCCCACATTTATCAAAACTAGTGCAATCTGTACTATGTGCAGTTTGCCTGTGGAGTGTGCCAAATTAATCATAACTATAGCACAGTTTTCATTGCTATTTGTTTTGGTGCACTACAAAATTGTTGCACACATCAGTATGTAAATGTGGCGCAAACTCTGACTAAGCAGTAACTCACCCCTTTTAGTGTACTTTTTTTGTGTTGTCGGACACAATAAATGCATGTGTACAAGCAGTTTCCACGTTCTTTCTAGTGCAAATTCAGATGGAAAACTGGTACAAACACAAATAAATGTCGGACGATATGTATTGAATGGCAAAACAATTGGTAAATGAGACATTTATAAGGGAATCTACAATGTACAAACACTTGAGTGGACAGTACATACTGTAGAACTTTCCAGTTATGTATTTACACATACACATAAGAAATAACAAGAGCTCATTGGGGGACATTTTTTTTTTTTTTTTTTTTTTTTTTTTTTTTGGTAGCTCAATTTGGATCCCAGCAACTCTCCTGCACCTCTCAGTTCCAAACACTTTTCTTTTGCACAGTTTTGGGCACACAATTATACCAGCTAAAAGCTGGAGTATGAAGCTCAAAGCAGAGTCCTAGTCATGGTATACAAGGCTCTGCGTTGAGATGAAACACGTAGGTTTTTTCCTTATGTACCTACGTCGTTTGTGCACTATTTTAATGGATATTCAATAAAGGAACGTTGGATTTTATCTTTGAAGTGCTCCGACCCTCTGTACACTTCTTTGGATTTAGTCCATGGGATCCTGGGGTGGTGGCGCAGGGTCTGCTGCATCTTCTGCTGCTGGTGACAGCTGCCCTCCTCTGCTGCTCAATAAGGATTCCACACTTAAGCTGCTACCCCCCTTCAAATCTCCCCACAGCAGCCGTGGTAGTAGAACATGAGTGATGACTGCCAGGAATCCCCTGGTCAGAACTGACAGAGGATGGACAATGGTGCATATAGGCAGCAGCCAACTTTCTGCAGAGTATTTCTATATACTATGCCAGTTTTTCCTCCCTCTCAGCAGCTGGAAAAAACGCACCCATTTTTGACTGGCAGCGAGGGTCCAAGAGGGTGGAGAGCCAAAAGTCATCCCTTTGCCAGATGTTGACCATTCGGCTGTCAATAGTTAGGCAAAGCGGCATGCTGCGGGCGATCTGATTAAGTGACTTTGAAGGACTCCCGGCTTCCATCTCCACTGTATACTGTCACGGTGCTTCTGGATCATCTTCCTTGTCTTCTACCTCCTCCGGATGCTCCTGATCCTCCTCTCCTGTCACTTGAGTAGAAAAACCACTAATTTCACTGACTCTGCTTGTGCTTCAATGTCGTCCTCATCCTCTTCCTCCAGTTCAGCCCCACCAGATTCATGTGGCCATGAGTTGTAGTCTCTACTTCTTCAGTGCCCTGACCAGACAGATTTTGCAGCATCTGTTCAAAGGACATGAAGCAGCGGAATGGCGTTATTCATCCCACAATCCTGGTGACTGACTAATAACGAGGCCTGTTCAAAGGACCTGAGCAAATGGGAGGTGCCACGCATGAGCTGCTAGTGGCTGACATCAAAGTTACACAGGGTAGTACTACTGTCAGCTTGCATCATCAAAAAATCATTAAAGGCTTTTCTCTGTTCATACAGATGGTCTAACATATGGAGGTTGGAATTCCAACGGGTGGAAACATCGCATATCAGCCTATGCTGGTGGAGGCTGTTCTGTCACTGCAACTCGAGGAGGGTGTGCTTGACCTTGTAAGAATGGCTGAAGTGCATGCACAGTTTCATGGCCATTTTTAGAATGTCTTGCAGATGGGAGGAACCTGTTTATTACCAGATTGAACACGTGCAACATGCAGGGTGCATTGACCATCCCTCCTCAGTGTAGCGCGGACACCATGTTTCTCCCGTTGCCTGTCACCATTTGCAGTTGTCACAGAGAAAGCCACACATTGATTTCTTGTTGCATGACACGGAGCAGTTTCTCCCCTGTGTGACTTTGTTTGCCCAGGCGAACTAGGTGTAGAACTGCGTGACATTGCTGTGCCCTGCTCATGTGGTATGATGGAGCAGCACTTGTGGAGGCTGAGGTGGTGGTGGAGGAGGAGGAGGCGGACATTGGAGCAGGAGCAGAAGTTTTTGACAGCTTGGAGGAGAAAGCGCCATCTCCTGGGCTTCAAGCACATTCACCCAGTGGGCCGTAAAGGACATATACTGGCCCTGACCATAGCTAGTGCTCCACATGTCCGTGCTGGCGTGCACCTTGGAAGAAACCGATCAGCTTAAGGACTGGCCCACCTTCTGTTCTACATATTTGTGAAGGGCTGGCACTGCCTTTTTGGAAAAGAAATTTCGGTTTGGAACTCTCCACCTCAGTTTGGCACAAGCCATTAGTTCTGTGGAGAGTCCACAGTCCACGACCGGGAAAGGGAGGGACTGCATTACCAACAACTTGGACAAGACCACGGTCAGCTTCTATACCTTAGGTTGGCTGGACGCATACAGTTGTCTCTTTGTTACCGCCTCGCTCAACGATTGCTGCCACCATACGTAGCGAGGAGCAGGAGGATCTGGACCGGGAGATGATGTCAAAGACAAACGGCTCCCTTTAGCCGAGATTCTGGAGCCTTGATTGGCAGAAACGGCAGGCATACCACTAGGTGCTTCTGCTGTTGCTGCGCCGGCAGGACAGGCCACATCTGAGACCTGTTTCTCCCAGGCCATTGGATGGTGACACTGCATGTGTTGATGCAGGGCCTTGGTGCCAACTTTGGCTCCCTGGCCACACTTCACGCATGCTTGGCTCCTCTGGTGTCTTCACTAAAAACTGCCACACCACTGAGATGGGGATTTTACTGAGTGACTACTACTGTCCCTGCCTCGCTGAGCCCCTGTGCCACTGCTTACTTGGACCTGCGGAGTGGGACTTGTACCCCGCAGATGTTTGGATCCTATGCTCACACTGCTGACTCACAGCCACAGTAGCAACTTGCTGCGATGCCTGACGTGCAAGCTGACACTTTCTTTGCCCGACGATGATGAATCTCTTGCTACAACTGGCTCCCAAGTGCGATCGCCTACATCATCGTCAATTTGCATTTCCCTGTCACTGCTATTCTCCTCAACGGTGTCGGTATGCACAGCCTGTCTACTACATAAAGTTGAGGATGTCTGCCCCATTTCTTCACTGGCAAGCAGTTGCTGACTGTACTTAACCCCTACGGGACTCAGCCTCTTTTGGCCTTAAGGACGCGGCCCCATTCTTCAAATCTGACCTGTGTCACTATAAGTGGTTATAGTTTTGGAACGCTATGAGATATCCAGGGGATTTTGAGATTGTTTTCTCGTGACACATTGTACTTCAAATTAATTTAAAAATTTGGATGATATCTTTTGTGTTTAGTTATGAAAAAAAACTAAATTTGGCAAAAATTTGGAAAAATTCTTTATTTTCAACGTTCTAAATTCTCTACTTTTGATGCAGATAGTCATAGCTCCCAAATAAATTCATAACTTACATTTCCCAAATGTCTGCTTTATGTTGGCATGGTTTTTTAAGATTCCACATATTTTACTAGAATGTTATGAGGCTCAGAATTTAGGTATCATTTTTCACATTTTTTGTAAAATCACCAAAACCTGTATTTAGATGGACCTGCTCAACTTCTAATTGACACTGAGAGGCCTAAATAATAGTGGGACTCGTAAAATACCCCATTGTGGAAACTACACACCTCAACGTATGAAAAACCACTTTTAAGAAGTTTGTTAACGCTTTACGTGTTTTATAGGGGTTAAAACAAAATGGAGGTGCAGTCTGCAAATTGTAATATTTTTTCACAATACACTCATTTTGGGTGGAAAATTAAACATTTACAATGGATTAAATGAATAAAGGCTCCACAAAGTTTGTTACCCAATTTCTCCCGAGTACACGGATACTCTATATGTGGTGGTAACCTGCTGTATGGGCGCACGGCCGGGCATAGAAGGGAAGGAGGCGCCATCCAGATCAGATTTGCTATGTCACATTGTACAGGCTATAATTTTTTTCTTTTTTTAATGTGGACCTATAGGGGCTTATTTCTTTTGCCACATGAGATGCACTTTTCTGGTACGTAATTTGGGGGAATCTATAGGCTAATTGGTGAGATTTTATTAACTCTTTGTTGGTGGAGGAAATGAAAATCATCACTTTTCAGGAAGATTTTTATGGGGTTTTTTTTTTGGCTGTTTACCATACCATAAAAATAGTATATTATTTTTATTCTATGGGTCGCCACGATTACAAAAAGACCTCATTTATATAGATTTTTTTTTTTTTTCCCATTTTTAGTGCATAAAAAGTAATTTGGCAAAAATGTTGTTACTTTTAGCATATGCATAACTTTTTTATTTTTCGCCTCACAAATCTGTTTAAGGGCTTATTTTTTGCGAGAAGGATTGTTCTTTTTAGTGGTCTTATTTTAGAGTGCATAACATTTTTTAAATCCCTTTTTAGAGCATTTTTATAGGGTATTAATTGAAAATGATCTTTTTTCTGGAGCTTTTTTTTGTTTTGTTTTTTACGGGGTTAACTTTGCGGATCTAATAACGATTCTGTTTTATTATGCAGATTGTTACGGACGCAGGGACGTGGGGGTTTTGTGTATTTTATTCAATTGTACTGAATAAAAACCAATTTGGAGAAAATCTTGTTCATTTTAGCATCATCATCTTTTCATATGCATAACTTTTTTATTTTTCGGCTGACAAATCTAGTTAGGGGCTAATTTTTTGCGAGAAGAGTTGTTCTTTTTAGTGGGCTTATTTTGGAGTGCATAACATTTTTTAAATTACTTTTTAGAGCATTTTTTTATAGGGTATTAATTAAAAATTATCTTTTTTCGGAACGTTTTTGCGTTTTTTTTTTCTACGGCGTGTACCGTGCGGGTCCAGTAATGATTCTGTTTTATTATACAGATTGTTACGGACGTGGCAATACCAAATATGCGGGTTTTTTTGTGTTTTTTATACTTTATTAAGTGTTTTTATGGGAAAGTGACATTTTAGGGGCTTATATTTTTATGTATTTTTTATTTATTATAATGTGTAGTGTTAAGTGTTTTTGCATATTTTTACTTATACATACTTGAACTTGAACCAGTGATGCTCTGATCACTGGTTTAAGTTCAATACACTGCTCTACAATACTATTTTATTGTAGAGCAGTGTAAACTGTCTGAGCAAGCTTGCGCATGCTCAGACAGTTTACAGTCAGACCCGGAAGGGGTCTGACTGCCATGGAGACCGGGCAGCTCCGGGGCACATGCCAGTCCTCGGAGCTGCCCAGAAGTGGATCGGATCCCCCGGTAAGCGGCACGGGGGATCCGATCCACAGCGCAAACACCCTTACACGCCGCGGTCATGTTTGACCGCGGCGTGTAAGGGGTTAACACCCGCGATCGGAGCCGGCTCCGATCGCGGGTGTTAGCGCAGGCTGTCAGCTGTACTAGACAGCTGACAGCCGCTGCTTCTGGTACCGGCTCCGTTCGTGAGCCGGTGCCAGAAGCAGGACGTTATAGAACGTCCCCGTGCGCTAAGCATCTAGCCCCGGGGACGTACTATAACGTCCTGGTGCGCCTATGGGTTAAACACTTTGTGTTGATAAATAGTATACAGATACTCCACAACACACACTCAGGGAGAGGAGCAGAAATCACTCTGTAAACTAGGTAGATGTGACCTGTATTTCTTGCTCTCAACTTTAGCAACAAAAAAAATATTGTAGTTTGCTTTGGGTGTCTGTCGGAGAAAAGGGAGGGGGAAGGGATATAGCGAGTTTGAGTTGTACATTTTCATTAAGATGAGTGGCATTGTAACTGGGTCAAATGAACTTTTGTGAACAATTATTAACATTGCAAACACTTATGAGTATTTATGATAAATACAAATATTTTCCAGTCAACTAGTTCATCTCACTTGTTAGCTGTATAGGTGTGGTAATGTTTTTTTCGTTCGTGACTCTATGGACCAGTTTTATATCTGGAGTTTATCTCTATCGAAGTTAATTGTTATTGTCACGGCGAGGACGTTGCCGCCGTGGGGTGCAACTGTACAGCTTATTTAAGCCTACTCAAACTTGCGCTCACTTTTCACTCAGGACACAAATTGAGCATACATTCCACCTCATCCAGCTCCAGGACTCCAAATCTGCTGCCACCACTTATTGCATTTATACTGCGACCAATAAGTATCCCACTCTTCATCAACTCTTGTTTCTCTAGCGGTCACCTTGTTACACCACTAGACATGCACACTCGGCACACTAGCAGTCACACAGCTATCCACATATTATAAGGCTATGAGTTCGCAGAGCATACAGGGACTAAAATTAAAGTGAAGACAAAAAAGTTGTTCAGTACTGAAAAACCGTTATAAAATAAAAAGGGAAAAAAATAGCAGAAACTTACAACTTAAAGTAAATCCTAATTCCCTGGAGGTGGGAGTAAATATGGAGCTTGTCAAGCAGCACCCAAAGGGTTACACCATTTCCTGTATTTCATATATGTTTTATAAGATGTCTGCTAAGTTCAGGTTCCAGAACCTCCCATTCATTACTTAGTCCACAGGGTCATTCAGGATTGCGCGAAGTGTTAATGAGGGGGGGGGGGCAGTCTTTTTTTTTTTTTTTTATCTAAAAAAAAAGGTGACCAAATGCCCTCTTGGGGTCTGAACAGACAAGTCTATAGTCAGAGTTTATAAAGCTCTAAAAACTCCAGGATGTCATAAAAAAAAAGCTGCCTGGACACTTCAAGAGATGCCAATTGTTGTATATCTCGACATAGTAATTGCCCTAGTTAAACAAATCTTACACATTTTTAATATTTTCCTTGACAGTTATAGTTGGTGCAAAGTGCGGGGAAGGAAAGGTCCTGCCTGTTTGGGTTTAAGGGGGGGGCGGGTGTTCCTAAAATGCACTCCATGGGTCCCATATTTTCTAAAATTTATGGTGTGTTCTTGTTTCCTAGCATGATATTTCTTCTTAACAAAATGGTTCAACTACTCTGCCTATCCAGTCTGAAAGCGTTGGGGGTTCTTTTTATAGCCATTCGGGTGGTATAAGAAGCTTGGCTGCTTGGACTAGCTGAGTGGTCAAGTCTTTCTTAGAAGGGGCCCAAGTATTGTTTGGCAGCCATAGTAGTACAGATTCTGGTGTTAGTGTCATCTGTTTTCTTTTTGTGACTTGTCTTATGTGGGTTTGTATATCCGCCCAATATTTAAAAAGTTTTGGACAGCGCCAGTAAACATGCCCCAAAGTGCCTCCTGCGTCACCACTTCTCCAGCAGTTATAACTTTTGAGTAATTTCTTCTGCACCAGCCAGAGGGTGTGTTGTACCAGTGGGTCAATAATTTGTATGAGTTTTCTTGTGTTTTGACACACCCGGACAAGCCGTGTGAATGGAGGTGTATTTGTTTGACCAGTGTTAAAGTAAAAGATGTGTGCAAGTCGGACTCCCACCCTTTTATGTATGCCAGTGTTGTGCTTTGTCCTTGAAAAAAAACATAAGTATACATTATTGAACTTGCTCCCCTTGGAAGGGTTTTTTTTTTAAAGAGCCAATTTGCTATCCACATAGGGTCCTGCCTGATAGGATATTTTGTCTTGAGTTGTGTATGGTTGTATTTGATTGGATCGTTATCGTTCCTTTTGTAACTCCTTTTGAGTTATGACATTGTTCCTGGCGCATTTATGCCCCATAATTTTGCTTTCTGCAGGGTGAGTAGTTCTATTTCAAGGTTTGGAACGCTAAGTTCCAGTTGTGTAGTTGTACCCATCTTTTTAAATGTTTTGCTCTATAATAGCCTAAAGCGTCTGGGAGGTTGAAGCCTACATTTTCTCTCGAATTTTAATCTGTCATATGGAACTCTAGCTTATTTGCCCTTCCAAACGAAAGAGGTATAAAGGGATTTTAGTTTAAACTAAAATGATTTGGGGACTGCTATAGGTAATGTTTGAAGAAGCTATAGAAGTTTGGGCATTATGAATGTCTGAAGTTAATTTTTACGTCCCATCCATGAGATGTAGTGTAGTGCCATCGATTTCGGTGTTGATATTGTTTGCGTTAACAAGGGGATATAATTTTTGTTTCTACAGAGAGGAGCATTGTGTGGTTATGTAAATTCTCAAGTATTTTAGTTTGGCAGTTTGCCACTTAAACAGGTAATCAGTTTTGAGGGAGTCTACCATTTTTGAGAGGGCAGTTATATTTAGGGCTTCTGATTTGGTCAGAATAATATTAAAATTGGAACTCTGCCAAATTCAGTTAGGGATTTTAATATGTGGGAAGCTGTACTTGGTTCAGTCAGCATCAGGAATCAGGAATAAATGGTCCACAAACGCGGCGTTTAAATGAGTGGTGTTCCTACTTTTAGGCCTTTTATGTCCGGTGTCGATCTGAACGTTTGTAACAATGTTTCCATGACTAGGATGAAAAGGGTGGGGGATAGAGGACATCCTTGGCATGTGCCATTGGAAATATTACACACTTTTATTCTAGCGTTCGGCTTATTGTGTAGTGTCATTATGGCATTAATATACTGTGTAGGTATTCCGGATTTTGTGAGGTCTCCTTCATATATGACCAATCCACTCGGTCGAATGCTTTTTTTTTTGCGTTCATACCAAGAAGGACTGGTAAGCCTGTTTGTTCCGGGTTAATCAGTGATGGGATATATGGACTCAATCTTTTAGCCAAAAGTTTGGCCCAGATTTTAACGTCTACATTTAATAATGAGATTGGTCGGTAACTTCCACAATGCTCTAAGTTATTGCCTGGCTTCGGTATGATTGTGACATTAGCTGCTAATGCTTGGGATGGAAGGGGGCAGCCTGTAAGAAGGGAGTTACACCACTTTACTATATGCGTTATGAGAACTTTATGGAGTTTCTTATAGTATCCAGATGGGAGTACGTTTGGGCCCGGGCTTTTATTCAACGGAAGGGAGGTAATGATATCTGATACTTCCTTATACGTTACTGGTTGTATGTGTGCGAGTTGTGCGTTCTTGACTAGGGAAGGCAGTGCCGCTTTTTGAAGGAAGGCTTTGGTAGTTTCTAATTTTTGTGTTTTGTTTGTCAGGGATGATGCATTAATTTTATATAAGTGTTATTAAAAAGTCCTGAATGCTTCTATTATGTCTGTGGACTTTGAGAATTTCCCCTTTTCTTGTGTGATCAGTGAGGCTATAAATGTTGCATCTCTGTCTTTCTTCATGAGGTATATCATGAGCTTGTTCCCTTTGTTGCCATGGGCGTTATATTTAAATTTAGCATATTGAAATTGTTTAGCTTTTTAATGTTAAGGTGGTTTATAAATCAGTTCTCAGATTTTTGAGTTTTTCACTGTGTTGTGGGGTTTGTGTGTGTTTTGCTACGGTTTCTAGGACTGAAATATGTGTTAGAAGTTTGTTTAATGTCTCAGTTCTCATCTTTTTGTTTCTAGCTCCTATAGCTTTGAGTTCTCCACTGATAACCCCTTTGTGAGTTTCCCAGATTGTTGTCTTAGCTATCCCTTCTATTGTGTTTTCTTTAACCCCTTAACGGCTTGGCCTTTTTTTTTTTTTTAGATTTTTCACTTCCATTTTTCACTTACCACCTTCAAAAATCTATAACTTTTTTATTTTCCACATAAAGAGCTCTGTGATGGCTTATTTTTTGCGAAACAAAAACACATTTGCTACGTTTTCTTGTGGGCTTGGATTTTATAGCTTTCACTGCAAACACCAAATGACATGTCGACTCTATTCTTTGGGTCGCTACGATTATGTGGATACCAAATTTGTATAGGTTCTATAATGGTTTCATACATTTAAAAATGTTAAAACCTCCTGTACAAAAATTGTTGTATGGATCTGTGGGTGGTGTCATTTTCTGAGACTTTTGATGGCATTTTCATTGCTATAATTTTTAGGACTGTGCGACCTTTTGATCACTCTTTATTTATGAATTTTTTTTATATTTTTCGAAAATTTTCGACTTTGGACGCTATTTTTCGTTACGGGGTTAAACGCAGTGAAAAACGATTATTATATTTTGATAGATTGAGCATTTCGGACGCGGCGATACCTAATGTGTTTATGATTTTTACTGTTTATTAATATTTAGAAAAACATTGGAATCGGCACTTACCACTATTTCTCCTTCTCAATGCTGTTTATTGATTCATACTTACAAAGAACATTTCATAGATGAAGTTGATCAACGTAAAGGGGTGAGGGAGGACATGCATAGACTCACAAGACAATCAAACACATAATGTACGGCGCGCGCCGGGAAGGGGTTAAAAAAAAAGTCTCAATTCTAGATGCTATTTTGCGTAGTGTTTCTAGCATTGTCTCATTTAGGCTCCATGTTGGTACTTTCTTTGGTATTTCTGAGAGGGAAAGCATTGCGGAGACTGGCACGTGATGAGATAATGTAATTGGTCTTATCTTGGCTATGCGGAGTGTGTCTATATGAGTGGAAGAAGATGCAAGGTAATCAATTCTTTGGTAAGATTTATGGACATGAGAATAATATGTGAAGTCACGCGTTGTTGGGTGTAAAGTTCTCCAAACATTTGTGACTTCTACTTCTCTAAGGCATTTGTATATTGAACTGAGTGACTTTTGAGAGTGCGTAGTGGTTACTTTAGAGCTATCCCATGTGGGTTTGATAGCTATATTGATGTCTCCTCCAATAATCCTTAAGCTCTCTGCTATCTCATGTATTTTGCACATAGTGGGGTATAAAGAACCCAGAAAAAAGCTGGCACGGCACTGTTAGGAAGAGGGTCCTCAGGTGAAGTTTAAAACAATTTTTTATTCCAAAACAGTAAATGCGTTTCAGGTGTATATGTGTAATATATGTGTATATATATGTGTGTGTGTGTGTGTGATATATACCGTATATACTCGAGTATTAGCCGACCCGAGTATAAGCTGAGGCCCCTAATTTTACCACAAAATACTGTGAAAACCTATTGACTCGAGTATAAGCCGAGGGTGGGAAATGCATTGGTCACAGCCTCCCCAGTATATAGCCAGCCAGCCCCTGCCCCAGTGTATATAGCCAGCCAGCCCCTGTCCCAGTGTATATAGCCAGCCAGCCCCTGCCCCACTTGCTGAAAGTAGCCATGTCAGGAACAATACTCAGGTAGGCTGTGGCGTTGCAACGATGCTCAATTGGTACCAAGGGGCCCAAAGAGTGCCAAGAAAATATTCCCCACACCATGACACCACCACCACCAGCCTGAACCATTGATACAAGGCAGGATGGATAAATGATTTCATGTTGTTGACGCCAAATTCTGACCCTACCATCCGAATGTCGCAGCAGAAATCGAGACTCAACAGACCAGGCAACGTTTTTCCAATCTTCTACTGTCCAATTTCGATGAGCTTGTGCAAATTGTAGCCTCAGGTTCCTGTTCTTAGCTGAAAGGAGTGGCATCCGGTGTGGTCTTCTGCTGCTGTAGCCCATCTGCCTCAAAGTTCGACGTACTGTGCGTTCAGAGATGCTCTTCTGCCTACCTTGGTTGTAACGGGTTGCGATTTGAGTCACTGTTGCCTTTCTATCAGCTTGAACCAGTCTTGCCCATTCTCCTCTGACCTCTGGCATCAACAAGGCATTTCCGCCCACAGAACTGCCGCTCACTGGATGTTTTTTCTTTTTCGGACCATTCTCTGTAAACCATAGAGATGGTTGTGCTTGAAAATCCCAGTAGATCAGCAGTTTCTGAAATACTCAGACCAGCCCTTCTGGCACCAATAACCATGCCACGTTCAAAGGCACTCAAATCACCTTTCTTCCCCATACTGATGCTCGGTTTGAACTGCAGGAGATTGTCTTGACCATGTCTACATGTCTAAATACACTGAGTTGCCGCCATGTGATTGGCTGATTAGAAATTAAGTGTTAACGAGCAGTTGGACAGGTGTACCTAATAAAGTGGACCTGCTGTCACGGCAGGGATATTGGGATAATATTTAACACAAACCGCCACCTAAGGCAGCGCAAAAGATGCCCATATCCAGACAGACAATGAGAGTAAAACGTCACTTTTAATATCTGAATGTAAAAATTGGCAGTAGAAGCGCTACTAACTGCTCAACTTGAGGAAAAAGCGTTAAAAGCACAGGTGCCTAAAGCTAACAGATTTCACAGTGTGGACCTGAAATCAAACTGTAGGAAAAAAGTAGTCATATAGACAAAGTCCAGTTGTTGATAGAGACAGGGGTGGAACTGTCGCGGGTACCTCCTAGATGTGCCTCACTACTGTGAGTGTATACCTTAGATAAGGGTGCTAAGCTTAGTAAGCTGAGTGAACCATACAGCACGTATCTATAATGTAAAGGGTTATTATCTTTTAAACCCAGTACATTAGGTTCAGTAGTGTGGGATCAAGCATGATCCCATTACATACCAAACCTAGCTATAACACTCAGCTTGGGTACCTATATGCTCACAGAAATTGTAGTATACCCAGCGCCAATCTCACTATCTGATCCTAGGTAGATATAGAATCTCAGGCACTAACTGGACCCCAGAACAGCTCTACTACCCCACATAGTCTAAGGAGTAAACTTAAGTAAACTGAAAATAGCCTAGGCACTCCTGCTAATTAAAATGGACAAAGATTAGCCCCCCGACATGTGTCGCCGGACACCTGGCTTCATCAGGGCTTGGGCTAATAATGCATGCCGGCTCGTTAACGCCGAGTATATAAAAGAAAAAAAACCTCCCACATTCAGGTCAGTAGTCAACCTGCAGTGTGGACTAATGACCAGCCTCCGGATTCTAGCACACTGATTGGTCCAAGGAGGCCAATGGTGATTGTGCAGGTCTAGTCAGCTGTTACCTCCTGTCAGGGGGAGGTGCGGAGCCCGATCGTCTCATCTGCGCATGTCAGGGGACTTAGTGCGCGCACGGAGGTCTCGATATCTGCGCATGCCCAGCCACTTAGTGTAAATATAGACACCGAGTCGTAGATCTTGATGGAAGTCCTGGGTTACCCATGTGTCATGGGTACGTAGCCATCACCCTGTCTGGGGGGACCGCGTAACCAAACAGGCTTAGACAGGTACAAATGTGTTTTTAGGTAATTGTACCGGCCACAGTGAGCGGTAGGTACACTTAAGGTGCTTTACCATCGGCACCATGTAATCACAGCATAATTATCGCGGCACACTCCTAGGACTTAAGGTAAGTATTTTAATAAACATATTGAAGGAAGGGACCCATGTATGTGTCTTCATTGTGGCTGTCACTGCACTGTATTATGAATAAGTTGATAGAAAGGGCATGGCAGGATGTGAGACTAGTGAACTAGAGTGCTGGCTACATTTACATAGACCTGTATCATAAGTGAATGTCTCATGCTTAACCGCAACAGAATTCATAAGCCAGAAGAAGGAGCGAAGGACATTGCTGTTCCTTCATATAAGGCTAATCACATTCACTAGTGGGCAGATGCCCCGAGGAGGTATGAGCGTGGAAAGTACTATAGGGCCATTCGGTCAATAGCTACAGTGAAAACAGAAAATATTGACAGTGTGGGAATGTGTGTACAAAGTAATTAGAGGTATGCAGTGAAGGTAAATCCTTCATTAAGGCCGGTAGGACTCAAAGATTTTAGTCGGTGTATCCACCTGGCTTCCAGTTGTAGCAATCTACAGTCAGCGTTCCCCTGACGGGGTCCAATTTGTATTTGATCGATGGCCCAAAACCGGAGGGTGCTTGGCTCTCTGCCATGATATAGTCACACATGTCTAGAAATAGGGGTGTCTTTGCCAGTTGTGATGCAACTAATGTGGCTAGATATCCTTCTACGAAGTTGCTGGATAGTCTTGCCTACGTATAGTCTCGGGCAGGAACATTGTGCCACATAAACCAGAGCTGTGCTTTTACAATTCATGAAGCGTCTAATTGTAAATGTTTTGTTATCCACGGGGTTAGCAAATGTTTTGGTTTTGGGCATAAATGAACAGAACAAACAAGTTCCACAGGGAAAGGAGCCTGGGACACGGTCTCTCAGTCTGGCGGTGGAGTCTGATTCTCCTTTAAAATGGCTGTGCACTAAGAAGTTTCGCAGATTAGGACCCCTGCGAAAAGTAATGGTAGGTCTATCCGTCAGTCTTTCTTTCAGATCGGGGTCCGCAAGCAGGATCGGCCAATACCGTGACATGATCCTCTTCATGGTGTCAGCATACGCATCAAATGTCCCGATGCACCTAATAATCTGTTTTGATGGTTGATGGTTTTTGCTGCGGTAGAGTATTTCCCGGTCGGTATTTTTGGCCCTTGCATATGCTTTATATAAGCATTTTTTATGGTACCCCCGACTCCTGAACCTCTGATACAAATTGTCACATTCTTTTTTAAAAGCAATATCGTCAGAGCAGTTTCTGCGCGCCCTTAAATATTGTCCTACTGGGATTCCTGATTTGAGGGGCTGTGGGTGCCAGCTTTGCCATTGTAAGAAGTTATTGGTGGATGTGGGCTTACAATAGATGTCGGTTTTAAGGCCTTTTAGTAAATCTAGGGAGATCGTAAGATCAAGAAAATTAATCTGACTAGTGTTGATCTCAGACGTAAACCGCATCCCAATGTGATTGCGATTTAGTTGGCCTACGAATTCAGTAAAGAGGTTCTGGCCACCCTCCCACAAAATCAAGACATCGTCTATATATCTTCCCCAGTAAGATATATATTGGGTGTACTTGACCATGTCTTCAGAAAATATATATATATTTACATATATATGTGTGTAAGTGTATATATATTATAGTATATATAGTATTAGGTCTAAAAATAAATCTGAGGATTTTGGTGAGAGATTTTCCTAGCTGAGGGTCATGGAGTAAAATGCTCCAATGTTCATTAAAAATCTCCTTAATCTTGGATGAATGTTTGGAAAATGTGGAGATGTAATTAGACGTTAAATCATTTGACAATGGGTGATCAGTTTGGATTTTCTTTTTCTTTTCTAGACAGTCTTTCAGACTAAGTGCTTCTACCTTAGTTCTTGAGTCACGTATTAGAAGTGAGGGGTAACCCTTATCTCTGAATCTTCTGGCCAATAGGTTTGATTGTTCAGAGTAATCCCTATTGCTGATACAATTTCTTCGTAATCTTTTAAACTGTCCATATGGGACATTTGTTTGGGACACACTTTCTGAAGTGTGCACTGGAAAAATCTAAATAACTATTACTATCCACAGGTTTAAAAAAACCTTCTGGTGTTAAGTACATTGTCTGAATTAGGAAAAATCTCAATGTCTAGAAATTCTGCTTTATTGTGCGTCACCGTATGTGTAAATTTTGGACCCCACAGGTTTTCATTAATTTTCATTTTAGGAAGATAGTAGAATAATGGAGTGGTAGGTTCATGGATTAGAAGATGTGAGAATTCATTTTTGTTAAGAATTCCCTTACTGTAACCAGTTTATAGGAGTTCTAATTGTTTATTGAAAAGAAAGGTAGGGTTATGGTCCATTTTTACATAAAATTCAATATCAGATAGAAGATGTATGGATTCAAGGACATAAGCTTCTCTGTCCAGCATAACAATCCCCCCCCCTTGTCAGAAGGTTTCATCACAACACAATCTTCGGGTTTTTAGCAAGTTCAATGAGAGCTTATCATTGGTAAGATTATCACTTTGGGAGGGGGTTTGAAGAATACTTGTTTTTTTATTGTTTTTATTTTTTGCTTTTATTTTGTTTGTTCAGAACAAACAAATTTAGGAGATTCTTAATATCTATCTATGAATACCCCTTTATGATGGGTGGGGTAAAAAGTGGATCGAGGTTTTAGATCTGTATGTGTATAGGCGAATTCAGATGGTATAGAAGTAGATTCAAATTCCGGGTCTTAGAGTTCTCTTGATTATCCAAAATATTAAAATGTCTGGTCAAGGTTATTTTACAAATGTATTTATTAATATCAATAAAAAGATCAAATTCATTTGCTAGGGATGTTGGGCAGAACTAAAGACCTTTTGCTAGAAGGGATCTTTCAGTAAAAGATAGATTGTGTTTAGAACTGGGTTATCCAGTGGGTTTACTTTTCTTAAATAGTTAGGGCTATACTTATATAGTCATTTATGTTTTGCACATATCGGAAGTCCTCATTGTGGGATTAGGTCATTGCTTGTGGATGGACGGTTCTTAGGTGATTTTGTCTTGGTGACAGTGGACCATTTTTCAATCAATCATGTAGTGCAGGCAGATCTAGGTGTTGTTCTTGCACTGGTATCCAGGAGGTAAAGGTCAATGTGGTGGTGTCTAGAATGTCCCAGGCTCTTTGTAGGTCTGCAGGGGGTTTTATTGTATGTCTCTTTCCTTGTGTAAAGAAGCTTAGTCCAAAAGGAAACGGCCATTTGAACATGATGTTATGGTTTCTTAAATGATCCGTCAGTGGGCGTCTTTTATCGAGAGGGGAGAGTGCTATGTCCCGATTTTTGTGCTCTTCAAATTCCATCTCTTTCATTTCTCTAGCGGCTTTCAGTATTGCTGCTGTTTCTGGATAGCTTAATAAGCCACAAATTATATGTCTCGTGGTTCATCTGCCTTCGGTGCTGACCGTAGGGATCTATGTATCCTCTCTATAACAATATTATTAGCACATTCCTCAGTGAGCAGACTGGCAAATATTTGTTTAGTAGTATTCTGCAGCGTATCAAATGCATATGTCTCCGGGAACCCTTTTATCTGTACACTTTTTCGTCTACTACTGTTTTCCTGGTCTTCGATCTGTAATATGGCAGAGTTTAACACGGCACTAGCACACAGCATGACGGTGCAGGCAGACGGATTGAAGTCCACAATGGCATCCTGGTTGTTTTATAAGGCCTCTACCCTCCTGCCCACTGACCTCATGTCTTCTCTGATGGTGGCTAGTTCTTGTAATACAGGAGGATTGTCCTCCTTTTTGGAGGATTGTCTTGGAGAGCAGTGCTCTCGGCTCTGTGTCCTGGCTCTCTGGCTTTGAGTCCTCCGGCGCGTCTGACTTTGGCGGAAAGTCTGGCACCATTTTGCAAGGTTGCAGCAGCGGTGATGTTAGCTTTTTACAGAGATATTTACTCCAAATCCCCTTGTTGCTTTCTGCTGTTCGGGGTGTCGCAGGTGTCTATCCCTCTTTCTTTCCCAGATTTGCCCATTTCGGGTTTATGGAGCCGCTATATAGTAGTTGGATTCAGCCTGCTTGCGTAAGCTCTCTTTAAGGTGTCTGTCTTGTAGCGTGCTCAGGTTCCCGCCCCCCCCCAGATCAAGTCCATACCACTTTTGATACATAACAAGATCTTGCTGGCTTTTACATGCTGTTACTTAAGTTATGATCTACTAGTACTCCCAGGTCGTTCTCAACAAGGGGCTCTCCCAGATTTACTACCCAAAGGACATATGTTGCATGTGGATTATTAGCCCCCAGGTGCATAACCTTACATTTATCCACATTGAACCTCATTTGCCAAGTGGACGACCAAACACTCAGTTTGACCAAGTCACCCTGCAGCCTATGAACATCCTCTATAGACTGTATTACACTACACGCCTTGGTGTGATTTGCAAAAATAGACACAGTGATACTAATTCCTACCTCTATATTATTAACATATTATACAATAGTGAGCCAAGCACAGAACCCTGGGGTACTCCACTTATACCTGATGACCATTCTGAGTAGGAACTATTGACCACCACTCTCTGGATACGATCCTTCAGCCAGTTTTCAATCCAATTGCAAAAGGTTCCTTCTAAACCAATAGACCATATTTTACCCATCAATTGTCTATGAGGGGCAGTGTTAAATGCCTTTGCAAAGTCCATGAACACAATGGGGCACATTTGCTAAGGGTCCGAATCGCGCTTTTCCGACGAGTTTCCCGAATTTTTCCAACTTACGCCAAATTATCCCGGAAATTTGGCGCACGCGATCGGATTGTGGCGCATTGGCGCCGGCTTTAACGCAACAGAAATCGGGGGACGTGGCCGTCAGAAAACCTGATGGATTTGGTAAAACGGTGGAAATAAAATAAAATTGTGTTGCAAAAATAGCACTCATACACAGAGATGGAGGAGGTGAATTCCGGCGGACTTCAGCACAGCAGCGACACTTAGTGGACATCGAGCGCATGACCTTGGTGAATCCCGGCAGAACCCGAATCAGCGTCGGAGAACGCGTCGCTGGATTTCGACTGGACCAGGTAAATCTGCCCCAATATCTGTAGTGGCTCCTCTGTCCAGGCATCTGCTCACCTCTTCATAAAAAGTAGATCAGGTCATTCTATCCTTAGTAAACCCATGCTGGCTGTCACTTATACTACTATTTGAAGTCTCATACTCCTATATGTAGTCTTTTAGCAACCCTTCCATTATTTTTCCCACAATTGCAGTTAAGTTTACCAGCCTGTGATTGCCTTTTTTAAATATTGTTACCACATTTGCCTTGCGCAAGTCACTTGGCATTGTACCAGTGATTTGGGAATCTCTAAAGATTTTATTCAGTGGTACAGCAATAACATAACTGAGTTCTTTAAGAACTCTGCGGTGTAACCCATCTGTTCCATGAGCCTTGTACACATTGATTTTATTGAGCTTAGATTGGCTGACTGTAGACATGATCCAATCTAGTATATTACAGGATGCATCACGCACACACTGGCACCACCCACACCAGATGTTCTTTCCTCTATTGTATAAACAGAGCTAAAAAATCCATTTAGCGGCATGGCTTGGCCGCTGAGGAAGATGGCCGCGTGAGAGGAGAGCTCTGGCCCGAGCCAGCACAAACCAGCAATTAAACAGCGAAATAACGGGAAATCATGCCCAGCAAACCATTAATCCAAGCTCAGGGTGCTGTGGGGAGGAAAAGAGGAGCAAAAGACCCGACTAGCAAGTCAATCGGGCACTATTTCCCCTCAGACACCACACGAGGCAAAGATGGCACCGAGCAGAGGAACAGTGCGACAGCCCGCGCATCAACGGAAAGTGTAGTGAAAACGGCAAAGGAGAACTCACCCTTTACATTTGAAGTACCGGGTAGATGGAGCTCGGGATCTCCGACCGAACAATCCCCAGAGGGAAGGTCCCCAACATACACGGAGGAGAGCAGTATTTCCCCTCTGACGCTGCAATCCAACGGCAGCTCGTCGGCCTCTAACTCCCCTCTGCAGCACTCCTCAGGAGATTCTAGATCCCCCACAAGCAGCCCAGCAAAACAGAGGGCAAAACATCAAGTAGAGTCTGAAAGCACCTGTATAGACGAACATGTGGGGATTGAAAATGAGGAAAACCCCACAGCAGACAGTTTTGCAGCTTTCCAAGCCACAGACAAATTAGTCTTAGGGTGCACTCCCAAATCAATGCTAGAAGCTTTTCGTACATCCCTGCAAAGAGATATCACCTCTCTAGTAAAGCCACTTCAGTCATCAGTGAGTGAACTGGGAGAAAGAGTAGCACAATCAGAGGAAAAAATGACTGCATTTATTTCAGCCCATAATGAGCTGATAGACTCACATAATAAACTAGAAGACACAGTGGCGTCAATGCAAGCAAAACTCATCGATTCGGAGGATCGAGATAGATGTAATAACGTCAAATTTAGAGGCATCATTGAAATAGGGCCAAATGTCCATCTTAAAACCTACGTCCAGCAATTAACCAAAGCTCTACTTCCGGATCGGGCGGAGTACGAACTAAGCATCGATAGGGCCCACAGGATCCCGAAACCACCTAACCTGCCAGACACGGCGCCCAGAGATGTCTTGGCCAGATTAGCCCAAGGATTAGCTATTAGCCCAATCCAGAAAGCTTCAAGCCCTTCCTACACCATACGAATCAGTGAAGCTCTTTGTGGATCTTTCAACAGCAACCCTACAGCACAGAGGACAGTTTCATCCTATTACGACGATGCGAATGACATCCCCAAAAGGTGGGGGTTCCTGACCAAAATTCTGGCAAAACGACAAATTTTTATCAGTGGACGGAGGGTGACAAATTATGGAATCTTGGGGAATTCTCAAGGAAAATGCAACATTCCCCGGGAGACCACCATCTGAGAGACTGCCGCGTCAACTCAACGTGAAGACTGATTGGAGAACAAAAGGGCGCACATGAACATATTTCTACTGCACAAGTCCTAGGCCGTGCAAGGGCCGATCAATTTGTCTCGCGTTTCCTCTGGGACAAATACCCCATTGAAAGTACTATGAACTTCGTGGGTACCAAAATATTATGTTTTGTTTAAAGGGGTTATCCGGGTTTAATTTTTTTTTTATGTCCGGGCTGGGGAGGGCTAGTTAAACATAATAAACATGTACTTACCTCCTCCGGTGCTGCCGATGTCCCGCGCCGCGGCCCGTCTTCTCTGTGCGCCGGTTTCATTACACCGGCGCACAGGGAGCTTCCGGCCGGCCGGAAGCTCCCATGCGCACCATCTCTCAGCGCTTACAACGCTGAGAGATAGGGACGCATGGGAGGAGCCGTCCACATCGTGGACCGGAAGCTCCCTGTGCGCGGCTTCCATGCCCCTGTAAACAAACAGGGGCACGGATCGAAGGGACCGCGGCGCGGGACAACGGCGGCGCCGGAGGGGGTAAGTACATGTTTATTATGTTTAACTAGCCTTCCCCAGCCCGGACATAAAAAAAAATTTAAACCCGGATAACCCCTTTAAAGTGGTTAATATATTCATTTAGTAGTTACTCTATAGGCCAAATGCGACTGTTATTAGTGGTATTATCTACCTTGCAGATGAAAAAAAGAGGAGTAATGATCGCTTTTAGGTCTACATTAGCAGTCACAATATCCCACGTAGATATCGATCCCCTAAGCCGATACATAATTATAGTGGGTGAAATTAATAATACAGCATACACTATAGTTAATTTATACTCCCCCCCCCCCCCCAACAGTGGACAAAAGTCCTTTCGTAGAAAGTTAATAAAGAAGGTGGAGAAGGTCGGGAAAGAGTCCCTTCTAATGTGTGGGAATTTTAACGCTATTAATCACCATTCAGAAGACGCCACCTCAAAAGCCGTACACAATTCTGCCACTTTAAACAAATTTGGGGGGGAAAACGCCCTATATGACATTTGGTGGATACAACACTCAACAGAAAAGGATTTTACCTTTTTCTCCCATAGACACAGGATATACTCCCGAATGGACATGATCGCTGGTAAAGGCGATAATATCAGATAGCCTCTCTGAACACAATAACTTTGTATGGAAGGCAGCCAAAATAGAGCTAGCTCTCAGAGAGTTTCTCTAGTTCAATGATAATGGGGAAGCAGATATATTCTCAGTTTGGATAACGCATAAGGGATATTTAAAGGACGACATGGTGAAGCTGTGCAGCAGAATAAGGAAAGCTAGAGAAAAAGAAATCAATATTTCTTTGTCTAATATACAAAAGTTAGAACAATGGAATACAAAAGAGACAACACAACAACACACTTAAAACCAAGTGGTACTCTCAGGACCAAAAAGCGGGCTCACTGTTAACAAATAAACTGAAACTCAGGGCTCTCACATCTAAAATTCCCTTCTTGTTCCATCCACACTCAGGAGAAAAAATTATCTCACCAAGAGAAATAGCGAACGCTTTTATGGCATACTATGCCGACTTATGGAACCTGAAAAGGGATAACGCAACCTCTATACCCACTCCAGACCTTAACAAAGGTGTCGGAAAAACAACTAGAAGAGTTGAATACCCCGATTACAGAAAAAGAGATCCTAAAGTCTATTAAAAACTCCCCTTCTAACAAGGCCCCAGGACCAGATGGCCTACTTGGGCTGTATTACAAAATATATGCCCATATTTTAGCTCCTTACCTGAGAAAAGTGTATGAGAAAGCGGCAAGAACAGGAAAGTTTCCAGAGGAAATCCTCTCTGCCCTTATTGTGGCCCTTCCCAAACTGGGAAAACAAGCAGATAGACCAGCGAATTTCCATCCTATATCATTATTAAATGACGACATAAAATTGTACGCTAAAATACTGGCAAATAGGTTGAAGGCTGTACTTCCATCCCTTATTGCCTTTGACCAATCGGGCTTTACTCCAGGAAGGCAAGCCTCGGACAACACGAGGAAGTTGATTGACCTGCTACAACACTGTGAAATCAACCACACCCCTGCAATTTTCCTTACAGTAGATGCCGAAAAGGCATTCGACAGGGTGAATTGGGATTATATTTTCATGACATTGCAGAAATTCGGTATCACAGGTCACATATTCATGGCTATAAAGGCATTATACTCCTGTCCATCTGCAAAAGTTTTTATAAACTGTACGCTGTCCCAAAAATTCATCCTGCCGAACGGCATGAGACAGGGATGCCCCCTGTCCCCTATAATTTTTGTACTCTCAATAGAGCCATTAGCTAAAAACATTAGAACACACCTAGGAGTGGAGGGAATATGGATCGGCAAGCAAGAGCATAAAATAGCCTTGTTTGTGGATGACATTATATTAACAACTACCGCTCCCGAGACTTCCTTACCCAGAGTTTTTGAGACCCTAACAGACTTTGGTAAAGTCTCCTTTTACAAATTAACACAGCCAAATCCCAAATTCTTCCGGTGAATCTGAGCCAAAAGCTTTTAAACAGATGAAAAAGGGAACACCCAGTGGATTGGCAAATGGAACATGTAAAGTACTTAGGAATAGAGCTAGCATACCCGACATCAGAATTATATCCGCAAAACTTTATCCTGCTGCTAGGACCAGTGGAAAAGGAGCTTAAAGAATTTTCTAAAACTATTTTGTCATGGTGTGGAAGGATTGCTTCATATAAAATTATGACACTACCTAAATACCTGTACCTCTTTAGGACCATTCCAATCCCCCTGTTAGAAATATACTTCAAGAAAGTAAGGGCCTAACTGTGGAAACTTATATGGAATGAGAGCAAACCAAAGGTTGCATTCAACACATTAATCAAAACTAGGAATAAAGGGGGACTAGGAGTACCAGAGCTTAGAGATTATTATTTAGCATCAATATTAGACCAATCGGGAGCCTGGTGGATGGAGGACCCCAACAACAAATGGATCTCAATAGAAAAATATTATAACAAAGGGAAATCACTTAAGGCCAGAATCCTCAATGCGGTATGGCACCTTAACCCACCCCACTCCCCTCTGCTCACAATGCAGGCCACAGATCTCGCATGGAAAAGTTTACTTGGAGAAGGGGGGGGGGGGAAGAGCTCTGAAAGCCTCTCGCTGGAAAGGGTACCTATAAGCTTTCTAGATCTTAACATTCAGAATGCAAACCTGCAAACATGGCATTTACAGGGTATCAATAACCTGGCCGCTTTGGTCAAAGAGGGGAAATTGATGCGCTTCACCACACTAGTAGAAGACTTCTTGTTACCCCAAGGAGAGGTCTACAATTACCTTAAAGTATGTAGCTTCCTACAGGACAAAATAGGAAACACCCCTAAGGTGGATAGACAAATATCTAAAAAGCTTCAGACCTTAACCAGATGGAGTAAAGGGATAACAACATTTTTCTATAATTACCTAGGTAATAAAAAAAATCATGCTTGTATTTCCCTGCAAGGGAGCTTGGGAAAAGGATTTGAACCTCCAAATCACCACCAAACAATGGCAAAAAGCCTTCTCACTAGCCAATAGCACTTTTAGGTGTGTAGCCTACATGGAGAATACACAAAATCGAAAAGAGGACACAGGAGGCGGCGCCTCGGGTGATATCGTTGAGTGAAGTTGAGGTAGGTATGTCAAAGAGGTGCTCACCTTATAGATGCTTCAATAGCGCATGTATATCCCAACCCGGGGTCCAGCCAGAGTCGTCCAGAGGATGAGGAGATTGAACAACACTAGTCACCAGGATACAGGAAGCAGCTCCCAGGGCTCAGATGACCGGCTAACAGTGATTGATAGCCGTAGACAATAGAAAATTAAAGGCAAAAAAACTCTGAGCACTAGTGGGGCGCTAGAGAGTAATCCAGGAACAAAGTTGTGCGTCCAAATAAAAACAATTTATTCTTAGATCCGCATAAAATATACAGGCATTTAGATACAATAAAATGCCAATTAAAATGAATATAAAATGTCCCTATTACTGTCCGTAATTTTGATAAAGGGTCATAGTACCCGAAACGCGTTATAGGGACATTTTATATTCATTTTAATTGGCATTTTATTGTATCTTAATGCCTGTATATTTTATGCGGATCTAAGAATAAATTGTTTTTATTTGGATGCACAACTTTGTTCCTGGATTACTCTCTAGCGCCCCACTAGTGCTCAGTCTTTTTGCCTTTTTAATTTTCTATAGCCTACATGGAGGCAGTGGTTAAGACACATATGAGATGGTACTACACCCCTACACGACTCTGTAGGATGTTTCCCTCTACATCCTCAGGATGTTGGAGAGACTGCGGCCAAAAAGGCACGCTATTGCACACACTCTGGGCCTGTCCGAAGATTCAGAGCATATGGAAACAAGTATACGACATTCTCTCAAACATAGGGATACCCTCCATTGAATTCTCTCCAGCTACAGCCTTACTAATGATAAATTTTAAATGGCCATACGCCAAAAACAAGAGCACTAATAGCTCTTATCCTAGTATTCAATAAGCTGGTCATTACCAGACACTGGAGAGAAATGACCAAACCTGAAATTGGAGAGGACATATCACAAATTAACAAAACCTGCCAATATGAGAAGTCTATTTCTCTACAAACAAACAGGTATAACAACTTCCAACATCAATGGGAACTATGGATAAATAGTTCATACTACAAAGAGTAATACACTAAGTATAGATCTAACACTAGGCCACAGAGTGTTTTAGGTTTTAAGTTTACATTTGTTTTTGTTAATGTGGAAATTATTAAAACTTGGTAACTGAAATTTACGGAGCTCACAAAGTTCCAGACAGAATAAGAGCTCATTACATCACCCTAGCTCCACACAGAAGGAACAGCGGGGATGAGCGCACTTATAGGAATAAACGGTCAGTAATTAATGACAATATGAAAGAAATGTAATAACAGGTACATTGTGATATATGTCAGTCCCACTCAAGTCTGGCCTGCGTGCCAGGGATGTTTGGCTCTTTGTGCCAATTCAGTGTTAAAAAAAATCCATTTAGAATCACTGCCTTCACTTGGTCGCCAGCCACCAATGTCCCTTATTCAGAATATAGGGGTCCAACCTGCTCTGACCCATTTTTCTACGCATTGGTGTACTTAAAAAATTTCATATGATTTGTTTTGCATCTGTCTTTTTTCATTTTGTATTTTGGCCGATTTTAATTCCTTCTAACATATTTTGATAAATGTTTTGTAAATATTGCATGCCTCAGGTGACTCATCAGATTAAAAATTTTTAATGCCCTCTTTTTATCATTGCCCTTTTAACTGTAGCTGTAAGCCACACTAGGTGTAATCTAGCCCCTCTATACTTATTACCTGTAGGAATAAATTTAGAATTATAATGACCCACTATGGATTTGACTGTCTCCTATTTAACATTAGTATCATCATGTGACAGTATCTGATCCCGGTTTATATACAGTAGTGCAATCCTGTTTCGGGAAATTAGGCTTCTTAGAATTCAATGCTTCCACCCCCCCCCCCCCCCACCACACACATGGTTTTGCTTTTCCAGTTAAAAAGGAAAATAATTATGCTATGATCACTGTCCGGTTTTCCGGACAGTGACATTTTGAACAATTTCTGCACTGTTAGAAATCATAAGGTCCAACAAAACATCACCTCTTGTGGGATCTTCTACAAGCTGTACCAGAAAATTATCCTGCAGTAAATTGATAAAATGTTCCCCCTTCACAGATAAATAAGAGCCCTGACCACAATTTATATTTGAAAAGTTAGGCTCCCATTATCACTACTGCCCCCTCCTGAGCATTCCTCTCCATCTGATCATATAGGTGACTCTCTATCTCCTCAGTGATATTGGGGGTCTATAAATTACACCAAAAATAATTTTCTCAAAGCTCTTTAAATTTCAACCCTCAAAGTGTCCGCTTCCTCACAAGTCTCTTCTGACATATAGACATACACCACTTTCTCTCCTATTTGTCTGTCTTTCCGAAATGGTGTAAAACCTTGAATATCAACACCCCAATCCTGTGATGCATCAAGCCATGTCTCTGCTACACCAACTGCATCTAAGTGTTCCTCTAACACCAGAGCCTCAAACTCACTCATTTTGCTTACCATACTTCTGGCACTTGTGAACTCACACATTAAGTTTCCATTTATTTATTTTATTTATAGTAAAATTACTGCCACATATATCCTCACTATTGTTTTGTAACTTGTGGAACTCCCTATCCACTGCCTTACTCCCCCATTCACCATCCACTTTGCCACTGACCAACATAGGCTGCCCCCTCTCTGATCTGTCTACCCATTTAGCTCCCCCCCCCCCCATCCTAGTTTA
The DNA here is from genome assembly GCF_040894005.1 of Engystomops pustulosus. Taxonomy (NCBI): domain Eukaryota; kingdom Metazoa; phylum Chordata; class Amphibia; order Anura; family Leptodactylidae; genus Engystomops; species Engystomops pustulosus. The sequence continues at coordinate 110,314,753 of NC_092416.1, read as the reverse complement.
AATACTGCTCCACCCCTGCTAGTATCTCCACCCCCAGCACAGCAGCCCTATTTCCATTTAGGTGCAGTTATCTGCGGAAAACAGCTGGTACCCCATGGAAAAGTCAGCCCAGTGCTCTAGGAACCCAAAACCCTCTGCTCTACACTAGGATCTGCGCCATCCATTTAATTCCCTAAGATCCCACTTCTTCTCTATTGTAGCACATGGCACAGGTAGTATTCCAGAGAAAACTACCTTGCAGGTCCTCCCCTTAAAGGGGTTCTCCAGTCACTATATGTACTTTTTTTTTTTTAACTAACCAGTTCTTTTGCATTTATTATAGTTACACACCCTTACCTCACCACCCTGGGCTGTATACTTTCTTTTCCTTCACTTGTCACTTCACAGCTCATTGCTACAGCTTCATAACTCCAAGATGGCTGCCCCCATTCTGCTAAAAGACTCCCACAATCCCCCTGGTCAGCACAGCTTCTTTATACAGAGGAACAGGCGGCCACAGCCCCCCAGCAGGGAACAAGGAGCTGACTGCACATGTTAGACCAGAGAGCAGAGACAGTATACAGGTCATTTTTATGGAAACTGTAAGTGTAGCACGAGCTGGCAGTGCACAGGAATGACTTTGATTTCATGAAAAGGGGCAGAAGATTTAATGACACTGAATTAGTAAAGTGATAAGGAGTGTGGGGAGATAAGGTATAGTGAGGTCAATCTTTGTCACCGGAGAACCCCTTTAAGCTTTGAACATAATTATTTAAAACCATTCTTCAGGCTCTTCCACCTACCATCTATTCTATCATTGGTTCCCACATGGACCACGACAGCTGGGTCATCCCCAGCCCTCCCAGTAATTTATCCATCCTTTCCACCACATGCCAAACCCTAGCACCAGGGAGACAGCAAACCATTTGGTTGAGGATGTCTTGACAACAAATTATTAATTAATCTGTCTTCGTGATTATAGAGTCTCCTACAACCACTAACTGCCTTGACTTACCTGCACTACCACCCCCCTACTACTAGCTGGGCTGCTCCCCTGGCTGTTAGGGAGAGCAGGATCGGCTAGGGCTGCCATATTTGACACTGACATCCTTACATCATTGCACAATTTTGCTCGGGTGTTCAGAGTCAGAATTGGCCTTCCTCTTCTTGGACCCTATTTACAGTAACCCAGCTATCTACCCAGTCCTCCTGGCTTTCTTCTCCACTCTCCCCTTCTATCCCGCTTATTGCTTGCTCAGTGAGCAGAATACTCCTCTCAAGATCTGTGAGCAATTGACTATATCTCCCTGAAGGACCTGAACCTATTTTCCAGACACCAGATCAGTCAGAAAAGTTATATTTAACACAACAGGAGAAAAAATTATAAATATTATCCAGAAGACTGAGATCTTATAAACCACTGTGTGCACTATTTACTTGTTGTTAGAACAGGAAAAGTTTCCCAACATTCATAGAAAATGAGTAAGAGGCTGTCATAATTCACTACAAATTTCTCAAGGTGTAGACAAAGGACAGTTTTAAAATGCAGAGGTTTTTGATTGAAAGTATCAGAGCAAGGTGTTTTATTAGTTTCCCTGATGCCTTTAAAATGAGTAGTGACACAGCATAAAATCTATGCTTCTCAGGGGAGAAACAAGTCGAGGGGGCTTAGTTGAGTTCAGGCATGCACAGGCCTCTGCTGCCTTACTCAGTTTTCCAATTGTGCAGCTGTTTATGTGTCCGCATTGCTACTTGTAAATTATGTTTGAAGAAATAAAGGTGGGATGTCAACATTGTACTGTGAGCCAGGAAACACCAATCGCCAGCTTGACTTATGCCAAGAATGTATCAATTGCAGTTACTTGTTTTATCCACAAAGTAAAAAAACTCATAATGTCTTCTGTGATATTATTTAAAGTGTAACCGTCATTCTGAAAACTAAAATACATAATTCTGCTTCAGGTGTCCAAGGGAATCATTCCTCAATATATTTTGCCTCTTGGTCCTCATCTAGTACCTTTTATGTCCCATAGCAACCAGGGTTTCCAGTTCTCAAAAAAACCACAATCAGTAAGATAGAGGGCGGGACCTGCCTCCTGTCACCTCATCACAAGCTATCTATCCATCTCTCATATCCATCTATCGATCTATCTACGTACCTACCTATCTAAGTAAAACTTCAGCACAGCACATAAGGGCACAGCCAGTGGCGTAACTAGAAGCTGGTGGGCCCCAGTGCAAAGTCTGTGACAGGCCCCTGACTATAATGTATGGTTTATAGTAATAGTCTTCTCATTTGGGAAAGTGACACCATAAGGGCTCCCTAAACCTCTTGGGCCCACGTGCAATCGCAACCTCTGCACCCCCTAAAGTTACGCCCCTAGGCACAGCTTGGAGTCTCTTCTCTCCTGCCATTTCCTGTGGAGTGTGAGGTGATGGGGGGAGGGGAGGCTGCAGTTTCTGTCTGTGTGGATTATTTGTTTATACAGTATACAGGTGTAGGGAAAGCTGAGGGAAAGATAAGTGTAGGTGTTTGGTTATTACATTAGTCAGGGCTTCTCCCTGCACATGACTAAGTGCTGGGGCAGTGAGCCATGTCTCTTCCTCCGTAGTCTCAGCTTCTTTCTGAAGACGGAATGTTCATAATAACAGACATATGTGAGATTGCTGACATCTAGGGGAAGTCTGCAGAATACAACAGAAAGGAACAAGATTCGGGTAACTCATTGCTACCATGGATGCTCGGTGGATTCTCGTTCCAAAGGAGTGAGTATAATGATTGCACAAAACACCCTGTGGGTCCTCCTGGATTCTAGGGCAGACACAGAGGGCAGATATGTATTTGTCAAGGGAACCCTCTACTCTGACTGTCACACTCGCAAATCTCTACCTGCCCAGCGTGGGACAACCCACTGCTCTTGCAAACTTCCTAGAGGAACTGAGTTCCTTTCAGGAGGGGATCCTAATCTTAGGAGGAGACCTAAACCTCACCATGTCCCCAGACATGGATGTCTCTAACGGCTCCACACATCTGTCATGGGCCCAGCTATGTCGAATTAAAGACATGTTTCTTAGTGGACAACTGGTAGATGTGTGGAGATCCCTATACCCGAGCTCACGTGACTTTACATACTACTCTGCTATTCACGATATGTTTTCTAGGATTTACTATTTTTTCATAGACCATTTTCATCTGGATAGGGTGACGGAGGCAGATATACATACATCCCCCTGACCACTCGCCCATCTCCATTACTCTGAATTTGGCCCCCCCTTCCCATTCACTGGGCTGGTGGATCCCCAAGATTGCAAAGAAAGATTTTATACATGCGTAAGAAAGAGGGGGGCGTGGCGCTCCCAGATATCACCCAATACTATATGGCCTCACACTTAAATAGGGTGGTGGATTGGTGCAGACACGGGGCTACGAAGGCCTGAGTTTCAATTGAGCAGCATCTCTCCCATGTCCCACTCCCCTGTCTTTCGTGGGTAGAGTCAAAACATCCTGTCCTCTCACCCTACCATGTATGCTACTTTAATGGTGTTTAAACAATAAACCGAGATTTCCCCAGCTGAATCCCCCCTAACGCCGATCTTCGGTAACCCTGGGTTTTCCCCGGGAATTACTTCACCAGTTTTCAAACAATGGGTAAGGGCGGATCATTTTAGGGCCTGTCACTTCCTGGTTGATGGACAGAGGAGAGGAGGCGAAGACTTAGTCTCCCCCCTAAATCTCCTGCAGGCGCCGCCAATTAGCACACTATTTAAGATCTCTCACGCCACCGCCCACGCTTAGTCGGTCTCTAACAGGGTTTGAGGGGATATGCTCCCAAAAAGGTCAGATTAGGGGTACCCTCTCACTGACATACAACCTTCTGATATCCCCCCTGCAGGATCATGTTCCTTCATACATGGCCAAATGGGAACTGACATTGACCCTCTCTACAGAACAAAGGGAAAAGATCTATGAACTGACGCACAAATCCTCAGTTAGTACGGGTAGTAATGGGTTGCAGAGGATGGAGAGTCTCCTGAATACTGAACAGAAGAGGGCCGCCCGCTCTCAGAAAACATGGTTCCACTGGGTCTCTTTTGTGGCATCTCCGCGCTATCTGGACTTGACCAGCTCAATCCTGCTTCAAGTACAAGATAGTGAAACTACCGAAACCTGAGCTCTAGGTAGGGGGAGGCATGACTCTTTCTCTTTTAATTCTTCTTCTTTCCCTCCGATCCCCCTTCTTTTCCCTCTTCCTCTTCTCTTCTGATCCTCCCTCCACCGTTATTCCTTTTTTCCTTTGTGTTATTAGTGAGAGTTCATATAATGTATCTAAGTTACAACGAAGTTGCCTTGTTAGACAAGAGTGCATGGATTCTCCATTATTGTGAATTTGACTTGCTGTATTGGAAATTGTCACATTACATAAATGTACCCCCCCCCCTTCACCTCACCCCCTTCCTCTTTCCCAAATGGGTGCATACCGGTGCCTGATTTTGTTTCCTTCCTTCCCCCCCCCCCCCTTTTCCCTTTTTACCTTTTGTTTTGTATTGTTTTGTTATGAAAATTTTTATAAAATATAACTATGAAAAAAAAAAGAAGCACAACGGTATGGGTTTATTTGCATTACTCAATGTTCAGACAGAAAAGTTTCAATGGACCATATAACATGATCTCTGGACAATGTGAACAGTATATGTGGGAGGAATGATCAACTCTCCATCAAATTTTCCAGACTTTTAGCTGCCCATGCTACACAGGGCAATGTATTTCCATAGGACATTTGGCACATAATGATGATTTAAAATTTTGCAACTTAACTTTATGCTGTGGGTCTGAAGGGAATTTTGCAACATTTTTATAGATGAAAATCCATGGGATGTAAACATGAGCAAGATAGCAGTGGCTCCAGGTGTCCTTGAAAAAATAATGGTTGTTTTCTTGTTTTATCAAATAAATACTAAGTGAAATATTTAAAACAATTCATCTATATACAACAAAAAATGGAAAATAATTCATATACAATTAGCACATTGTAATGAATTAGGAGAAAAATCCCCATATACTGCCATACTGTAGTATGGCAATATATGGTAGGATCAATCGGACAACCTAGGGTTAAAGTACCCCAGGGAGTCTGAAAAATAGTAAAAGTAAAAATTAAAAAAAAGTTTTTAAAATTATAAAAAAAACCCTATAAATTCAAATCCCCCCATTTCCCTAGAACTGATATAAATAAACAGTAAAAACCACAAACACATTAGGTATAGCATCCGAAAAAAATGCCTGTTCTATCAAAATATAATAAGCGTTTTTCACTACATTTAACTCCGTAATGGAAAATAGCGCCCAAAGTCCAAAATGGCACTTTTTTGCCATTTTGAAAAATATAAAAAAATAAATAAAAGTGATCAAAAGGTTACAAAGTCCTAAAAATTGTAGCATTGAAAACTTCATCAGAAGTCGCAAAAAAAGAATACCACCCTGTAGCGGGGTCAGTTTTAATGTGATAAAGTCCAGAGACACAGACAGGCTTGACCTCAGAAATGCGGTTTCCTTGCAGCTTTTATTGGCAGCCAAAACAATGCAGCTTTACAGGCAATTAAAACAAAACAAAGCGGGAAACAAAAACGGGCTCGTCTGAGCACTACCTGTACATCAGCAGGTCCCTCTCTAGCAAAGCAGCGTACTCACAGCGGCTAGTGACACACGGCTGGCAAGCCTTCCAGAGCAATGTCTCTCACACAGAACTTCAGCCCAGTATGCAGCTCTGGGTTAAAACCCCTTCTCTCAGCTGCACTTGGTAATTAGGGCTGTGCAGTCTCTGGTCAGTGCATTAACCCTTTACCCCAGGTATGGAAGTAACCTGAAAGGAATATATACACCATCTATTACCTTTCCAGCCGCTGTCCTACAACCCACAGCTCTGTACACCGAAGCGCAAAAAAAGTTATTGCCGCCAGAAAATGGCAAAATTTTAAAAAATGTCTACACAAGTTTTTAATTTTTGTAAATGTATGAAAACATTATAGAACCTATACAAATTTTGTTATCCCCATGATCGCACCAACCCAAAGAATAAAGTAGACGTGTAATTTGTGGCGCACAGTGAAAGCCGTAAATTCCAAGCCCACAAGAAAACGCTGCAAATGTGTTTTTTTCTTAACCAATTTCACTGCATACCGTCAAGTGGCAGAAAATAAGCCATCACAACCGTGTGGAAAAAAAAAAGTTAGATTTTTTTATTGCAGGGAGTGAAAAATAAAAATAAAAAAACAAAAAATGGTGATGTCCTTAAAGGGTTAAAGAAGATGTGTATCTTATTACCAGACATAAGTGGACATGTTCAAGTTCTTTTCAGGTGGCGAATGCTCATCCCCACCGATAACACCTATGATGCTAATTTCGGTGTAGCATTTATGTCCAGACACTTTTTTTTTAAATTCATTAAAGGGGTATTCCCATCTGGACATTAACATTTAATTTATTCATTTGCCATATGTAAACATTTCTTAAATTGGATGTTATTAAAAAAATGTTCTTGTGTGAAGATAAGTTCTCTTAAATGTAGCCATGTTGCCTGTTAGAAAAAAAATAGCTTCCTCAGATACGACCACCCCACACTCTGGCAGCAGTGGCCAGACATGGGCTATTGAGTCCTGCCTGACCAACTGGATTCTGCAATCATTACCACAGGACGGCTACAGTAACTCCCAGACATTTCATATACATAAACTTTTTATTTCTTTGTGCAATCACTCCATTATAGGTGGTCATATACAAGGACACAGTCTTGTTTCTAAGGGACCATATAACTACATTTGTGATAAATTCTCTTTACACAGGTAATATTTGTTAATAACATCTAATTGAAAAAATGTATATATAAATGGCAGATTTGTTAAATTAAATGTGAATGCCGAGACGAGAATACCTCTTTAATTCTTTCCCTTCAACTTTTTGTGGTGCAAATTCAGACCTGCTAAAAATCTCTATTAAAGAGGACCTGTCACCCAGAAATGAGGCACTAGGAGCTGCTTACTAAAGTGAGCAGCTCCTAGTGCTAAAGCAAACGCAGCAGTGTAACAATGATAACGTTATCGGAACCCTCCAATAACGCTATCCAACACCGCTGCAGAGTACAATAGAAAAGCCATAGTACGGCGTATTCATGAGCGGGTGGGAGTGCGGGCGGGATTAGGGGTCGTGACTGCCCATGACGTGTGGCAGTCACCGCTGGCCTATGGAGCAAGCGGGGCGTCCCGGGGAAGAGGCAGCACCTCTGAACACCCCCTCATGAATATGTTTCTATTGTAGTCCGCAGCAGAGGTTTCCGATAACGCCATCATTGTAACACTGCTGCGTTTGTCCTCTTTAAGTTCTATACTCATTCCAAATGATGAGTGTAGTTTCTGATGCCTTTTTGTTCTGCCTGTGGCGAACCAAATTAAAAAGGCCGTTCCCCACAATATCAAATGATAGTGCATAGGGAGCATAGATCCCAACGCAATAATTTGCGCATAAGAGAAATCCGAGTCAACTACAGACTCAGAATCCCTAAATTACTTATGGGATTACTTTTTGGTTGTCCTGCCGAAGCAAATGAATGATAACACACAGACTTGGACAAAAGCAAAAGGTTTAAAGCCAGAAATTCCTAGAGATGTGATCGTCCATATGCACTAGTATCATATTAAGGAAGATCTGATGAAAGCTGTATGAATGAAGACGTTGCAGGAATCTAAATAGTTTATGCAAAACCTTTAGGCAGCGACTCTAGTTCTAAGAAGGGATCCTAAGGAGTATACAGCCATTCTGAGAGATAAATATTCATTATAAATGGGGTAATCCGGGCGTGGCCTAGCAGCGGATGTAAGCGGCTGTGTGATAGCCGAGCTCCGCCACCGGAATCCTGTAAAACATAGTGCTGCCGCCCGGTCCGGCTAAAAAAAGAGCTGCTACAGAGGTCAGGAGTATCGGCGGGTGTCCGCCCGAACCGCAATGATGGGGCCAAAGACGCAGAAAACGGCCGAAAAGCAGGGGGAGAGGATAAGCCAAGATGGCGCCCGCCAGCAGGCAGGATCGCTTGCACAGAAGTCCCTGCAGCCAGACACTGCAGCCAAGCTGAGTGGCTATGCACGCCTGGCCCCAGGATCGAGTGACACATCCCTGTCCCAATTGACACAGTCTGGAAGCTCCCCGGGGTCCAAATATGCTGCAATGTCCGACCTGCAATCCGAAGATGAGGAGGTGGTGGCAGGGGTAGAGGCCAGGAGGAGCAGACCGCAAGGACATAGCCAAGATTTAGAAGAAGAGGAGGATGAACCCACACTGACTGATGTTATGAGAACTATGCAGCATAATACCTCTGCACTTCTGCAGTTAACTGGTCAAGTGGGTAGTTTGGAAGAAGAAATATTACTTGTGCGCAATGATATGCATAAAATGGCTGAGAGAACAACGGCTGTGGAGAATAGAGTACAAGAAATAGAAGACCCGTTGCCGCCAGTGTGGAACGCGATAAGGGAGCAATCACAAGCTGTGCTAGCTCTGCAAGCAAAAACGGCTGACCTTGAAAACAGGTTGCGCATAAATAATATTAGGCTGGTTGGTGTGCCGGAGAAAGTGGAGAGGCAGAACCCGGATGATTTCTTTGAAAAATGGCTTCTGGAGGAGTTTGGCCGGGAGAATCTGACATCGCTATTTGCAGTTGAAAGAGCACATAGGGTACCCACTAGCCCGGGACCACCGGGCAGACCACTTAGGCCGGTACTTATTATGTTGCTGCATTATAAAGATCGTGACAAGATATTGAGGCGAGCTCGTGATAAAGAGGACATTACGATAAATGGCGTGAGAGTATCCTTTTTTCAGGATTTTTTGGTGGAGTTCCAGAAAAGGCGGATGCACTTCATGGATATAAAGAAACGCCTGGGGGTCTCCTATTCGATGCTCTATCTGGCCTGTCTATGTGTGGTGGCGCTTGGAACTACACATTTCTTTGTTGCGCCGGGATCTGCGCTTCAGTGGCTGGATGTGCTCGAGCAACGCCTGCGAAGACAGGAGGGGAGACCAGGCGGAGATTGAAGATGTGGCCCCAATGTATCGGGACAAAGTGTGAGATCTTGATGCTGACTGTTGTTTTATGATTCTACAGTTTATTATGCTATATTTGGTCCTCTGCTGTGGGGGGCTTTCTATTCTTGTCGCAGAATTGAGGGTGCCGAACCTGTATGGCACCTTAATGTATGCTTAATGTATGTAGTGGCGGAGAAGATGGTTACGTGTTTACTGTTATAACCCACTAATACTTTTTCTATTTTCTAGGAAATGTATATTTTGTTACTTTTGTGTCGGGTGCTAGGCTCTTTGTCAATTTGCACTGAAAATAACATGGAGAACGAATGCTCAGTGTCTCGCGTGTGGGGGCAGTTTGTACTACTGGCTAGGATGCAAACTAATAGCCCGGTATATTGTTATCTGTTGTGGGAAAGGTAAGGGGGGAAAGATTAAGGTCTGAACTTAGAACTACTGAATATAGCGAAGGGATAAGTGGCATAACAAAAGGGAAGATGGGCCTAGCACAGGAGTGGAGGAAAGAGGTAACAGATTGCCACGGTGGAAGTGTTTAATTGCCTGTCCTGGAACATACGGGGCCTGGGAAATGCCAATAAAAGGAGAGCGGTACTTCAGTATGTAAAAGAGAAAGCAATTTCAGTGATAGGGTTACAGGAGACACATCTCACGGGGGACACTGCCATTGTACTTGATAGATCCTGGATTGGTCATAGCTATCATGCATTTCACACTTCTTATTCTAGGAGTGTGAGTCTATTAATCAATGTGACACTACCATTTACATTACGCTCATCATTTTCTGACCCTGAAGGCCGATTTGTGGGTGTGCACTGCAATAAATATAGGTGGGAATGGATAGTGGTAGTGGTGTACATACCCCCGCCATTCTCCAGGGTACCGCTCCGAAATCTATTAGAGCACTGCATTGCCTGATGTCCCTTTGCTCATAATTGGTGACTTTAATCATGTTATGGATAGCGACATGGATAGATTCACAGGCGCTGGTGGTCAACAACGTGGTACAACATCCTTGGGGAGATGGTGCACGGAGATTGGGCTCCACGATTTGTGGAGAGAAAGGAACCTGGAAGTACGACGGTATTCATGTAGGTCATCTGTGCATGAGTCATTATCCCGCATTGACATGATACTGGGATCTGAAGGAGTGATTCCCATGGTGTTGGATATTGAATACCAGCCGAGAATGTTGTCTGACCACTCGGCCCTATTGCTGAAAGTGGGGTGTGGGCGGAGGGAAGTGCAGAGACAGTGTGGATGGCGTTTGAATGCTTACTGCCTGAAATTGATAGATGGGGGAGTAACAAAACATCACCTGAGGGAGTATTTTGAGTTTAATGAGGGGTCGGTACCGAGAGCTATTTTGTGGGATGCTGTAAAGATGGAATTGAGAAACATTATAGGCGGGGAGATCAAAAGGGTGAAGACCAGGTCTAAGCAAATAGGAACTGACTTAAAGGAAACCTACCACTTGAAGTAGCAGGCTGAGCTGGTGCCGGTGCTTATTTTTGTTAGTGTTTTAAACCGCGGTATCGCGGTTTAAAACACTTTTTAAACTGTATAGCCGGCGCAGGGAGGTTCGCGCTCGGCGCTTACCATGCGCGCAACCGTGCGCGCGGCTACATAGGAAGTGAAGGAGAGCCGCGCGCATGGTAAGCGCCGATCGCGTACCTCCCTGCGCCGGCTATACAGTTTAAAAAGTGTTTTAAACCGCGATACCGCGGTTTAAAACACTAACAAAAATAAGCACCGGCACCAGCTCAGCCTGAGCTGGTGCTCGGTGATTTCTTCTGAAACCTGCCACTTCAAGTGGTAGGTTTCCTTTAAGGGAGAAAGTGGTGAGGGTGGAGGAGAACTATATCATGACTAATACTCAAGAAGCATAAAGGGTATGGGTAGATGCGCAGGACCAGTTGACAACATATATGCTCCAACAGGCAGATAATTAGCATATGTTCTTGAAAGAACAATTTTATACAGAAGGGGAACAAACTGGGAGGTTGCTGGCCAAAATGGTGCGGGCAAGGACAGAAAGGGCATATGTTTATGGCCTAAGGGAGGAGAGTGGAAACCTGATAGAAGGGACAGAAGGGGTTCTAAGAGTGTTTGCGGGTTTCTATAAGACATTATATACTACTAGAGCAGATTATACCACAGAACAGTTGGGAGTGTTTTCTGGGGGAGATCCGTATGCCACTCTTGGGCCCTGAGGCACGGGAGATTTTAGAGGGACTCATCACACTGGAGGACTTGGAGCAAGCAGTTGCAGGCATGGCAAATGATAAAGCCCCTGGCATGGATGGGCTGCCGACTGAGACCCTAAAGGAATACGGGGATGTTTTATTACCGCAGTGGTGGGAAACCCTGAAAGAATGTTTTAATACTGGGAGTCTGCCGGTCTCATGTTATGAAGCTGCAATTGTAGTGATCCCTAAGGAGGGGAAAGATGCACAGTTGCCAGACTCTTATTTAGACCCATATCGCTCCTTACGTCTGATATTAAAGTACTGGCAAAGGTGTTGGCGACTGTACTGACTCAGGCGACTAGACTCAGTCAGGATTTATTCCATCTAAATCCATCGCCCTTAATCTTAGAAGGTTATATCTCAATTTGCAAGCTACAACGGCGGATCGGGAAAGCGCGCCACAAAAGCTTTTGACTGTGTTGAATGGGGTTACTTGTGGGCTGTGCTTAAGAAACTGGGGTTTGGTCCTAACTTTATTAAATGGGTGCAGTTGATGTATGCAGCGCCATCAGCTAGACTGAGAGTGAACGTGGAATGGTCACATAGATTCTATCTACAGCGGGGCACAAGGCAGGGGTGTCCGCTCTCACCACTATTATTTGCTCTTGCAATAGAGCCGTTATCATGTATGGTCCTACAGCATCAGGATATAAAAGGATTCCAGTATAATGGAGGGGAAGAACGCATAGCCCTATATGCAGATGATGTATTGCTATTCCTCTCAGACGCAAGGGAGGCAATACCGGTGGTGGAGAACATTTTCTCTACATTTGAGGACTACTCAGGACTGCGTATTAATTTGGCGAAATCTGCAGTGATGCCCCTGACTCCTATTGCCCAAACACAGGTACAGGGAGGAGAAATACCAGTGGTGGATACATTCACTTACCTTGGACTGCACATCACTTGAACGGTTACGGACTTTATTGAGTTAAATCTGGCACCCCTCCTACAGGAGATGCGGGCACGTATAGTGGTTTGGAATAAATTACCTCTGTCTGCGCTGGGTCGTGCTAACCTGGTTAAAAATGGTCTTGATGCCCCAACCTTTGTATGCCTTACACAACACCCCAGTGTGGATTCCTAAATACTGGTTCCGTAGGTTCCATAGCCTGTTTAGGGATTTAGTATGGAAGAGAGGGATCCCAAGGATCCGGCTGGAAAAGCTACAGATGCCAAAAGATAAGGGGGGTTTGGCACTCCCTAATGCTTGGGTTTATTATCTGGCTGCTCAGTGCCACCAATTTGGAGGATGGGATCTGACAGGAAACACTTCTTGTTGCCCACGAGTGTTAAAGCACTTTCTGGGAACTCAGGAACCCGTAGCAGCATTGGAAGCAAGAATTTTGGGCAGGGGGGTACGTAATTGTCCAACCTTTAAACTTATGCAAAAGGTATGGGGTACGTATAAACACTTAATGGCAGTAGGTCCTTGGACTAAGTTTACGCCCTTGTGGGATAATCCATAGCTGGGAGAGGTGTACATGCTGGAGGATATGCAAAGATGGAGGAGAAAGGGGATTGTATACTTACATCAATTGTATGCAACTGAAGTGCTCCAGTCATTTCAACAATTGACGGAGGAATTTGGGGTTAGTAGAGCTATGTTTTTTAAATTTTTGCAAATTAGACATGTGATCCAGGCACAATTTGGAGATCAAGATATAGAGTTCTCCACTATTGGAGTTCTTTCAGGGGTGGTAAAAGCAAAGAATATGCGGGGCCTGATATCTCTGGTATACAAAGTGATCCTAGATAAGGTGCTGGGAGACCAGATGGCTGACACTCGAAGGAAGTGGGAGGTGCAGGTGGGGGACCTGACGGATGAAGAATGGGGGGGAAGTGTTGGAGTCACCCTCCCTATTGTCATTAAACGTGGCACGTAGGAGATCACAACTATTTCTTATACATAAGGTGTATTGTACTCCAGCTGTGTTGCAAAGGATGGGGCTGTGGGGCTGTGTAGGGGAGTTAGACATAACCAGGCCGGAACAACTAGCAGTAGCCAAAATTCTTTACCATGTACGAAAATCGATCGCCAAGCATTGGCTGGATGAGGAACCGCCGGTTCTTACGGAGGTGAAGCAAATGTTAAATAACACGATTAAGCTTGAAATGAATGTTTATAGGAAGAGGGGGGCTTTTAAAAAATTTGAAAAGCAATGGAGTAAGTGGATTGAGTGTCCAGGACTGGCCTTGCCACAGTTACTGCAGAGTTGGGAACGTTGGCAATCTGTAGGGCTGCTAGGAATATGAGCAGGATAACACGGGTGTTAGGTACCTCTGGAGAATAAATTATTATGCTAATAAAGTGAGAAGCTCAGACCTATCGGGGAGGTGGGGGGGTTGATGTTGGGGATTTGTTATGTGTGTATAATACATATTTGACAATGTTATGGTATATCACTGTGTGGAATATGTCAATGTAACTGTTTCGCTCTGTGATTCAAAGCATTGATAAATGTTTTCTGATTTAAAAAATTTAATTGGGAAATTCACTTTAAGAATTATCTTTGAAAAAGATATTGACATAATTATCTGCCATTCTAGGGAGTTGTTGAAGAAGGCTGGTGTTCCATACCAAAAAATGCAACATGCCTGTTGCTACTAAAGAAGTTAAATGCCCCGTGGAGCTAATTAATTGATGTTAGTTTTTAGCATCATTCTCAAGTCTCTCTCTTTTTTACATTTTTTTCTTTATCCACCCCGTAACTCCTGTTCAGTTTTTTGATGTGAAGTACCGTATATACTCGAGTACAAGCCGACCCCAGTATAATCCGAGACCCCTAATTTTACCACTAAAAACTGGGAAAACCTATTGACTCGAGTATAAGCCGAGGGTGTAGTATACAGCTAGCCCCAAGTGGTATACAGCCTGCCCCCCCTCATGTATACAGCCAGCCAGCCCCCTCAGGTATACAGCCAGCCTGCCCCCTCAGGTATACAGCCAGCCTGCCCCCTCAGGTATACAGCCAGCCTGCCCCCTCAGGATCGGGGGTGAGTATCGCCTGAAGGTGAGAGCTAAGTTTATTTATTTAATGTGCTGAACTTCAGGAGCCGCTGCCGGTGGATCCGGGCACCGGAGGGTGAGTATTAACATTTATTTTTTTTAATTGACTCGTGTATAAGCCGAAGTGTGCTGAAAAACTCGGCTTATACACGAGTATATACGGTATATATCTTAAAAAGGGCTGTAGGGAATATAGCAAGTGGCAGAATAAAACTGCAAAAGAATCAAAAAGAACCCAGTGAAAAGTGGTATTTATAATGATTATGCAATGGTTCACGATAGGACAGGTGGAATTTCCACCAGGCCTTAGTTAACCTTGGCATGTACCCTTCAGGTACAATACAAATTATTAACCAGCAGAGACCCTACCATAAGGGCTCCGTGTGTCATTTCCCTATTTAGCGGTGGAGCAAGAGGGTGGGTGTTTTTTTTTTTTTTTTTATTCCTTTTGTTTATGGGGCTTATACATTTTTCAGACAAAACCACACCTATCGATAGAATAAACTTTGGGTGTAAAGAATTTAAATTGTTTTACCATCAACATGAAAGACCTAAACTCCCCGTTAAAAGGTCATTGTGTGTGGCATAAAATTATTACTTGACATATTCAGTTTTTTGCAGGAAACACATTTGCTGGCACAGAATACCTGGCGATTTAACAATGTTAAGTTCCCTCAAATTTTTCATGCCGTGGCTCCAGCCTTGAAGTTGGGGTTCTTATTGGTAAACATGGAGCAAGTAGAGATGGATCTGGAAAGGAGATAAATAATTTTGAATTGCTTATTGTAAGGTTGTGCATGTATGCTGGTAAACATATATATTTAACCAATAAGTGACTTCACAAATTTATAAAAGTGATTTACAAAAATGGATTACATCCATTGATAACCTTGCTTTTGCTTGGTATCTACATGTTCCACCCTCTTCCCCACTCCAATTACAATTTTCCTCCATTATGCATGATAATCAAGGCGCTTTTCACACCCTCGGATCATAAAACAGCAGTTCTTAGATAAACATGAACAATATAACATACTTAACAGATTACAAAAAACTTGTTAACTTCAGGCCGACACGGGATAACCTCGAAGGTTACTAGGTTACTACTAATGTGCCCCTCAGGTCCTCGGTCATATACCTTGTGGAATTTTTTAGTTTTTTCATGAAGTCCTGGATTTCTCTGGATGATAAGTGATTTATAATAAATTTCCGTCATTTGCAGAAGAACTTTTTTTTAATGCGCTTTTCCCCTTTTCTTTCTGCCTCCATCCTATCTATTCAAATATAGTTTAGCTTAAGCTATTATGTCCTCTGTTGATGGGAGTGAGGACTCCAACCAGTTATTCAACAGGCATCTTTTAGTTATTAACATGAATATGTGTATAAGCAGGGTTATTGTGACCTCCACCTTATTCTCCTCACCCTGCTGTGTAACTGAGTAGTGGTCCGAGATAAATTTTTGAAAAGTCTTCCAAAAGGATTGTACTATAGGACACGCCCATATTCCGTGGTATAGATCAACTAGTGGCATCTGGCATTTAGGACATGCCGTGATTGCATCAGCTTGAAAAATGTTTCTCTCAATTTTTCACTAATCACATGTCTTCGCCCTATTTCCCACCCCTTCAGTATTCTAGGTGACACAACTGGTATTCGCCAGTTGTCTTCTGAGCCCACTACTGTACGTGTTCGCGATCGACCCATTCCTTAGGAGGGTTGATCGTGGGCCGTTGGTGAGAGTCGGGATGGATCGGGAAGCACCAGAAGCCACTCTTAGAGTGGTAGCGTATGCTGATGGTGGGCGCATTGGGTGATGTCAGAGGTTGACCACTACTCAGAGGCTTCTGGGTCCAAGATCAATCGGGATAAGTTTGAGAGTCTCTGGCTGAGAGAGGGAGATCCATGGCTTCGATCTCCCAGACACTCTTCCAGGGCCCCAGGACTCCGCCAAAGTTCTCGGCATCGAATTTGCCAGGGGGATTACCCCATGCACAACGGGGACGGCAGGCTTAAGATCGCCGCTCAGAAGGTGGACCAGTGGAAGGGTTGGTCTTTGACCCTCAGAGAAAGGGTTAATCTGATCAAAACCTTCCTGCTTCCATTGCTGATTTATCTGGGCAGTGTGTGCATGTTGCCAGAACCCCTCTGGACTCGGGTGTACAGTCTGTTCTTCCAGCTGTTATGGGGGAATAGGCTGAACCTAATCAAGAGGGAGGTTACTTACCGCACGAGGAGACAAGGAGAGTTGTATATGGTCAACCCTGTGGTATTCCTAGTGAATACCTTTCTTAAGATCAATGTTGCAAACCTCTGGAAAGAGAGGACTCCTCCATGGGTATACTCCTGGTCTGGGAATGTGGGAGATCAGGACCATGTCGAGGAAAGCCTCGACAAGAGAGTTCTGTTGACAATTTTCCAGAAGCCTCTGGCCCTCAGAGATTGCCCAAGTCAGGATCTGAGGGTGGGTTTGAGTTTGTTGAATTCCATCAGGATCCCCTTGAAGTTTTGGGATGTGACTTGGCGCTGCTTCCATGGAAAGCTGTGTGTGAGGGACAATCTGAAGTGTAGGAGCTCTGAGGAATGGGGTTGTCCCCGGGAGGAGTGCAGTGGCCTGCTGAAGAGCATGGACCACTTCCTGCTTCGGTGCCCCTTTAACACAAAGGTTTACAACCGGGTGGGCGCTTCCATCCATTGGCCCAGGTTGGCCGGTCTCTCCTATGCGGAATGGGCCTATGGAGCATTCAGAGGCCTGGGTGGCCGGGGCCACTGCACGTTATTTCTAGTTAGTCTAGTGGTTAGGTACCACATGTGGAACACGCGGTGCTTAGTATTGACGCAGCGTAAAATCCTGCCATTGGAAGAGGTGGTTAGGAACATTCTGGGTGACCTGGTGAAGGTGCGCTCTCTGGAGTATGAGAGGCTGGGCATGGGGAGGGCCTCTCATCTTTGGAGGGGGTTCTCCTTTAGTGTCCCTTAGTCTGTCATCTCCTCTCCTGGTGATGGGCTGATGCTGCACAGTAGATTTTTGTTTTGTATATAGTATATAGTGGTGTTGGGCTTGGGCTTTATGTGGTTTTGATGTTGTTCAGATTTTATTTGTATTATGTTTCTTCAAGTTATGCTGTATATATTGTATATATTGTATGTAGTTGGGTTTGGGATCTAGTGTTAAGTTGGGAGGGGGGTGATGGTGGTGGGATTTTGGTATTTATGTACTAACCTTAAAAACTGGTCTGGACTACTTAACGCAAAACTTGGACTTTATACCAGTGTCTGGGGGCAAGGGTAGTGTGCGGGGGCGAAGGATCTAGTTTAGTGTAGTGTTATGTGTATTATGTGTTTGTTATTTATTTTAAAAAAATGGCTGTGGGGTGGTTATATGTATATTTATGGTCATTTATGTTTATTTGGGGGTGTGGATTGTCGTTGTTTATTGGTTTAGTTTAGGATATGATAATTGGTTGGGTGGGGGTTGTGGTATTTGGTGTTTATTCATTTTGTTGTATTATAAGTTATTGTTTTTGCTAGGTATGAATAGGGCTGGACCAGCAGGTAAGCTATTGTATATATTTTTTGTATATTATGTTTGGTTTGTATTGTTATGTTTTTTATTTTTATATAAAATAAAAGATCTACAGGTTTTTTTCCCCCTGTCAAGCACTTGATCCAGCCACCCCAGTAAACTTTATTGAATACCTTTCAGCATCTAAAGTTAAAAGTTCTTTTGCCTGCTGTGGGCGCCTGGATCTTGACCGTGTCCAATACCTTGAGAACTCTCCATATATTAGCAACCACTGCCCTACCCTTGATGAATCCAACTTGAGGGCTGTTAACTAATCTTTGCAAGAGGACCGTCAAGTTTGCCAACATTTTTGTGATTTCAGATCTTGATTAATGAGGGAGATCGGGGAGTGTAGGGTCTCTATCAGGTTTTTGCAAATCTTTTATATAAGCCAGATTAGCAAATGGGGGTAGTGTAGACCTGTGTAATAATGCATTGTAATATCTTGTTAGGGTCGACACAATCTGGTCCCTCAACCCCTAGTATGTTTCTGCTGGAAAGCCATCAAACCATGGTACTTTTCTGGAACCTAAACTCCCTATTGCCGCAGCCACCTCCTCGGCAGTGACATCTGTGCTAAGCGTTTCCTTTTGCTCCAGGGTCAGTTTGGGCAGCATTTGGCTGAGACCGATATGCCTCCCCTTTTGCAATGTCATACTGTTCAGGATCCGTATACAGGCCAGAGTACAACTGGTTGAAGATGTTTAACACTTCCCTGGGATTGTCTTGTTGCCGGTCTTGTGGCGTTCTTAATTTGGGGACATGTGTGACTGGCTTTTGGCCTTTTGCAAGGTTCGCTAACACTCGGCCCGATTTGTTTCAAAACCGGAAAAGGTGTGATCTCAAGTTTGTCTGTTTAAAATGTTGTTGTTAAAGCAACATCTCATGTAGCATCCTAGCTTCTTTCCACTGCTCTATGTTAGTGAGTAAAGGTGACGTCAGATATGTTGTGTATGCCCATGTCTTGCATTGCTGTCGCTAAATTTTTGTTTGGATTGTTTTTTGATACTTCCTATAGGTGCATTATCTGGTCCCTTATTACCACATTCACCGTCTCCCAATATGCAATCAGATTTTCTCTAAAGTCCGAGTTGTAAAATTCAAACTTCGTCCCTGTAACCTCTCTAAAAACGCCTTGTCTCGTGCCATATAGGAATGGAAGTGCCAAATGTAGTCAGTCCCCGACTCATGATATTGACTTATGGAGAGAGTGACTGGTCTGTGTGTGATCAGATATGACCATAGTTTCAATGTCCGCTCGTGTGATCCTATCTATCAGGGCATTGTACAACAAGTTAAGTAAGTCTATTGGGGACCAGGAATTACGCACCTCCAAGAAGAAAGTATTTTCTATCTTCCAAATGTCACTAGGCATCAACCAGTCCCAGGTCCAAAGACATCTGGCCCAGGTCTGTTATTATTTGAGGTTGACTAACGCCTTCTCATTGTGATCTGTCCTCTCAAGGGTGCATCACCTGGTTAAAGTCCCCTGACTACAGGAAAATTAGATCCAGGCGCACAAGCGCCGGCAGGGACCCAGTAGAGGTGAGATCGGTGTGTGCAATTCTGCGAAGCATCACACGCTGTGCCCATGCAAGCCCGGGCACCCCACCAGAACAGCCACAGAAGGCAATGGTCAGGATCTGGGCAGTAACACCCCCCATTTCTGGGAGGAGGGCCAAATGGGGTGGAAATGGGGTGGGGAGGGAAGGGCAATACTGCGTAATCACTGTCCGTATGTGGGGAAAAAATTTAATAATAGTAATAAAAAGACCTATAATAAGGTTAAATGAAGGGCCAAAGTGCCCAAATAGTCTGATATGTTTCTTACCTAAAAGACTGGGGGAGAAATGCAAAAGACTAGTATTGAATAAATTCTGATGCAAGTGTAACAAGGTGTCACACAAAAAGCCATGTTCAGATAAAATGCGGAGGCAGCTATGGGAATGGTGTGTGGAGGCATGTGGGGGGGAGATGCGCACTCAGTCATCCAGCTTTGCATGTATTGTGAAAATGAGTGACCCATATAAAACGCCAGAAAATCACAGCTGGTAAAACACCAGAAAATGTAGCCTGACACAGCCCATTTGCTAAGGGGACGACATGTGGATGCATCAATAAAGACGACGTGTAGAGGCTCCTATGGAGACAATTAAATTTGGATAGTGCCTGTATGTAAGTTTTCAAAACAGAGGACCGGCTAGATGGCCCTCCAGAAAAATTAAATACATAGAGTACTATAGCTAGAGCCAGTTGGCCCTGGCACAAAATGAGGAGGAGGAGTGCATACATGAGAATTATTCAGGTTGAGCTGCTTTCACCTGGTGGAGAATGGAAATCATGAGAAATCCATGCTTGATTCATCTTGATAAGCATCAACCTGTCAGTCGGTGATGATGCCACCAGCTGCACTGAAAACCCGCTCTGACAACACGCTAGCAGCAGGGCAGGCAAGAACCTCCAAGGCGTACGACGTCAGATGGGGTCAGATGTCCATCTTTGAAAACCAGTAGTTGTAGGGAGCTGTGTGATCATTTAGGACGATGGTATGGTCAGCTACGTACTCCCTCACCATTTTTCTGTAAAGATCACCCTTATTCGGCTGAGACTGGGGACTGGTGACAGTGTCTTGCTGGGGTGACATAAAACTGGCAAAGGCCTTGTAAAGTGTACCCCTGCCAGTGCTGGGCAAGCTGTCTGCTCGCCTACTCTCCCCTTGTACTGCAGAACTACGCCATCTGCTGCCAGCAGTGTCAGATGGGAAAGACTGTTTCAGCTTGTGCACCAGGGCCTGCTGGTATTCATGCATTCTCACACTCCTTTCCTCTACAGGGATGAGAGTGGAAAGATTTTGCTTGTACCTTGGGTCCCGGAGAGTGAATACCCAGTAATCGGTGCTGGAATAAATTCTTTGAACGCGAGGGTCATGGGATAGGCAGCCTAGCATGAAATCTGCCATATGTGCCAGAGTCCCAATGCACAAGAATTCACTCCCCTCACTGGCCTGATTCTCCATTTCCTCCTCCAACTGCTCTTCTTCTGCCCATACACGCTGAACAGTTAATATGGACTGAGCAATGGTCCCCTCTTCTGTCTCACCGACTTTCTCCTCCTCTTCCTTCTCATCCTCCTCCTCATCCTCCTCCACCTCCTCCGATATGCGCTGAGAAAAAGACCGGAGGGTGCTCTGGCTATCAACAAGGGAATTTCTTCCTCCATCTGTTGTGAGGAGCGCAAAGCTTCCGACTTCATGCTGACCATAGAGTTTTTCAACAGGCCAAGCAGAGGGATGTTGAGGCTTATGATGGCGGCATCACCACTGACCATCTGTGTTGACTCCTCAAAGTTACTCAGTACCTGACAGATATCAGACATCCACATCCACTCCTCATTGTAGACTTGAGGAAGCTGACTGACCTGACTACCAGTTCTGGTGGAAGTTGACATCTGGCGGACTAAAATTGCTCTGCGCTTCTGGTAAACTCTGGATAACATGGTTAATGTGGATTTCCATCTCGCGGGCACGTCGCACAACAGTCGGTGAGCGGGCAACTGGAGGCGGCGCTGCGCTGCCCTGAGAGTGGCAGCATCTGTGGTCGACTTTATGAAATGCGCACAGATGCGGCGCACCTTCGTGAGCAAATCAGACAGATTGGGGTATGTCTTCAGGAACTGGTGAACTATCAGATTGAACACATGGGCCAGGTATGGCACATGTGTCAGTCTGCTGAGTTGCTGAGGTTACGGCTGTTGTCACACACAACCATGCCTGGCTTCAGGATCAGCGGTGCCAGCCACAGATCGGTCTGCGCCATGATGCCCTGCAATAGCTATTGGGCTCTCCCAGCCTTTAGGGCAGCATCTCCAGGCTCATTAGTTTGGAGATGTGGACATAGAGGGCTTAGGCATGTGGGTGGGAGGAACTGTATTTCCTCTTGCGCTCCTTCCAGCGTCTGGAGTATAGACAGCTGAATGGAGACATGGTGGACACTGTGGAGGATCGTAGAGGCGAAGGTGTGGTTTTCGAGAGGGAGATGTTTGTGCCGGGGTCCTGGGCAGGGGGCTGACTAGCAGAGGCAGCAAATGACACAGGGGAAGGAGCAGTGGTGGGCCCGGCCGGAGGTGAACGGCCTTGGTTCCAGTGAGTGGGGTGTTTAGCACTCAAATGTTTGCGGATTTTGTGCTGTGACTTTCACTTTCACTTTGAAAAAAAAAAAAAATCATCAGACTGTGCCTAATTCAATCAAACCCCCAATAAATTGTCCCACTTAGCTGTTTGAAATGGATATCTGTTTCACTAAGAGCCAAAAATGACGTTCGCAAGTCTCCCTGCAAATTCGTCACAATATGGTAGTAGCTGCACTACTAGTGCCAGCAAGCCCAGCCACAAGCAAATAAAAAAAATAATAAAATAACACTATTGTAGCCCTAACAAGGGCTGTTGGGTTCTTGTAGAATGACTCCTGCCTAACACTAATCTAATAGAACACCCTAACGCTATCCCTGACCAGCAGCAGCTCTATCCATAACGGCATCCAGACAGAGAATGGTCCGAGCACTGCGGGCAGTGGCTAGTATATTCCAAGGTCACCTGATCAGGCCAGCCAATCGCTGCTATCAACATGTAAGTGTACCCCGTGATGCTGGGTGTACTGCAGAGTCTCCTGGCTTGTGATTGGCTCTGTTTCTGGTATCCAAAAATCAAAACAGCGAGAGATGCCGTTTTCTCGAGCTGGCGAAATATTCGTCTGAGCAACAAGCAGTTGCAAGTTGGTCAGGGAGGTCCACCCAATCAATGCCTATGAACTTCTAGCCAGTAGCAATGCCCTTGCCAATATGGTAATATGTCTTGCCAAAGGCTTGCCACGTCCTTTTCATATGTCGCCCAAAAGGTCGCCAATGTGGCTTAAAAATTCACAAAATGTCTTGCCCACATATTCTTAACCACATACACACCATACACACATGGCCCGATAGATAACTCCCTTTGAGTGACAGTTAATAAATATACGGATTGTGTATGTCTTTCCCGTAATACTACTGGTAACGGTTTTGGCACTCGTCATCAAGCAACGCAACCACTCCACTGAAAGCAACCTTTTATTTCTCTGAGCCATGTCGTGGGGAGAGAAGGTCTCTTGCAGTGGCTGCGTAATCTGTGTGTGCTATATAAATAAAGAATTATTAATTATTTATTTATTATTAATTATAATTATTATGATAGAAGTTAAATATAAAAGATAGATTTCTTGATGCAGAACTATAAAGTAATTTATATATACAGTAGATGGATAAGAGATAAATACAGTAGAAGAGAAATAGAAGATATATTCCTAAATAGAGAAAAAGTGAGATATATAAATGGTCAGATTATAGGAGATAGATAACTAGACGGATAGATATATAGACAGTTGATAGATGATAGGCATCTTCATCTGGGAATTCATGTGTTCCAAACAGAAAATATTTACCTTCACATCTCCTAAATGTAAGTCTACATTCACACTGCGACATGGGGGACGTATATATGGGCGATATACGTCCCCCATAGACAGCAATGGGCGCACGGTGCCCTATGGAAGCGGAACGGTGCTCACATGCGTCCTATCTTTTCCCGTATTACGGCGTTGTGCTCCATACAGCACTCGCCTCCTCTCCCCGCACGCTGCCGTGCGCCTGCAATGCTACGGTATGGCGGGCAACAGCAGTGTGCATGTAGCCAAATAGATGGACATGTGTAGAGTTCACAAATGTCCCGTATTGATATGTTCACAAGAATAAATCATAATATCACTAAAACTGAAATAACTAAATATCTGCTTTTCAGCTATTAAAAGTCAAACTGCAAAATTTATCAATAAAACAAAATAAAATAAAAGGCGTCATAAAACCTATATAATTTTGAAAGCAGACAACCAGGCGATGTATTTGGCAATTAACAATCAAAATTGTTAATATACTTTCCTAAACCTGCAAGATGTGAGGAGATCATACAGACCCCACCTGTGTATATTCACCAAAATATGCAGCAAAGAGAACGTTAAATCCACAGGGGACACGCTTACACTCCGCGGTCATGCTTGACCATGGCGTGTAAGGGGTTAAACACCCAGCATCGGAGTTTTTCCAACCCAGGTGTTAGTGCCGGGTCTGGGCTGTAAGATCACATCCCGACACCTGCACCAGCGAGACCCGGTGTCCTGAAATCTTTTTCTGACGCGCCGCCGTAGAAAGGCGTCGCGTCAGAAGAAGTACCCTTAATGACCGCCGTAAAAAGCCGGCCACTTTATTAAGTACACCTGTCCAACTGCTCATTAACACTTAATTTCTAATGAGCCAATCACATGGCAGCAACTCAGTGCATTTAGGCATGTAGACATGGTCAAGACAATCTCCTGCAGTTCAAACCGAGCATCAGTATGGGGAAGAAAGGTGATTTGAGTGTCTCTGAACGTGGCATGGTTGTTGGTGCCAGAAGGACTGGTCTGAGTATTTCAGAAACTGCTGATCTACTGAGATTTTCACGCACAACCATCTCTATGGTTTACAGAGAATGGTCCGAAAAAGAAAAAACATCCAATGAGCGGCAGTTCTGTGGGCGGAAATGCCTTGTTGATGCCAGAGGTCAGAGGAGAATGGGCAGACTGGTTAGAGCTGATAGAAAGGCAACAGTGACTCAAATCGCCACCCGTTACAACCAAGGTAGGCAGAAGAGCATCTCTGAACGCACAGTACGTCGAACTTTGAGGCAGATGGGCTACAGCAGCAGAAGACCACACCGGATGCCACTCCTTTCAGCTAAGAACAGGAAACTGAGGCTACAATTTGCACAAGCTCATCGAAATTGGACAGTAGAAGATTGGAAAAACGTTGCCTGGTCTGATGAGTCTGGATTTCTGCAGCGACATTCGGATGGTAGGGTCAGAATATGGCGTCAACAACATGAAAGCATGGATCCATCCTGCCTTTTATCAACGGTTCAAGCTGGTGGTGGTGGTGGTGGTGGTGGTGGTGTCATGGTGTGGGGAATATTTTCTTGGCACTCTTTGGGTCCCTTGGTACCAATTGAGCATCGTTGCAACGCCACAGCCTACCTGAGTATTGTTGCTGACCATGTCCATCCCTTTATGACCACAATGTATCCTTTCAGCAGGATAATGCGCCATGTCATAAAGCTGGAATCATCTCAGACTGGTTTCTTGAACATGACAATGAGTTCACTGTACTCAAATGGCCTCCACAGTCACCATATCTCAATCCAATAGAGCATCTTTGGGATGTGGTGGAACGGGAGATTCGCATCATGGATGTGCAGCCGACAAATCTGCGGCAACTGTGTGATGCCATCATGTCAATATGGACCCAAATCTCAGAGGAATGCTTCCAGCACCTTGTTGAATCTATGCCACGAAGAATTGAGGCAGTTCTGGAGGCAAAAGGGGGTCCAACCCGTTACTAGCATGGTGTACCTAATAAAGTGGCCGATGAGTGTATACTGTCACACAGGGATGAAGTGGCAGACTGCTGCTTTTCATCTCACAAGCTACAGTCCTGCAACGGAAAGAGTAGGGAGGTAATATCCCCCATGTTTTTCTGCATACTATGGGGTATTTAGGATCATAGTAAAGCTTGGGCAGCACCTCTGCCTTGCAGCGCTGGGGTCCTGGGTTCAAGTCCCCACCCAGGTCAACATCTGCAAAGAGTTTGCATTTTCCTCTCTGTGTTTGTGTGGGTTTCCTCCCACAATCCAAAACCTACTACTCGGTTGATTACATTGTGATCACCATGGGTGGAGGGACCAATTTGGCTAGCTTTGTGCAATACTGTGTAATCTGTAGGTGCTATATAAATAAATAAATAAATAAATAAATGTATTTATTATTATGACACTTTTTCTGAACTGGCATCAATATAGCAATCAGTTGAAGACAACTGGGGATAACTGGACAGATGCCACTAACAACTAAGCTCCTTCATTGGAGAATAAAAGACATCATGGGAAGAAGGCAACAGAGTTAGACACATATCGAGGGCAAAGAAAGGTAGAAGTGGGACCCCATCTACTTGCTGCTAAAGAACATTTCTGACAAGCAGCTTCTTAACTGATAAAAATAACATAATTTTTTTAAAAAATACTCAAGTCGGCCTTGTAATTGGTATCTTTTTACTGCTGTGTCACAGTCATATATTGACCACGGAAGGTTCACCATTACTATATTGGCAACTATGGGGGTCCCATGAAAAATATTAACTAATATGGGGGCCCTATTTACTACTTACTGCTACTATGGAGGTACATTTATTTCATTGGCTATTGTGGAGACCTGTGGGAGCACTTTGGCTACTGTGGGAGCACTTTGACTATATTAACTACTATGACTACACTATATTAACTACTATGACTATGCTAACTACTATATTGGCTACTATGGGGCCTATTTACTACTTACTACAGAGGAACTCTGACAATACTGGCGACTGTGGGAGCCATTACTTATTGGCTACTGTGAAGGACCTGTTATTATATTAACTTCTCTGGAGGCCCTGTTATTATATTGGCTACTGTGCAAGCACTTTGACTACTATGATGGCATTGTGACTATATTGACTAGTTAGGGGGCACTGTTACTATATTGGCTATCATGGTGGCACTGTTACTATAGCTGATAACCATAACCAAAACCCTAACTGATTTAATGAGCCGTACAGTTTCACCGTAAAGAATAGTACTTAGACATGCATGGCTTAATCTTTAAAACAAGCATATACTACTGGCAGGATCAACCAGGTCGCCGGCTTTGATGGGTTGCACATTGTAATGAATAGGTTAAAACGAGACTGCCTCGTGTCTTCAGAAGACCAGAGGCATGGCAAACATTTGCCGTTAACTCTTCAAATAGACAGCTCATTTTCCAATTTTAACACACAGACTGATTTTTTTTAACCCTTTAAGGACTCGTCTAGAGTTTTTAAATTTGCCTTGTTTCAATATATGCATTTATAACGTTAGAACACTTTAACTTACCAAGATTTTCGAATTTCTTTTTTGAAGTTGTACTTCATCTTTGTTGTATAATTTGGTTGAAATATTTTTAATTTATTCATGAAAAAAATGTAAATTTGGTGAAAATTTTGATAGATTAGGATTTTCTAATTTCTGAATGTTATGCTCATCACATAGTCTAACCTCCCAAATAGGTTACTAACTAACATTAACCATATGTCTGTTTTCTGTTGACATCATTTTTTTTTATGTTATTTATTAGGATGTTATGAGGCTTACAAATCAATCAGCAATTTTCCAGATTTTCACAAAAAAATAAGATTTAATTATTTTATTCAAGAAATCAGTCTGAGATGATTCCAGCTTTATGACATGGCGCATTATCCTGCTGAAAGTAGCCATCAGATGTTTGGTACATTGTGGTCATAAAGTGATGGACATGGTCAGCAACAATACTCAGGTAGGCTGTGGCGTTGCAATGATGCTCAATTGGTACCAAGGGGCCCAAAGAGTGCCAAGAAAATATTACCCACACCATGACACCACCACCACCAGCCTGAACCGTTGATACAAGGCAGGATGGATCCATGCTTTCATTTTGTTGACGCCATATTCTGACCCTACCATCCGAATGTCGCAGCAGAAATCGAGACTCATCAGACCAGGCAACGTTTTTCCAATCTTCTACTGTCCAATTTCGATGAGCTTGTGCAAATTGTAGCCTCAGTTTCCTGTTCTTAGCTGAAAGGAGTGGCACCCGGTGTGGTCTTCTGCTGCTGTAGCCCATCTGCCTCAAAGTTCGACGTACTGTGCGTTCAGAGATGCTCTTCTGCCTACCTTGGTTGTAACGGGTGGCGATTTGAGTCACTGTTGCCTTTCTATCAGCTCGAACCAGTCTGCCCATTCTCCTCTGACCTCTGGCATCAACAAGGCATTTCTCCCCACAGAACTGCTGCTCATTGGATGTTTTTTCTTTTTCGGACCATTCTCTGCGTGAAAATCCCAGTAGATCAGCAGTTTCTGAAATACTCAGACCAGTCCTTCTGGCACCAACAACCATGCCACGTTCAAAGACACTCAAATCACCTTTCTTCCCCATACTGATGCTCGGTTTGAACTGCAGGAGATTGTCTTGACTAGAGATGAGCGAGCACTAAAATGCTCGGGTACTCGTTATTCGAGACGAACTTTTCCCGATGCTCGAGTGCTCGTTTCGAGTAACGAGCCCCACTGAAGTCAATGGGAGACTCGAGCATTTTTCAAGGGGACCAAGGCTCTGCACAGGGAAGCTTGGCCAAACACCTGGGAACCTCAGAAAAGGATGGAAACACCACGGAAATGGACAGGAAACAGCAGGGGCAGCATGCATGGATGCCTCTGAGGCTGCTTAATCGCACCATTATGCCAAAATTATGGGCAACAGCATGGCCATGACAGAGTGACCGAATGAGGCTAGATAGCATCTAAAACATCCAATAATTGACCCTGACACTATAGGGGACGGCATGCAGCGGCAGCAGCGGCAGGCTAGAGAGTGGCATGGCAACATACCCTAAATGGACTCAGGCTTCAAACCAATGGGTGGCAGAGAGGAACCAAAGGAGGTGAGCAAGAAGCGCTCAAATAATATCGGTACATGATAAAAGTTTGCCAGTATATTTTGTGGATTACACAGCAGGGTGGCGACAAAGTTAACATGGAAGCCATGAAAACAATCCAAAATTCTGCCTGACACAGCTCGTTTGATAAGGGGACCATGTATGGAGGCAGTGAACTAGTAGTAGATTAAAGGTGCTGCAGTTAAAACTATGTTAGTTGGATCTTGGCATGGAGCTGGCGCTCCGCTGCCAGGCGAGCTTTTGCCAATCCAAGCCCCTGTCTCTAGGCTACTCCCCAAACAGCACTTCTAAGAACCTTTTGTATAAGATCAAGTGTAGTAGCGTTCTTATAAGTTTGGGATATGGCGGGTGAGGGGAATGTAAACATCTGCGCAAGAAGCGCTGAAATAATATCCGTAAATGAAAAAAGTTTTCCAGTATATTTTGTGGCTTACACAGCACGGTGGCGACAAAGTTAACAAGTTTGATGCGGAATGCCCTGTAATAGCTCTTGGGCGGTGTGCATTTTATCACCTAGGCTCAGCAGTTTGAGCACCGCCTGCTGTCGCTTAGCGACGGCACTGCTGCTGTGCCTAGAGCTACCGACTGATGGCGCCATGCCCACGGATGGTAATGAGGTGGAGGAGGGGTGGGAGGAGGAGGAGGCATAGTAGGCCTGAAACACCTGGACCGAGGTAGGCCCCGCAATCCTCTGCGTCGGCAGTATATGACCAGCCCCAGAGTCAGACTCGGTACCAGCCTGCACCAAGTTAAGTGTAGTAGCGTTCTTATAAGTTTGGAATATGGCGGGTGAGGGGAATGTAAACAGATGCGCAAGAAGCGCTGAAATAATATCCGTAAATGGTAAAAGTTTGCCAGTATATTTTGAGGATTACACAGCAGGGTGGCGACAAAGTTAACAAGTTTGTTGTGGAAGCCATGAAAACAACCCAAAATTCTGCCTGACACAGCACGTTTGATAAGGCGGCCATGTATGGAGGCAGTGAACTAGTAGTAGATTAAAGGTGCTGCAGTTAAAACTATGTTAGTTGGTTCTTGGCATGGAGCTGGCGCTCCGCTGCCAGGCGAGCTTTCGCCAATCCAAGCCCCTGTCTCTAGGCTACTCCCCAAACAGCACTTCTAAGAACCTTTTGTATAAGATCAAGTGTAGTAGCGTTCTTATAAGTTTAGGATATGGCGGGTGAGGGGAATGTAAACAGATGCGCAAGAAGCGCTGAAATAATATCCGTAAATGGTAAAAGTTTGCCAGTGTATTTTGTGGATAACACAGCAGGGTGGCGACAAAGTTAACAACTTTGATGTGGAATCCATGAAAACAACCCAAATTTCGGCCTGACACACCTCGTTTGATAAAGGGACGATGTATGGAGGCAGCTATATGGACGACTTTTGGAGGTAGCAATGGAGACAACGTGTGGAGGCTGCTATGGAGACAATTCAATTTGGATAGTGCCTGTATGTGGCAGTCCAAAAAAGTTTTCAAACCAGAGGAGCAGGTAGGTGGCCCTCCATAAAAATGGAATAGATTGAGTGCCTGTATGTGGCAGTCCAAAAAAGTTTTCAAACCAGAGGAGCAGGTAGGTGGCCCTCCAGAAAAATGGAATAGATTGAGTGCCTGTATGTGGCAGTCCAAAAAAGTTTTCAAACCAGAGGAGCAGGTAGGTGGCCCTCCAGAAAAATGGAATAGATTGAGTGCCTGTATGTGGCAGTCCAAAAAAGTTTTCAAACCAGAGGAGCAGGTAGGTGGCCCTCCAGAAAAATGGAATAGATTGAGTGCCTGTATGTGGCAGTCCAAAAAAGTTTTCAAACCAGAGGAGCAGGTAGGTGGCCCTCCATAAAAATGGAATAGATTGAGTGCCTGTATGTGGCAGTCCAAAAAAGTTTTCAAACCAGAGGAGCAGGTAGGTGGCCCTCCAGAAAAATGGAATAGATTGAGTGCCTGTATGTGGCAGTCCAAAAAAGTTTTCAAACCAGAGGAGCAGGTAGGTGGCCCTCCAGAAAAATTGAATAGATTGAGTGCCTGTATGTGGCACTCCCAAAAATTGTTTAAAACAGAGGACCGGGTCGGTGGCCCTCCATAAAAATTAAATGCATAAAGTACTATAGCTAGAGCCAGTGGGCCCTGTAAAAAAATAGCCAGTTTCCTCTGCTTTACTGTACAAAGAGGAGGAGAAGGAGGAAAATGAGGAGGAGGAGGAGTGGATAAATTATTCAGGTTGAGCTTCCTTCACCTGGTGGAGATTGGAAATTAGGAGAAATCCAGGCTTTATTCATCTTGATAAGCGTCAGCCTGTCAGCGCTGTCAGTCGACAGGCGTGTACGCTTATCGGTGATGATGCCACCAGCTGCACTGAAAACCCGCTCGGACAAGACGCTAGCGGCAGGGCAGGCAAGAACCTCCAAGGCGTACAGCGCCAGTTCGTGCCACATGTCCAGCTTTGAAACCCAGTAGTTGCAGGGAGCTGTGTGATCATTTAGGACGATGGTATGGTCAGCTACGTACTCCCTCACCATCTTTCTGTAAAGATCAGCCCTACTCTGCCGAGACTGGGGACAGGTGACAGTGTCTTGCTGGGGTGACATAAAGCTGGCAAAAGCCTTGTAAAGCGTACCCTTGCCAGTGCTGGACAAGCTGCCTGCTCGCCTACTCTCCCTCGCTACTTGTCCCGCAGAACTACGCACTCTGCCGCTAGCGCTGTCAGAAGGGAAATACTGTTTCAGCTTGTGCACCAGGGCCTGCTGGTATTCATGCATTCTCACACTCCTTTCCTCTCCAGGGATGAGAGTGGAAAGATTTTGCTTGTACCGTGGGTCCAGGAGAGTAAACACCCAGGAATCGGTGCTGGAATAAATTCTTTGAACGCGAGGGTCACGGGATAGGCAGCCTAGCACAGTGATGGCGAACCTTTAAGAGGCCGAGTGCCCAAACTGCAAACCAAAGGCGACGTTTCTAGTGCAAGGTGCCAACACAGCAATTTAGCCCAATAGCGCCACAATACCACTATACAAGAGACTAATAACACTTTGACATCATGAGGCCACCATTACAACCACATAAATAGCAGAATTCTGGTTATAAAGGCCAACATTAACAATAATAACACTATACTAGAAGCTAATGTAGTGATGAATACTGTATTACTGCCATCACTGTCGGACTGGTGTACCTTGGGCCCACCAGAGAAAAATTTTGGGGGGCTCCTGTAGCTCCATGTATGCCTGTGTACTGCGGCTGTAGCTCCATGTATAGCTGTGTACTGCGGCTGTAGCTCCATGTATAGCTGTGTACTGCGGCTGTAGCTCCATGTATAGCTATGTACTGCGGCTGTAGCTCCATGTAAGTCTGTGTACTGCGGCTGTAGCTCCGTGTATGGCTGTGTACTGCGGCTGTAGCTCCGTGTATGGCTGTGTACTGCGGCTGTCGCTCCGTGTATGGCTGTGTACTGCGGCTGTCGCTCCGTGTATGGCTGTGTACTGCGGCTGTCGCTCCGTGTATGGCTGTGTACTGCGGCTGTCGCTCCGTGTATGGCTGTGTACTGCGGCTGTCGCTCCGTGTATGGCTGTGTACTGCGGCTGTCGCTCCGTGTATGGCTGTGTACTGCGGCTGTAGCTCTTTAAGTAAAAGTTTTATTTTCTCCGAAAATAACATACACAACACTGGAGAAATGCTGCAGCATTGTGAGTTTAGGGGTAATACCCAGTCCCTCCAGTAGCCAGTATATAGACAGGGCCTCACCCCCACCTCAGTATAGAAATAGTCCCTCACCCCCCACCCCACCCCAGGATAGAAATAGGGCCTCACCCTTCACCCCAATATAGACAGACAAACACAGAGGGCCTTACCAAGTGCCGCCGAGGATGCGGTGACATCACCGCCACAGCACAGGAGCAGGCATCGGGCGGCTAAGTAGATGTCGGCGCGCTGGGCCCCGCAACTCCGCATGCAGTGGGACGGGGCTGTGCACACATCAGCGCACTGGGACCCCGCGACTCCACAGGCAGCGGTCCGGGGCTGCGCAGACATCAGCGCGCTGGGCCCCCGCGACTCCGCATGCAGTGGGACGGGGCTGTGCACACATCAGCGCACTGGGACCCCGCGACTCCACAGGCAGCGGTCCGGGGCCGCGCAGACATCGGCGCGCTGCGACCACGGGACTCCACAGGCAGCGCGCCGTGAACGAGCAGGCAGCGGGACGCCGGGGCCGCGCAGGCAGTAGAGCGCTGTGACCCGGCAGGCATCGGAGTGCAACGGACCGCGCAGGTATCGGAGCGCAGGTACCCAGCAGGTGTCGGTGCCCACTTTGATGGGATTGGGGAGATGGTACGCGTGCCAGCAGAGAGGGCTCTGCGTGCCCTCTCTGGCACGCGTGCCATAGGTTCGCCACCACTGGCCTAGCATGAAATCTGCCATATGCGCCAGAGTACCAACGCGTAAGAATTCACTCCCCTCACTGGCCTGACTGTCCATTTCCTCCTCCTCCAACTCCTCCAACTCCTCTTCTTCTGCCCATGCACGCTCAACAGTGAAGGACTCAACAATGGTCCCCTCTTGTGTCTCGCCAACATTCTCCTCCTCTTCCTCCTCATCCTCCTCCACCTCCTCCGATATGCGCTGAGAAACAGACCTAAGGGTGCTTTGGCTATCAACAAGGGAATCTTCTTCCCCCGTCTCTTGTGAGGAGCGCAAAGCTTCCGACTTCATGCTGACCAGAGAGTTTTTCAACAGGCCAAGCAGCGGGATGGTGAGGCTGATGATGGCGGCATCGCCACTGACCATCTGTGTTGACTCCTCAAAGTTACTCAGCACCTGACAGATATCAGACATCCACGTCCACTCCTCATTGTAGACTTGAGGAAGCTGACTGACCTGACTACCAGTTCTGGTGGAAGTTGACATCTGGCAGTCTACAATCGCTCGGCGCTGCTGGTAAACTCTGGATAACATGGTCAGTGTTGAATTCCACCTCGTGGGCACGTCGCACAACAGTCGGTGAGCGGGCAGTTGGAGGCGGCGCTGCGCTGCCCTGAGAGTGGCAGCATCTGTGCTGGACTTCCTGAAATGCGCACAGATGCGGCGCACCTTCGTGAGCAAATCAGACAGATTGGGGTATGTCTTGAGGAAACGCTGAACTATCAGATTTAACACATGGGCCAGGCATGGCACATGTGTCAGTCTGCCGAGTTGCAGAGCCGCCACCAGGTTACGGCCGTTGTCACACACAACCATGCCTGGCTTCAGGTTCAGCGGTGCCAGCCACAGATCAGTCTGCGCCGTGATGCCCTGTAATAGTTCTTGGGCGGTGTGCCTTTTATCGCCTAGGCTCAGCAGTTTCAGCACCGCCTGCTGTCGCTTAGCGACGGCACTGCTGCTGTGCCTAGAGCTACCGACTGATGGCGCCATACCCACGGATGGTCGTTTGGAGGAGGAGGTGGAGGAGGGGTGGGAGGAGGAGGAGGCATAGTAGGCCTGAAACACCTGGACCGAGGTAGGCCCCGCAATCCTCGGCGTCGGCAGTATATGACCAGCCGCAGGGTCAGACTCGGTCCCAGCCTCCACCAAGTTAACCCAATGTGCCGTCAGCGATATATAGTGGCCCTGCCCGGCAGCACTCGTCCACGTGTCCGTGGTCAGGTGGACCTTGTCAGAAACGGCGTTGGTCAGGGCACGGATTATGTTGTCTGACACGTGCTGGTGCAGGGCTGGGACGGCACATCGGGAAAAGTAGTGGCGGCTGGGGACCGAATACCGAGGGGCGGCCGCCGCCATGAGGCTGCGAAAGGCCTCGGTCTCTACTAGCCTATAGGGCAGCATCTCCAGGCTTAGCAATCTGGAGATGTGCACATTAAGGGCTTGGGCGTGCGGGTGGGTTGCACTATATTTGCGTTTCCGCTCCAGCGTCTGGGGTATGGAGAGCTGAACGCTGGTGGATGCTGTGGAGGATCGTGGAGGCGACGATGGGGTTTTTGTGGCAGGGTCCTGGGCAGGGGGCTGACTATCAGCTGACACAGGGGAAGGAGCAGTGGTGTGCACGGCCGGAGGTGAACGCGCTTGTTGCCACTGAGTGGGGTGTTTAGCATTCATATGCCTGCGCATACTGGTGGTAGTTAAGCTAGTAGTGGTGGAACCCCTGCTGATCCTGGTTTGGCAAATGTGGCACACCACAGTCCGTCGGTCATCCGGTGTTTCCTTAAAGAACCTCCAGACTTCTGAAGATCTAGCCCTCGCCGCAAGAGCCCTCGCCACGGGAGCTTCACTAGTTGACACATTTGGCGCTGATGCACCAGCTCTGGCCCTGCCTCTCCGTCTGGCCCCACCACTGCCTCTTCCAACCTGTTCTGGTCGAGGACTCTCCTCCGTCTCAGAAGCACTGTGTTCACCCGGCCTCTCAACCCAGCTTGGGTCTGTCACCTCATCATCCTCCGATCCCTCAGTCTGCTCCCCCCTCGGACTTCCTGCCCTGACAACAACTTCCCCACTGTCTGATAACCGTGTCTCCTCATCGTCGGACACCTCTTTACACACTTCTTCCACTACGTCAACAAGGTCATCATCACCCACAGACTGCGACTGGTGGAAAACCTGGGCATCGGAAAATTGCTCATCAGCAACCGGACAAGTGGTTTGTGACTGTGGGAAGGGTCCAGAAAACAGTTCCTCAGAGTATGCCGGTTCAAATGGCAAATTTTGCTGGGAGGGGGCAGACTGGGGGGGAGGAGGCTGAGGTGCAGGAGCTGGAGGAGTGCCGATTTCGGTGACATGGGTGGACTGCGTGGAAGACTGACTGGTGGACAAATTGCTCGAAGCATTGTCGGCAATCCACGACATCACCTGTTCGCACTGTTCTGGCCTCAACAGTGCTCTACCACGAGTCCCAGTAACTTCAGACATGAACCTAGGGAGTGTAGCTCTGCGGCGTTCCCCTGCTCCCTCATCAGCAGGTGGTGTCTCACCCCGCCCAGGACCACGGCCTCTGACCCCTGCAGTAGTTGGACGCCCACGTCCCCGCCCTCGTCCTCTACCCCTAGCCCTCGGGTTAAACATTTTGAAAATGAGAGTTATAACTTTAATTTTTTTTTTACCTTTTTTTTTGTGTTTTTTTTTTTTTTGGTGTGTGTTTTTTAGTTTTTAAAACCAAACGATGCTATCCTATTGCTATGGCTATTTTCTAGCCAAGTATGAAAGCACACTGCTATGCCAGATGAGATGACGCTGAGTTATGAAAAAAATAAACGTAAAATAAAAAAGGAAATGGCAGACTGTGCCTAGTTGAAATCCAACCCCGGGCCCTAATAAATTTTCCCACTTCGGTCTTTGCGATGGATATGTGCGTCACTAAGCGCAAAACACAGTGGTCGCAAGTCTCACTCCAAATTGCTCACAATTTGCTAGTAGATGCACTGCAACAACTACAGCCACCAGCAGATCAACCAGAAATCAAATATATATAACGCTACTGTAGGCGTAAGTAAGCCGTTTGGATTCTCCTATGGCTATTTTCTAGCCAAGTATTAAAGCACACTACTATGCCAGATGAGATGACGCTGAGTTATGAAAAAAATAAACGTAAAATAAAAAAGGAAATGGCAGACTGTGCCTAATTGAAATCCAACCCCGGGCCCTAATAAATTTTCCCACTTCGGTCTTTGCGATGGATATGTGCGTCACTAAGCGCAAAACACAGTGGTCGCAAGTCTCACTCCAAATTGCTCACAATTTGCTAGTAGATGCACTGCAACAACTACAGCCACCAGCAGATCAACCAGAAATCAAATATATATAACGCTACTGTAGGCGTAAGTAAGCCGTTTGGATTCTCCTATGGCTATTTTCTAGCCAAGTATTAAAGCACACTACTATGCCAGATGAGATGACGCTGAGTTATGAAAAAAATAAACGTAAAATAAAAAAGGAAATGGCAGACTGTGCCTAATTGAAATCCAACCCCGGGCCCTAATAAATTTTCCCACTTCGGTCTTTGCGATGGATATGTGCGTCACTAAGCGCAAAACACAGTGGTCGCAAGTCTCACTCCAAATTGCTCACAATTTGCTAGTAGATGCACTGCAACAACTACAGCCACCAGCAGATCAACCAGAAATCAAATATATATAACGCTACTGTAGGCGTAAGTAAGCCGTTTGGATTCTCCTATGGCTATTTTCTAGCCAAGTATTAAAGCACACTACTATGCAAGATGAGATGACACTGAGTTATGAAAAAAATAAACGTAAAATAAAAAGAAACTGGCAGACTGTGCCTAATTTAAATCAAACCCCTAATAAATTTTCCCACTTTGGTGTTTGAAGTGGATATGTGTGTCACTAAGAGCTAAACACAACGGTAGCAAGTCCCCCTGCTAATTCCTCACAATATGGTACTAGCTGCACTACTAGTGCCAGCAAGCCCAGCCACAAGCAAATAAAAAAAAAAAGGATAACGTTATTGTAGCCCTAAGAAGGGCTGTTGTAGAATCACTCCTGCCTAACAGTAAGCTAATAGAACACCCTAACGCTTTCCCTGACCAGCAGCAGCTCTCTCCCTAGCGGCATCCAGACAGAGAATGATCCGAGCAGCGCGGGCAGCGGCTAGTCTATCCCAGGGTCACCTGATCTGGCCAGCCAACCACTGCTATCGACGTGTAAGGGTACCACGTCATGCTGGGTGGAGTGCAGAGTCTCCTGGCTTGTGATTGGCTCTGTTTCTGGCCGCCAAAAAGCAAAACGGCGGGAGCTGCCATTTTCTCGAGCGGGCGAAATACTCGTCCGAGCAACGAGCAGTTACGAGTACGCTAATGCTCGATCGAGCATCAAGCTCGGACGAGTATGTTCGCTCATCTCTAGTCTTGACCATGTCTACATGCCTAAATGCACTGAGTTGCCGCCATGTGATTGACTGATTAGAAATTAAGTGTTAATGAGCAGTTGGACAGGTGTACCTAATAAAGTGGCCGATGAGTTTAGTACACAATTTTAAAATGGACCCCTCAAACTATTCAAAACAGCCCTTGTGAAACTTCAAACATGAAATAAAACCAACTGGAAGTTCCATACGGAAATTTCAAATTTTGACAAATTAAATTTTTGTTAAGCCCTAACATTTACAGGTTCATTCAGGATGAAACGAGAAAACAACTCTCAGCTTCTCTCAAGTCTGGCATTACCCCACATGTAGATGTAAACCACTTTGTGGGTCCATAACATAGGGCAGAATGGAAGGAGCGCCAAAATGCTTTTGGTGGGTAAATTTTGCCAAAACAATTTTCATGCACTATGTGGCATTTTATGAGCCTATAACATACTAGAACAAGAGAATAAGTGACCTCATTTGAAACTAAAAACCCTAAGGAGTATATTCTTGGCGGTAATGCAAAACAAATATTCTGATACTGAGTATTTTTCTTTCATATTTTTGTTTTATACACCGTATGGCATAGATATTCAGTGATATAAAGCTGCTTTTTGTTTGAATAATTTTACAGAATAAAAACTCATTTGGAGAGAAAAATCGCCTGCTTTTGCTTTCTGTCTTCTAAAAGGTGTACCATTTATAATTTTTGTTAAATGAGCTGTATTGGGGCTTATTTTTTTACTTGATGAGTTGTACTTTTTAATGGAATGGAATCATTGTAGTATAAATGTGACTTTTTGATCACTTTTTATTGCTTTTTCTGTTTGGTTGGATGAACAAAAATTTTTGCAGGTTCTTTATTTTTTGTTACGGTTTCAATGTACAGGTAATGTAATGGTTTTATTTAATTGCACGGGTTTTTACAGACATGGGGATATGTTATATGTGTGGTTTGTGTCATAATTCTCACTTTTTATTTGTAGGAGTTTGACAATTTATGGGTTATTGAGGGGACTTTAACTTTTTTTATTTAATTATTTATTTGTGTTTTTTGGTACTCACTCTGGTACTTGAAGTGATTATTTGATCATTTGTAAGTAATACACTGCCTAATATACTGCCATACATCAGTAGATACAGCAGATGCATAGGCTGACACGCGCAATAAAAGATTCTCTCTTCAACAGGATCTGGAAGACTCTGGGGTCCATGTCCAGCCGCGGGCTGCCATAGAGACAGCAGTGGCACACATAGAAAATTTATTACACCAAAAGGGTTAAACAGCTGGAATTGCGGCTATCAGCAGGAGCCCGACTGTCTTATAACTTGGGATAACTTTTCTTGGCAAAATTTCTTCAAGTCTCTCTTTTTGCTGCCTTTATTCGCACAAAAGGCCTTTGATCACTTGAATAACCTGGAAGTTCATGTTTAGGACTCATTTTGGGTTTCAAGGGGCCTTTTCTGCATGCACTATGGCTCAGATTAGACTTCCACACACCAGGACTTTATTATTTATTCATAATTATTATTTATATTTATTATTCATTATTAATTATCTCCTCTCCTAATTGCTCTCAGCATTGAGCCTTTGGCAGCAGCAATTAGGTTTCGCCCTGATATTAAACGCATACTGGTCAGAGACAAGCCCTGTAAAATATTCTTGTTTGTGGACAATTTCCTTCTTGCTTTCACAGACAACCTGACTTTGCTTCATAACCTCCTGAAGTATTTTGGGATTTAACTTCTGCTGATCTGTTTTGCCTTTAAATAAAGAAAATTTTCTGCTGTTAGTGAAGAAGTCAGGAATTTACTACAGAAGTTGTTTCCGTTATTCCTCCTCCCAACGGGTAGGATATTGGTAGTTAAGATGTCCATCTTAGCAAAGTTTCTATATCTATTTGAAACCCTATTTGTTAGTTCCTGTCTCTACTCTACATTTAATCCAGTTTATGTTTTTGAAATTCCTATGGCACTCAAGATGTCATAGAACTCCCACGACAGTCCCAATAGCAAGGCTAGATCAAGGTGGCTTTGCCCACCATCTCTTAGAAAAATTTTGGCTGGTACATCTCAGCTTGCCGCAGATATTAAAAATACTTCATTTCTTACCCCCATGGCCTTAACCAGGGATGTTTGAGGGAAATTCTGAATTAAATATCAGTTGGCCAAACATCGCTCCCTGAGTATGACGTCTTCAGTTGTCTCTTTCTGCCTCTTTTTGCCTCTAGACATCTCTTAACTCTCGATGACTTGAGATCATCTCTACAGGGTTTTCCCCAACAGCTGATGTTTATTCTTGTGTCATAGTAGAAAGGTGCTAGAAATTCCCAGACCTTAATCAATTTGAGATATCCTATCTATCTATCTCATGTACAGAGGTCGCATTAACGCCTCACCACGCGTCATAGACGCGTGATGAGGCGCCATTACCCCCCAAAATAATTGC
Organism: Engystomops pustulosus; assembly: GCF_040894005.1. Taxonomy (NCBI): domain Eukaryota; kingdom Metazoa; phylum Chordata; class Amphibia; order Anura; family Leptodactylidae; genus Engystomops; species Engystomops pustulosus. Next base: position 110,274,948 of record NC_092416.1, on the reverse strand, counting down.
CATGCGTAAAGTTACGCTTGGCAATTATTCCCTGTAGCGCGCAGGCTGAGCGGCCCGGCGCACGCTGCAAAAGAGGTATGTGACGGTAGCGCGATCACAGCGCGCGCCGGGCCGCTCAGCGGGGCACGTGACACAGTGATCTGTGTCAGCAGCACTCCGCAGTGAGAGCGCAGGCCCCGGGAGACCTGCGGACAGCGGGGCTGCTGCTCCCTGTCCTGCTCCATCTCCCTACCTGCCCGCAGCTGCCTGCGTTTATGTCGGGACTTAAGAGCAAGGCCGGGTGAGTGTGTGCAGTGTTCTGTGTGCTGTGTGTGCTGTGTGTGTGTAGTGTAGTGTGTGTGTAGTGTAGTGTGTGTAGTGTAGTGTGTGTAGTGTAGTGTGTGCTGTGTGTATTGTAGTGTAGTGTGTGCTGTGTGTATTGTAGTGTAGTGTGTGCTGTGTGTATTGTAGTGTAGTGTGTGCTGTGTGTATTGTAGTGTAGTGTGTGCTCTGTGTATTGTAGTGTAGTGTGTGCTCTGTGTATTGTAGTGTAGTGTGTGTATTGTAGTGTAGTGTGTGCTGTGTGTATTGTAGTGTAGTGTGTGCTGTGTGTATTGTAGTGTAGTGTGTGCTGTGTGTATTGTAGTGTAGTGTGTGCTGTGTGTATTGTAGTGTAGTGTGTGCTGTGTGTATTGTAGTGTAGTGTGTGCTGTGTGTATTGTAGTGTAGTGTGTGCTGTGTGTATTGTAGTGTGTGCTGTGTGTATTGTAGTGTAGTGTGTGCTGTGTGTATTGTAGTGTAGTGTGTGCTGTGTGTATTGTAGTGTAGTGTGTGCTCTGTGTATTGTAGTGTAGTGTGTGCTCTGTGTATTGTAGTGTAGTGTGTGCTCTGTGTATTGTAGTGTAGTGTGTGTATTGTAGTGTAGTGTGTGCTGTGTGTATTGTAGTGTAGTGTGTGCTGTGTGTATTGTAGTGTAGTGTGTGCTGTGTGTAGTGTAGTGTAGTGTGTGCTGTGTGTAGTGTAGTGTGTGCTGTGTGTAGTGTAGTGTGTGCTGTGTGTAGTGTGGTGGAGTGTGTGCTGTGTGTAGTGTAGTGGTGTGGAGTGTGCGCTGTGTGTAGTGTAGTGGTGTGGAGTGTGCGCTGTGTGTAGTGTAGTGGTGTGGAGTGTGCGCTGTGTGTAGTGTAGTGGTGTGGAGTGTGCGCTGTGTGTAGTGTAGTGGTGTGGAGTGTGCGCTGTGTGTAGTGTAGTGGTGTGGAGTGTGCGCTGTGTGTAGTGTAGTGGTGTGGAGTGTGCGCTGTGTGTAGTGTAGTGGTGTGGAGTGTGCGCTGTGTGTAGTGTAGTGGTGTGGAGTGTGCGCTGTGTGTAGTGTAGTGGTGTGGAGTGTGCGCTGTGTGTAGTGTAGTGGTGTGGAGTGTGCGCTGTGTGTAGTGTAGTGGTGTGGAGTGTGCGCTGTGTGTAGTGTAGTGGTGTGGAGTGTGCGCTGTGTGTAGTGTAGTGGTGTGGAGTGTGCGCTGTGTGTAGTGTAGTGGTGTGGAGTGTGCGCTGTGTGTAGTGTAGTGGTGTGGAGTGTGCGCTGTGTGTAGTGTAGTGGTGTGGAGTGTGCGCTGTGTGTAGTGTAGTGGTGTGGAGTGTGCGCTGTGTGTAGTGTAGTGGTGTGGAGTGTGCGCTGTGTGTAGTGTAGTGGTGTGGAGTGTGCGCTGTGTGTAGTGTAGTGGTGTGGAGTGTGCGCTGTGTGTAGTGGAGTGTGCGCTGTGTGTAGTGTAGTGGAGTGTGCACTGTGTGTAGTGTAGTGGAGTGTGCACTGTGTGTAGTGTAGTGGGGTGGAGTGTGCGCTGTGAGAGTGGAGAGGAGTGGAGTGTGCGTGCTGTGTGTAGTGTGCGCAGTGTGTAGTGTAGTGTAGTGTAGTGTGAGCGCAGTGTGCGCGGCGTATTACCAAAATATTCATACTCCTCCTTGGGTAAAAATACTCCTCAAAAACTCCTGGAAAAATGTTAGTGCGACCTCTGCTCATGTATCTCCTTCTCTTCTCCCAAATGAATACCACTTCTGTGAAACATTCCTATATGTCCTGCTGGAAGAGGTGGTTAAATAAAACAATACCAGACAAAATTTGGAGGGTAATCTGATCTAAAAGCCCCTAAAGACTCTCTTTTTGCTAACTTTAACAAGAATCAGTATCTTACTGATTCTCTTCTCCCAAATGAATACCACTTCTGTGAAACATTCCTATATGTCCTGCTGGAAGAGGTGGTTAAATAAAACAATACCAGACAAAATTTGGAGGGTAATCTGATCTAAAAGCCCCTAAAGACTCTCTTTTTGCTAACTTTAACAAGAATCAGTATCTTACTGATCAATATTCTACTGAATTGGTATATTATTCCTGGACTCTTACACAAACTGAACTAAATAATTATTACTGTTTGCAGGAAGTGCGATTCTCCTGGAGGTTCTTTGTTCCACAATTTAAATTTTTTTTTTTTTCCCAAATCGTTAAATCAGCAGACAACACTACAAACTTGTTACGTAAAGAAAACTAAAACAACTAACAAAGACAAACAAATGATTTATAAATCCATTCCTTATATGTATTACAGTAAATAATCACAAAAAAGAAAACCCATAATTACATAATGCTTATGTGATGTTAGAAGAGTTTATTAATTCATTTGAAAGTTGTGGTGGAATTTAACCTGGAGATTCCTCAGCCTTACCAAGAAAAAAAACCTTAGGTAATGTCTACCTATATTTTTGATTTAGCTTTTATTCTGAAAAATAATTAATTCCCACGTGAATTGTCCTTGGATTCAGGCACCATTTCTGCCATTTTTTATTTAAATTATGCTTTGTAAAGCGCTGTGGAATATGATGGCGCTATATAAATAAAGATTATTATTATATTGCCGATGTGCTACCTAGCAACTCTCCAGACACAACTCTGCTATATGCGTATGGAAACTGGAGGTTCTGTTGTAACGATGCTGCCTCATCTCGGCCCTCGGGTATTTCCATTGAACCCTGGTCAATAACTATTTGAAGGATACTATGGGTATGGCTGGTTTAGCAAAATGAATCGGAAACAGAGTCATTCCAAAGCCGCAAAGTTAACTCTTAAGGTCTGTTGAATTCCATTTATTTGAAGATAGAACAGTGTGACAACGCATTTCACACCCTTGCCATGGGTAATTATTATATCACAATATAATATTTATCACAATATATAATAATTGAATTCAGCTGTCTGGGAAAGTCAGTGCGACCGCGGTATTTAACTTGGCTTTGGGGGGTTCATTCCCCATGATCGGCCCCACGAGCCGTTTTCAGGGGGTCGCTGATCGTTGCTATAGCATCTCTGGGGTCTGATCTGGACCCCAGAGTTGCCTGTAAGAACTGCCTGTAAGATGGCGTCAGTGACGTCATCTTACAGGCACAGTGTCAGCCTATGCATGTGCTGACCTTGCTAATACCCTGCAATACATTAGTATTGCAGAGTGTTATCATGAACAAGCAATCAGATGATTGCTTGTTCATGTCCCATGGTGGAAAAAGTAAAAAGCGTAAAAAAAAAAGCTTATTCAATAAAAAATAAAGTAAATCAATCAAAATGCCCATAAGCCCCATAACATATAAAGAGACATAACGCAAAAAAGTCTTAATCATAACACAAACCCCACATATATAGTATCAGCGCATCCATAACAACCCGTAGAATAACAGTAAATAATTATTGAACCCACACGATGAACGCTGTTAAAAAAATATATAAACCCTCCAAAAATTCAAAAATTATGATTTTTACCTATTCACTCCCACAAAAAAATGCAATAAAAGTGATTAAAAAAACATATGTACTCCAGAATGATACAGAAAGTACAACATAGCCAAAAAAGTTAAAATGTTATGCCACTTGGAAGATGGCAATACAAAATTATAGATTTTTCCCACAATAGGGTTTTATTTGACAAATTTAGTAAAACATAAGAAAAAATATTCATGTATGGTATCCCCATAATTGTACTGACCCATAGAATAAAGATAACCTGATTATTAGGCTTTATGGTGAACATGAAAAAAAAGTAAAAAATCTAGTACAGAATTGATGCTTTTCTACTCCTGCCCTCAAAATAAAAACAAGTACAACTTGTGGGGTAAAAAACTATCTCAGAATCATTTTGATAAGTAACAGTGTTCAAAAGTTATAACCATATAAATCGACGCAAGTCAGAATTCAAAAAATAGGGCTGAGCCTTAAGCTACAAAATGGCTGCATCCTTAAGGGGTTAATGACAAAACTGTATCACTGACCCATTGACAATCACAACAAAATATCTCCCACTCTAGCACTGTGGACATCTATGGGTTAATCTTCCCATCTCACAGCTTCAGCTAACATCACAGACTGTCTGACTGTACATCACTGTCCAGTCACCTTAAAAGTGATTCTTTGCCACAATTATAGTGATCATACTGTCATATATGGGCATTTGAAGGCAAAGAACATAATATCACACCAGGAAATGACCTTACCCAGTCCATCCAGCCAGTGAAACAGAAGTGACAGTCGAGGTAGACAAAAAAGTAGACTTACCCTGCGCACTCTTTGTCAATTTTGGTCACTGTCTGGACTCCCTGGTCTCCTGCGGGGGTCATCTTGATGGTCAAATATCCATTTTAGTATGCCAACCCAGGAACGCCAATGTAAAAAATCATTATCTAGACTCAAGACAGTCCATATCAGTTGTAAGATGACTTTTGAATTAACCATTTCTAGCCAAAAATGGCTCCTGGTACCGGGAAGAGAGCAGAAACCAAGACACATCAGTCTCTTAGAAAATTCAGACTCACAATCTTTATTAACATGGAAGGCCAATTCTGCCTCTGTACACCCAAGCAAAGTTTCAAAATTGTGCAATGATACAAGGATGTCAGTGTCGGAAATTGCAGCCCTATTGAATCCTGTTTTCCCTAACAGTCAGTGTGAAACATGCAGATCACGTTGTACAGTATTAAACATAAATGGGCAGATTTATCAGAAGAATCTGAGAGCAGAAATGTTTAATTGCTCATGGCAACCAAGCTCCACTTTTCTCATTTTCCCACAGCAGCTTGTGAAACAAAATCTGAGCTATCATTGGTTACCGGGCCAGATTAAGTTTGGTGGTGGCACCTGGGCGCAAAATCAGCATACGCAGGGTTGTTGCATATGCTACACTCAGTGGGGGCCTCCACTAAAGGGTTAAGTAGGGGAAAATGTCCCTCTCCATGTCAGAAGCTGTGACAGGAGAGACTTAGAAATTACAGCCTATGAATGCTGCTTGGAAAGGCAACAGTTAACTATGTGCATGTAATTAACCAAAGAGTTTGGCTGTATTGTAACCTGGAGTGTGATTGGAGAGGTGCTACCACCTGACCAGGGGAAGTAATAAAACCCCTGTGCAGTGGCAGCACAGGCCTCTTGGACCTCATACTCCTTCTGAGGAGCCTGCTCTTAGCAGGAGTTCAGAGCGAGAGACAGTGCTATTCCACCATCAGGACTGATACTTAACTAATTCCAGGACAAGATTCAGGAGACTCAGAGCTGCATCTTCCACAATTTGGACATGGCTCCATTCCAGCCTGCATCTACCACCAGGCTGGTGAACCATTCCTGAACCACACCTGAATCAATCGCACCTGAACTCTGATAATTGTGTGTGAACTGGTCAGAGAATGCTCAGTGCTCAACCTTCACAACTTAACACATAATTAAAAGTTAACTTGTATAAAAACATCTTACATAAAAAAACATTATTTTTTTTTTCATTTGTATAATCTATATATGTTATTTCACATCACCTAAAACAAGGGCACATATATATATATATCAAAACAATTAATGCTAGTTCACACTATAGTGCAGATAAGCTTAATAACACAAAATCAAATCTCTTCTGAGATTGAGACCCATTGGGTGTCTTGTTTTCAACAGAAACATCCAATAGGTCTCCCTATTCAATAGTTTCTTATTTAAATCACCTCCTCTCAATGGTTTCTGAACTTTTTCTATGCCCTTCCATACAAATGTAGAAACATCTTTATTGTGAACGCTACAAAAGTGTTGGGATGCGGCTGATACATGGACAGTGGGGCTGGATACATCTGAAAGGTGACGTCTTATCCTGTTCTTTAGAGGACACGTTGTGCCGCTCACATACTGTAATCGACATTCACTACACGCTATGAGGTATAAAACATATGAGGTATTACAATTAATGTAGGTTTTTATATCATAATTAATATTAGTTACAAAAGAGGAAAAACCGTTTCCCGTCTCTAAATGTGTGCATGCCCTACATATGGAGTGTCCACACCTTTGGTTACCAGGAAAGTAAAGCCAACAATAATTACTTCCTACGTCATTGTTCACACTACAAAACAAACTCGGAGGTACCTTTGATCCAATGGTAGGGGCTCGTCTGGCACTAAACCCAACTCCTGTCTGAAGACGTTTTGTTGTATCCTCGTCTTGTTCAAGAATCGATAAATACCTTTTAACAATATT